>NW_024080959.1:1224687-1824687 GCF_003009895.1 Hyaena hyaena
CCTAGAAATAAATAAAAAACATTAAAAAAAAAAAAAGATACAAAACAGATGAACATAAGGGAAGGATCAAAAACAATGTAAGAACCGGGGCGCCTGGGTGGCTTAGTCGGTTAAGCGTCCGACTTTCGCTGAGGTCATGATCTCGCAGTTCGTGGGTTCGAGCCCCGCGTCGGGCTCTGTGCTGACTGCCAGCTCGGAGCCTGGAGCCTATTTCAGAGTCTGTATCTCCCTCTCTCTCTGACCCTCCCCTGTTCACGCTGTCTCTCTCTATCCTAGAAATAAAATAAAAATATAAAAAAAACAAAAAACAAAAAAACAAACAATGTAAGAACAGAGGGGGACAAACCAGAAGAAACTCTTAAATACAGAGAACAGACTGAAGGTTGCTGGCAGAGGGTGCTGGGTGGGGGAATGGGCTAAATGGGCAAAGGGCATTAAGGAGGATGCTTGTTGCGATGAGCCCTGGGTGTCATATGGAAGTGATGACTCACTAAATTTTATTCCTGAAGTCACTATTACACTATATGTTAACTAACTTGGACTTGAATTAAAAAAAAAAAAAAAAAGAACTTTCGTTCCCTCAACTGTAAAACAGAGATAATCATAGTATCTATCACATAACGGTGTTGTGCGGATTAAACAAGTTATAATTCGTGAAGCGCCTGGATCAGCAAGTGGGGTAGGAAGCCCTGTCAGCAATTGTAATTATTACCTGTCAACCTGCCCTAGCACATCCGCCCCCACCTATGTCTGCACCCACCAACTTTCCTTTCTTCTTTCTGCTATAAGAAAGGTAACTTCCCATCTCTTATCTACAGCCCTGCTGCTCTGGAGAGCCCAGCTTTTCCAGCCTCTTCTACAGGACACATCAGCAGTCATCTTCCCTCACATCTATTACCTTCAACCTTGTCCCTCCATAGGCTCCTTCCCATCACAAGAAACTATACATTAAACTCATTTACATTTCCACAGCAATAAATCTATATTGTAATACCTTTTTTGCTGTTTAGATAGACTGTTGCTAATTATGAGTTATGGCCCCCAATTTAACTCATCAATCTGTTCTTGGAGACCATTGGTTTAGTTTCTCTGAAGCCCCAACCTTGAATATTCACCATGAAATTAATAAATTTCTCCTCTGTTAGTCAGGAAAAAGTATGCTGCAGCAAGAACTAGCCCCTATTGTCACTAGTTTAAAACAATTGAGGTTACTTCTTACCCACATATGCCCATTTCGTGTCTGCTCCATGTTTCCCTAATCAGGGATCCAGGCTGACACAGAGGCTCCACCATCTGAAATATGCTGGTCACAGCAGGAATGGGAAGGAGAGAGAGAGAAAGGGAAAATTGTGCTGCAGCTCTTAAATGTTTGCTTTAAACATTTCCTTAAATGTTTACTCGAAAGTGTATGTTCTCTCCACTCATATTTCACACAGCTGAAATTCAAGGAGGTGAAATATAATCCACCATCCACTCAGCAGGGAAGGAGAAACAGGTGAGTAGCCTGTATGTCCATGAAATTGGAATAATGAGTCACTCTTAAATCGACTACATCTCCTTGTAGCTAACAAACAGGACTAATAAACTGCTGCTGGACCTTAAGCAATATTTACTAACACTTTCCTAAAGGACAAATTATATATACGTTATACACTAGTCCCTCCTTATCCACAGGGAGTATCCTCCAAAACTCCCAGTGAAGGCTTGAAGTCGTGGAGAGTAGTAAACCATATATATACATACCTATGATCAGTCTCATACACAGTAAGAGATTAACAACAATAGACTATTTATAACAATATGTGGTAATAAAAGTTCTGAGAATGTGGTCTCTTTCAACATTTCTTACTGAACTGTACTCACCTTTCTTGTGATGATATGATAAAATGCCTACATGATTACATGAAACGAGGTGAATGATGTAGGCATTGTGATGTAGTATTAGGCTACTACTGACCTCTGACCATACCTCAGAAGGAGGATCATCTTCTTCCAGACCCCAGTTGACCACAGCTAACTGAAACCTTAAAAAGTAAAACTGTGGATAAGGGTGGACTACTGTATTCACATTTTGCAACAAGCATGAAAACATAAAATGCTTGCACAAAGAGCTAATTGTAAAACTAAAACTATAAAAGTTTAGAAGAAAATATAGGAGACAATCTTTACTACTGTGAAGTAGGCAAACATCTTTTTGGCTAGGACATACAAAACCAACCATTAAAAAAAAAAGCTAATACATTGGATTTCAAAAAATTAAAAACTTTTGTTTTTCAATAGATATTTAAAAAAAGATAAAATAGCAAACTGCATTCCATTATACATATCTCTGGCCAAAAAGAAAGTGTATCCATGATACATAGTAAACTCTTAAATATAATAATTGAAAAAATAACCAAAGAAGCTCATTTAAAAATAAGCAAAAGATTTGAACACAAATGTCAAAGCAACACACAAATGGCCATCACATATACATCATTAGTCATCAAAGAAATACAAAATAAAAGCACAGAGATACTACTACACTACATACCAGACACCAGTTGGAACAGTTGAACTAAAAATACAAACAAAAAAGGGGTACCTGGGTGCCTCACTTAAGCATCAGACTCTTGATTTCAGCTCAGGTCATGATCTCAAGATTCGTGGGATCAAGCCCCATGTTAGGCTCCATGAGGACAGCATAGAGCCTGCCTGGGATTCTCTCTCTCCTCTCTCTGCTCCTCCCCCATTCATTCTTTCTCTCTCCTGCTTTCTCCCTCTCTCAAAATAAACTTTAAAAAATAAAATAAAAGTAAACATGCAAACCATACCAAGTGTTGATGACGATGTGGAACACCTGAACTTTCATACACTCATGGTAGACATGGTACAACCATTTTGGAAAACAATGGGGCTATTTCTTCTTCTTATAAAATTAAATATACTTACACTTACCATATGACCCAGCATTTCTACATATTGGTATTTACCCTAGAGAATGAAAACCTATGTCCACACAAGACACAAACACTCGTGACAGCTTTATTCTTAATACCCAAAAAATGGAAGCAATCCCAATGTCCATCCATTACAGGTGAATTGCAGTACATCCATGCAATGGAACACTACACAGTAATACAAAGGGACAAACTATTAATAAGCCATTCAAAAGAAGCCTGACACAAAAGAGTAATTATATGAAACCCTAGAAAAGAATCCTACCTAATCTATGGTGACATGAAGGTGATACGTAGTTGCTTGGGTTGAGCTGAGGGTCAAGGAATAGACTTGAATGGGACATAAGAAAACTTCTTGGGGTGATGGAAATGTCTCATACCCAGGCCTAGATCTTCATTCCTAAATAGTCTCTCCCTTAAGTGGAGCCAGGGCTCCTTAGAAAAATGCTCAGCAAAAATGCAAAGTGAACAAAGCAAGTGTAAGTTGAGTCTAGAACAACTTGTTGTGTCAGAAAGGAAGGGCTCACCAAATGGGGACGTGTCAAAACATAAAGGGAAGAGGGAAGACAGAAGAATGCCAACAAATAAATACATAAAGATGACAGAAATCAAAAACCATCATTTTGTAATACCATTGTCATAAATGACTCAGGCTATAATTATGGATGTTGAAACCACTGGATGAAAGACTGATGGAAAACAGAATTTAGAAAAATATGGCAGACTACAACTTGCCAAATGATCAAATATCAATAATAATTAGGCAAGCTGCTATTATGTGCCCCTCACGTATTGCACTGAAATGGCCAAAACATTACCTACATATTACTGTAGGTATTGCTGTAAATAAATGTTCCAGCTCAATCTCGAGAAAGATGTTGGACAATCTAAATTGAGAGTTATTCTGTAAAACAACTGAACCAGACACTTCAGAAACTGTCAGTGTCATGAAAGATAATAATAATAATAATAATAATAATAAAACTATTAAACTACTAAACTACTACTAAAGCTACTAAACTATACTGGCTAGCCTAAAGGAGATTTAAAGACGCATGACAAATAACATGTATTGCTTGCTGCTTCGTTGGGTCTTTGTTTTAATAACAACTATAAAGTTCACTTGAACAACTTGGGGAAATTTGAACATAATTAGATAATATTGCTGCATTAATATTAAATTTCTGGAACGTGATTAATTGTATCTTCTTAGGAGACAAGGCTAAAGTATTTAGGGGTGATATATGCAAAGAGCACTCGAGTGGTTCAGCAAAATATATGTGTATGATGCCAAGGTGGTTCTGGAAAAGTAAATAGGATAAAATGCAAAAAAAAAAAAAAAAAAGTGAAGAAAAAGCAAAACTTTATTGTGGGAAACAAAGGAATACTTAAATAAATGATACATGTTCCTAGGTATGAAAACTTAGTATTATCAAGATGTTAATTGTTACATACTAAGAAAATTGTATTTTTCCATTCATTTGAAATGTCACTTTTCTTATATAATATCTCCTGTAGTATAAAAGTGGCACTTCAATGAAGATTTTAAGATTACATTTTAAATGGTACTGGTTAGGGGCACCTGGGTGGCTCAATCAGTTAAGCATCCAGCTTTGGCTCAGGTCATGATCTCATGATCTCATGATCTCACAATCTTAAGTTCAAGCCCCACATCTGGCTCTGTGCTGACATCTCAGAGCCTGGAGCCTGCTTTGGATTCTGTGTCTCCCTCTCTCTCTGCCCCTCCCCCATTCACACTCTGTCTCTCTCTCTCTCTCTCTCTAAAAAATAAATATTAAAAAAATTTTAATAAATAAATGGTACTAGTTAACTGTTAGAAGCAGAGGGCAAGAAGTAAACCCTAGCTTCAAAATATACATTTAAAAAAATCAACTGCATTGCAGAGTCAAAAAGTTTTTAAAGCCATTTCTTCAACAAAAAATAAGGGGAGGAAGGAAGGGGAAGATATGGAGGAGATACAGATTAAAAGAAACCTCAATTTAATAAACTATTTGTAAATTAAAAAAAAGAAATAAACATTAAAAACTTTTTAAGAAAAAAAAATAAAAGAAACTTCAATATGTACCAACCAAAAGTGATATATGGATCTTAATTCCTAATTTCAAATTTTTTAAAATATTTTTAAGTCAATTAGGAAAATTACACTGAATGACAGATATTAGGGTTCTTTCCCTAAATTATTTGCATATCATAAGTGGTCTTGTGGTTATGTTTTAGAAAGTGAAAAGTGAAAAGAGATACAACCCTAAATATCAACAGATTAAATGATATTAAGATGTCTGGAATTTGCGTCAAATGCCTCTAGGGTCTGGAGGCAGATAGAGATGAAATAAGACTGGCCGTATATTGATATTTGCTAAAATTGAGTGATGGGTACTACAGGTTCTTTATGCTTCTCTCATAAATATGCTTAAAATTTTACCTAATTGTTTTTTTTTTTTAAATGAAACCAAAAAATAACCTGAAGTAAACAACTTATTCTGATATTAGATGGGAAAGGACTGTCTATATACTAACTAGAAAAGTTTGGGGCACCTGGGTGGCTCAGTCGGTTAAGTCTGACTTCAGCTCAGTCATGATCTCACGGTTTGTAGGTTAGAGCCCTGCGTCAGACTCTGTGCTGACAGCTCAGAGCCTGGGGCCTGCTTCGGATTCTGTGTCTCCCTCTCTCTCTGCCCCTCCCCCACTTGCACTCTGTCTCTCTCTCTCTCTAAAATAAATAACCCCCCCCCAAAAACCTTTTTTAAGAAACATAATTGACCAATAAGCATAATAATATACCCAGGCTTTATTGTAGTAAAATAAATGTAAATTAAAGCAATGAGCTAGGGGCGCCTGGGTGGCTTAGTCGGTTAAGCTCCGACTTTCGCTTAGGTCATGATCTCACGGTTCATGGGTTCGAGCCCCGCGTCGGGCTCTGTGCTGACTGCCAGCTCAGAGCCTGAAGCCTGTTTCAGTCTGTGACTCCCTCTCTCTCTGACCCTCCCCTGCTCACGCTGTCTCTCTCTCTCTCCTAGAAATAAATAAAACATTAAAAAAAATAATAAAATAAAATAAAACAATGAGCTGGCCTTTATACTTAATTTTTTTTTAATGATTGGAAGGGCACGTTAAAAAACAATGTCACATACCATTTCTAGAGTGCAAATAACAAGACACTAGAACTAAAAAAAAGGTTTCTACTCTTTGAGAAAATAATTCCCATTGTAGGAATTTAATTTAGGGAAGTAACCAAATACACACTCAAAGTTTTCAATTCAAGGATGTTTATGAAAACACTATTTATACTGGTGAGAAACTGGAAACTGAAATATTTAAAAACAGGCGACCTACTACTCCCTGATGTACAGCATACTCAATGAAGTATTATATCCGTCCTAGGAGTCCAATGACGTGAAGATGCTCAACTCACCCACGATTCTTTTTTTTTTTTTCAGTGTTTTTATTTATTTCTAGGAGAGACAGCGTGAGCAGGGGAGGGTCAGAGAGAGAGGGAGACACAGAATCTGAAACAGGCTCCAGGCTCTGAGCCGGCAGTCAGCACTGAGCCCGACGCGGGGCTCGAACCCACGAACCGCGAGATCGTGACCTAAGCGAAAGTCGGTCGCTTAACCGACTAAGCCACCCAGGCGCCCCTCCCACGATTCTTTATTAACCTAACCTGGGGGGAGGGAGGGTAAACCTGTGTAGACAGAAGAAAATATCCTCAATACATTGATACTCAATATATTAACAAAACATGATTAAATTATAAATTTTTGCTTATTTTTGTCTGTTTTTCCTACATTCTCTACTTTGAATATGTTACTTTCATATTTAGAAAATATTCAAGGAGCCTATTTCAGACTTTGGAAAATGTCTTTTTGGCTAGGAATTACTCTAATTTTGTTTTCGTTTTATTTCATTTTTTGAGAGAGAAAGAGGGTGCAAGTGAGCGAGGAGCAGAGAGAGAGAGAAAGAGAGAGAAGTGGGGCTCACCCAAAGCAGGACTTGAGCTCCCCTAACGTGGTACTTTGAACTCAGGAACTGTGAGATCATGACCTGAGCCGAAGCCAAATACTTAACCAACTGAGCCACCCAGGGGCCCAGTTTTCTGTTCTTTTACCTAGGGGTGCAAGTAAAAAGAAATACAATACAAATGAGCAATGCTCAAAACAAAGTCACCATTTTTCCTTATATGTTTTCCTGTTGCTCTTTTAAGTGAAAACTTAACTGGAGTGTTACAGTTTCCTCTGATTTTAGACCTGTTTTCGCCTCTGAAAGTAAAGCTGACACAACTTACATGGAGATTCGATACATATTTCCTCCTTATGAATTAGCTAATCCTGTAAACCAAAGAGGAAAGCTTCCTTCAGACATGACACACTAACTCCTGTGGGACCAACCACTCCAGCTGGGTCTTGTCACTGACACAGTAACTGATTTAGAACCAAAACCTCCCTCTTCATTACTGTAGACATAAGACTGCAAACAACTAAGAGGTTTCTTTATCAATTTTCCAAATACTATCCTACATTTCCCTCTTACTTCTTCTATCTGGCTAGTCCCGGGTAAAAAGCACAAACTCCCCCAATTTCTCCTGCTAATCATGGCTGAAGGACCATTTCTCAGCTAGTTATATGGCACCTAGTAAAAAGGAGTTCAGATATTTTTCATTAAAGAGTGGAAATCTACAACCACAAAATCGGAGCAGTCCGCACAAACTATGGCTGTAAATGGGGGTTGTTGCTTAAACCAAGTAGGCAAATAAAACTTGTCAAAGCCATTAGCCTTTCCAAAGCCAGCTGCACTCTACGCTCTTTTCACAGAGAAATTCTCTCCATTCTTGATCACTAATGCCCTTAATGATTCTTAGGAGATTGGTAAATTTTAAAAGAACTCTAGAGACAACGTCTAACATCACAACATCACCGTTCATTCACATAACAAATACTTCTTAAGCACTTGCTATGGGCCATATACAGTAAAGCAAGAGTAGGGTACTTATAGATAAAAATTTTTTTCCCGTTGCCTTCTAAATAGTCTATAAACTCAATATACTTCTATATATGCTCTATGCCTTCTCCTATTTTGGGACTGATTTTTTTAATGGCAATAAATAGATACCTCTACATTTTTTTTTTAAATGTTTTTTATTTATTTCTAGGAGAGAAAGAGAGACAGCGTGAGCAGGGGAGGGTCAGAGAGAGAGGGAGACACAGACTCTGAAACAGGCTCCAGGCTCTGAGCTGGCAGTCAGCACAGAGCCCGACGCGGGGCTCGAACCCACGAACCGCGAGATCGTGACCTAAGTGAAAGTCGGACGCTTAACCGACTAAGCCACCCAGGCGCCCCGATACCTCTACATTTTTAATGAGAAGTGAGCATCTTGATTTAAAGAATATTCCATTAGGGGCACCTGGGCGGCTCAGTTGGTTAAGCATCCAACTTCAGCTCAGGTCATGATCTCACGGCTTGTGAGTTCCAGCCCCACACCAGGCTCTGTGCTGACAGCTCAGGGCTGGGAGCCTGCTTCAAGTTCTGTTTCTCCTTCGCTCTCTCTCTGCCCCTTCCCTGCTCACACTTTCTCTCTCCCTCAAAAATAAATGAACATTTAAATAAATAAATAAATACACTCCTTTACAGATTACTTTTTAGGAGCTACTTAAAGGAAACAAGAAATACCTGTATCTGAGACTGAAATCCTTGAAAGAGAAAAGATCAAATTGCAAGCATTATCAGAAATAAATTCATTTTCCTGCTTCCTTTTTTCCCAATTGAGTTTTAAATAACCCTGATCATATCTTATTATAAACATACTTTAGCTATAACAAACTGGTTGCTCAATATTACAAATTACAAAATTCTTATTACAGAAAGACATCACACCCTTTAGAATTATTTACATATAAAAAATTGGTAAATGACACAGACGTTAAGCAAAATATGCAAATTAGAACCACTATTTTCTACTTTCATGATGTTGTATTCATATAAAGGGTGAAAACTGGAAAAACTACTTCTGAAAAAGTTAATTTGAAGAAATCTTTTATATTCATTCAATGAACATCTTCCAAAATATAAAATATGGTAGAGACTGAAATAAAGACAAATACAATGTGATACATAAGTCAATTATAAATTTTAGAGTACTTCTGATTTTGGCCTTTTGACTTTGGTGACAACTTTGTGACTGTGTCACTGAAGAATGTTCTGGATCAATGGATTCATTAAATTCATGCCTGAGGTGAGTAATACTCAAAGATAATCACTTCCACTCTTTTCCTTCCCAGCCCTTTATCTTCTATAGTGCAGGCCTTACACCCATCATTACAAACAGAAGGAAACAGACACCAGAATGGTTACCTCATGGCACAGAGTAGCAAAGCTGATGAGAAGTAGCAGTTACAACTACCCTGCATTTCACTCCCCAACATGTGCAATCCCTGTAGAGTTTACATTTGCCACCAAGTGTAGTCTTGATCTCCACAACTACTCTTAACGATCATTCTGATTCCAAAACGCATATTAAGGATTAATGGCACACACTAGCCTCACAGTTACTGGACTTCCTTACATCCAATGATCACGTCCTCACTCTCACCTCAATCACCCACTCTCAAAGTGATCTGTTGGGTATTTAGCGTAGCAATTATTGTATCATGAGCAAAGTCTCAATTTCAAGCAGCCCGCTCTGACAAAACTCTTGCCTTTCCACCTCATTTCCTCTAGTGACAATGAGTCCAGCAGTTCTTCAACCCCACCAGAACCTGTGATCTCTTGATATTTCACTCCCAACCCAAATTGGATTCCATTGACCACGTATTTTCCTAGGAATCTCTTCCTTCATTATACCTACCTAGTAAAATCCAAGTTCTAGTTAAAAACAACCCTTCACTAACTCAATACTAGCACCAAAGTAATTCATCGTGGCTGGGGGAAAATGTACACAGTAGTGGTAGCTCCTCTCACTTTAAAGTTAGAATGACAGGGGTGCCTGGTGGCTCAGTTGAGCATTCAACTTGATTTTGGCTCAGGTCCTGGGATTGAGCCCCAATTTGGGCTCCATGATGAGCCTGCTTAAGATTCTCTCTCTCTCTCTCTCTCTTTCTCTCTCTCTTCTTTGTCCCTCCCTCTCTCTCCTTCTGCCTCCCACCCCACTCATGCACACATACGTTCTCTGTCTAAAATAAAAATAAAAATTAAAAAATAAAATAAAGTTAGAATGATAAGCCTCATTTTAGTTCAGTGTTGTCTAGTATTTCTATTACATTTCCTTATTCCATTCACTCTACCAGTTAATTTTCATACTTTTGTCTCTCTTCCCGGAAGAGAAAATGGAATACAACCAATTGCCTACTCACTTCTGGCACTCAGATGTCTAAATAGGCATCTCAAATTTAACCTAAGTCAATTGCTCCACCAAAGCTTATTCTTTCCCAAGCTAGTAAGATGTTTCACCTTTTACTCAGTTGCCCAAAAAGCCTTAGTCACCTCTCCACACACACACACACACACACACACACACTCATCTCCTACTCCTTCTTGCCAAACTCAGTACTACTTGCTCAGTTGACTCATACAAAACCCCCAGTAGCTTTCCCTATTTCCACTTGTGTGAACAATACACTCTGTTCCCCATAAAGCAACCAGCAATCCTTTTAAGGTAATTCCTATCACATTCACCTACTCAACACCCTCCAGTGACTCTGGTCATACGTAGAATAAAACCCAAAGTGTTCTCCAATGGACTATGAGACCCTAAATTACTAGTTAGCAAGCAAGAGCCAACATGCAAAATCTGGTCCTTTGCATGTGTTTGTAAAAAAGGCTTTACCTTCCTGGCTCAGTTGGTTAAGTGTCTGACTGCAGCTCAGGTCATGATCTCACAGTTCCTGGGTTTTGCCCCATCTTGGGCTCTGTGCTGAGAGCTCAGAGCCTGAAGCCTGCTTCAGATTCTGTGTCTCCCTCTCTCTCTGCCCCTCCTCTGCTTGTGCTCTTTCTCTCTCAAAATAATAAACATTAAAAAAAATTTTTTTTAAGGTTTTTCTGGAACACAGCCACGCCCATTTGTCCATTAACAACTGACTGCTTTCCTGCTACAATGTCAAAGATGAGCAGCTTTGAAAGAGACCTTAAAGCACCCCAAGTATTTTTACTGAAAACTGTCTGATGTGCCTCTGGTCTCCACTCACTTGCTGTGCTCCAGCCACATTGGTGAGCCTTCTCTTTCATGCAGCAGGCTGAGCTCACTCCCACCTCAGGCCTGGGTACTGGGTAGCGTCTGTACCTCTGCCTGGAACACGCCTCTCCCACACACCCCACAGGCCTCTCTGCTCAAACATTACCACCGCAAAGACAACTTCCCTGACCGCGCTGACAACACAGCGCACTCACTAGCTCTTCGCTCTGCTTTACTTCTGTCCATGGCCCTATGAGCGACCTCCTATTTGCCATCCCTTGCTTCTCCATGGAATGGAAGTTCGGTGAGGGCAGGCCTTTCATTAGTCATTCCTGTATGTCCAGCACACTGCACGTAGGAGGAATTCAGTGAAGTACTGAACAAATGAATTTTTTTGATCCTCACTTGATCCTTTTTGCTCATTTGATTTCTCCTTTTCCTCTGAGTTGATTTTGAATACATTGTAGAGGAAAAGCAAAACTTAAAAACCATAAAAACAAATATACTGTAATTTTGCCTGAGAACACTTAATGTAGGATGATATAAATTATATAACCTGTAATCTGAAAATACATCCCCGATCCGCGTTATGTGCTTAACTCTCATTGTCAGTAGAGGAGCCAGAGCAATGGATGAATCAATAACAGATTACTATTTATTTTTAACAGTTTGAATTCTGGTTTCTAGTCTGGCATGGAAGGAATTTGGAAGTCGTCACTCTGTCCTAGGTACAAATGAAAATGCTGAATTGTAAGTCAACAACTCTTCTTAGATCCATCAGAGAATTGAGATCACACTGCAAGCCACTGCTCCAAAACTAGAGAAATAGGTGGATACAGAGAATCACAACTTACCTGGGGCAGAAACTTCCATGCAAACCAGTACTGGGGTAGAAAAACCTAATCTGTAATTGGCTAAGGTTCAGGATGGACAAGTTTGAGAGGTAAAAACTGCAAGGGGACCCAGTCTTAGAGAAGGGCTTCCTATAATTTTCTAAGTTTTACCTCCAGCAGTTCTAACTCATAATGAAGATAGAGAAAAGTCCTCTTCTGCATTTGGCAGAAGAGGGAAGTGTCCATTTTGAAATACACCCAAAACATTCGTCAATTCTTAACAAGACCTGCTCTCACAGGAAATTATTTCACCAGAACCTAAATTTACAAAGTTTTATGAGAGCCTAACTGCAGCCATGCTGCCCTGCTTGAGGAAAAAGAAACAGAAAGCAGTTGTGAAGGTCACAGCCTCGGCGTACAAGCTCACCTAATTGTGGGACTATAGGACACTTCCCCTACCCCATACCTCATCACCACACTGCCCAGGCCTAGTCACCACAGTACACTGTTACCAGGCACATCATGTCCGGCTCTCAATAATTACATGGATACTAAAAAGCAAAAACATTTTAAAGACACAGAGCAAGCACTCAGATACAGAAAGCACACTGGAACTATTAGACTGAGAAATTTTAAAAATCAATTAAGTATTAATATGCTAATGAAAAAGTAGACAGCCTTCAAGAATAGAATAATGTAAGCAGAGAGATGGAAATTAACAATCAAAAAATGCTAGAAATCAAAAACACTGGAAATGACTGGATACAGTTGAGGAAAGCATCTGCGAGTTTGGGGATATATCAACAGAAACTTCCAAAACTGGGGTGCTCTTGATTTTGGCTCAGGTCATGGTTTCACAGTTCACGAGACTGAGCCCTTCGTCAGGCCTCTGCACTGATAGTGCAGGGCCTGCTTGGGATTCTCTCTCTCTCTCAAAATAAATAAACATTTAAAAAAATCTCCTAAAACTGGAAAGCAAAGTAAAATCAAAAAAGGGGAGGAGGGACAGAATATCCAAGGGCTGTGGGACAAAGGCATAACACACATAACATACATGTAAAGGGAATACAAGGAGAGATAAACAGAATAAATATTTGAAGCAATGGAGACTGAGAATTTCCTAAAATTCCTAAATTACACACATCTTTGTTGCTCACTGTGATTCACTTCTGTATTTTCTTTTGCCCTTTTTTTTCTAGCAAAGATAAAATTTCAACTGGTATTAGCTAAATTTGCTTTGAATTTGTCTCATGTTTAAATTTCCTTATAAACTATAAATATCAACTACCTTCTCCATACTAAATATTTTTCTCTACTTCAGGAAATATGTTGCTAAGTTCCTAAGTGATTTGCACAAAATAAGCTATAATGCTGAAGGCAAAAAACAAATAATTTTTGGTTCAGTCCTACAGTAACAAGGCTTTATTTTTCCCTATTTGGAAATGCATCGAGGTAAGACTTGTCTGCCAGCTTGAATATAACATACCATGAAGGCAAGACCCACTTTTAAGTGCTTTAAGGATATTTTTGATGTTTTATCTCTCACAAAGATAAAAGGAGCAATGTATTGTATTCTGTATTACTCCATTACTTTTTTACATTTCATCTTAAAAGAAGACACGTAATGGTATAATCAGTGCATCACAGAGCCAAAAAGGACACTCATTCTGGCTACTTACCTCACTCCACAGCAAGTCTGAACTTATTTGATAGTATATTTGATTAAAACCTGATATTAGGGGTGCCGATGGCTTACTCAGTTGAACATCAGACTTCAGCTCAGGTCATGATTTCATGGTTCATGAGTTTGAGCCTCACATCAGGCTCTGTGCTATCAGCGCAGAACCTGCTCCAGATCTTCTGTTCCCCTCTCTCTCTGCCCCTATCCCTTGTCCCTTGTGCCCTCTCTCTCTCTCTCAAAAATAAATAAAAGCATCAAAAAAAAAAAGCTGATCATAACTTTTCCATTAATGAATTCTATCATTTTCAAATCTTGGGAAATTACCTTTCAATAAAACATAAACATCTTTGAATATTATGATTTACTTCTTTTTCTAAAAATGTTTATTTGAGAGAGAAGAGAATGAGCAGGGAAGGAGCAGAGAGAGAGAGAGAGAGAGAGAGAGAGAATCTCAAGCAGGATCCATGCTGTCAGCGCAGAGAATGATGTGAGTCTTGATCCCATGAACCATGACATCATATTCTGAGTCAAAATCAAGTCAGACACTCAACCAGCTAAGCCACCTAGGCTCCCTGATTTACTCCTTATTTTCTGCTCTCTGGAAAGCAAGGCAGAGCAGCAGCCTTCAGACTGGTCTTTCCATCACCTCTCCACCAATCCCAGCTCTGCATCTACTACTAGACATGGTGGCCCAAACAAATCTGACCATCATTTCCCTTCCTGAAACCTTAAATTACTTCCACCATCTTTCATGTAAAGGGAAACTGTGACAAATGGAGATGAGGCTCTCAGCAGGTGACCCTCCCTACCTCTCCAGACTTCCCACACACCCATTGGGCAACTTCTCCACCTAAACACTAGGCCGTTCCTTGCTGTGGTACATGGAGATCCTCTTGCGTTAAACCACTCCATCACCCCCTCCATTCTTCACCACTAAGTTGGTCACAATCTTTAAAAGGTTAACTGTGAATTCTCTGAGGGAAGCCCGCTGATGCTCCAGGACTAGCCAAATGCTCTTTGTGCTTCCACCATAGTCCAGACAGAACTCCAACATGACACTTCACACTGTACAGAAATTATGTTATATAATCTTCTCCCTACTCCCAAGTCTGCAAAGCATAAGCAGAACATATTCATTTTTGTTCAAAGTAGTAAGTTTGTGTTGGGTACTAAACATTTACACAATTATACTAAACATTTTGTCTTCTTTGAACATGCAATTTCCTCTGGCAAATTTTACCATGTCTCATGTCCAGTTAATTTATTTATTTATTTTTTAAGTAGGTTTCACACGCAGCATGGGGCCCCTCATAGGGCTTGAACTCACAACCCTGAGGTCAAAACGGAGCTGAGTCAGTCACTTAACTGACTGAGCCACCCACATACCCCCTTCTATGTCCCATTTGAAAGTTGTTTTCTCTGGGACATCATTCATAAACTCCACAAGAAATTTCTCCAAATATTTATTATTTATGTGACCTTGGAAACATTTACCCTTTCTGCCCCTGTTTCCTTCACCATAAAAAGGAGTATTATCAACATGACAGTTATTGTAAAAGTAGATGAGTTACTGTATCTGAGATACTTAGAACAGAGTCTGGCACTGGTGTTCACTATTCCTATTATTCCAAGTGATAAGGGTAATGCCTACTTAACCCACATTATTAGGGAAAAAATTTAAGATGACTCACTTAACTGCAAATGATACATCCAGTTAAGGGGTTAAATCTACAATATATAAGGAATTCATAAAACTCAACATCAAAAAAATATAATAATGAAAAGATGGCAAACGGCATAAATGGAAATTTTTCCCAAGTAGATGGTGATTAACAGACACATAAAAAGATGCTCAATTTTCACTAATCATCAGGCAAGTTCAAATCAAAAACCACAATGGAGCACCTGGGTGGCTCAGTTGGCTAAGCATCAAACTCTTGCTCTTGGCTCAGGTCATGGTTGTAGGGTTGTGGGATAGAGCCCTACTGTAATTCTTTCTCCCTCTGCCCCGCTCCCTGACTTGTGCTCCGTCTAAAATAAAAAAACAGAAAAAAACATAGTAAGGTATCTCCTTACATCAGTCATAATGGCTAGTATCAAAAGCACAACAAATAAAAAGTATTGGTAAGTCTGTGGAGAAAAGGGAACCTTTGTGCACTGTTGGTAGGAATGAAAACTGGTGCAGCCACTGTGGAAAACAGTATGAAGATTCCTCAATTAAAAACAGAAATACCATATAACCTAGTAATTCCACTGCTAGGTGTTTAAAGAAAAACAAAACCTCTAATTCAAAAAGATGTATGCATCCTTATGTTTACTGCAGATTTACAATAGCCAAGATATGAAAGCAGCCTGTATCCATCAATTGATAAATAAGGTATGGTGTGTGTGTACAATACCCTATATATATTATGTATACATAAAAATAATTAAATACCAATCAGCAATTTAAAAAAAAGAGATCTTGCCTTCTGCAACAATATGGATGGAACTATAGAGGGTATTTTGCTAAGTGAAGTCAGAGAAAGACAAATATTGTATGACTTTACTTATATATGGAATCTAAACAAATGAATGATAATTTTTTAAAAGGACTCATAAATTTAGAGCAGAAACTGATGTGGGGTAGTGGGAGAAACAGGTGAAGGGGATTAAAAGATATAAACTTTCAGCTATAAAGTCATGGGGATAAAAAGTACAGCGTAGAAAATATAGTACTGTATCATGTATAGAATTGTTGAATAACTATGCTGTACACCTGGCACTATTGTAACATTGTATATTGACTAGATTTCAATTAAAAAAATTCTGGCTGAAATATAAGATAAAAAATAAAATGTTCTCATTGGTAAGAAAACAAGGGACTCATTTACACTGGTGTTTGGTACACAGGATGTAAAGGATAGGTAGTTATCTTAGTGTACCTATATTTTTTATCACAAGTAACTAGAACCATTCTTTACCACCATTTGGCAGCTGATATGCACATCAAATAGTATCTGTTTCTATTAGGTCTTAGGTTGAAATCTTGCTGGTCACTACTTCTTCAAAAAGTGCCTAGGGTCCTGCTCTTGGCTCAAGTCCAGATGCTCAAGGACTTTATAAACTCTTCACTGGAAGTGAAATGATAAGCTCTTTACGAATGTGTCACAACTTCACCTATATTTCAAAAAAAGCATGTAAATTACATTCATGGTCTTCTACCTTAAATCAATTCCTCTCTGACTCATGACGCTCCCCCTTGGATATCTAATAAGCATCCCAATATAAACCATTCAAAGCTTAATTTGGTCCTCTCTACACCCCATCCATACTGCAATCTTTCCCATCACCACTGAGGTTGGCAGTTCTACCCTACCAGTATTTTACACAAAAAACCTGGAGTCATTCTGAACTCTCATACCACATCTGAACTCTCAGCAAATCTACCTTAAAATGAATATCCAAGTTCCAACTTCTTACCACCATTCTGGTTTCAGATTGTTTTTAAACATTCCGGTTTTAAGCATTAAGTTTTTATTTTTTAAAAAAAATTTTTAATGTTTTATTTCTGAGAGAGACAGCGTGAGCAGGGGAGGGTCAGAGAGGGAGACACAGAATCTGAAGCAGACTCCAGGCTCTGAGCTAGCTGTCGGCACAGAGCCCAACGTGGGGTGCAAACCCATGAACCATGAGATCATGACCTGAGCCGAAGTCAGATGCTTAACCGATTGAGCCACCCAGGTGCCCCCAAGCATTGTTTGTAAATGCTTCTCCAAGGGGCGCCTGGCTGGCTCAGTTGGAAAAGCATGGGACTCTTGATCTCAGGGTTGTTGAGCTTGAGCACCATGTTGGGTACAGAGACTATATAAACAAAACTTTAAAAAATGGAAATACTCTTCCAGCCTCTGTCTTTGCTCCCTTATAGTCAATCCTTTAGTCTGGGTGACCCTTTACAAACATAACTTTTCTCTCCTCAAATTCCTCCAATGGCTCCCCATCTCCTCAAAGATCACGCCCTTTCACATCAACCCCAGCCCTACAACACAGCAAGCATGATGACATAGAAGCTCCAAGAAGCTGTTATTATCTTTTAAGGTTTTGTTGAACGCAGCACCACCGGTACCTGGAATCCTAATAGGACAATGTAAGAAGCTAATGTGTATCTGAATACATGATCTTGCCTCAGAGAGAACACTTGCTGTTCTCTCTGCCAGGAAGGCTCATCCCTCAGACACCTGCTCTCCCTCAGATACCTGATACCTGCTCAGCTCCTTCAAGGGTTTGCTCCAACGTCACCTATCAATAAGGTCTACCTTACCAACTACCGTACTTAAATTGCATCACAAATTCTCTATCCTTCCCTCCACTTTGTTTTCCTTCACAGAATTTCCACCACCTCACCCCCTCCATATATATTACTTACCTGCATACTGCCTGTCATCGCCCATCCCCACACTTTTCAGTTCCATGAGATCAAGAATATTTTGTTCACTGCTGAACCCCTAGCATCTAGGCAGCACCTTGCACTTTGCAAATGCTCTAAGCATTTACATTCCATTAACCTTTTATTAAATTTGAAGGCTAACAGTTAACTTCATGACATCCCTAATATAACAGCAACAAATTTCTTTGCTAGAAATGCTTGCTCAAACATCTACAGTATAAAGAAATACCTAGACTTCTATCTTAAGCCACAGAAGTAATTTAAGAACTGACATAAACTATGATTAAAAGAGAACTCATTCAACACTGCCTAATCACATCCCAGAAGTCGTCTGTATTTATTTAGTAAATCTGTAATGATCTGAAGTCAGAAGAGTTCAGATAATTTTGTGCCCCCACTACCTGCTTAAAATGTGAACAGAAAATTTTTAAAAAGTTCAGTACCACTAGATCAGCAGAAAATGTAAATACATTTACAGTATTTATTGATTTCAAGATTATGCTGAGTGAAAGTCAAACACAACAGAGTATATACTGTATGGTTCTGTTTAAATTTTAGAAAATGCAAACCAATCTACATTGAGACTCAAGCTCAGCAGTTGCCTCGGCTGGGCTGTAAGAGGACAGAATACAATCATGCATGAGGAAACTTACGGGAGGTGATGGAAATGTTCTGTGTCTTAATTATTGATTTCAAGGTTAGGTGCGCATCTGCCAAGACTCACCTAATTGTACAATTAAGATTGATTGAAGGATAAAATACTTTTTGAAGTTAGTAAGATGAAAATGAGAGCTTTTTATTCCCCAAGAATAATCAGAAAGATGAAGGAACCTACGTAGATTTCTTTCAATGAGAAGACCATGTATCTCAAGTGGGTTTGAAAGGATAAGACATATAAATTGAGACTGTACTCTTCAAACCATGCTCATCAAAACAAGGACTATATAAATCCTCTCAAGTAATAATGGCATGTCATTTTATAAGTGAAAAAAAAAAACAAAAACAGGTATAGGGGGTTCAACTTCCCCCAAACCACAGTTTTCAGTTGAACTAAGAATCAAACACAGGCAATTTTCTTAACCCACTTTTCCACCTTAGACTAAATTTTTTTTTTTAATTTCTAGGAGAGAGAGAGAGAGACAGCGTGAGCAGGGGAGAGTCAGAGAGAGAGGGAGACACAGACTGTGAAATAGGCTCCAGGCTCTGAGCTGGCAGTCAGCACAGAGCCTGACGCGGGGCTCGAACCCATGAACCGCGAGATGATGACCTAAGCGAAAGTCGGACGTTTAACCGACTAAGCCACCCAGGCGCCCCATACCTTAGACTAAATTTAAAGGTTGATAATATCTAAGTATTAGTACAGTGCAAGGAAAAAAGCATTCACATCCAGTTTGTTGGCACCACCCTTTCAGAAAAACATTTCAGTAATAACAAAACTTAACAAGGATGCTGCTGTACTAACTACCTGACAATAAAACTGTAAGCAGTTTTAATCTCGATGTCAACCAATAAGAAATGACTAGGTTTTAGTGTGTCACACCTGACTGTAAAAAAGAGTAAGACCTATACAGATGTCTTGAGTAAAAGCCAAATCCTAGAACTGAGTGTATAACAATTTAAGAAGGAAACACAGAAGTTTGGGAAAGAATCATCAAAATATTTATCTGGAGACAAGGAAAAGTGAGGACTTTCACTTTTATCCTTACTTCCCATATTGTTAATTTCTTCATTTTGGCAAATATAATAACAGAAACTAAGATATATGTTTTAAAGACTATCAATGCTGAAGACAAACTGTGAATGAACTTTGACTGTTCTGAATTACATTTAATAAGAAAAGTAGATATTTTGGTTGATTTAGGGAAGAACATACAGTGGAAGAGACTCACAGAAACCTAACTAAGCTTTCTTACCTTCTATAAAGAATGACATTTACTACAATCTTTTAAGGGCCTTAATGTAGGTATTAAAAAGATATTCAGCTAACAAGAAAACAACCAATTAGCTTTCTTAATTTCTGAAATTCAAGAAGACATACCTGGGGATCTCCTGACCCAATCTTCGATAGTGCTGCAGAAGACGTTAATACAAAACTATCCACACTGGGTCCAGCTATTAAGAGTAAATATACTCATGTTTTACAATCTATTATTATTCCTTTGCTACATATTCTCCAAAAAAATTTTTAGAAAGAGGCCCAAAATGTAATAATCACATGCAAGAGCTATTAGGCATAAATAGATTCCTGAAATGGTTGTAATAAACATGTAAATCCTTGGCAATTCCATAATAAATGTGTAAGATATATCTTATAAGACATATGAATTCATAAGATTTTTCCTGAGCAGAAGCATATACATATTGAAGAGAAAAAAAGTTCCTGGGGCTGAGGGAGGGGCGCAAGGGGGTGGGTGCAGACAATGCTCTGGGACCACAACAAAACATTGAAATGAAGAAATTAAATGCTGGGTAACTCCTTCAAAATAGTGTTAACACTTAAATGTATTACTTATATCATAAATATAATTGAGGTCTTACTGTAATAAAAAAAATGGGGCTCCGCCAAAAACTAAATTGAGCATTTTTAACAAAATTAAATAAACCAAAAATGCTTACAACTAAATATGTGAAAATATAGCATCAGTAATCCTTCAATTGAGAATGTTTAGACAAAGTAGAATTCCCTTTATAGGTTTATAAATAAAAGTACATAGCATTAGCATAGCATGGTTTACACTGCTTCAACCCTACTGATGTTTTAAGGACATCATTCTCCACAAAGTATCTTACTATAACAAAGTATCTTACTATTACTCACCTATAATACTCTTTGAACAAATCCTTTATAGACTATTTTGTGCCAAGTATCATGCTAGGGACTGACTACGGCAGAAACACTGAAAACGACTTTACAATGGTATTGCAATTGTACATTTATTTCCTCTCTTACAATGTGAAAAAGTGTGGTGTAGTGAAAATACTGATGTAGAAAAATGTGGGTTGCCAACGGAATGGGAAAAGATAGTTGCAATGACATATCAGATAAAGGGTTGATATCCAGAATCTATAAGGAACTCACCAAACTCCACACCCGAAAAACAAACAACCCAGTGAAGAAATGGGCAGAAGATGTGAACAGACACTTCTCCAAAGAGGACATCCAGATGGCCAACAGACACATGAAACGATGCTCAGCATCCCTCATCAGGGAAATACAAATCAAAACCACACTGAGATACCACCTCACGCCAGTCAGAGTGGTTAAAATGAGCAAATCAGAGAACTCTAGATGCTGGCGAGGATGTGGAGAAACGGGCACCCTCCTACACTGTTGGTGGGAATGTAAACTGGTACAGCCCCTCTGGAAAACAGTGTGGAGGTTCCTCAGGAAATTAACACTAGAACTCCCCTATGACCCAGCAATAGCACTGCTAGGAATTTACCCAAGGGATACAGGAGTGCTGAGGCATAGGAGCACATGTACCCCAATGTTCATAGCAGCACTCTCCACGATAGCTAAAACATGGAAAGAGCCTAAGTGCCCATCCACGGACGAATGGATCAAGAAGATGTGGTTTATCTATACCACGGAATACGACATGGCAATGAGCAACAATGAAATCTGGCCATGTGTAGCAACACGGATGGACCTTGAGGGTGTTATGCTGAGTGAAATAAGTCAGGCAGAGAAGGACAAATATCATATGTTTGCATGTAGAGGAGGATTAGGAGGAACTTAACTGAGGAACAAGGGGGAAAAGAAGGGGGGAAATGGTGGGGGAAAGGGAGAGGCAAACCGTGAGAGACTCTTGAATGCTGACAAAAACTGAGGACTGATGGATGTGGGGGGGGAGGGGAGATGGGCATGGAGGAGGGCACTTATGGGGATGAGCATTGGGTATTATATGGAAACCAAATTGACAATAAACTATTTGTAAAAAAAAAAGAATAAAAAATATAAAAAATAAATGTTTAGAACTCCTAAAAAAAAAAGAAAAATGTGGGTTGCAATTCATGCCAATAAACACTTATGACTCCTTTTTATTTTCAGTGTAATAGAACTATGCGTTAATGTACCATGCAAAACGGATTCTGAAAAAACTGATTGGAGTATGTAAATACTAAAAAAACTTTACTTAAAAATAAGAATATAGCATTTCATAACATTTTTAAGGCTCTGAGGCTCATCAGAAATGACAAAATACTCTAACCTAAAAAGAAAAAAGAACTCTGCAGGCTGTTATTTATATTAAAGTTGTAGTGCTGGAATTATAAAACCTTCTACTGGGTCACAGATTTTTTAAGAATTAAAATAGAAAAACATGTAAGAAATTTTCTAACAAATTTTATCCTTTTAAGAAATAGTCTCTGGGGCGCCTGGGTGGCTTAGTCGGTTGAGCGTCCGACTTTCACTTAGGTCATGATCTCGCGGTTCGTGGGTTCGAGCCCCGCGTCGGGCTCTGTGCTGACTGCCAGCTCAGAGCCTGGAGCCTATTTCAGAGTCTGTGTCTCCCTCTCTCTCTGACCCTCCCCTGCTCACGCTGTCTCTCTCTCTCTCCTAGAAATAAATAAAAATATTTAAAAAAAAAAAAAAAAAAAAAGAAATAGTCTCTGATTTTCTTGAAAAATATTTTTAATTTTTAAAATGTACCATTTCCTCTCTCAAAAACCCAAAACATTCAGGGTGCGTGGCTGGCTCAGTCAGTGGAGCCAGCAACTCTTGATCTTGGGGTTGGGAGTTCAAGCTCCATATTGGCCATTACTTAAAAACAAAATCTTAAAAAAAAAAAAACCCAAAACATTCAAATAACATATATGCTTTAACTACCTTTCTAAAAGACTATTTATGTATGTTAACTTCTCCTTCTACGTCTACAACCCTAGGCTTTGTTTACAGGTAACTACCAGTTTTTCATACTGAGAATCTATCTAAACTAAAATTTGTGTCTACCTTTTAGAGAACTATGCAGAGGTATTAAAGGCTTAAAAAAACAAACAAACAAAACAAACTTTAACTATACAGAAAATAGTCTCCCAACTATTTTACAGACTCCAACCATGTTTTTCCATTTTAAATTTTGTCCGAATATCTAACACTTCTGTTGATCATATATTATTAAAACAGGAATTCAAATAGCAAACAAATAACAGATGTTTTAAATAACTGTGGCAAATTCTATCCTTTTAAAAGTACTTGCATATTTAAAACATTTTATTAAGGTGTTGAAAGGGAAAAAAAAGTTTTACAGTCAAAGATTTACTGACATGATTATCAATGCTTTCAATCAGAGTCAAACAAATCTTAAAATATGCATTGAGACTTCATTATTGTCCATCTTAATCTCCTTTCATCTGAAATTCAGAAGTCATGTGTCCACTTTAGGGAAGATTTATATATGAAAAAGTTTATTAGAAAAATAAACAACTTTAAATTTTACAATATTTTCCACTTCCAAAATTCTTATATATAAAGCAGATGTGCCTTACGGTTTAAACATAATCTGATTTACAAAATCTCATTTAGTCCTAAAGATACAAAAACACAAATGGTGAATGTTGGTAACTATTAGGAAGTTCAATGTATAATTTTGTTAAAAACACCATTTGTTGCAGGTACCTAATGCAGCAATATTTACTGAAAAGTATAAATGACTTTCACTGAAATTTACTGTACTTGATAATTACCCAAATTAACATTATCAAATCAAAACGTAGATTAAGTTGTGTGGTTTAGGTAAAATTTTTCCAAAACTTTTATCAGCCATACCAGGAACTGACAAATTTTTCCTTAAAAGGTCAGAAAGTAAATATTTGAGGTTTCCAGGCTGTAAGTTCACACTACTCAACTGTGCTACTACAGGGAGAAAGCAGGCAGAGACAATACGCACGTGAGTGGCTATCCCTGTGGGCTGCAGTTTGCCTGCTGCTGAACTGGACAACGGATTTTGAATAAGAGACTGATTATTTCAGGTGCCGTATTACAAATATGTCATATATGGGGGTTAGGAGGAACAATATAAATGAGTAAACATCACTAAATAAACTATTATGAGTTAAAAATTTCACTTATTTCCCAATCTTAATTGCATGTGTGTATATATACAAGTTATAAAACTACTTCAATTCTGTACTCTTTTTGGTGTGTTAATATCAGACCAAAGTCAGATAAGCAGCAAAGTACCATGAGTGATTGAGTACTCACAGGCTAGCTAGCTAATCAATAACCATGAAATTAGGTTTTGAAAATATTTCCACACAATGAAAAAAAAAATTTATTTGCTGTGCCCCTAAAGAAAATGAGATGTATACTTCAGATGTCGTTTTAAAAATTCAACTGAATTGTTACAATTTTGAAGCTAAATGTGATTTGCTTTGTTTTATTAGAAAAAATACTCAGGCAAGGTCTACAATCATCGGTCAATTAAGAATGACTTACAAGAACATGAGGCAATAAAATAAAAAATACAGGTACAAACTATATATCTGAAACACTTCTATTTGGCAATTTTATAACAAATCAAACTTTTAAAAGAACAAAGGAGATCGCAGATTACTTTGTAGATACAGAATAAAGCAATTGATGAAGTGCTTAAGCAAAAGAAAACAAAAAAACACACTGCTTTTCTTTTTAAAAAATAAAATCACATTTGCTACAGATCAAATGGATAATACCCTTATTAAACAACCATTCCAGAATGTCTTATAGTAGCAGTGCTTTTATTTGCACTTCATTTAATTTTATATGACTCATTTCATGTATATAGCTCTTTACCCCACTGTTAACGAATAAAGTCTCCCATAATTTTTATTATTTTTAAAATTTTTTAAAGTAAATGAGAAATGATTTATGTATCATGGAACCTTTCCCATTTTGGAACCAAAGGCTTAATTCTATATTTTTGTCTATTCTTTTCTTTAAAAAATTTAGTGTAAAAACTGCTGGTTTTTATATCACTGTAGTATAGTGAAAACTCCTCAATCAGGAGTATTTTCTGCAGTTTGACTGCATATAACCACATATACTTTACAATATGTCCTTCCAACAGTAAGGAAATAATTGATTTCACGGTCACTGTCAGAAATGAGTGCCATAATTCTATTATGGGTATAGGTCCTCCCTCAAAGACTTTCTGGAAGGATGTTCAATGTGTTTTGTTCTTATAGATATTAACAGTAGTACATAGTCCCTTAAGTCTGCAAAGACATTTATTGTTAAAGAAGGTGCTTTATTAACAATTCCTCTGGCAGCACTAGTGAATTACAATATCCTTCAATATTATTTCTACCCATAATATATACATTTAACTTTCATGCCTCTAGAAAAACATCTACAGTACATTTCATAATATAAAAATATATTACAAATCTGCTGAATTATTTACAAGCAATGTTCTATTATCTCTATGCAACATTTGTTTGATACAATACTAACAAGTTACACATATTTCCATTTCTGTAAGGTAAAAAAAATCCATATGGCTTCTTGCTTACCAAGCAAGAAAGTGATTTTATTTTCCTTTTCAAAACCAACTTTGGTGCATAAAGGATTCAGTTTGAAGATACTTTAAAAAAAAAAAAAAAAAAAAAAAATTTTTTTTTTTTTTATGTTAAGAAAAAACACCTCATAAACCAAAGGCGAAATTTCCTCAGAAAAAAAAAATTAGAGGCTTATATAGGTTAAAATGAAAATATGAGGATTATTCAAATAATTTGAAATAGAGGTTTTTCAAAAACCGTTAACAGATTAGTTATATAGGTAAATATTAACATACTGTACTCCATGAGAAAACCCTAGTCCTGAAAAGGGAGCCACCAGACATACTGCAACACTCTTTAACAGAAATTTTCAGCCCTAATTCGATAGACGAATTTTTAGTTGATTGCAAATGTCGTTCACTGTTTGCTTAAATACAAATTGAACACTTTTCTTATCAGAGTTCTGCAAAAGAACACAAATGGCAACCAATCACATCTATTTATCATAATTGAAAGGTAAATTATCTCTTGATAATTTTCATTGGCTAAATATTTCCTAATATGACTTCAAATCAATAGACACTGTCAAGACAAATATCCTTACAGTGCTTTTGGTATTTTTAAGGGCACATGTTGTAATTGTTTTTCTTTCCAATATAAACTACTGTAATTGCTAAAGGGGGAAAAAAAAAGCAGCTTAAAGCAGCAAGCATGCAAAGCCTTTAAGAAGCTGTTCCACTAAGTTGCCAGAAGAGTGTTTGCTCAGTCTCCCACAGTACCATTCCATGAAAATGTGGATATACAGTAATATATTAATATATTCCACAGAAGAGCCTACTTCATTCACAGAATGTTTACACTAAGCATAAATATTATTCTAAATACCGGATTTAAGAAAAAAAAAGGAAGGGGGTTATGACTCTAATGTGCAACTTTTACTAAACCCATTGTCAGTGACTAAGACTGCAGGTGTCCCCGCTTGTTTGCTTTTTATGTATTTATTTATTTTTTACCTCTTCAACCTCTTCTGCGGCATTGTTCTAGAAAAAAAGAGGGAATATTCTTTTATTCAACTGAATAAAAAATACATTAAATATTTCAAAAGAAACATTACAAACATTAATAAGATATAGGCAGTGTGATAATTACTGATCATTAAAATTTATTTCCAAAGCATTCATACATTAATGGATGCAAACTGTTATATAATATAGCTTTTTAATAATTCCTTTTTATGTCAGCTAATGTGATTCGAAAAAAGAATATCATGCCTAACACATGCATGTTAGCCAACTAGGACTTTCTTTAAAACTGATGTTTAAATCTTGAATAAACAGGTTTAGTTTCATTTTGAATATATATATAGAAGGTCTGTCATGCTTTCATTTTGAGATGTGTATAAGCTACAAAATATTTCTCTTAAAACAGGTTAGAATAATCGCTGTATTGTTTTTACCTAATTTCACAAGTTCTCCAAATCAAAATCCAGCCCTCGCTCACAGGTTTACACCACAGGAAATGTAGCCAGTTCTATTAATCTGTACCACTTTAAGAAAGATTCCATTCTAATTCCAGAATAGCAGAAGCACGAAGATTTAAACTCAAAATGAAATGTTAAGACTGGAGCGGGGGGGCAGTAATAAAGTTAAAGAAAATTAATTCCACAGGTGCATTTAATATCTTAAGAACATCTTCATTACCCAAGAATTAAATCAACTCAGAACTGCAGACTTAACACTTTCCGAAGCATACAATGCAATTCCTACACTCTTTTGGACAGTAGTTCTGCACCTCAATGGTTTTTTTTTTTTTTTTAAGTTATTTTCACAAAAATATATCTAAATTGCTTCCTATATACACAAAATAGCAAAAATAAGCTGGTCTGTGAAAAAGACCCTTAGAGTGGGGGAAGTAGAATGCAGGGCAGAAACACAAAAGTTAGTCTGAATCTTATAATTAAGATTCATGCCCCTTTGTCAACTCTCTGCCTAAAGGATGTTTACAACCAATTCTAATAGCAGGGTGGCTCTCCCCAAATATCACTCTTTTAGAATGCTAATTTTAATTACTCCCTTCAAAGAGTAAGCAGAAATAAACCCTAAATTAAGTACCAGTAAATAAAGAATATTCAATTATTTTTCTTATAAAGAAAAAGGTAAATCATGATTTTCCCACATTTTTGATAGTGGATGTCCCTCAATCTTCTCCCTTACAGTAATTTCACCATTTTTTATGCTACTTAATTTCTTGATAACACAGTTCCATCCCACAAAAAACAAGTTTTTGTTGTACTTATTATTAGCATCTGTACTAGAAGATGTTTAAAACAATTTGGGGAGTTGGGGCGCCTGGGTGGCTCAGTCAGTTAAGCATCTAACTCTTGATTTCAGCTCAGGTCATGATCTCATGGTCACTGGATAGAGCTCAGAGGTGAGCTCTGTGCTGGCAGTGTGGAGCCTGTTTGGGATTCTCTCTCCCTCTCTCTGCCCTCTCCTTCCTCTCAAGTTTAATAAACTTAAAAAATAGTAATTTGGGGAGAATAGGGAAAACTTAAGAATCTTGGTACTTCCACAGGGCAAGGTTCATTCATTATGTGAGAATTTCATTCTCAGAAGGTATTTTAAATTATAGAAATCCTATTATACTAAATAACCTTCCAAAAAGTTGAGTCATAGAATGAACAGAAATTTCAGATGTTTAACTGCTTCAGAATTTGGCACAGGACAGAATCTCTTTATGATAGCTAAAATTCACACTTGGGTATCAATTATTGTATCTTATTCAACCTATTCCTATGCAAAATACATATCAAGTTTTAAAACATAGAAAATTTGCTCATAAAGAGTGCCTTTTAAGTATTTTCCCCACTTTCTGAATCACCCTAGTATACATCATTTGGATGGAGGCAGTGTGGAGTTCAGTCATATCCTATCTGTGTAACTTTAGACAAGCTATTTAAATTCTTGCCTCAGTTTTCCAATCTGTAAAACAGAGATAGTAACACCTACTTCACAGGCTGCTGTGAGGATGAAGTGTATGTAAAGCACCTAGCAAAGTGACTCAGCACATAGTCAGAAATGTTGGTCTCTTCTCCTTCCCCCCCTATACCTTCATAAGCACAGCACACTAAAACAAAGGTCAGATCAGAAAATTATTAGCAATATGAATACTGAACTACCTCTTAAAAACAAACACAACAATATTTAAACTGCTCTAAAAAGTCTGGGTAGAGTAGAAGTTTAAAAAATTCATCATTTATGGTTATTTTAGGGCATTTGCAGCATACTTCCAGGTCCACAAAAGTCTGTTATTATAAAAAGAATTACATACTTAAACAAAAGGCACTTATTTTCAAAATAGTATGTACATTTCAATCTAAGCTATATAAAATACATCTGGAATTAAGTTGGCATACAAACTTTACTAGAATAATTATCCTTCTGGGTTCTACAATTTATAAACCTT
The DNA here is from genome assembly GCF_003009895.1 of Hyaena hyaena. Classification (NCBI taxonomy): domain Eukaryota; kingdom Metazoa; phylum Chordata; class Mammalia; order Carnivora; family Hyaenidae; genus Hyaena; species Hyaena hyaena. The sequence goes on from NW_024080959.1 coordinate 1,253,690, forward strand.
TGTGATATAATTTTTATATACAAAGCTCTAGAAAGAAACTATGTTCATCCTGAAATTCAGGTCAAAATAAGTCCTAACCTTACATCTAAAATTTAAGGAAATTTAAGACTACGATTCAAAAATTAAAACATCAAATCAAGAATTAAATTACCTGTATATGTTTGGATCCAAAAGCAAGGCAGTATCTTTGGGTAGCTTTGATAAATGAACTACTTTAGTTTTTAATTGATGTCGTTCACTTTCATTCACCCACACGTCAGGCAGACTATGAATTAAAAAACAAGTCATCAATGAAATAGCATTAATTTTAAACTTACTCTATCATAGAACTTCACATTACCCAGACTTTTCTGCTAGTGTGACTGAGCCACAGAAGTTAACAAGTTTCTCAGAAGCCAAAGAAATAGCAATGAGATGCAGAGTCCCAGCTAAAAAAAGACAGTGAAATTTCAGGCATGAATTTGGGAATGAACTGGGAATTTTGGTGGCAAAGCTATATCCAAACTTAGAAACATATTATAAAACACTGCCTTGTCTTTTAGTTCACTGAATAAAAGTCATACTTGAGCATGACTTGATGGATAATTTGACAATGAATTTTTTTTTTATTGAGGTATAGCTGACATCCAACGTATATTAGTTTCAGGTATACAACATAGTAGCTCGACAATTCTAGACATTATTCTTTCACCATATCAAATTATTATAGTACTATTGACTATATTCCTTATAGCTAACACCAAGAAATAAGTAGACATTCCAGGAGATTAAACTCTACTTTAAAAATGGATGTGACCAAAATCCTGAATTCAAAGAAATTTAATTCTACTGAAAAATTCAAACAGAAGCAATTAGATTGATATCTGTACTGATCAACATCCAAAATACTAGAAATACAAAGATATTTGATACTTTAAACTATGTTTATAACCTTAATATAAAAAGAGCTCTTACAAATCAGTATGAAACAGCTGAATATTCACCAGGGAAGACAAAGGATACAAGCCAACAATTCATTAATGATAAAAACAGTTTAAAAATTATCTTATTTGTAATCAAAGAAATATAAAATGTAAGAATGATAACAGTCAGTGTTAATAACAAACCAGAGAGTAAGTTCTCTAATGTAGTAGGTAGGATTATTATTGGCACAAACTTTTAGGAAGACAATGCATATTGAAGCCCATTAACATTTTGCATAGTTTGTGTACTGATTGATCTTAATATCTCTTTAAGCGTAGAGAAAAATGGGAGGGCCTGGGGGGCTCAGTTGGTTAAGCATCCAACTTTGGCTCAGGTCATGATCTCTCCGTTTATGGGTTCGAGCCCCGCATCAGGTTCTGTGCTGACAGCTCAGAGCCTGAAGCCTGTTTCCAATTCTGTGTCTCCCTCTCCCTCTGCCCCTCCCTAGCTCACACTCTGCCTCTCTCTTCTCAAAAATAAAGAAACCGTTAAAAAAATTTTTTTTTTAAAAACAGTAGAGAAAAATGGGTAACTTTAGTGTTTTAGCAAAAAAGGGAGTTCATGAAATAAATTTTACACAGCCCATTTCAAAATATTTTACAGTAGCATTTCCACAAAATCTGGATGGGGGCATGTGAAAAATATGTTCTATATTAATGGAAGTTTGATAGTCACAGGATTTAAAAAAAGGCTAGATTTCTTTACCAATATACTGTGTATTGTAAACTCCCAAATCCCTTAATTCAGATCACATTAACATCTCCTTAAAATGAAATCTAAGAAACAATATTGTAGAAAAATATTAAGTAACAACGACAAATGTTAATCACATAGTATTACTTTCTGAAAACCTCAAGTATATACAATGAGGGTCCATTTATTTATTTATTCTATTCTTGGTATTTATTGATTTTATCCCAAACTTCTATGATATACTTTTATTACCTTTTCTAAATAGAAAAAATTTTTAATAAAAAGATAAAAGGAGGGGCACCTGGGTGGCTCAGTTGGATTAGCATCCAACTCTTGATTTTGGCTCAGATCATGATCTCACAGTGGGTGGGTTCGCGCCCCACATCGGGCTCTGCACTGCCAGTATGGAGCCTGCTTAGGACTCTTTCTCTCTCTCCCTCACTCTATGCTCTCTCCCCAAAATAAATAAATCAACATTTAAAAAAAAAAGATAAGAGGAAAATTAGACATGAAAAATCTAATTAAGGAAAATCAAGGCCATAAAAATATAATGCTTTTGGAAAACTAGCTAAATGATTTTTTTTTAATCCCTGTGAACTAGACAACGTTCAGAAACTTTTTAAACAAGTGATTCAAACAAAGGCATGGCTAAAGCTACTTGCATACTGCATGAGCATCATTTAAAAATCGTAAAAGCCACCTGGGTGGCTCAGTGGGTTAAGCGTCCAACTTCAGCTCAGGTCATGATCTCACAGTTCATGGGTTTAAGCCCTGCACTGGGCTCTGTGCTGACAGCTTAGAGCCTACCTAGAGCCTGCTTCAGATTCTGTGTCTCCCTCTCTCTCTAACCCTCCCCTGCTTGCTCGCTCTCACACACACACTCTCTCTCTCTCCCAAAAATAACAAACATTAAAAATTTTTTTTTAAAATATCATAAAAATAGAGGTGCCTGGGTGGCTCAGTCAGTTAAGTGTCCGACTTTGGGTCAGGTCATGATCTCAGGGTTCATGGGTTCGAGCCACATATGTGGAATCTATGCTGTCAGTACAGAGCCACTTCAGATCTTCTGTCCCCCTCTCTATCTGCCCCTTCTCCACACAAGTACACGTATACTCTCTGTCAAAAATAACATTAAAAAGAAAATAGGAGAACAAACTAAGGGTGGATGGGGGGGTGCGGGGGGATAGGTGATGGACACTGAGAGGGCACTTGTTTGGATGAGCACTGGGTGTTGTATGTAAGCTAATTTGACAATATATTATATTCTTGAAAAAAAAAAGAAAAGGAAAGGAAAAGAAGAGAGGCTCCTGAGTGGCTCAGTCAGTTAAGCATCTGACTTTGGCTCAGGTCATAATTTCACAGTTCAGGAGTTTGAGCCCGATGCCAGGTTCTGTGCTAAGAGCTCAGAACCTGAAGCCTGCTTTGGATTCTGTGTCTTCTCTCTCTGCCCTCTCCTGCTCACACTCTGTCTCTCTCAAAATTAAACATTAAAAAAATTTTTTTAAGAAATAAGAGAATCTATCAATTATACAGTATTTCAAATACTTACATGTCTTCAGGCATCCAATGAAGCAAAAGCTTTATCTTTCCAGAATCCTCTTTTCTCTTAGCTATTACCTAGTAATGATATAAAAGAGATCATAAAAATGATTTGTAAACATTATTTTAATGCATCAATAAAACCACTTTTGATTCTAATTAAGAATTTTTAAGTGTTCATATCCTGGAGCAGATATTACCACAATATTTTGTTCTGACCTGCTTTATAGTAGCTTCACCTTTGATCATATATTTTCACAGAGAAAAAAGGAGTTGAAGAAACTCTGTATGCCCAAATACTAATAACCATATTACCTTTATTAAGGGACTAAAAATGCTATTTATTCTACTATTAAAGTCTGAAGATTAGCTAGATTACCAATCAACAATCCATTATTAGTTTAAATATTTTTAAAGAATAAAACAATAAAGAAAAAATAACTGCAGAGATGGGAGAAGTCTGTAATTTATATCTAAGATATTTGTTGTCTGCTGGTTGGTTTGTGTTATTTTAAATGACAGACATATCAGCAGTTAGGTTCAATTGTAAGGAATCTACAGATCTAAGTTAAACAGTAGATCAATCTAAATAAAAAGACCTATATAACAGAAAGTGTAAAAAAGGCAATACACTGGTCATTCATTACTAGATTCTGAAAATTAATGTTTAAATAAACTAAAATGGTATTTTGTAACTCTTACAACTTCTATATTAGCAAAATTAGCACTTTAGTGTTCCCATAATCTAAATCTCAGTATTTTTAGCAACTTCAAGCTGCAAACAACTACCTCAAAATATATTGAAGTATATTAAAGTAAAAACAGCACTTTATACAAAAATAAAACAATAATTCCCATTATTTAAAAACCAATAGTTAAGTACTCTAATTCTGGACTTGATAATGAGATTAATTTCAAAGCCCAAAGACAAACCTGAGGATGCTGAAACAAAATACCTCTACAAAAAACATAAGATATAAAAACAATGGAAACCAACCAAGCACACCAAGTCTACTGACTAGTAACTAGGATTCTGCTGACCTCTTCTGGAGAAGGTCCGGAAGAAAATGTTTCAATTAAAGAAGTGAAAACAAATTAGGCAAACTGCATAACATAGTCCCACCTCACACATATATTTTTCTACAAACTGTTTCCTTATCTGTATGGCTAGTTCCTGTAACTGCTTATTTGTTTACTAGGATACTTAAAATTGTGGTAAGTATTGGCTATCGGACTGCTAAAAGAAGCAATTCTGTTAACACATATTGCCTCCATCAAAATCTTTCTAGTCATGGAACGGGGGAGAACCCGTCCACCTAATTCCTTTCTTTTCTATTATGTTCAATGAAGACCTTTTCCCAGACTGATGTCTCTTCCGTCCACTTTCCTCAGGAAAAAGCATTCCTCAAGATTACACTCTTATTTTTGTGGCTCTTCCTCGGTCAATGTACTCATGCCTTCCCAAGGTCTTCTGAGATGCAAATCATCCCTATTCCTTAGTTTTTATGGAAAAAAACCCTTGTCATACCTTGTATGACAAACATAGCTATATGTTCTTAAAATCCCTCAAATGTTTTCTACAGCTAAAAAACCTATTTTCATTTTCATAGATGAAAATAAATTAAAAATTTTCCAGACTCCTAATATCATCACCTTCACTTTTTGATCATGACTCTTCCTCCCATGGTGAACCTAAGGATTTCATCACAAGGAGCTGCTCTAATGAAAGCATGTGAATGTTGGTCCTTCATTTTTTAAAATACAACTGTACTCATCATTGTCACCACTATTCCCTAATATGTAGAGATACTTGCTAGTTACCAAGCCATTATTTCATCAGATTTATTGCCCTTTAAAATCAGTGAGAAGCCCCAAATCTCACTCCTCAGACTTCCTTATTTATACTTGGTTCCAATCTGATTCCTTTAAATACCACTAATATGATGAAAGCTTCCATATTTGTTATCTGTAGCCATACTTCTCTGGGCTCAAACTCTTACATCCATCTGCCTAAGTTAAAGAGGTAGGAGATTCTCTACTGAATGTATCAAAATTACAACTCTTGATACTCCCCTCTCCCCCAATCTGCTTTCCCCAAAGCCTCTATTAAATAGCCCAACTTCATTATTTTGCCCAGTTGCCTAGGCCAGAAACACTGTGGTCATCCCTTACTTTCAATACCAAACCTGACACCTGATCCATCCATAATGCTGGTCAGTACTCCTTTAAAAAGATATCCAGAGTCTAACCCTTCTCCACATCTAACCATTCTAAGCATCTCCACAGTTAAGTATTCTGGCCTTTTCTCACATGAGATTAAAAGGTTTGATCTCCCTTTCCCCCATCCTGACCTACATTCTGCTCTCAACAAAGAAACCCAAGTGAGCACATTAAAATCCACATGAGAGAAGAGTTCACCAGAGTAGGGGATGGAGGCAGAGATGGAACTACAAAATTACACTAGAAAACCTTTGACAGATGGGAATGTTCTGTATCTTAACTGTGGCGGTGGTAGAGGTTTCATAGGTAAGTACCATTGTCAAAATTCATAGAACTGTTTACTTTCAATGGGTAAAGTTTATATTTATTATACTTCAATAAAAATTATTATGAAAAAAATCACATCAGATCATGGCTACTCACATTTCTTCAATGGCTTCCCATCACACAAAGAATAAAAGCCATGGTTTTGGTCAAACAAGGTTCTCCCTGCTCCATGACTTAACGTTTACTTTCTCTGCCTTCCTGCATACTTGGCATATTTTCAAACATACTTGGTATATTCCCACTTTGCAATTTTATACTTGATTTTCCCTCTAGCGATGATGTTCATTCCCCTAATAACAATGTTCATACCCTCACTTTCTAAGGTTTTACAATTTTACTATTTCATTTTATTTATTATGTCTCTTCCACTAGACACATTTTATTGTTCTGATTTAACCAGTTTTGTTCCCTGCTATATCATTAGTACAAAGTAGGTACTCAGTATTTGAGTGAATGGACAAATGAGTACTAATACCACACTATGGGTCTGGTGACCACATCTTACTTATTGACATTTGAAAAAAAAAAAACAAACAATTATAGACCAAATCATAAACCTAACTTCAAGGAGGACTTCAACCATCAATGCTGAACAAGCCCCTGATCTGCTGAATGAACCCCAACAAAATTCTCAGTACAGCCACTTTAACTTTGGTCTTCACAAACTCTATTTTTCCTTTCAATCCCTTCATTCTTATTTAGGTAACTATATTTCCACCTTTTTTAATGTTTATTTTTGAGAGAGAGACAGAGTGAGCAGGGGAGGGTCAGAGAGAGAAGGAGACACAGGCTCCAGGCTCTAAGCTGTCAGCACAGAGCACAATGTGGGGCTTAAATCACGAACCATGAGATCATGACCTGAGCCAAAGTCAGATACTTAACGGCCAGAGACACTCAGCTGCCCCTCCAATGTTGGTTTTTTTTTTTTAATTCCATTTTCTTTAAAAGAGAATATGGTTCACCATTCCTCAAACCCATACTCACACGTCTCATGTGCTCCAATCTCAGGACTCTGGTTCCCTTGTTTTGTGTCTAATCTTCTACCTTTCTTGCCTTTAATTCTGGCAATCATAATCAAAATTGGGAATTTTTCATGGGAAATATACATAAAAGAAAAAGTAAAAATGCAATGCAACAAAACCTCAAGGTTATAGGAGATGCAAAAAATAGATACTCAAACCAGTAGAGAAATTGGTATCAGTACTGATCTTTTTGTATTTTATTCTTATGCATTCTGTTTGACCTAAAAACTAAAACCTAAATTTAGTAGATTTTATATTTCAACAGTCAAAATTAAACAATCTCTTTCTTCAGGGATTCAAACAAGGTCTGATCTAAAATTTACCTTGGGTGCCTGGGGGTCTCAATCGGTTAAGCCTCTGACTCTTGATTATGGCTCAGGTCATGATCTCATGGTTCATGAGATCAAGCCCTGCGCTTGATCTCCGTAAGGGCTCCACATTGTATGTGGGACCTGCTTGGGATTCTTTTTCTCCCTTTGTCTCTGTTCCTCTCTTCCCCACTCTCTCTCTCAAATAAATAAAATTTTTAAAAGCCACTTAAAAAAAATAAAGATGACTGCATAATAAAATGGCAAAGGGTATGGGAAAAAGAACAACTCTGTTACCTCCTAGCTAACCAAAAACAAAGTATTTATTGCTTTTTCAAATTTGGTTCTTTTCCTATATTGATAACAACATAGTTATTCAGCAAATAAATGGACTGTATACTATGTATCAGGAACAATTACAGAAATTTGGGATATGTCAGAGGTGCCTGGGTGGCTCAGTCAGTTAAGTGTCCGACTTTAGCTCAGGTCATGATCTCATGGTTCTTGGGTTCGAGCCCCACGTCAGGCTCTGTGCTGACAGCTAGCTCAGAGCCTGGACCCTGCTTCAGATTCTGTGTCTCCCTCTCTCTGATCCTCCCCTGCTCACACTGTCTCTCTCTCTTTCAGAAATAAATAAATGAACATTAAAAAGAAATTTGGGATATATCAGTAGAATAAATAAATAAAAATTCCATCCTTCAGAGCGCCTGGATGGCTCAGTTGGTTAAGACCCAATTCTTGGTTTGGCTCAGGTTGATCTCAATTTCCTGACTGCAAGCGCCATGTTGGGCTCTGTGCTGGCAGCATGAAGCCTGCTTGGGATTCTAGCTCCCTGCCCCTCCCCCACTCATGATATCTCTGTCTCTCTCAAAATAAATAAACTTAAAAATTAGTGGAAACTAATTTGACAATAAACTATTTGTAAAAAAAAAAAAAAAAAAAAAAAATTAAATTCTCTCCTTCACAAATCTTTAATTTGATGGCCATTATATTATTTCTGTTTAATATCATCTGTTTATGGGGCTGAGGGAAAAGCATGTAAGCACTCAGGATAGGAGTTAAAAGAAGTCTAATATTCTAATTTTACAAATGAGGAAACCAGAAAAGACACCTAATTATAAGATCAAAGCCTGATCTCCAAATACCTACAAGCCCAAATGTCACCCTAATATTCCTAAATAGCTCAAAGTAAAGGCTACAATATTCAACTGAACCATCAAAATGTTGAACTGTGGGAAAAATACAGTTGACTCCTGAGCAAACCAGAGGTTAGGGCCACCAACCACTCACCCAGTTGAAAACCCACATATAACTTTTGATTCCCCCAAAACTTAATAGCCTACTGTTGACCAGAAACCTTACCAATAACATAAACAGTTGATTAACACATGTTTTGTGCATTATATATATCATATACTACATTCTCCTAGTAAAATATTAAAATCATAAGAAAAAATAATTTACAGTACTTTACACTATGTTTACCAGAAAAAAATCTATATATAAGTTTAAACCCATGTTGCTTAAGAGTTAACTGTATTTGCTTTATAACCAACAATACAAGTAATTTTTAAAATACTGATAAAGCAGAGCTTTGAGATTTTGTTAAAATATATTTTCTTAGATTTTGAGTTTAGAAATATGATTGGTAAAGTCAAAATACATGTTCTTGCAAACCTACATAGATAATTTAAAAAACAACAACAAATACTTACAGTACTATGAAAAACAACACTGTGTCCCTTCCCTAAACTTTCTATATGAGCTGAGAGGTTAAAGCATATGGCTCGATGTCTTATCGCATCCAGTGTTTGTGCATCGAAGAAATCATGTGGTCGTGCTAAAAGTCAACACAAAAGAAGTAAAGAATATTTAGAATTTAGAAAAATGTAACAATCTGCCAAACAGCCAAATAGTCCATTTTCTATAAAAAATGTAGTAAGTAAGGATTAAGACAATTAGCAAGTAACTATCTGATGGTTAAATAAAAAATTTACTTTGCATTCAGAACATGGGGTCTAGCTGACAAGAATACACAAAAGCTAATGCGTGAATGTGGCTTAATTGTGCCGTTTGGTGTGTGAGGTTCTACTCTCAGACTTCATGATTCCACATTTCAGTTATCTTTTCCATATAATTTCATATTTTACTCCAGCATCTCGCCTGATCACTAGTTCTGCATTTTCAACAATCTGATGAGTGTCTCCAAATATCACCACACTGAGATCTAATTCACCACAGCCAAACAAATAAAATATGTCATGAATATTCTATATTAACATGTAATCAAAAATTTTCCAAATTTGGGGCACCTGGCTGGCTCAGTTGGAGGAACATATGACTCTTGATATCAAGGTCATGAGTTCAAGACCCACACTGGGTGTAGAGATTACCTTAATATAAATATACTTTAAAAAAACTGCAAATTTGACAAACTGGTTAATATTTTTTTGGAGTTTTTGACAATTATTTTCTTGACTGTAAATAACTCTTCCAACAACAATCTAAGAAAATTATGAACACATCCTTGAATGCCAAGGAGTCCCCCAAAATTCTTTTTAATTCCCAATTCTACCCGTTATTTGCTGTGCAATTAGGCAAACTGCTTAATCTACTTAGCCTGCTTCCTTATTTGTGAAATGAAGATAACAACAATTATAGTTTAGGAAAAAGAAATGCATGTGAAAAAATGCCTTCATAAGTCACAGTTTATATTAACAAAGTTTTATTACTTTTAAAAACAAACTCACAAACCTAGAGTAAGCAATCTTTTAGTGTAATCACAAAACTATACACTAAAGATTTACTTTGGGGGAGCCAGGGTGGCTCAGTAGGTTAAGCGTCCGACTTCGGCTCAGGTCATGATCTCACAGTTCATGGGTTCGAGCCCCACATCGGCTCTGTGCTGACAGCTAGCTCAGAGCCTGGTGCCTGCCTCAGATTCTGCATCTCCTTCTCTCTGACCCTCCCTTGCTCACGCTGTCTCTCTCTCTCTCTCTCACACAAATAAATAAAACATAAAAAATAAAAAGATTGAATTTGGTAAGAACATTTTTTTAATTTCTATTTTCATCCTGCTAGTGTTATTATAAACTGTGCTATTTTTATTCCTAATAAGAACATTGCTCACAAAAAGGAAAATGAATTTCTTATTTTGCAATTGTGGAGCTTACTAATACATGTAATTTTTCAAGATCATCTATAATAAGAATTACATTTTATTGACAATACAAGAAATGGCTTGATTTCCTGGTACAGCATATTCTGAATTACACGTATGCTGATTTCCCACACTATTCTGATTTACTACTATGTGAAGTGGATTTTTCCTCTACTAATCACGGAGTTCTCATCTATACAAACCCACCAGAGCTTATGTGAGTAAATGTTTTCACCAGTTGGCATACTCAATACAACAACCTTTTTTTTTTTTTTAAACTGGCTCTTTCATCAAAAGAAAATAAACAAAACAACATCAAGTAAGAAACCAGTAGAACCCACAAGACTGGGAATGCAACAGGAAAAAAACAGTAAGAAGAAAAATCTGACATTTATGAAATTAAAAAGTCATGATTTTACTTAACATTGAGAAACAAATCCCCTTCCTATTAGATTTGTGGCTACTGGGAGGAAAATAAAGTATACTCTATTATATCCATGCTCTCCAAATACGCTTTTTCCTGAGCAGGATAAGCACTTAGGAAAAACAGAAACTAAAATAATAGTCTCCAAAGCAGGTCTTGTCATGATCCATTAGGGTAAGGGAAGAACATAATATCACTACTTTTTTTCTTTCTATCTCAGTGTTTTTTTAATATACCCTTCTTGGTAACTGTTTCATAATGTGCATCAGCAGCATTACCTGTGTGTCCTGTGTAATAAGTACACATTGGGACTCGGTGCCCAAGTATTTTTTTTTTTTAACTGATGAGCTGTACAATCAAAAACCTCTAGAGACCACAAAAATAGAGATTCTATTTTCCTGTGGTTCAAAACTAAAGCTATTATCTGATTTATTTTTGCCTTTTAGGTATTATGGGTAGCCTCCCCAAGAACAGTGCTATAGTTATGTAAAAGAGTATCTTTATTCTTAGTAGATGCATTCGTAGAATACATGGTAATCAGGACAAACAAAGGATGTATATATAAGGAGATAAAGCAAACATGGCAGATTCTCTAAATGCAGGCTATACAAGTCTTTATTTGTACTCTTCTTTCCACTGTACTTTGAAGTATGTCAAAACAGAAAAGCTTTAAAATACATTTAAAAAATTGTATCAAACAGAAAATGACTTAAGCTGCAGTTCTACTGTTCATTACTGTACTTCTCTCCCAGTTAAGTGAAAATGACCTTTCTCAATTGCCTGAGGAAGGTACTAGCAAACTGATGATTTTCGTGCACTGCTATAGCTGAGCACATTTTAAAAGAAGGAAAGGACTGCAACAGCTAGCAACCCTGCCATTCAAATCTTAATAGTGACTGCTCACAATGAAAGCTCCTGAATCTTTTAAAGTTCATATACTCAGGATTATCCTTATTCTCCCCTCATAAGACAGGAAATGAAAAGATTTTTTTTCACCCACCACTTCTCTCCCCACCACTCTCCCTACACAGCCTGTTTACTAGTTAATACTGGAAATAACACTCTCAAGAGGCCATAAACTTAAGCAGGCACTAGTCCCTCCTTTGCTAAGAAAGAACTACATATTTAACTGACCATTCTCTTTAAAAGAACTAGCAAATTCCATAGATACTACAAAATAATATGAAAAAGTCAGCAAGTTTAAATGATTACTATGTATACATAAGATGAAAATAATAATGAAGCTTTTGAGTCAAACAGGTGGGAAAGTTATTCTCAATTTTGAATACCAGAATATATATTTAGTAATTTTCTGTGTGTGATTGTAAGTACATCACTATTCAAGTAAAAAAAAAACAGATGTCACTTATGTTTTTCTAAAAGGCAGTCAAAAGGAAAATGGATCCATAACCTAAATTCAATAGCAAACTTTGAAAAATAAACATTTATTTCAACAATAAGATACCTAAAAGAGAGTTTAGAAAAGTTTGTCACCCTTGGTTTGTTCATTTGTCCACTGTATCTTTGTATTAACAAAAAAAAATTTAACATTTTAGAGACAAGCCTTCTAGTCTGGATTAATGTCTTGAGTCTCTTCTATTCTCATCAAATCCCAGGAGAAAAGGTAAGGCACAATCTACTGTTTTCTTTCTAGTTCACACTTGTGGTGGACTCCCTTTCCAATAATAGCTTCCTTCACTCAATCCTATCTCTTCATTAAGGATGTACTGAATCAGGCAGCTGACACCATGAACCAGGCATCATGCCAGGCTCTGGAGTTTCAATGTCAATTCCTGCTCTGCGCATGTATAAGCCTTATTACCTAGGTTATATCCTAAATATTGAGGACACATTTAACATTCAAGTACATAGACACACACTACCAATAGTTTTGCTATTCATACATACCACTTTGGAGCAGATTGGTTACTTTTATTTCATTATTGCATTTAACATGTTCAAATTTTCTAAAATACCAACACTGTCATATTTTAAATTTTCTTATTTTAGAACAGAATCAAAGAAACCCTCAAAGTCTAACTACTAACACAAAACATACACGACTGAACTCTCACACTTAAACCCAAAGGTGTTTATTACTGTAACAAAAATACACAAGCAGAGTTAAAGAACAGTAAAATGTAAATCTGCATGAAAGCCCAAGATAGAAGCAAAAGCTATCTAATACATACAGATTTTTAGTAAGAAACTTACGTAATGAACGTCGTCTTTTGTTCTTTAATTTTCTCCTTTTGTTCATTCCAGCTTTAGATGGAGATTCTTCTTTGGCCTTTGGCTGGCTAGAAACTTTTGAGGAGTTCTGCTGACTGAAGTGTGTGGGTACATGGCGAGCGAGCCCTCCCTGAGAAGCAAAGCTGGCATTGCAGCCGCCAACCACACACTAAATAAAAATAAAAAAGGATGTCAGGGATGAGGTGCAGGGCACAAGTATAATGTGAATGAGTATTTTGTTATTTTCAGAAGTAAATCGGTAACACTATAGAACCATTCCAGATAGGAACTATGAGAGATTACTACATCCTTTCTTTTTATAAGGTACCCCAAAGAATATACATTAGGCAGTAGCAGAGCCGGAAAATAAAACTCTAGCGTCACGAATCTCATTTACTGCTCTTCCCACTATACGCAAGACAAAAATAGTGAGATCTTCTCCCCAGAAAAATCAGGTTTTGAACTAATCACTTCACTAAGAAAAACAACTAACTTGCTTTAAAAAAAATTTTTTTTAATGTATTTTGGGAGACAGAGAGCAAGAAGGGGAGGGGCAGAGAAAGAGGGAGACACAATTCGAAGTAGGCTCCAAGCTCTGAGCTGTCAGCACAGAGCCTGACGCAGGGCTCGAACCCACAGACTGTGAGATCATGACCTGAGCTGAAGTTGGATGCTTAACTGACTGAGCAACCCAGGCGCCTCCAATTAACTTGTTTTTAAATCAGAGAATTACATATCCTGACAATTACTTGGGACTCATAGATTTCTTTTTTAAGGTTTATTTATTTCAGAGAGAGACAGAGGGAGCAAGTGAGCATGAGCAGGGGAAGGGCAGAGAGGAAGAGAAAAGAATCCTAAGCAGGCTCTGTGCTGACAGATAGAGGTGCTCAAACTCATGGTGAGATCACGACCTCAGCTCAAATCTAGAGTTGGATGCTTAACTGACTGAGCCACCCAGGCACCCAGGGACTCCTAGATCTCTAAAATTATTTTTATCTTAACCATATATACTACTTCAATATCTTCAAGCGGCTTCCCTACTGTTCTACACTGTTCTAACAGGGAAGAAATACAGTGATAATGACTTTTAAATGATTAGATCCAGCTGGTTAGAGAAGACTTATGCTCAGGGTTGATCTTATCCAACTCTCTGTAAGTTCCATTAAATACTGCCTCTTTAGCCTTCTGCACTTGCAAGACTGAGAAAACTACCCAAGTCATCTGGCAGATCTGCTACTCCAAAAGCAAATGCAGAATGTTTAGATATCACCAAAATTATAATACACAAATTAGCTACAGTACAAAGTGTGTGACATCTAACAAATGAATGTTACTAATTAAAACAAAAGCCATTTTCAAAATGACCCCACAGCGTTCGAGCCCCGCGTCGGGCTCTGTGCTGACTGCCAGCTCAGAGCCTGGAGCCTGTTTCAATCTGTGACTCCCTCTCTCTCTGACCCTCCCCTGCTCACGCTGTCTCTCTCTCTCCTAGAAATAAATAAAACATTAAAAAAAAAAAAAAAAAACAAAATGACCCCACAGCAAAATCCATAACTAGATTTCCAGGGGATCTTCTATTAGTAACTAATCCAATTTACTTAGATTCTGACTTGACAACCAAACTCCAACCACACATATTCGTCATGTCAAAGACCAGATAAATCCATCATGTAATTCCTAGGTGGTTTAACGTACGTACAATAGAATTTATCTAGATAATACCACATAAAAACGTACATTATCTCCAGGCTCTTTCTTTTAATCGAGGCAACTTTACAATTTTAAACTTCTAAAAACACAATACAACTCTCTACTAGAGATCATTTCTTTAGTCACAAAGTCTCTCTAAATCCACCCAACTTAAGAAAAGCTCATCCCTTTGCAACTACGTGGAAGGAACTAGAGGGTATTACGCTAAGCAAAATTAGTTAGAGAAAGACAAATATCATATGACTTCACTCACGAGCAATTTAAGAAACTAAACAGATGAACATAAGGAAAGGGAAGCAAAAATAATATAACAACAGGGAAGGGGACAAAACATAAGATACTCTTAAATACAGAGAACAGGGTTGCTGGAGGGGTTGTCAGAGGGGGGATGGGCTAAAAGGGTAAGAGGCACTGAGGAATCTACTCCTGAAATCATTGTTGCACGATACGCTAACTAGCCTGGATGTAAAAAATAAATTAATTAAAAAAAAAAAGCTCATCCTCTTTTGAAGATACCCTCACACATTCAGACTGCTTATCTATACACTGTAATTAATCCTTTCTCCATGTATTTTAAAGGCAAGATCATACTTTTATGAACATATATACATATACATATATGTGTGTACATATATATATATCCAGAAACACCTTGTAAATCATGGCTATTTCTAAATATATCTGAAGAACTATTTTAAAGATTCTGATAAAACTGATGCTGGCTGAAACATTTCACAGCAAGCTCCTTAGGCAGTGCCATTCATAATTATTCTATTTATTCTAATACACAACACATCTTTTATGGGCTTAATGGCATCCAGCATTGCTAATAAAAATCTTTGCCCATTCTAAGGTGCACACTAAGAGGCAGAGGAATGATTCGAGGTTTTAGTTCAAATACTTATCTATTAAAAAAAAATTTTTTTTAAGGGTGAAGGGGGTGGTGTGGGGACCAGACTGGCTCAGTCAGTGGAGCGTCTGACTCTTGGTATTAGCTCAGGTCATGATCTCAGGGTCGTGAGATCAGCTGTGTCAGGCTCAAGCGTGGAGCCTACTTGGGGATTTTCTCTCTCTCCCCGTCCCCCATTTGCACACAGGAGCTCTCTCCCTCAAAATAAAATAAAAAATACTTACTCTATGTTCTATGTACTATGCAAGATGCCAGAGTATAAAGATGAATTAAGATACAGTTCCCACTCTGAAAGAGCTTACAATATGGTCAGTAAACATTTACTAAGACAATTTCAAAGAACTACAGTTAGGGTTAGAGACCAAGTGCTTTAGGAACCCTGAAGCAATTAGCCATATCCAGTGCTTGAAAATATTTCACTCAATTCTTTTAATAACTTTTTAAATATTTTTTCTTTTTTTTTTTAAGGTTTATTTATTTTTGAGAAAGACAGAGCATGAGCATGAGCATGGGGAGAGGCAGAGAGAGATGGAAACACAGAATCCAAAGTAGGCTCCAGGCTCTGAGCTGTCAGCACAGAGCCCAAGGCAGGGATTTAACTCATGAACTGTGACATGACCTGAGCTGACTGAGCCACCCAGGTGCCCCTTAAATGTTTATTTCTGAGAGAAAGAGAGAGAGAGAGAGAGAGACAGAGAGAGGGAGAGAGAGAGAGAGAAAGTTTGACAGAGTGCTCACAGGAGAGGGTCAGAGAGAGGGGGCCAGTGGATCCAAGGCAGGTTCTGTGCTGACAGCAGACAGCCCGAAGTGGGGCTCGAACTCAAGAACGTGAGAAGACGTCAGACAACCTACTGAGCCACCTAGGTGCTCCTTATTCAATTCTTATAATGATCTTATCAATAGTGTTGTCCTCAACCTGCATCAAGAAAGTTCAAGTACAGATTTTGACGATGAAAAGTTTATCAACTAATGGCTACTGAATTCTCAGAATTTAAATATCTTCTAGGGGGGCGCCTGGGTGGCTTAGTCGGTTAAGCGTCCGACTTTCGCTTAGGTCATGATCTCGTGGTTCGTGGGTTCGAGCCCCGCGTCGGGCTCTGTGCTGACTGCCAGCTCAGAGCCTGGAGCCTGTTTCAGTCTTGTGTCTCCCTCTCTCTCTGACCCTCCCCTGTTCACGCTGTCTCTCTCTCTCTCTCTCCTAGAAATAAATAAAACATTAAAAAAAATTTAAAAAAAAAAATATCTTCTAGGTATATTTTGAGTGCCAAGAAAAAATAATCTTTCCATCTCCTACTGATTATACCACACTGCCATAGGAGAACACTGTCCACCACAAAAGCCACTGGTCAAATGTTGCTACTTAATACTTTAAGATTACTATAACTAAGAAACAAAATTTTATTTAAATTAATTTTTATTAATTGAAGTCAAATTCATGTAACACACCACTTTAAAGTGTACAATGCAGGGGTTTTTAGTACATTCACAACACTGTATAACCATCAGCTGGCTCCGCATCCTTGCCAACACTTGTTATTTTCAGTTTATTTTATTAAAATCATCCCAGTATTAATAACTCACTGTGATTTTTATTTGCATTTCTGTAATAACTTTAATTTTTCTAAAAAGTAGTATCTTTTATTATTAACCATAAGACCAGCTTTTCCATTTTATTTTTCAATACCTGATAGTCAATTTCACTACTGAAAGACTTAACTATATCTGCAACAGCTTGCTATGTGATCTACCTCTCCAACTATAAATTTTGTGAACTCTAGATAAAGATCAAGTATTTAGCATCTTATCCAAGAGAAAGCTTATACGTAAAATTACCCTAATGGATTAGTTTTACACTGCCCAATACATTTTAAACATTAGACACCTATAGTTACTAAGCAGTTCAAATGTGGCTCTTCTTAAAAAATATCATAAGTATAAAATATACACTGAACTCTGAAGATTTAGTACCCAAAAAAGCAAAAACTTTCATTAATTTTGTATACTGCTAAGATTTGAAATATAAGAAGCTAAGCCAACGATACTGTTTATATTATTTTCACCTATTATTCAATTATTTTAATGAAGCACTGGAGAACTTAAAATAATATATTTGGTTCACACATATTTGTGTTATACAGTACTGCCACAGAATAAAGCCATACAGTATTTTTCTTTTCAATTTTAGAAGATTTCCTGTATTTCCTAACATCTACTTAAAAAAAATTAATGTTTATTTTTGAGACAGACAGAGCACAAGTGGGGAAGGGGCAGAGAGAGGGAGACACAGAATCAGAAGCAGGCTCCAGGCTCCGACCCATCAGCACAGAGCCCGATGCAGGGCTTGAACCCACGAACCACAGGATCATGAACTGAGCCAAAGTCAGCTGCTTAACTGACTGAGCCACTCAAGCACCCCTAACATCTATCTACTTTAAAAATATACATTAATTGTCTTTGGTGGCCCATGTGTCAGATACTTTAAGGAGTACAATATATGTAAGATAGCCTTTGTCTTGAAATTTCCAGTTTAATACTGGTTATTCAAACAAATTTGTTGGAAAAACTTCACATTTCGAATTTTAGAATAGCTACTTGAGTACAATTAAGGCAGAGATGACTGTAACAGTTTCAGATCCAAGTCCTCAGGTTTACATTCAGAAGGATCTTGTAATATAACTCCATTCAGGATAACCCTTAATTATAAGGGTACCAATATGGTAGCAGATTTATTTCGTCCCAGAATTGTTCAAGACTGCAACGAATAAGCCCTGAAAGTATCTAGAACTGAGTAAATATCACAAGTGTATTTTAATCAGTGGTGATTCATTGCTCTGGAAATGAATAATGAGAATTCTAGGAGAAAGTAGTTTTATCTTTGCTTTTAATCACTTATCAACAAAGAATCATAGCAAATCTAAAAAAGAAAACAAAAGTACAATGAGAGTTTAGAATGACAGAGTCCTTTATCAGAAATAAAGAAAAGAATCACACATTTTACTGAAACGCAAATTCTTTTACCCTAGAAGAAAAAATAATTTTAAGCATCTAATGAAAATCCCACTCATTATGTATATATGACAGAAAACTAGGTAAGAGACAAATCAGTTATTGCCTCAAATGGCCTTTCATTCTTCTCAACAAGAGCAATTCATGAAAGTGGTTTTAATGTTCAAATATTCATTTTTTTCCCCAACACATACAATGACCCTTGAATTCAAGCCATCACATTGATGTTCTGATTTCAACAATCAGGGGAAAATCTGGTTGTTGGATACCAAATGTTTTAAATGATCTATCTCCCAAAATCCACTGAAATACTCTATATATATTGACTACTACTGTGGTCAAGTAGCTGTTCTAAAATTTGACACATGGAATCACTGTTTTTGTTTTTCACCCCAAACATGTTCAAATGAAGCAATATTAATACTGTCTTATTCATATATTCCCAGAAGTGCTATGAAAATCTACCAGGGACTACTAAAACACCGAGGAGAAAACATCAGTTTCACAGAAGATATGGCAGTATTTATTAATAAAATAGGTAATCTAAAGGAAAATAAAAATTCCAGGTAGAAATGCTGGTTTCTTAGTTGTGACAAATGTACCACAGTAATATGAATGAGGTAAGCCTAAGGGAAAAAAACTAAGTGAAGGCAAGGCACATGGATACTCTGGACAATCTTTGCAACTTAACTTTTCTGTAAATCTAAAATATTTCCAAAATAAAAAGCTTTAAAAAATTCCAAATAGAAGGGCGCCTGGGTGGCTCAGTCAGTTAAGCATCCAGATTTGGCTCGGGTCATGATCTAGCGGTTCATGGGTTCCAACCCTGCATCCAGCTCTGTGCTGACGGCTCAAAGCCTGGAGCCTGCTTGGATTCTGTGTCTCCCTCTCTCTGCCCCTTCCCTGCTTGTGCTCTGGGGTCTGTCTCTCTCTCTCCCAAAAATAAATAAATATTAAAAAAAATTTTTTTAAAATACACTGAGGGTCAAATTGACAGGATTTGCTAATGCATTTATAGGAGTACCGGAAAAGTTAAGAGAGGTATATTAAACCCAGAGCCCTTGATGATCTTAATGTTTACCTAGTCTAGAAGAGAACCATGTTTGAAATGAAAAATCACAAGATTTTGTACATGTTTAGTTCAAAATAGGGGCACCCGGGTGGCTCATTTGGTTAAGTGTCCAACTTCAGCTCAGCTCATGATCTCATAGTTTGTGGGTTCGAGCCCCACGTCGGGCTCTGTGCTGAGAGCTCAGAGCCTGGAGCCTGCTTCGGATTCTATGTCTCCCTCTCTCTCTGTCCCTCCCCTGCTCTATCTCTCAGAAATAAATAAACGTTAAAAAAAGAATTTTTTTTTAATACTCTATTAGGGTTTCCTGGGTGGCTCAGTCGGTTGAGCATCCGACTTCAGCTCAGGTCTGGCTCAGGTCATGACCTCACGGTTCGTGGGTTCGAGCCCCATATCTGGCTCTGTGCTGACAGCTAGCTCAGAGCCTAGAGCCTGTTTCAGATTCTGTGTCTCCCTCTTTCTCTGATTTTCCCCTGCTCATGCTGTTTCTCTCTTTCAAAAATAAATAAAAACATTAAAAAAAATTTTTTTTAAATAATTCAATACTCTATTAGACATCCATGCCAAATATTCTATTCTGAAATCGAAGAGGAAATATTGTTAGAGCTAGAGATAAACATCTCTGAGTAATCAGAATATAAAAAGTATTTAATAGTATTTAAAACCAAAAGACGCCTAGGGTGCGAACTTTAAGAGAGCACTCTCCAACATTTAGAAGTCAGGTAAAGCAGAGATCAGCAAAGCTGATTAGACAGGAGCAACAATCAATAGCTTTGCAAATAGAGGTTGGAGGGATGAAGAATAGGCAAGTGTGGTATAAAAGAGGCCTAGAAAAGAAAGTTTACATTAATAAAAATAATATCCCAAATGCGACATGCACACAGTACACACAGCATAGCTTTTTCCCTCAAAGCTTTTTTCCCCCCTTCCAAAGACCACTAAACTGGCAGTCACATTTACCATAGAAATGTTGCTTAGTATACAGTACCCGATAAGGGAAATATCTTGTAGAGCTGTGTTCCTGAGGCCTAGGCAAACATCCAATCATCTGATTTAAATTTTTTTTTTTTAATGGGGTGCCTGGGTGGCTCAGTCAGTTAAGTGTCCAACTTCGGCTTACTTAGGTCATGGTCTCAAGGTTCGTAGGTTCGAGCCTCGTATCGGGCTCTGTGCTGACAGTGAGTTCAGAGCCTGGAGCCGGTTTCAGATTCAGTATCTCCCTCTCTGTCTGACCCTCCTCTGTTCATGCTGTCTCTCTCTCTCTCTCTCTCTCTCAGAAATTTAAAAAAAAAAAAAAAAAAAAAAACATTAAAAAATGAAAATTTATTTTTTTATTTTTTGAAAGAGAGGCAGAGCAAGCAGGAAGGGGCAGAGAGAAAGGGAGAGAGAAAATCCCAACCAGGCTCCACACTGTCAGCACAGAGCCCAATATGGGGCTTGAACTCACGATCCATGAGATGATGCCCTGAGCTGAAACCGAGTGATCCACCCAGGTGTCCCTCAATTTTTTAAAATACAGTAAAATGCCTGGCTGCGTGCCCCAGATTCTAATTTAATTGGTCACGAATGCAACTTTAGCACTAAGATTTGGACACCCAGTAGCACAGTTCATACAATAAAGGAAGAACTACTTGATTCTTACCCGCTTTCCAAATAATGAGATCCCTATCATTGTCCAATGGTGACCAACTAATTTTTCTTTTTGGGTTAAGAAAGG
This sequence comes from Hyaena hyaena, assembly GCF_003009895.1. Taxonomy (NCBI): domain Eukaryota; kingdom Metazoa; phylum Chordata; class Mammalia; order Carnivora; family Hyaenidae; genus Hyaena; species Hyaena hyaena. Next base: position 1,274,990 of record NW_024080959.1, read on the forward strand.
TAATCATTTTTTGTCTTCTGGCATCATGATGACCAATGCATTTATTATTCTTATTTATAGTCAAATAACTCCATGTTTGGTCAGCGGGAGCCTCCTAAAAGCACTGGCTGCCAAGGCTAGGGAGCTTCACATACACAGACATACAAAATGTCAAAGAAGAATTAAAGAGAGCAGAACAGGGTATTTAAAGCTTCATATTATTATAGAGAATATCTCTTAAAAATCAATCAAAAGATTCTTACAAATATATATATTTATGTTAAATATATATGAGGTGATAGATGAGTTAATTAACTAGATGGAGCGAATCCTTTCACAACTATATACACATATTAAATCACCATGGTGTATATAAATTTCTTACAATTTTATTTGCCAATTACACCTCAAAAAGCTGGGGGGTGAAAAAGCAACCAATTTAAAATTATCAGCATCGACTACCAATACAAAACAGGTCATAAAAGAACAAAAGAAGAAAATTATTTCATCATCCACCATAGTGAATACCAGTATCATTCACTATGTAACAAATTGCCTGAAACTGCCTGAATGCATAACTATGAGGATATCATAGGTTAAATCTGGTTTGATAAAAATGTTTTTATCACCAATACAGGCTAGGGTTTTGATTTCAAAACACCTAAAAAGAATGGCTATTTTATGCATCAAGCTTGAAAGAAAGTCTGAGTTTTTCAAGCACTACTCTAACACAAAGAGAAGTTATTCAAATATGTCAATATTACAAATGAAGTCAATCATGTTGAGCTACAGGAGACTATCTGCTGAGGAAAAGTTAAAACAAAGAAATTAACCCAAGATAAGTAAGTAACTATACTCTGTTCAAAGTAAACAGAAATACTGGAGTAGGGAAGAATTGTGTAAGGGAAGTAAAACTACATATCAAGCTTATCTCATAAGAAGTACAACTACACTGAGAAACAAACTGAGGACTGATGGATGGGGGGGGGAGATGGGCATGGAGGAGGGCACTTGTGAGGATGAACACTGGGTGTTATATGGAAACCAATTTGACAATAAATTATTTGTAAAAAAAAAAAATAAATGAAGTACAACTACATAATTTTGAACATATACAAATCTATCAAGACAAACCACTGCCCCATTAACAATAAAGGAAATCAAAACAATCACCAAACATGCTGTGTATAACTACTTTTTCTTTTCTTCAGTTAAGTAAAATAATGTATTTCTATATGTGGTGGCATTGAAGCCATTTAGCTATGATAAGCTTAACACCAGATAACTAACAAGAATCAAATGTAAATTGTAAAGAAAAAAAAAAAAGACAAAGAGAATAGTTTAAAATATTGCCATATTCTACTACTATAAACACATGTCATATTTTGTTTGCTTTTAAAGATTTTAAGTAATCTCTACACCCAACACGGGGCTTTAATTTACAACCTCAAGATCAAGCGTCCCACGCTCTACCAACTGAACCAGCCAGGCACCCCAACACATGTAATGTTTTCCAAACCTTTAAATGAAATGTTTCACTACATTTAACAAAATGGCAGCAGCAGGTCCCCTTCCCACAAAGTCTAAATGTATATATAAAGCAGAGGTATATATAACTGATAAAGTGAATGTGGGGGTGGGGGAATTTTATCTAGGAACAATAACTGTACTTTAATGATCAAAGATAAATATCATCAAACCCTTGCCAAAAAACCTGTTTTTGCATTTTAAAGGGTATGTTGATTTTACAAAACTAAAGTTTCATAAGCTAACACTAATATTTTCATATGATACTATTTTCTTGTCAGACATAAATAAGTTTAAGAAACATAAAACTAGGCTTAAACGGGGGCGGTGGAGGGCTCAGTCAGTTAAGTGTCTGACATTGGTTCAGGTCATAATCTCATGGTTCATGAGTTCGAGCCCCGCACTGGGCTCTGGGCTAACAGCTCAGAGCCTGGAGCCTGCTTCAGCTTCTGAGTCGCCTTCTCTCTCTCTGCCCCTCCCTCCCTCGCACCGTGCGAGCACTCTCTCTCAAAAATAAACATTTAAAAATAATAATAGTAATAAAAAAGTCCAGCCTTAAACCTAATGACACACCCACAACTTTCTTTTCTCATAACAAGTTGCGTAGGTCTTAATGACTTTTTTTAAATTTTTTTTATACTTTATTTATTTTTGAGACAGAGAGAGACAAAGCATGAGTGGAGGATGGGCAGAGAGAGAGAGGGGGAGACAAAGGTATCTGAAACAGGCTCCAAGCTCTTAGCTGTCCACACAGAACCTGATGCAGGGCTCAAAACCACAAGCAGTAAGATCATGACCTGAGCTGAAGTGGGATGCTTAACCGACTGAGCCACCCAGGCGACCCAATGACTTTCAGTTTCAAGCCTCTGCCACTACCAACACTACAATGGAGACCATTACCACTCAAATATTTAGAAAGTGGCCCCAGGAACCACATGAGCAAAAACAGATATATTCAATATTTAAAAATCTGTATTAGATGAGCATCAAAATAATAATAGTCACAATATACAAGCCAAGGAATAAAATAAGTACACAAGTCCAGGGGCACCTGGGCGACTCAGTCCGTTGGGCGTCCGACTTTGGCTCAGGTCATGATCTCACAGTTCATAGGTTCGAGCCCCATGTCACGCTCTGTGCTGCCAGCTTAGAGCCTGGAGCCTACTGCAAATCTGTGTCTCCCTCTCTCTCTGCCCCTCTCCCACTCATGCTCCATCTGTCTCTCTCAAAAATAAATACTGAAAAATTAAAAAAAAAAAAAAAAAGAACACAAGTCCATTCCTAAATAAACAGACATATAAAATAAAGAACAAAGAAAGCTCTATAAGTAGAATACTTATCAATAAATTTAGATTGGAAAACAAAACATACTCATTTTGTAACCCTTATATTAATAATTGATTCGGCTAAGGATCAATGGAAACTAAAACTAATTCCTTTTTTTTTTAATTTTTTTTTTAATGTTTTATTTATTTCTAGGAGAGAGAGACAGCGTGAGCAGGGGAGGGTCAGAGAGAGAGGGAGTCACAGACTGAAACAAGCTCCAGGCTCTGAGCTGGCAGTCAGCACAGAGCCCGACGCGGGGCTCGAACCCACGAACCGCAATATCACCTAAGCGAAAGTCGGACGCTTAACCAACTGAGCCACCCAGGTGCCCCAACTAAAACTAATTCCAATGGTTAGGTTGAAAGTCTCTCTACAAAATCACTTGTAAAGGGACAAAGAATAAGTTAACAGTGGAGAACTCGGCAATTTCCACTTTAATCAAGTGATCTAGGTAACATTACCTATGATGGAACAAACTGTCATCAAGTATCTTTTGAAGTGACAGTGAGAATTTTCTTGTATTTTCTCCAAAAATTTATAAACCCAATCTCATCATTACCAAAACACCAAACAACCCCAAACAGGGAATATACTGCAAAATAACAGGTTTATACTCTTCAAAAATGCAATACAGGATCCTCAACTGGATTCTAAGCAGAGGCNGGGGGACTGCTACAAAAGACATTACTAGGACAATTAGTAAACTTCAACAGCTAATAGCATCAATGTTAAATTTCTGGGTCTTAACAACTATTCTAAGTTCATGTAAAAGAATATCCTTGTTCTTAGGAAATATACACACTGAAGTTTTAGAGATTCTGCTCCTGTCAAATGTTTTATAAAAAAATGTGTGTGAGGGTAGGTAAGGAAGGAGAAATAAGGAGAGACGGGGGGAGGAAGGTAGACAGATGAAGAATGGATAATGGATAAATATAGGACAAAGGTAGTAAAAAGGTAAATGGTGAATCTTGAGTAAGGATATACATGAATTTATACATTCATGTGTGAGAGAGAAAACATTATGGAGGCTTTTCATCTTCTCTGCAAGTTGAAATTACTTCAAAACTAAGTTTTAAGGGGCACCTGGGTGGCTTAGTCGGTTAAGCGTCCGACTTTCACTTAGGCCATGATCTCGCGGTTTGTGGGTTCGAGCCCCGCGTCGGGCTCTGTGCTGACTGCCAGCTCAGAGCCTGGAGCCTGTTTCAGAGTCTGTGACTCCCTCTCCCTCTGACCCTCCCCTGCTCACGCTGTCTCTCTCTCTCTCTCCTAGAAATAAATTAAAAAATATATTAAAAAATAAAAAAATTAAAAAAACTTAAAAAAACTAAGTTTTAAAACTCTGCATTTTAGAAAAAAACACCATAGGGGCACCTGGATGGCTCAGTCGGCTAAGCGTCCAACTTCGGCTCAGGTCACGATCTCATGGTTCGTGGGTTAGAGCCCCACGTCGGGCTCTGTGCTGACAGCTAGCTCAGAGCCTGGAGCCTGCTTTGGATTCTGTGTCTCCCTCTCTCTCTGACCCTCCCCTGATCACGCTGTCTCTCTCTCAGAAATAAATTTTTTAAAAAAGTTAGAAAAAGCATCATAAAAAGTCAAGGAAAAAAGTCAAAATGAGAGAAATATTTAAACTCCTATCACAGCAAGGAAATGTTTTTCCTATTTTTAAGCAGGTTAACAAGATTTCCAACCTAAAAATACAAAAATAATACAAGAAAAATGGTAATGAAAATATACAGAAGCATATTTACATTGTATTCACATGTGTTTACATTTATATTGTGTATATTCTACATGTATATATGTAGAAATGTATGGTAATATCAATACACAGAAGCTTCCAGATGGTAGAACAATCGTTTATGATAAATGACAAGCTAGACCAAAATATCTGTTACATACAGCAAACATGTATATTTAATATTAAGCTTGGTATTTTTTTTTTATGAGAGACAGAGAGAGAACACAAGTGAGCAAGGGGCTGAGAGAGAGAGAAAAGCGAAAGAAGGCTTGAGTTTCACCCGACATGGGACTCAAACTCACAAACTGAGATCATGACCTGAGCCACAGTCAGATGCTTAATGACTGAGCCCAATATTAAGGTTTTTATAAATCAGAAAGAAAAAATCCATGGATGCCTGCAGTTGGCTAAGTGCCCGACTCTTGATTTCAGCTCAAGTCATGCCCCTCCCCCATTCATGCAAGCTCTATCTCTAAATAAATCAAAAATAGACAGACAGAGAGAAAGACAGAGACAGAGAAAGAGAGAGATAGATGGCCTGGGTGGCTCAGTCAGTTAAGCACGTGACTTCAGCTCAGGTCATGATCTCATGGTTGGTAGGTTCGAGCCCCGCATTGGGCCCTGTGCTGACAGTTCAGAGCCTGGAGCCTACTTCAGAATCTGTATCTCTTGCCCCTCCCCCTGCTCGCTCGCTCCCTCTCTCTCTCTCTCAAAAATAACCATTAAAATAAATAAATAAATAAATAAATAAATTGTAAGCTTATACATAGGTTCTGATCTAGTAACATAGCTTTTAGGATTTATATTAGCTTCCAAAAGCAGTTTATAGAAATATGTTAATTAATTACAGTTATTTATATTGGGGATAACCGTACAAAAAAGATCAAGAAAGAACTATTAAATATAATAAACTATCACATAGGAATATATAACCATTAAAAAGTAATAAATTTTTATTAATGTGAAACAATGTCCAATATAGAAGTGAAGAAGTAAGTTACATCTAAGTGCAAAATGATTCCATTTATTTCTTCACTTTGTACATGTTAAGAAACCAAACAGGTGCTAAAAAACAAACAGTGGTTTTCTATAGATGTTAAAGTTCTACTATCTTCTTCCTGAAGCTTTTCAGTATTAAAATTCTTTAATAGTACCAAGTATTACATTTATAACATGTGACAGAGTGGAAGAGCAAGCCACTACTAGGAATTCAGAAAAAACTTTGTTGGCTATGAAGTTCCAAAGTCTGTTATAGTCAGGCAAATTTGTGCTATACTAAGCCCTTCCTTTCCCTATTCTCCATCCCTTTTCTTTATTCAGATTTCATCCTAAAGAATTAAATATTTTTCGAAAAAACAGTACACATTCTAAAAAATTACTCATCAAGATGATTTTATCCATGTTAAAAACATTTTTTATTTTTATTCATTTTTTAAAATGTTTATTTTTGAGAGAGAGAAAAAGAGAGAGGGAGGACCTGGCTTTCAATTTTGGCTAAGGTCATGATCTCACAATTTGTAACATCGAAACCCAAGTGCGGCTGCTTAAAAATAACAGTGTGGAGAGCCTGCTTGGGATTCTCTCTCTCTCTGCCCTTCCCTTGCTTGCTCTCTCATAATAAATAAACTTTAAAAAAATAAAATAAGGGGTGTCTTGGTGGATCAGTTGATGAAGCTTCCAACTTCAGCTCAGGTCATGCATGATTTCACAGTTCATGGGTTCCAGCCCTGCATTGGGTTCTATGCTGACAGCTCAGAGTATGGAGCCTGCTTTGGATTTTGTGTCTCCCTTTCTCTGCCCCTCACTCACTCACACACTCAGTCTCAAATAAATAAATAAATAGTAAATATATAAATAGATAAAATGAGGGCAACAGCAATAATTCAGAGAATTATTTTAAGAATTAATTAAAATAGATAATGCAATAAAATATGTAGGTAATGTGCAAGGCACAAAATAGCATTATTAAAGCCTTTGCTAATCATGATTATTTCTGATTCTTACCTTCACCTTGTTCATTATACAACAAACACTAAAACATTCAATATAAAAAACTTTTTTTCTAATGTTTATTTTTGAGAGAGAGACACCGCACGAGCAAGGGAGGGTGAGAGAGAGAGGGAGACACAGAATCTTAAGCAGGCTCCAGGCTCTGTCTGAGCTGTCAGCACAGAGCTCGATGTGGGGCTTCAGCCTACCAAGCCACAAGATCATGACCTGAGCCAAAGTTGGACTCTCAAGTGATTGAGCCACCCAGGCATCCCAAAATGAAAAACTTTTGAAACCAATTGCTTATACATTTAATTTCTAGTAGTCCAGGCCCACCAGTCTACAGAAATAGTTCTAAAAACATTTCAGGTGTGCCTGGGTGTCTCAGTTGGTTAAGCATCCGACTTTTTTTTTTTTAATGTTTGTTTATTTTTGAGAGAGAAAGAGAATGCAAGCCAAAACAGGTGAAGGGCTGAGAGGAGACAGATTCCAAAGAGGGCTCCACGCTGACAGCAGGGAGCCTGATGTGGAGGGTGTGGGGCTCAAACTCATAAACTGAGATCAAGGTATCCAATTCTGGATTGCAGCTCAGGTCATGATCTCATGATTTGTGAGATCAAGCCCCATGTCAAGCTCTGCACTGACAGGGTGGAGCCTGCTTGGAATTCTCTCTCTCAAAACTAATAACTAAACTTCAAAAAAAATTTTTTTTGTAAGAAGCACTTGGGTGGCTCAGTCAGTTAGGTGTCCACCTTCGGCTAGGGTCATGATTTCGCAGTTGGTAGGTTCAGGCTTCACGCAGGGCTCTGTACTGACAGCTCAGAGCCTAAAGCCTACTGTATCGGATTCTGCCCCTCCCCTGCTTGTGCACTCTCTCTCTCTCCCACTCTCCCAAAATAAACTTAAAAAAATGTTTTAATATTTCAAATTCCCACAATAAAGTATATCACCTATATACATGAAACATATTACTCTCCCTAAATAGTCCACTCATTCTTTTATGCTTCCTTTTCTTTCTCCCAAAGGCACTTACTTCTGTAAGTAAATAGTGGTGATGGTTGCAGAACACTATATGAATACACTTTAAAAAAAACTATTGAACTTGGTAAACTTTATAGTATGGAAGTTTATTTAAATATATACCTGAAATGATCTCCCTATAACCATAAAACTCAGCTTTTCTGTAAGAGCTTCCTCATCTTCACATACTAAGGGTAGGCAAAAATTTTTTAAACAATACAAAAAGCACTAACTAGGGGCGCCTGGGTGGCTCAGTCACTTGGCGTCCAACTTCGGCTCAGGTCATGATCTCACAGCTCATGGGTTCGAGCCCCGCGTCGGGCTCTGTGCTGACAGCTCAGAGCCTGGAGCCTGCTTCAGAGTCTGTATCTCCCTCTCTCTCTGTCTCTCAGAAATAAATAAAACATTAAAAAAAATTTTTTTTAATCAAAAAGCACTAACTACAAAAAAAGTTCATAAATTAGGTTTCAACTGAAATTAACAACTATTTTTCAAAAGATCCCATTAGGAAACCAAACACAGACTGGAAGAAGGTATTCGTATATATCTGACAAAGAACTTATATTCAAACTATGTTAAAAATTTGTATAATCGGGGCGACTGGGCGGCTCAGTCGGGTAAGCCATCCAACTTTGGCTCAGGTCATGATCCCATGGTTTATGGGTTCAAATAGATACTTCCCCAAAATAGGAAAGTCAAATAGCCATAAGCACATGAAAATGTGCTCAACATCAATATTCATTAGGGAAATAAAAATCAAAGCCAAAGTGAAATACCATTTACATATCCACCAGAATGGCCAGAATTGAAAGAATGATAATATATGAGAGAAAGCAACTAAAAACTCTAAGTCACTGCTGGTGGAAATGTAAATGATATGATCAATTTGGAGAAGAGTTTGTTATTTCCAAAGCTTGAAATGCCCTATTCTGGGGTGCCTGTGTGGCTCAGTCACTTGAGCATCCTTTTCCTGATTTCAGCTTAGGTCATGATCTTGTGGTTCATGGGATCAAGCCTTGTGTTGGGCTCCTCACTGGCAGTGTAGTGCCTGCTTGGGATTCCTCATCTCCCTCTGTCTCTTAAAAATAAATAACCATTTAAAATGAAAAATAAATAAAGTGCTATGGCCAGAACTAAACCAGGATGGCAGAAATCACAATATGGCCTAGGGGGAAGAACAGAGGACAGGAGAATAGATTGAAAAGAACGTTAAGAAATTCTATTTTACTGAAAATATCACAGGTGCATACACACATATGAAACAAATCTTTAAACTATTGAATACTTAAGTGTACTTTAAACACTTTATTATACATTATAATTAAAAAGCATTTTTTGGAAGAAAAAGAAAGACTCACCTGAAACATCATCACCTCCTCCTGACCTTCTTTCTACAGCTGAGTCCCACTTACCTTTTACTACTCCTTCCCAATCCCTATTATAGTATATTTAATTCATGCCTAATCTATGTTTACATAGAACCTTTCATAGGTCACTATTAAAGCACATAAAACAGTTCATTACTTGAATCTATTTAGATCTTAGTCACCTCGCTTCTAAAGTGCCTTGCACATTGCCATGTACTATAGATATCAAAAAAATGCTTTCTGGATTTAAATGATTCCTATGAATTATAAACAATGCCTCACTAATCATACCTCTTAACTTTTGTCTTTTTTTTTTCAATTTCTTTTTTATTTTTTTTAAACATTATTTATTTTGAGGGAGAGAAAGACAGAGGAGGGGAGGGGCAGAGAGAGAGAGAGAGAGACAGACAGACAGACAGAACCTGACGCAGATCCAGGCTCTGAGCTGTCAGCACAGAGCCCGATGTGGGGCTTGAACTCACAAACTGCAAGATCATGACCTGAGCCGAAGTTGGACATTTAACCAACTGAGCTACCCAGGTGCCCCAACTTTTATCTTTTAAGGACAACTTCATTCCCTCTCTCCAATGAGAATCTTGTAAAAGGAGAATCAGGGAGAAAAATGCATTTGACAGGCTTTGAAATTAATCTGCACATCATAATCAACTAGGAGGATTACTGACTTAAAGAAAAACATATGGGGGCGCCTGGGTGGCTCAGTCGGTTAAGCATCCGACTTTGGCTCAGGTCATGATCTCACGGTTCGTGGGTTCGAGCCCCACGTTGGGCTCTGTGCTGACAGCCAGTTCAGAGCCTGGAGCCTGCTCCAGATTCTGTATCTCCCTCTCTCTCTCTGACCATCCCCTGCTCATGCGGTCTCTCTCACTCTCTCAGAAATAAATAAAACATTAAAAATTTAAAAAAAAAAAAAAGAAAAGAAAAACATATGGAGATACACACAGGGAGAAAGTACATGATTCTTTTGCTTTAACAACAATAATCTCTTATGTTTATTGGATACATACTGTATGGCTCTATGAGGTAACTATTCTTACCAGCTACATCTTAGGTAAGAAGTTTTAAACTGTCCCAGGTCATACACGTCCAGAACAGACCAGGGCCATGATCTATAGTATGACCACAGGAAAGACTAATATGTTAAAGTTATAAAACTCACATGCCAACAAAAAGCTCAATGAGACATTTATTTAAAAAGAATAAAAGAGGGGCTCTTGGCTGCCTCAGTCAGTAGAGCATAGGACTCTTGACCTCAGTGTCATGAGTTCAAGCCCCATGCTGGGCAGAGAGCTTGCTTAATATAAATAAATAAAATTTTAAAAATAAATAAAACTAAAAAGAAAGAAAAATAAACCCAAATACTTAAACATAAGAAAAGATGCCCAGGGGCACCAGGGTGGCTCAGTCGGTTAAGCGTCCGACTTTCGCTCAGGTCATGATCTCACAGCTTATGGGTTCAAGGGCCCCATCGGGCTCTGTGCCGACAGCTCAGAGCCTGGAGCCTGCTTTGGATTCTGTGTCTCCCTCTCTCTCTGCCCTTACCCTGCTCATGCTCTTTCTCTCAAAAATAAATAAACATAAAAAAATTAAAAAAAAAAAAAAAAAAGATGCCCAAACTTCCTCATAATGAAAGAGACACAAATTAAAACTACATTAGGATGGGCAAGAAAAAAAACTACACTAGGATGCAATTTCTCATCTATCAGACCAGCAAAATTCAAAAGTTAGAGAACACGTCCTTAGCATAGCTACTGAGAAGGCAGACGTTCTAACGATGATGAGGACACAAACCCTAAGGAGGGCAATTTGGCAAGATTTATCAAAATCACCAATGCTTATATAGCCTTTGATCCACCATTCATGTCATTTTGGGGAATTCTTCCTACATATATAATTATACATGTAGAAAATGACACATATGATACAAGATTTATCACTGCAGCACTATTTATAATAGCCAAAGACTAGAAATAACCCAGTTTGGTTAAATAAACGGAAAGAATATTCTCTTAAGAACAAATATAGAAAGATCTCTAGAATACAGGAAGCTTAAAAAGCAAGGTTTACATACATGCAACAAAGATGTTAACAGTGGGGGAAACCTGGCATAGGGTAAAAGGGAACTTTATAATCTTTATAAAACTATTGTAAATCTAAAACTGCTCTAAAATAGGGGCGCCTGGGTGGCTCAGTCGGTTAAGTGTCCAACTTCAGCTCAGGTCATGATCTCACGGTTCGTGGGTTCAAGCCCCACACTGGGCTCTGTGATGACAGGTAGCTCAGAGCCTGGAGCCTATATCAGATTCTGTATCTCCCTCTCTGTCACCCTCCCCTGCTCACACTGTCTGTCTCTGTCTCTCTCTCAGAAATAAATAAACCATTTAAAAAATTTTTAATAAAAAAATAAAAATAAATAAAACTGCTCTATAATAAAAACCTCATTAAAAAAAAATAAGGTACACGGGGCACCTGACTGCCACAGTCTGTAGAACATGCGACTTGTGACCTCACAGTTTTGAATACCACGCTGGGGTATAGAGATGACTTAAAAATAAAATCATTAAAAAAGACAAAAAAAACAAAAGAGATGCTTGGGTAGCTCAGTCGGTTAAGTATCCAACTTAATTTCAGCTCATGTCATGATCTCACAATTCGTGAGTTTGAGCGCTGCATACAACTCTACACTGACAGTGCAGAGACTGCTTGGGAATCTCTCTCTGATCCTCCCCGGCTTGTGCACGTGCATGTGTGCATACATAAGCTCTCCCCCCATGAATAAATAAATAAATAACTACATAAGTAATATTTTAAATAAAGAATTACTTAAAGTGCAGACAGTATATAATTTACTGGATTTTGTGTAAGAAAAAAGAATGAAACTACATATATTGGTTCATAAAAAAATACTAGAGGAATTCACTAGAAACTAGTAATAGTGGTTACATATTTGAGGAAGAGAGAATACGGAAAAAAAAAAGGGAGCAGGATTTTTCAATGTAAAATTACTTCCTTAAAAATTTTTTTTAACTTGGGGTGCCTGGGTAGCTCAGTCAGTTGAGTGTCCAACTTCAGCTCAGGTCAAGATCTCATTATTCGTGAGTTCCAGCCCCGTGTCAGCCTCTGTGCTGACAGCTCAGAGCCTGGAGCCTGCTATGGATTCTGTATCTCCTTCTCTCTCTGCCCCCTCCGCCTGCACAATTTTAAAAACATGCATTCAAACAGGTCTGCCCATTAGCTACGCTCAATCCACCCTCCACAGTGACTTTTTTCTGTTCTCCAAATTTTAAAAATTTGATTAAATTATCTTTACCTCCACTGATTTTTAAAATTCCATGTATCTACAGGAACATTTTTAAACATTGCTAGATGGGCAAAAGTATGCGCATTAAGAAATACATCAACTAAAAGTTAAACACAATTCACATGTACTTACTTACCTTAAAAGGTTTGTCTCCACTATGTGTCAGCATATGCCTCTGTAACCAACTCTGACTGGTTGACGGAGTGTTATATACTTTACAACCTTTCCATAAGCAAACAAATACCTGTTAAAAGAAGAGCCATAATAATTTTCATCACTTATTTCAACAGTTTTATTCTTTGTAAGTTTAAATAAACATGTTGCAAGACTTTAACTGACAAAAAGAGCCATTAATGTATGAGTCAATCAAAATGCTTAATGTTTAAGTTAAACTTCTGAACTACCAGTATAAAAGGCACAGTGTTAACTCTTTCCTCTTAAGGCTGCTGTCCAATTCCCTCAATGGGGACTGACAAACCAATCCCTAAGTGTCACTCAAAAGGAAATATACAAAATATCAACAATATACCCTTGGAACCAGAGCTACAGACCATTATTTTTATATTTACTACATGAGGGAACAAGCATTATTTATAGCAGAAAAATATAAAGGTATAAAGTAAAAATGAAAATAAGATAATCAAATATTAATTTCTGAAGATGAATGTCAAAAAATGAGTAAAGCAATTAAATTACCAAAGTAACTTTTCCTACTCTTGACTCCATATTCTCACATGTATACTAATTTATTTTTATAGTGTTCTAGTCATTAAAAACCATTTCCCATTATCTTGATTACGAAGCAAAATCTAATACAAAATGTTAAATTAATACAGTTGTAAAAGCAGTGGGCATAAGCTGCTTAACATCATGACAGATCCACATTCTTGGATTCAGGTAATTGAGTATGACTGGGTTTGAAAAATACCAATCTAACAACTAACAATCTAATCTTCATAAATTTCTTACTAGTGACATATCAAGTTTCTGACTTCCTTTCCATCAAACTGAACGTTTAAAATTGTTTACCAACATCAGTAAATGAAGTATGAATCTACTCTAGTTATAACCTTCAAAGAACCATTTATATAAAGGCTCTATTCTTTTTTAAGGGAAGAGCAATTGTAAACAGAGCCATACTCTTAAGACTAACATACTACATGTAGAACAGAATGAAGATACACGCAGAAATGAAGCATCAATCATTAAACAGTTTAAAATAAACTTTCTTAAAGCCTAAAAAAACTCAACAGCCTAAAATGACTGAATTTTTACTCAAAACCAAAGCCATTTTATATCAGATAGGTCTAACAAGGCAATACTCCTATTGCTGTTTGAGATGACTGTTTACAGAGTTCTCACATATCCTGATTCCACCAAAGACTGGTGGAATTTCTTTTAATTAAACAGACATAGAAATCAAATCATTTCCTCCCTGACCCTAGGGTATGTTTATAAAATGATTCTGGAAGTTCTCAGAATTAAAAGCTACTTTTTAAAATGAATCCCCCAAAAAAAGGAAAAAGTGGGGCGCCCGGGTGGCTTAGTCGGTTAAGCGTCCGACTTTCGCTCAGGTCATGATTATACAGTTCGTGGGTTCGAGCCCCGTGTTGGGCTCAGTGCTGAATGTCAGCTCAGAGCCTGGAGCCTGTTTCAGAGTCTGTGACTCTCTCTCTCTCTGACCCTCCCCTGCTCACGCTGTCTCTCTCTCTCCTAGAAATAAATAAAACATTAAAAAAAATTTTTTTTTTAAAAAAAGGAAAAAGTGTTTTTTAAACTACATTAATTATATTGTAGAAATTAATTCAATAATGTTTAATAATCACATACAGATGATCAGTAATGCTATCTATCAACTTCCTGACAACTTTGAGTCTTAAATATTCAAGCAATAAACAGGAATCAGAGATTGGTTTAAAACTATCTCACAAGCCATGTCACATAAAGAGAATGCCTTTAAGCAAGTAACTGGAAACAAAACTAACATCATTTATGTAATAATTTTTATAACAGTGAAGAATACTGTTGTCTTAACTCTCAAGTAACCTCTGTGCTGAGTTACTCTCAAACAAATTAAGATAAATATTCAAACACTGCCCCTAACATTAGCCAACCATTACATCTGAAAGAAACAATAATCTCTGACTTGCAGGGTTATTTCCTAGGAATAAACATAAATATGGAGACAATGGCAGACTGTAATTCCACCAGTTAATAGCTGTCATGATGAGTAGTTATGATCTAGACTCTAGATGGAATAATGTCTAGTAACACTATCAGGGCAACATCTTCAGGTTCAAAGAAAAACCATAACCTTTAACCTAATGAATTTTATAGAAAATGAAGTGTAAAAAGACCTAAGCTAACTATATTTAGCTATATTGGGGTGAATTATTTGGAAAATAATTCCTGGGGGTTGGAGGGAGGGGGAGAGAAAGCACAAAACTTGCACAAGGACAAAACAGGCACTAAAACTCCACAAGGATCCAGAAAAACCACAAAACTGTTTGTTAAAAGCAGAATTTCTTTCATTTATCTCGTAGGAGACCCTTTGATAAAAAGAGTTTGAAATCTGACAAAAGAGTCTTTCTTCAAACTTCAGAGTTTTTAGATGAACATTTGAAAAACATTCTCATAACTAATTTTTAGAAACTTTTTCATTGTAAAAATTATCCTTGAAAACCAAACACCATAGGCATCAAATCTAAAGAGAAAGAAATTATTCAAATATAAAATCTGCCGTGCTTCCTCTATACTACCTTAAAACGAATTAAGATCTAAAAACAAACCAAAAAAAAATGAATGAAGATCTAGCTATATTAATCAGAATACTGAGGCACATAGGTACATAGTGTAGTCTCTCCTGATAGGCAGACTTATATTAGGTTATTAGCTATAACAAAAAATAGCACAAAGTAAATGACCTGAATTCTATACAGAGCTTTCATTGCAGCTATGTAATCTTGGAAGAATCACTTCTTTAAGCCTCTATTTCCTTTTTCATCAAATAGACACTATGAGCACACATTTGCTAACTCCAAAATACAATGAAAATGCAAGATGATATATACACTCTAAGAAGAACTATTTAACAGAAAAATTGAGCTTCTTTAGACACTGGAGGTCCCTTTTCAAAATAACTGCCAACAAATAAATTTTTCTGCTAGGCTGTCAGGAAGGAAGGAAGGAAGGAAGGAAGGAAGGAAGGAAGGAAGGAAGGAAGGAAAGAAGGAAGGAAGGAAGGAAGGAAGGAAAGAAAGAGGGAGGGAGGGAGGGAGGGAGGGAGGGAGGGAGGGAGGGAGGGAGCGAGAGAGAGAAAGAAAGAAAGACAGACAGACAGACAGACAGACAGACAACACAGTTATTAAAAGAATATTTGTAGAGGTGGCTGGATGGCTTGGTCAGTTAAGCAATCAACTCTTGATTTCACCTCAGGGAACCCCACATCAAGTTCCATGCTGGGCATGTAGTCTGCTTCAGATTTTCTTGCACGCGCTCTCTCTCTCTCTCTCTCTCTCTCTCTCTCTCGCTCGCTCTCGCTCTCTCCCTCTCTCTCTCACACACACACAACCTCCCCCATCCCTCCCTGACTTATGCTCTCCCTCTCTCTCTCAAAAAAAAAAAAAAAAAAGAAATAAGAGTATTTTTGCATTACCAAAGATTCTTCAAATTTATGATAACCTAACTAAAGACAGAGAGGTCTAAAAATTTCGATTTTATAGGTTTGGGCTTTCTGTTGAGAAATCATTTAGAAATCCTTACTCATTTGGGGCACCTAGGTGACTCTGTTGGTTAAGTGTCCAACTTCAGCTCAGGTCATGATCTCGCAGTTCATGAGTTCAAGCCCCGCAAGGGCTCTGTGCTGACTGCTCAGAGCCTGGAGCCTGCTTCAGATTCTCTGTCTCCCTCTCTCTCTCTGCCCACCACCCCCCCCAACCAAAAATAAAAGAACATTAAATTAAAAAAAAAGAAATCCTTATTCGTGCAAACTGTCAATTTAAGGCAACTCCTCCAAAATGCCCAAAATGAAAAAGAGTGGTACAAACCTGGGAGCCAAGGGTAGTGTTAAATGTCCTTCACTTTCATTAATTTCTTTGACCAACTGTAGCAGTCTATTTTTCTGAATGTATTCAAGGCCTACACCTTTGACAGCTTGTGTGACAGTATAAAGATACATGCACTTACACTTATCTGGTCACTAACATTTCACACTAAACTGTGCAAATGATCCATCAAAATTTTCTGTAAGTAAACTATAAAATCTACTGCAAAAGAATACAATGTAACTTTGACAGAATTTAAGTATGCATAAGGAAAATTCAGTTAGTAGTTAGGGAAATTAAAACCAGCCAAATATATTCTAAATAGAGCCAGAAGGTAATGTAATTTACATGCAGGATTGGGAGAAGGGGCTGGTTTTACTAAGTAATTAGATTCCTTTTGCAGTAAAATGATACAAAAAGATTTTATAATAAAGCAAGAGATACACCATCTAAACTCAGGAACGGACTAGAGGACTTCATGGATCCCTTAAACTTTAATATTTCTCTTTTTTTAATGTTTTATTTTATTTTGGGGGGTAGAGGGGCAGAGACAGAGAGGGAAACACAGAATCTGAAGAGGGTCCAGGATCCGAGCTGTCAGCACAGAACCCAACATGAGGCTGGAACCCATGAATCGTGAAGTCATGACCTGGGTCAGTCAGATGCTTAACCGACTGAGCCACCCAGGCACCCCAAGCTTTAATATTTCTTAGAAAAAAACCAAGCTCACTCTTTTACAAAATGTGAACAGAAGAGAAATAAAACTATTTCTTACATGTATTTTACCTCTCATCAGTTTGCTCTTCCAAGATTTAAAATGACAGCTATCATTTTGTATCCTATTATTTTCAGCCACATTAAATCAACATTTTCAATTTTCTTTGTTAAAACATACTTAACAAAATAGGCAACAAAAATATTTAATATAGCACTCAAATTATAAGAATTAAACATTTTTCCTTTATTATAAAAGCTATGACCAATTTCATGTTGTGTTTAGGAGATATTAGATAGGCAATCAAAAACAAAGTGGCCTCCTAAGATGGACTTCAATTCCTAGTCGCATTCTAATTTAACCCTAAGTGTCTACTCATGTCATTTTATGTAACATATAAAGGTAACTGACCTTATTCAAGTCTTTGAATAATACCTTATCGTCCCTTCTCCCAAATCTCCCTTGGGCCCTCTCCCCTCAAACACACCAAAGGACATACACAAAACTGAACTTAATAAAATGACACATATAAAATAACTCGTGCATCAAGAAACACAAACAGATTTCTTCCTGGCAAATCTGTTTTTCTCAAGCAAGAAATAGCTAAGACACAAAGAACACAACACTAATGGATGTTATTAAACGACAGAAATCCTAGAAGACAAAGTTCTCTGCTTACCAAGACTTCAGTGTATATGAAGAGGACACTGGGATTTGAAATTTCATTAGTAAAATACCTCACTCTAGTTTCCAAAGTCCAATCACGCATGGAAGTATGGACCCACGAACACAATTCTATTATACCTAACAAAAAAAGGTTAATAATATTTTTTGCTTTTTAATATTTTAAATAGGAAAAAGTACTTTCACCTTCTTTAAAAGGTATATTCACTCACGCATGCTCTCAAAAATAAACATTTAAAAAAAAGAAAGAACATTGGGGCGCCTGGGTGGCTCAGTCGGTTAAGCAACTGACTTCACCTCAGGTCACAATCTTGCAGTTTTCTGAGTTTGAACCCTGCATCAGGCTCTGTGCTGACAGCTAGGACTCTAGAGCCTGCTTCGGATTCTGTCTCCCTCTCTCTCTGCTCCTCCTCCACTCGTACTGTCTCTCTCTCAAAAATATTTTTTTTAAAAGGTACTTTTTAAAAATTAAAGAAAAAAGGTACACTCACAATTTGGTTGAAGTGGTTAGCTTAACTTTTGAAATAGAAGAATTTACCCACTTTGATATATGAAAAAGTCAATGAAGACCCAAACTCTATTCTAATTTCAGCCTCCAAATATAATTACAGTCCATGTGACATGGAAATATAAAAAGCTTAGGGGAGGGGAAAGAAGTTCCTAGCTATTATATGATGGTTTTGTTTTCCCAGGGTGAAGATTAGACTGGGATGAGAAAAAGAACAGGAATTAATACAATATAGTATTCAGATCTTGGTAACATACTGCTCCAATAAAACTGTTATCTTTTAATAATTAGAAGCATAAAGTTCTCTAGAGTTACCAATTTTTTCCTCACTTGCTTCTGTTCCATTAAGACAGTCTAACACTTGAGGTAGAAAGAAGAAATCTAAACAAAAATTATGTTATGAAAATCAGCTTTTTTACACATATATGAGGTACCTAGAACAAAGTTACGAAGACAGAAAGTGGAACTGGGGTGCTGAGGAAAGGAAGGATTAGGGAGTTACTGTTGAATGGATACAGATTTCAGTTTGAGATATTGAAACAATTTTGTAGACACTGATGATGGTTGTACAACAGTGTGAATATACTCAACGCCAATGAACTGTACACTTAAAAACACTTAATTTTTTTAAAGTTCCCTTCAAAGGGGCCATAAAAAAAAAATGTTCCAACCAACATCCGCTCTATTTTAAACACAAAACCAGATCAAGATTTCCTATTATATAGTTGTACACAGTTTTCAAAATTTCATTCATACTTACATCGGTTTATAGACGAAAAGCTTAATCTATATACCAATGACTGGTAAGTAAAAATAATTTGAGCGTACTTTCTCTATTTTCTAACCTATGTAGTTTAGCTACTAATGTCCTTCAAAAATCAGGCCTTTCTGTGGTCAAAACCGCATTAAGCTTAAAATTAGCCAGAGAATGCTACTATTTGTAACAAAGTAATTTTATGAATAAGCATCTGAAAGATGACTGGATGGGGGGTGGGCGGGGGAGTTCATTTCAACAAGTTTATACTTATTGTAGAAATACCAAGACTTCATGCCTTGCTCTATGGTATCAGTAAGGTAAATACAGCTGCAGTGACTACATGACAAATTCAGTCTGCGCCTCCATTTTTTCTGCAGATCTTTAAAAGAGCTGAAAACATTCGTCATAAGGCTGTGTACAAACTCCTCAATGTGTAAGATCTAAGACTCAGAAATGTGAAATTCTCCCACACCTACTACAAGACACCCAGTAACCTTCTATACAGTTCATGATCCTATTATAGTTACTAAATCAAGTGACTAAAAAACACCATGCCATGGCTCAAAAAACTATTTTAGTGATATATACCAATGTCATCAAGCACTGGCTCACAAAAAAACCTCTATAATAACCAGGAAACCAACTTGATTAGGATAGTTCACACTAAAAATCTGATACATGTAAGAAGGGAGAATGACTATTACAAAAGTAACCTAACCACTGAGCTGGGTTGGGTTAGGTGATGAAAATACCATATGATGGGTATATTTCTGTAATACACTATCTGTTGTTTACCTAGACATCACAAAAATCAAATCTAGTAAGATAAATCTTTACTTATCAAATTTCAGTAATCAAAAAAATTGATGATACATTACAATATACTGTGACAATGGCAATTTCTTAAAAGATTTCAATGCACAAATACCACTGGTTAAAATCTAAGAGGTGCTTACGTGGTTGCATGTTTTTTAAAAAGATCAAAAATGCAATCTAACTATCAGTGCAGTCTTGGAAATAGCTTAAACCAAAATGATCCTAACCATTTTAGTATCAGTATATCCCAACAATGATGGCAAGCTAATAGGAAATATGTGGCCTAAGATTATCTGTACTTAACAAGGTGACATTCATTTCTGAAAAATGTGCTAAGTGTGGTAACTACTTAAGACAAACCTAGAAAAATACTGAAAAAATTGTAGCTTTATAATATTTGATCCATTACACTTTGAACTTTGAGTCACCTAATTTACTTAGCTCTTAAATCACTATCCAATAAAAACTGTATATACTGACACAATTAAATTTACTCCTAAAAAGGTACAGGTCAATACTCACTAACCAGTACTTCCTATCTAAGCCAGCCCTGTTAAGACTTGGGAAAAGATGATCAATTCTCATTCACAAATAATGACTGCAAGCTGTCATTTAACAGAACTGTTTATACTAATCCTGGTACCAATAGTATCTCCAGTTAACTTCAGCATCAGGGATAACTTAGGACCACTCTAACAAAAGAAATCCTAAGCAGTGCCAACTCTAAATGTCCTCAACTCAAAACATCAGAAAATTGGAAAACACTATATTAATTTATAATATTCCCACTATATTGTAGAAAGTCTAACATTATCACTGTATTTTGGAAAACTGAATTTCTTCTGATTATATTTAAGAAAGTCTAATCTCTTCTCAGAGCAAATTAAAATCCAACACATAGTATGTTCATTTGATTCTATCAAGTTATGTGGGAAATAAATGAAAGAAAAAAATTGGAAAAATAAAGCCAGTGTAAAAACGATCCGAAATTACTTTGAAAGAAAAAAAAAACCTAACTAGCAATTATAAATTAATAAAACTAATGAAAACAGGGAGTGAAAAAAAGAAATGACAAAACCAACCCCTCCTCGCTGACCATCTACATGTATGGAACGGATGTGATCTGCCAGATCTGGACTAGAGTTGAAGCAAGCCTGGCACTGGTCCCAACAACAATTATAGGCAATATTTTTGCTTGAAGAAGTAGTGCTTCCTTGTCCATTCATCATTGCTGGTGTTGAACGCCCACTGGAAATTGTGCTGTCTACATCCATTATAGTACTGCTTATGCTACAAAAGAAGAAAAAAGGCTGTGTTATTCCTAGAAATTCACTAACATGAATATGATCTTATACTTAAGATTACTACTTGACATTCTGCTCCATACAAAGTATACTAACCATATTTTCTGTTAGAAAATAACACTGCTTTGAAATTATTTAGTTGGCAATAAAGTGCAAATCAAGGCAAAAAAAAAAAAATGCTAGTACTTCAAAACCAGGTATGGGATAATTTAAGAAACTTTTGGCAGACATGAACTCAATACTATAACCTACAGAAGCAAACCAGACACACACACACAAACATACATACAGCTCACCACAATTCATACCTTCCAAAGCTCTAAGAAGCACAATAAAGTAACAGAGTACTAAGTTTCCAGCTATAAATAATTCAGAATCAAGAGTATCTTTACAGTTCTGCAAATCACTTGTTAATCAATAATCATTTCCTCTATTCACTAATCTGAGAATTACTCCTGTCATATCCTACTTCTCTCCATCTCAAAATAATTGGGAAATTGTGCAGTATTTTCCCTTCTAAATAAATAAGCAGGAGAAAACTGGGTGCAAAAGAAGTTTCTGTGATTTTACCAAAGTCCAAATAAAATGTCTTTTCCTGGCCCTCAATTTTTTGCTAATCTCTAGCCACAAAAAAGGACTGAAAAAGCCAATCTCTTTTACCTTTTATTCACTAAACAAAGTATAAAATATTAGTGATCCTTTTATTTACTAAGAAAATTACATACTAGCAGAAATAAAAGTAACAGAAGTAATTTTGAAAGCTCAAAATTTCTCATCTTAATAAACTGTAACACACTTTTGCCTTCCTTTCAAAAGCAATTCATTTAAGGGGACACCTGGCTGGCATAGTCAGTAAAGCATCTGACTCTTGATCTCGGGATGACAGGTTCAAGCCCCACACTGCATGTAGATATTACTTAAAAATAAAATCTTTTTTAAAAAACTGAAAGCAATTCATTAAAAAATTTTTTTCAATATCTTCCCAACAAAGAAACTACAGGGAAGTAACTTCAACCAGAGGGGTCAACAGTAAGAATGTCTGCACACTAAATTCATTGAAAGCTATTTATCTGCCTGCAATCTAAGTACGAATAAATTATGAAAATTATATTAACTTTTAAGGAGTCTGCTTCCCTACTCCCAAGTTTTTACTACAGAAAATTTCAAAGACACAGAAAAGTTATATAAGTCTGAACTTAATTTACATTTTGGGGACACCTGGCTGGCTCAGTCAGTAGAGCATGCCACTCTTGGTCTCACAGTCGTGAGTTCGAGCAGTAAATAAAATATTTTTTAAAAATTGTATCTTGTCCTATTCGCTATATGCAATTTGTTTTTCTCAATTATTTGCAAGTTGCAAACAGGATACTTCAACCGCAATCACTTCAGCGCATACCATCTAAAAATAAGAACACGCACCCATAATCACAACCTTATTTGCTCATACGTAAAAGTCAAACTAAATTTTAACTTATTAAAGTAAACTTAAAAATGGTTTGTGTCTGGGGTGCCTAGGTGGCTCAAACAGCTAAGTGTTTGACTCTCGATTTCAGTTCAGGTTGTGATCCCAGAGTTATGGGACTGAGCCCTCCATCAGGCTGCAAGCTGAGTGTGGAGCTTACTTGAGATTCTCCATCTCCCTCTGCCCCTCTCCTGCTCATGCTCTCTCTTGAAATAAACTTTAAGAAAGAAATGTGTGTGCCTAATATCCAATGCATCCATTTAAAAAAAAAAAAAAAGCTAGCAAAAATGTTTTTTAATAGGATGCTTCAGATATGAAAAATGTCTCAGATTTCCCTTTAAAGAATATTCACATACTTAAATTCATCTATCTACCAGCCAATATACATTCTAAATTTAAACTTTAAAACTTCATTCTAAACTGTAATCTCTGGGCACCTGGACAGTTCAATCCATACAGCATCCGACTCTTTACCTCAGGGTTGTGAGTGTGAGCCCCATTTTGGGTGCATATATGTAAGAAAATTTTTTTTGTAATCTCTATTAAACTCTCAAATGCAAATCAGCTTGATCATCTGAGTATTTATTCATACTTTTTTGCAGGAATAAATTTGAGTATGGCTTTTTTTCTATACAGAAACACGTATTTTTATCTGGGCCCTAGAAATTTCAAGTTTCATGAGGTCCTTAACCAAACAGTCACCTAATTTTCCTAGATTTCATAGATTTTAAAACATTTTAACTGTAAAGCTCATACTTTTATAAACCATACTAATTAACACCAAAGGCAAATAAAATATTAATAGTTTTAAGTGGACAACCAACCATACTCAAATTATAAACAATCTTAGGAAAAGAGATAAATCTCCGTGCCCTACTGCAATGCAAACTGTAAGGCATAGCAAAGTGTAACACACGCATGCACACACACATGAGAGTAATGCTCCAATTTCCACATCCATACTTAGGTTGGGGAGGGAGACAGACATAGACATGGCTATTCTCTCAAGACAAAACTTCTTTTGAAGGATACACAAAACACCATCCATGCTTTTTAGGAGGGGCAAACAGAGGGTCAGTAGGAGAGAAACTTTCACTATAAATACCATTTTGTATCATTTTTAACCACATATCTATACTGCTTTTACGGAAAAGTCCAAACTTAGTTGAAAATAAAACCAATTTTCCTTAAATTGAACAAAGAAAAGCCAAGAGACTCATAATAAATCCAACTAGCAACATATAGGCTATCTACATACTGCTTAATCTATTTTTGCTTACTAATTTGACTATAAAAGGGGAACCCTGTAAGTTCAAACATCCATAAACACTAAGCATGTAATCAGCCTATGTGCGATATCATTAAAACACAGTACTTCGTGTGATTACAGATCCTCATAAAAAGCCAGTAATACTGCTGATGTTAAAAGAACATGTACTGTGTCTATCACTGGCAACTGAGCTGCAAATGCAGAGGAGTGAAGAGGTGGTGAGGGACAGGTCCCATGCCCCAGAAGACTCAAGGGACCTTCACACGTGTGCAGCATACCAGAGCGCCTCCTGAAGCCTAGGAGGTCCAACTGGAGTCCTGCTGCATGGCCCCTCTTAGGCTCCCGCAGCTTCTAGGAAGTGTCCAAATCCTAAGCCTCCAGGCTCCCTTCTGGCCCTAGATCCACGCTGGAATCTGTGGTTTTCTCCACTCCTCAGACTGATAAAGGCAACAGTCCTGATGCAGGAGATCACCAGAGACAAGTCATAGTTAATTTTTTATTTTGAAAGAACACTGAGCTAGATACAGATCCCAGATAAAAGTGTCCTTCCTCCTATAATTGTAAGATACCAAGATGATCTGAACTAGAAGAGGACATTCCACCTGATCCTGTAATGTTCCTAGGACCCTACATATTAACATTTTTCACTCATTTAGTTCTCCTTCCCAATGAACACCTACTGATTCTGTAAAATGTGAACAAAAGCAGCCTAGTATTTGGAAGAAAACCTAAGCCAGGAAAAAGCACTCCTATTATTCAGATAGTTACAATAATCTAAAGCAGTGCTTCTCAAATTAATGTTATTAACGATCACCTGGGATCTTATTAAGTGCAGATCCGATTTAGTAGATTTTGAGGTAGGACCTGAAATATTTTATTTTCTTTTGAGACACTACTTGTTGATGCTACTGCTACAACATTTTAAGTAGCAAGCCTCTAAAAGATCTTATGGTATTATTTCCCAAGTAACACTGATCAGACTATCTAATGAAGTGTCTAATACTGCAGAATGATATTAACTAAAGCATACACAAAAACACAAACACATACACACACACACACCCTGTGACAACAAATAATCCCTAAGTTTCCAAAAAAAAAAAAAAAAAACCTACATATTGTTAGAAATTCAAATGCAATATTTAGGGAAGGACAGGAGGGATTTTCAACACAACAGCATTCCCTTTTCTCTCTCCCAGCACACCAGACATTTCTACTATACCATCTAGAGTAAACTTCATTGTTCTTATGAAAATTATTTCCTCTGGGAATTCAAGCACCAACTCATATGTATAAGAATAGACCCTTCTTTTGAGAACTCAAATTACTATTAAGCAAAACATCTGTGTGGTAGACATGACCACAGCCACAGGGCAGCCAAAGGACAGATTGCAAAATGACAAAATACAGGGAATAGAAGAAGCAATACATGGATGTTACATTATCAAAATGGAGGACAAGACCATGGTCTTAATGCAACAGAATAAGAAAAATTCACTTGCCCCATCTGCAAGTCAAATTTTCAAGACTAAGCAGCCAAAACAGAACAAGGAAAGTCCATATGAATATTGACATATATTTGTAAGATTCACAAACCCTACTTTGAATTTAAATTTACTTAAAATGTTATACTGTTCTTATTTTTATAAACTAATGTAAAGTTCTTGCAAAAAATAAATACTAATAAAATACCATTTTAATATGTGTCAGGCATTGGAATTCCACACAAAAACTCATTTGGGGAAAAAACTTCATCCACTACTCAATCTGTAAATTGTTTTTACACTGTTTATGTCCTCAACAACAGTCCTCAAAACTGTCAAACTACTAACTATGAAACGAATGATACTTTTAAATTAAAAAGTGAGAAAACAGGGGCGGCTGGCTGGCTCGGTCAGTAGAGCATGTAACTCATAATCTCAGGGTCCTGGTGGTGTGGGATCTACTTTAAAAAAAGGCTGGGGAACCTAGGTGGCTCAGTCGATTAGGTGTCGACTTTGGCTCAGGTCATGATCTCACGGTTCGTGGGTTAGAGGCCCGCGTCGGGCTCTGTGCTGACAGCTCAGAGACTGGAGCCTGCTTCAGATTCTGTGTCTCCCTCTGTCTCTCTCACCCTCCCCTGCTCACACTCTCTCTCTCTCAGAAATAAATAAAACATTAAAAAAATTTTTTAAGGTTAAAAAAGAAACAAAAAGTTAGAAAACATGGAGCCGTATTATATACAGATTAAGTGACATCAAGGATAAAAGGTATCATAAACTTAAACAATGTAGTAGGAAGGGGCACCTGGCTGGCTGAGGCAGTGGAGCCTGTGACTCTTGATCTGGGGATTATGAGTTCAAGCCCCACGCTAGGTATAGAGATTACGTTAAAAATAAAATATTAAAAAAAAAAGAATGTAGTAGGAAAAAAGGATGATCAAGGTATCTAACCACTTCTTTCAGGATCTGGAAGTTCGTGACTGAGGTTCCACGAAAGATCCTCCCTAACCTCTAAAGAAACAAAGACTGTTTTATTTTTATTATCTGATGAAAACTATAATGATCTTCACAAAGTCTTAGGTTCATAGCTTCTATATGAATTATTATATTCTATAATTCTCATTTTTAAAGAATGGAATATGGTCCTCCACAGGGACTGAAAAAAGTGGCATGAGATAAAAGGAAACAAAAATTCCACAGGTTTATAAGTTACAGTTAACAAGGCCAAATCAAGCATTATAAACTTAGCTTAACTTTGTAGTTGGTAATAAGCCTTGTGGAAAAAAGGATGCTGTACAGAGTTTCAAAGTATTTATCAAATTGTAGGTAAACATATCCACACATCAGGGATTCCTAATTCAATCATAGCTCAGGGTAAATTGTTATTTGTCTAACAGGTGAGTGATATTCCTTTCATCTATGAAATTGCCACTTACTACTAGAATGATTATGTCTCTTCCATACTTATAATCAAAATTATTAAAAGCTAAAATTCAAGAGTGCCAAGCACTTAAGTCTTCTTTAAAAGTATGAAGTTACATACCTAATATTATATGAATATTATATTAATAAAACACAACTTTAAGAGTGAAATTCTACTATTCCTTGCCTCCATTTGTTGTAACGGAAAATAATTTTGTGCCCTGCTCCTCATTCTAGGTACTGACAATGAGATCAAAAGCCAAAACTAAACCAGTTAAAAGAGACAGGCACTTCAAGAGGTATCTGGCTCCCTGAGTCAGAGGAATGTGTCACTCTTGGTCTCAGAGTCGTGATTTCGAATTCCACATTGGGTGCAGAGATTACTTAAATAAAAAAATCAAACAAACAAACAAAAAAGACAGAAACAGGCAATTCAAGAAAATTATGGAGGGGGCGCCTGGGTGGCTCAATCGGTTAGGCGTCTGACTTCGGCTCAGATCATCATCCTACAATTCGTGGGTTTGAGCCCCGCGTCGGGCTCTGTGCTGACAGCTAGCTCAGAGCCTGGAACCTGCTTCGGATTCTGTATCTCCCTCTCTCTGACCCTCCCCTGCTCATGCTGTCTTTTTCTCTCTCTCAGAAATAACTGAAACATAAGAGAAGAGAAGAGAAGAGAAGAGAAGAGAAGAGAAGAGAAGAGAAGAGAAGAGAAGAGAAGAGAAGAGAAGAGAAAAAGGAAAAGAAAGGAAAAGAAAGGAAAAGAAAGGAAAAGAAAAGAAAAGAAAAGAAAAGAAAGGAAAAGAAAGGAAAAGAAAAGAAAGGAAAAGAAAAGAAAGGAAAAGAAAAGAAAAGAGAAAAGAAAAGAAAAGAAAAGAAAAGAAAAGAAAAGAAAAGAAAAGAAAAGAAAAGAAAAGAAAGGAAAGGAAAAAATTATGGGAGCGCCTGAATGGCTCAGTCTTTTAAGCATCCGACTCTTGGTTTTGGATCAGGTCATGATCTCATGGTTCACGGGATCCAGCGTCACATCAGGCTCTGCCCTGCTTGGTATTCTTTCTCTCCCTCTCTACCCCTCTCCCCCTCACTCTCTCTCAAAATAAATAAACATTTTTTAAAAATTAAGAACTTCCTGCCTGTTACATTTTATGACTTTCTGTTAAGGAAAAAAGGGGATCACATAACTTACTATATTGAAATTTGTATCACAAAAATAAGGTAGTCTATTTAAATCTGACTTCCTATACTTAATCATAACTGCCAACACTTACCGAGTCTATTTCCCAAAGATAGCCATACCAAATAAAATTTCCACATCCTCTTCTTACAATATGGCATGGGGTGGGGATCAAGATTACCTCCCTTTGAATCTGAACAAGCCTGAGACTACTGCCAAAGTGACACTGCAAGACTTCCAGGACAAGGTCATAAAAGGTAATACTATAGCTTCCAGCTGACTCTCAGCACACACAGCTTGGAAGCCCAGAGCTACGGTGTTACTAAAAAAAAAAAAAAAAAATCTGGTTCCCCTGAAGCTGCCATGCAGAAGCGCTCTTATGAAAAATGTACAGAGAGCTAGAGACAGATACCAGGGAGTCCCCAGCACAGTTGTTTCAGTCTTAGCCCAGGCACTTCATGTGTGACAGATAATGTCAGTGGGTGAGTGAGTTTTCCGGTGACTGCAGTCCCCAGCCTTTATGCTGCTCTAAGCTGACCTCAAGTAGAGCAGGAATGATCTAACCATACCCAGCCCTGCTCAGATTTTAGATTTGTATGCAAAATGACTGTTTTAAGCCATTAAATGTTGGCATGCAGCCATAGTAACTAGAAGAATGCTGACATGTAGTAACTCATTTAATGTTTACAACAACCATATCAGGTAGGTGCCATAAGTAGTATCCTCATCTTAACAGATAAAACAGACTGAGGCACAGAATTATGTGACTTGCCCAAAGTCAGAAAATACAAAACACTAATGCCAAACTTAATTGCCAGACAAAGGAAAAATCTGAGTAAATCACTGATTTGAGAAATACTGAAATACAACCCATATATCAAAATAACTGACACTTGGTTTCACTTGGTGTATACACATAAGAAGTTGTTTCTCTGCTTTTGTACACCTACAGCACACACAAAAGATATTTAACAATTACATATAAGTTGGGGCGCCTGGGTGGCTTAGTCGGTTAAGCGTCCGACTTTCGCTTAGGTCATGATCTCGCGGTTCGTGGGTTCGAGCCCCGCGTCGGGCTCTGTGCTGACTGCCAGCTCAGAGCCTGGAGCCTGTTTCAGTCTGTGACTCCCTCTCTCTCTGACCCTCCCCTGCTCACGCTGTCTCTCTCTCTCTTCTCTCCTAGAAATAAATAAAACATTAAAAAAAAAAAAATTTTTAAAAAACAATTACATATAAGTTGACTCATTCAGGCAGGTAGATAGCTTTGCTAACAAGATAAACTATTAAATTTGATTCCTACAACTCAATTTGGTTCATTAAAAAAAAAAAAAAAGTAATTCAAGGTCACAGAAAGCAACCCTATCCTCAGGTAGAACCTGCCCCAAACTTAGCCCACTAAAACAGGAGCCTAACAATGTCAACATAAAATCCAACTCCAAATATTAACTTGTCTAGAGACAAAGGGAGGTCACTTTCATTTTCCTTTATCAAGAACAAGTAATAGACGCACCTGGGTGGCTCAGTCGGTTAAGCGTAAGACTTCGGCTCAGGTCATCATCTCATAGTTTCTGGGTTTGAGCCCCGCATCGGGCTCTTTGCTGACAGCTCAGAGCCTGGAGCCTGTTTCTGATTCTGTGTCTCCCTCTCTCTCTGCCCCTCCCCCCTCTGCACTCCGTCTTTCTCTCTCAAAAATAAACAGTAAAAAAATGTTTTTCAAAGAATAACAGATTATGAAACAGATTGTAAATGGGATTAAGGAATTTAGATCACATCAGATTTCTGTAAGGCTGCCTAGTTCTGTCTTCCAAACTGCTATGGTACCACAGCCTTTTAGATCTTTAAACTCAGAAGCAATTAGAAAAAACAAATTAGAAAAAAACAGCAATTAGATAAAAAAGAAAAGAAAAGAAAAAAGAAGTAAACACAAGTGCTTATTTTATTACATGTATTACATATGCTCAAGTCACATTTCCCTAAGGCCCTCCCTACCACCTAAGGTGGAAAGAATTCTGCTTCCGTATGATCTGGTTGATTTGTATTATGAATCACCTATAAGCCTATCAATTTTGAGTAAACTCCTAAATCTAGGCAGTATAGCGCCTTGCACACAGTAAATGCTCACATACTTTTACTGACAAATTTAAGTAGGATTTTTAAGGCAAGCAAAATATATGGCTTTGTCACACTGGGATAATCATAAAAATTAATTGGAGGCACACTAAAAATCATTAGCCAAAACCAAGATATTATTATTACTATTGTTACTGTAATTACAAGCTATTATCACTGTAATTTAAAAAGCTAAAATGGGTTTTTCTAATCAAGAAAAAGACTACTCTCCATCCCTACAATTATTTCTCTGAATAAAAACAAAAGATTTTTTCCCCAAGACCCAGCAGCATTCACTAAATTGGTCAAAAGGGACTTTATGCAACAGTGATGAAATATAGCCTATGGAAAACAAGTAGGTTGCATTCTTATATCACTACTGTGCACTGTACATGTAATTTTAAATTTCCTTCTCATTTCTAGTCTATTGCTCTTAAAGATTACTCCACCCACATTTTTCACACAGTTCAAAATCAGCAAGAAATTATCTTCAAAAACACAGTAATACTAGAAACATTCTATTTCAATTTCTATTACATTGTAAGGAGTTATCTTTTACTTTTTTTTATTTTACCTTCTTAAAAAGATTCCCAGGAAAATGTCTATATGCAAAGACAGTATATGTAAAAAAAAAAAAAAAAAAAAAATCTGCTATGAAGCAATCATTACTTGGTATGTTTTTTTGAAGTTAGTTTTAAATCATAAAAATTTTATCAGATGATTGAGTACACACATTTCTGACAAAAATGCCTACAGTAGTCCTCAACACCTCAAAAGACATGTTCCAATGACTGTCAACATGAATTTAAAGCACTAAAAAAATCCACAACTGATTCATCCACTCCCAGAACTTTAACATATTTATAAGTAATGACAAAAATTTTATAATTGAGAAATGAACTAGTAAATATATTTACTGAGAAATACAAATACCCTTTTAAAATCCCTGTTTTCTCTAACTAGTAACACTTCATATTTCTAGAATTTTGAAACATAAATGAAAACTTGAAAGACAGAGACTTTGAAAAGCTTAAAATTAAAGAAAATGCCAGTAAAGACTCTCTATTCCCTTAAAGACTGAATAACTGTAACACTTGAAAATCAACTTTTATATTTCCTAGTCTTAAAAGAGATACAGGCTAGGTATATAATAATTACAGATGAAAATGAGGCCCAGAAATGTAAATGAATTCAAGCACTTAAGTTATTCTTTGCAAAAGACAGAGGTTGAAATTTAGAACAGCCACTGACTTAATACTATTTTAATTAAACCTCCCTAGCCCAGGTTGGTTATGAGAGTCACTTAGGCAGTATAGTAGCTAAGACCACATCCAGAGCCAGGACAGCCTGCATTCTCAAGGAGCTGTGTAACTCTGGGCAAGTTATAATGCCGGTGCTTTCTCGCCTCATTAGCGGTTTGTGAGGATGCAGTGAACTGAACTTCATAAAATCCTTTCAATAAGCTCAAGAGTCTCAGTTTTGTAAGCTAAGTCGACAATCACAGTTTTCTCCTAAAATAATATATACATTTATTTTTTGTTGTTGTTGGGAAACAAAATATGGGAAGTCTACTTTCTAAATAATTCAAAAATCAAAAAATAAATAACTCAAAACTCATAGTTTTTCTCAAATACTGTTTCTACATATGCTGTTAAAAAGAATTGGGAGAAAGGATGCCTGGTGCCTCAGTAAGAAGCACATGCGACTTAATCTCGGAGTCATGAGTTCAAGCCCCACACTGGGTTTAGAGATCACTTAAATTAAAAAAATAAAAAGATTTGGGGGAAGACATAAGGCACAAAACAGTTCTCCTTCTTATCTCTTGCAATCATGATAGTGAGAAAAAAGAAATGTGTATCAAGTACATCCACATTCAGTTAAATTCAACCAATCATTGAGTTCTGAATATAGGCAGTGCAATAGGTGAATGAGTGCAGCTGGTAAGCAAAGAAGTATTAGAATAAATAGAACCAGATTTTAATTCTTAAAAAATGTTACAGCCTAGGCAAGACAAACACAAATGGGTATTTCAATACAACACCATAAATTACGGTGATTTTTGAACTCAGAAGAACCTATTTAAAGTATCTTTGAGATCCTGGATAAAGCAAAACCATGTTTGCAATATTTTGGGTTTGTCTAAAGGATAAAATAAGAGTATTGTGCCAAGTCTACATCTGAATCATCACATTTGAGCTCCAAATTATTTTATGTTGTTTAAACCCTCACTTTTAAGAAAAAGAATCAATCTGAAGTTCAAAGAAATGAAATAATTACAAGCAGTCTCTAGTGAAGCCAGTACTATAATTTCAATTCCTTATGTTCACCAGAGTTTTCTTTCCACATCTGTATGCATGAGAAAGGGAAGGATAAATGATTCTCTGAATTAAATAGAGCCCTAGGCCCTTTACATATTCCATCTCATTTAATCACAACACTAACATACTCTATTTTACAGGCAAGGAAACAACTTCTAAGACGTTAAATCATAATTCCTTCTAACTTAAGGTTCATGCTCTTTCACTACCCAATCATTCCTTTAGTTATTTTTAGTGCTGGGTATGTCTGGAAAAATAAGCAAGCTATTGTTCCAATAAAATCCTCAAGAAAAAAGCTTTTTACTCAGAAATAATAACAATATTTTTCTTACAGGCCACTCAGGAAATTAGTTTTTCTTTCCTTTGATTTAGTTTCCCAAGCATGAGTTTTCCAACTTCTACTCCAGCTCAAACCTCTTTAGTTCACACCTGTACTATTCCTACTACTTCCTAATTGGTCTCCCAGCTCCCAAAATTTCCTACCTTTGCCACATTTTCCTGTAACACAGGAGGTTTCATCATTCATCCAAAATCCATTTAAGAATACTTAAGGGGTACCTGGCTGCCTCAGTCAGTAGAGCATGTGACTCCTGATCTCAGGGTTATATACATTTGATCCAAGCTAGGTATAGAGATTACTTAAAAATAAAATCTTAGGGCACCTGGGTGACTCAATCAGTTGGGCATCTAACTCTTGATTTTGGCTCAGGTCATGATCCCAGGGTCAGGGGAACTGTTCAGGGTAGAGCCTACTTGGGATTCTCTCTCTCCCCCTCTGCTCCTCCCCCTAATCCCACCTCCCTCACACTCTCTCTCTAAAATAAAGTAAAATAGAAATATTTTTAATAAATAAAATCTTTTTAAAAATACCTAAAATAAACATCAGGCACTGTGCCAGGTGCTGTGAATAGAACTGATCAAGAGACACGATTCCTATTTTCTCAGGGAGCACACACTCTAGCAGGAGAGATAAATGGTAAATAATACCCAAATTGTTAACAAGGTCAATGAAAAACTTGGGAATGCTAGCAGTGTGTCTAACATAGAATCAGGAATAGTTTGCCTGAGAAAATGTTTGAGATAAGATCTGAATGCGACTAGGACAGACAAAGAATTTGGGGAGAGGAAAAAGAATCTGACTGACAAACCTATACTGACAAAATGCCCACATCTGCGTTTGGCATGCAAAATCCCACTTTAGCCATTCTTATTTCTTAGCTCCAGTGTGAATCCTCTGATCTAGGCAGAAAGCCTCCTGAACATGGTGGGCTCTTTCCTTTCTGTGTTTCATTTAGGCTTCCTAAAAATTTCTCATCACTCACCTAAAACTCAGCTCCCTCCCCACCAAAACTTTAATCATTGACTACAATACTCTCCAAATTTTATTTTAATGTACTGTGTCACAAACAATTTGCAGAAAAACTAGAAAACAATGGAATCATCTTTTTAGTCTTCTCATTAAAAACTAAATTTCTGGGGGCAACTGGCTGGCTCAGTCTGTAGAGCATGGGACTCTTAATCTCAAGGTAATGAATTCAAGCCCCACATTGGGCGCCGAAGGAAAGGAAGGGGAAGGGGAAGGGGAAGGGAAGAAAAAGAAAAAGAAAAAGAAGAGGGAAAAGAAAAAGAAAAAAAAAAAGAAAAAGAAAAAGAAAAAGAAAAAGAAAAAGAAAAAGAAAAAGAAAAAGAAAAAGAAAAAGAAAAAGGAGGTATCTGGGGAAGCACCATCACATTTCTTTCTTATCACTAAACAGAGCACCATGCTAACTACCAGAGTAAACGCTCAAAGTGCAATTTTGTTTAAAACACCCATCCATCCCTGTGATCCAGTCCCAAAATTGTCCATTTAGTTCTAAGGCAAAAATAACCACTATTTTCACAAATGCAAACTATTAGTCATAAAAATGAACTCAACCTGTGGTTAGATCACTGCAAATCCATTACCATTACTAGAAAGACTTTTACTAATAGGTCAGTAGCTTGTCTTACATATTAAAACCCATTAAAAAGTATTGAGGCCTTTTAGGTCAACCACTGAAAATATACATGTTAAAGAAAGCTGATTAAAATGCAGATTTTGTAATGAAATATTTGACCTGGCATATCCTTTTGCAAGTTTCTGCAGCACTCATTTACAGATACTTGCCACACATTTAACAGCTGGTCTAGCACTTTTTGGCATTCAGATCTTATACTGCTTCATAACAGATCATTACTAGCTATTTCCAGTTCATTTGTGCAGTCTGTCTCCCCCCCTCATGAGGTCAGGAGCTTTGTTTTACTCAGTGCTATGCACCCTGCAACAAAAATACTATCTGGCACATAATGGGGGGGTTCTATGTACACCTGTGGAATAAATGCCTATCATGCAATAAACAGTAAATTGTGTGCCAAATACTCTACATGTAATCCCCATAGCAATCTTACAGAAGAGTTAACCATCATTGTCCCCCTTTTGCAGATGAGAAACCTGGAGTAATAGTTAACTGTTAAATAACTTAAATAACTATCTCATAGTCACCAGTTTACGTGAGAGCCAGAATTCAAACCATACATTCTGACTCAAATCATAGACTTAAACCACTACTCCTCTTATACCTTCTCCCTCCTTAACTTTCAAAATTTCCGTTTAACTTTAATAAAATGTTAAGCATTTTTATACAATAAATCCTTCTTAACAATGATTTGGAAAAAACCGTCTGGTGACTATCCATTTCAGGTTTTCCATCCTCATATTCATTTATTTATAAAGTGCTTTTTATAAAATTCACAGTTTCCGAATTGTTCAATCACTCAATAAACCTTTATCATGAACCTCTGGACCTCCTCTAAACTGGCAGGGATTTTTTGTTTCTTTCTTTCTTTTTTTTTTTTTTTTTTTTTAAAGTAAACCCTACTCCCAACATGGGCCTTGAATTCACAACCCTGAGATCGAGTCATGTGTTCTACCAACTGAGTCAGCCAGGTGCCCCAAAATTCGTAGTTCTTAACTTAGACCAAACTATTTTTGAAAAGCTGATAGAAGTTGTTGACATTTTCTCAGAGACACGTAAAATTTTGCATATGACCTCAATGGCCTTACTGGAGTATTCTGACCCAAGAGCCTTAAATTTATCAATACCAAAATGCAATGATCCAACCAAAGGCACTAATTCCTAGTCCTCGGTTTATAGTCTCCTTTATTTATATAAATTCTATTGTTGCCATTTCAATTTAATTCTAATAACTGAATACTCACCACATCCAAGATACTGTGTTTAAACACCATAAAGATCTAAATGAGCTAAACCGTCCCAGCTCTCAAAAAATACCACTGTACAACAAAAAGGATGAAGCAAGCATTCAAATAGCATGGGTTCTTCAGAAAAGTTCACAAGACTCTACTATCTTCATGGTAAAACCTAAACTTTTTTCAGTTAAGAAACTAAGACTCAAGGATATTACTTTAAAAATCATAATATAGGTACTAATACAAAGATCTGAATTGTGTCGTTTAACTCAGATTACATGATCTTTATACTGAAGTATTCTACATCTCTCCACCTACAGAAGAGAACCATAAGCTGGGAGAGAAAAGAGAGACAAAAAAATACATTATGTGGGAACTAAAAGGAAAAAGAAATGAAAACCAGGAAAGGATTCATTGTGGCATTTTGATGGGTTTTAAAAAGTGGCCTTAGTGAAAAAATCTGGAAGAATTATTGTATAACAGGGTGTGAATGAAAAGAAAAATATGAAAAACTTATCTGCTAAATAAAAACACAGTAAGAATAAAACATAAGCAGGTATATTTAGGTCATAAAAAGACTTTGTGGTTTCTTCCTGCTCTCTCAGATCACCTACTCTGAGAGAAAATAGCTGCTGTCATGAGGACACACTAACAGATACGGGCTTGGTGAGTAACTGAAGCATCCTGCCTAGTGCTTCAATAAGTAAGCCATCTTGGAAACACATTTCTAGCCCCAGTCAAGCCTTCAGATGACCACAGTGCTGGCCAACATTTTCACTGCAACCTTATGAAACCTTGAGCCAGAAGCACCCAGTTAAGCCTATCCACTCTTCACTCCCAGAAACTACATGTGATAAGAAATTCTGTTCCTTCAAATATCATATGTTTGCACGTATAGGAGGATTAGGAGGAACTTGACGGAGGAACAAGGGGGAGAAGAAGGGGGGAAATGGTGGGGGAAAGGGAGAGGCAAACCATGAGAGACTCTTGAATGCTGACAAAAACTGAGGACTGATGGATGTGGGGGGAGGGGGGATGGGCATGGAGGAGGACACTTGTGGGGATGAGCACTGAGTGTTATGTGGTAACTAATTTGACAATAAACTATTTTAAAAAAAAAAAAAAAAGAAATTCTGTTCCTTGAAGTTGCTAAATTTGAGACAAATTTATTATACAGCAAGCAATGAACAGCTAATACAATTGGCAAGGTGTGAAATTTGACTTTGTTTACATTAGAGTCAATGAAATTTTGAGTTAGGAACTAGAGCAAAACCTACAACCTGGAATTAAAAGTCTCACAGCAATATGCAAGGTGGATAAAGTGAGAAGCATTTTTTCTTCCCATCTTCCACAATACACAGTAAAGAGTCCTGCACATAGTAAATGCCTGTTTCAGGTCAGTAAGTCAACTTACACACAGGATTCTCTAAATGACCCAACAGAATAGTCTTTATGTTTCTTAAAAGTAAAATGACCCCTTAGAATCTCTCCATAAATTCAATCCTGAAGTCTGTAGTTTTTGGCACAGAGCTACACCTTACCTTAACAGAGAGTTACAGGTTATCGATGAAAACTGAGAACTACTAAAAGCTCCTTTCCCTAAATTTAATCAAAATAAAAAGTAGCTTAAAGAATGACTGTAGAGCCTATAGAGAGCTACCTCAGAGTTGAAGAGGTAAATACTGAAAGGAGTTTACCATGGGGGCACCTGGGTAGCTCAGCTGGTTGAGCATCTGACTCTTGATTTTGGCTCAGGTCACAATCTCATGGTTCTTAAGATCAAGACCTTTGTGGGCCTCTGCACTGGCAGCATGGAGCCTACTTGAGATTCTCCTTCTCTGCCCCTCCCCCCCTCACATGCAACAAGCCCTCTCTCAAAACAAACATTTTTTTTTAAAAAGAGTCCATCATGAAGTATGAGTAAAAATTACATAAAAGTACTGTATTGCCTCAACCATACCGATTCTTAATAAATCTTGGTAATTTGGGGCACCTGGATAGCCCAGTCAGTTAAGCGTCCAACTTTGGCTCAGGTCATGATCTCACAGTTGGTGGGTTTGAGCCCCGCTTCGGGCTCTGTGCTGACAGCTCTGAGCCTGGAGCCTGCTTTGGATTCTGTCTCCTTCTCTCTCTCTCTCTCTCTCCCTCTCTGCCCCTCCCCCACTGGGTGCGCTCACTCTCACTCTCTCTCTCTTTCACAAATAAACACTAGGGGCACCTGGGTGGCTCAGTCGGCTGAGCGTCTGACTTTGGCTCACATCATAATCTCACAGTTTGTGGGTTTGAGCCCCACGTCAGGCTCTGTGCTGACAGCTCAGGGCCTGGACCCTGCTTCAGATTCTGTGTCTCCCTCTCTCTCTGCCCCTCCCCTGTTGCACTCTGTCTCTCTCTCTCTCTCTCCAAAATAAACATTAAAAATTTTTTTAAATAAATACTTGAAAATAAAAAAAAAAAAAACAAATCTTGGTAACTTTAGCAAGCAGTTTTCTGGCATAAACATGATTTGAAAGTTTAGCCTCAGAGCGCCCAGGTGGCTTAGTCGGTTAAGCGTCCGACTTTCGCTCAGGTCATGATCTCGCCGTTCGTGGGTTCGAGCCCCGCGTCGGGCTCTGTGCTGACTGCCAGCTCGGAGCCTGGAGCCTGTTTCGGTCTGTGACTCCCTCTCTCTCTGACCCTCCCCTGCTCACGCTGTCTCTCTCTCCTAGAAATAAATAAAACACTAAAAAAAATTATTAAAAAAAAAAGAAAGAAAGTTTAGCCTCTAGGGGTGCCTGGGTGGCTCAGTCAGTTAAGTGTCCAACTCTTAATTTCCGCTCAAGTCATGATATCATGGTTGGTCATGAGAGAGAGACAGAGAGAGCCACATCGGGCTCTGAGCTGACATTATGGAGCCTGCTTGGGATTCTCTCTTCCTCTCTTTTTGCCCCTCCCCACCGCATGCTCGGGCTATCTATTCAAAATAAATAAATGAATGAATGAATGACTGTTTAGCCTCTTAAATTATAAGAGCTTCCAAATCATACTACTGAGAAACTGGGCAATATAAGCCTATTTTGCCAGCATCGGAGCAATGTTAGTTAAACCTCAAAGTCTGCAACCCATAAGGTTGGGATTCCAAATTTTGACCTACAAAATGGTAAGGGCCTGGGGCCTTTCCTGATCACTAAGTTTCAAACTATATGCCCTTCCCTATCATCCCATCCTTACACATGCCCTTTCACTTGACATCTGGACTTACCCAGAAAGACTGATAAAAGTGGCCTAAAGTAGTCTTGGCTTTTTCAAAATAAGTCACGGCTTCTATTCTAGTTGAAAAATTCATATATAGAAATAAATACAAAAAGACAACCACAAAAAGTTATTATCAATTCACTTATACAGATAAGAAGGTAAGAATACTTTCAATGTATAATCTGATTCAATAACTAGAACTTGTCAAATAAAAAAACGTCAGAGACATTTTAAATTCTAAAATTCTATTTAATTAAACATTAATTAGCCTCTAAATTAACTTAAAAGGTGGTCAGTTTTTTAAGTGATAATTTTTTTAAAAGTACTTAAGCTTAGGTTCAAAGTAAAACTAGTTTTTAGTGGTCTTGCACAGTTCAATATTCCCCCTAAGAAAATAAATTACATTTCTTTTTCTAACTTTATCAAAATAAACACACTAATAATACACTTACTCTGGTTCTGAATAACTTTCTCTCAGGGAAAATAACCAGTTTTTGTACCAAGTGTCATTTATTCATTTTATAAATTAGTCACTTTTCACCACAACACTTACAGTACGTGTTTGTAGACTTACACCTTGAATCATAAGCTTTCATATCCAACTCTTTATACCTAAATGTTTCTTAAAAGAAGCACTTACAATTAAAAATACTTAAGATATTTCAACAAATTTTTAAGTATGCTAGATAAACTCAAAAGTATGACCTAATTTCAAAGTGAGAAAAAAACTGAATGGCATTCTAAAATAAACAGTAAATTCTAATGATAATAAAAGCATTTTGATAGGAATGCCTCAAGTTTTTTACAAGCACTCTAAACCACAATATCTTTCCATCAGTTACAAAAATATACACCTCCCACCATAAAATCAATTTATAAAATCCACACAGATTAGTGTAATCTGCAGGAGAGTTCATAAGAGCTATGATTCCTTCCCAAATTTAAAAGGACTCATAAAAAAAAAAAATTAAAGGCAACAAGGGGGCATTTCAGAATTAAGATTATCAAGACCACCATAACCAGCTTCACTAGTAAAGCTTTTTCATACAAGTGATAAATCTATTACCCTGAAACCGTAAAATGACTACGGAATTTTGTAGTCTCTTATGTTCAAGCATTAAGAAAAGCACGTATGTCTGATTATCAGGTGTGAACCTTATTTGGACTTGTGGCACTAGTATCTTACTCCTTACTCTGAAATATGATGTAAAAATCAGATATTCCAGTGAGTATCTTATAAATATGAAGTCAAAACTCCAATTCCTGAAATACTACTTGCCCAACCATCCAACCATCATCTCCTAAAGGAACGCAGTAGACAGATATTAAAATTTTTAAAAACTCCTGACACATTCACCTTGTTATTTAAGGTGAAGTATTTTAACTCTTGTGAAGTGGGAATAGCAGGGGACTTGAGAACCTTTATTCAGCTCCAGCTCTACCACTTCCATTCTATACTTACTGTTTTGAGTAAGACACTCAACTTGCTCCATCATCTGTTAAATGGAAATCAAAATAATACCTATCTTGCACCAGAGTTGCGTGAATGAGACGAATATTTAAACTGTGCAGTACTAAGCATGTGTGTGCGCCCGCACGCTACCTAAACGGAAGAACTACGGTAGATGCTAACTGTATAAACTGAGGTCAATTTTCAAATGTGTACTGGTACCAACGAAGGAGGATACAATAAAATGATAAATAACAGATACTTCATTGTGTGGTTCACATCAATTTTTAGTAGTCCTGAAGACATTCTCTCTCCTTCCTGCCATGCCTAGGTAGTTCGGTACAATTTCTGTAGTCTCTTTTAGCCCATCCAAGATGTTTTCTTCACTATATATGAAAGTAAATGTCAAACAGAGTCTAAAGCTGTATTTTCGTAATATTTAGAGCTTGGTATTCCTTATAACATTAAACATAAATCAAAACGGTCTTTTTATCAGTTACCACTCAGAATTCCTAGAGCTTTAGAATACCTATAACTTTTCAAGCCAAGTCAATATGGATTGTTAAAAATTCTGTTCATCAAAACATTAGTAGATGGTCAAAATACATGCTAATATACTTTAGAAGCAGAGCATACATGACATGGTTCTCTGTCTTTTAAAAAGTACATTAAAACCCAATTCGTTTCCAAGTGATCAAGAGTAATAACATTTCAAAGATACTAATACAATAAATTTTAATGTCTTCAAAAAGTGAAGCTTATTTTTGTTGGTATCTACGTTATTTCCAACAAGCTTTAAGAAAAGTTA
The DNA here is from genome assembly GCF_003009895.1 of Hyaena hyaena. Taxonomy (NCBI): domain Eukaryota; kingdom Metazoa; phylum Chordata; class Mammalia; order Carnivora; family Hyaenidae; genus Hyaena; species Hyaena hyaena. Next base: position 1,316,033 of record NW_024080959.1, read on the forward strand.
ACTTCTTCAGCGAACTCTCCAATACATGACTTTAAAAATTATCCTCTAAAATCATGGCATTCATGTTAAAGCATTACTATATAAAGATTATAAACCGCACACTTAATATTGTTACCTCCCAGACTGTATTTTATTACGATTCCAATAAATTTGATTCTGTAAAATTACTTGAAAGGACATCAATTCATTATTCCTTTTTACAGTAACGTATACTTGTTTTAAACTTCTCCCAGATTTGCTCACAAGTAGAAGTTACTAAAATCAGTTCGATCGTATTAAGGACTACACACGAGGAACTTTAGAAGCACTGACTTAATATTTAAAAATGACTAGCCTTTTCCCTATTAAGCAGCGAAAAGTGATAGTCGGGGTCTCCTGCCTGAACAAGGAAGTTCTGTTACATCCAGACGAGACCAGCCATGTTGGAAAACACTTGTCAATTATAGTTCTGACAAGTGTTCGCGAACACGGCTGGATGCAGCTAACCCTGTGCACGGAGGTGTGTACACCACGGCCCTCTGACGCCCTGCCAGCGGATCCGGGCCTGCTTTGAGGACTGTTTCCGAGTTAGAGCTGTCCTTAGGTTCGTCAAGAGTGCAGAGCCGAGGGGAAAGAGGGCGGGGCAAGGAGAGTTGGGGGGGAAACGGTTCGGGAGTTGGAAGCGGCTCTCCGCAGTGAGAGGGGCGCGGCGACCCGGACAGATTTCCGAGTTGAGAACCTGGGGGAGGGGCCGAAGATTTGGGGAACGGGGGGGGGGGGAATCTCAGCAGAAAGTCCCCTCGGCCCCCTCTGAGGGGCCCAGGAGGGCACAAGGAGGAAGGGAAGGGGAAACGGTGTGGCGCACTGACCTGTCCTCCGAGTCCATGCGGCTCAGGGGCTCCCCGTCCGACGACATCTCCAGGCTGCCTCGCCGGCCCCCGGAGGTCGCGCTGCTTCCGCCGCCCCCGGTCCCGTAACCCTCGTCGCCGCCGCTAGAGACGACGCTGCTGCTGCTGCTGCCGCCCCCGCCGCCGCCCTGGCTGCCCCGCGGTCCCTTGGGCTCCTCCAGGCCCTCCTTGCCGTCCCCATCCCCGCTGCTGCTGCTGGCGGCGCCGGGGCTCAGCGAGCGCGTCTCGTCGCTGCTGCTCCCGCCGCTGCTGCCCACCAGGCTCTCGGCGCTGCTCTCCTCCTCGGCCCCGCCGCTGCTGCTGCTCCCGTCCTCCTCCTCGTCGTCGTCGTCGTCGTCGTCCTCCCCGGCCTGGCTGGCGCTCTCGGGGCTCGGCTCCGACATCGTCTCCGCCTCGCCGCCCCCCACTCCGCCGCCGCCGCCGCCGCCGCCCCCACCGCCGCCGCCGCCGCCGTTCAGCAGCAGCACGGCCACCGCCTCGGCCTCGGCCTCCTCCTCCTCCTCCTCCTCTTCCTCCTCCTCCTCGGGGGGCTCAGCCCGGCCCCGCGCCGCCGGGCCAGGGCTGCCGGGGGGCAGAGGGCTCAGGCGAGAGAGCTCCTCCAGGTCGGCCATGTCGGTGATAGCGGCGGCCATGGCGGCGCCTGCTCCTCCTCCTCCTCCTCCTCCCCGCCGCCGCCGCCTCCCTCTCCCGACTCGAGCTCCCTCGCCCCCTCCCAAACGCCCCAAACTCCGCCGACGCCGCTGCAGAGCAGGAGGAGGGCCCGCGAGCTGCGTCAGCTTACACACGCGCTACGGAGCCCGCGCGGGGACAGGCGCGCGACTGCGCGCACTCACGCGGAGACGGCTGCGCGCCTGCGCGGCGGCACGAGGTAGCGCCTCCCCCGGGCCGCCGAGCCCGCGCCCGCGCCCGCGCCCCGCCCCGCCGAGTCCTCAAAGTTTCCTCGGGGCCTTCCCACGCCTTCCCCTTCCTCGCGGGCGCCGGGACACGCAGAACGAAAGCTTGAGTGCTAGCCGGGGATTTCAGCAGCCCTCTGAGTTCTCATGATAAAGTCATTCGTTCCGGGGATGTTTGGGGAGTGTCCCCTGTGTGCCGGCAATGAGCCAGGAATCGAACAAGTCCCTGGGCTTCTGAGAGGTGGCAATCTACGAGGTTTAAAATTTAAACGATTAAAATGAATAAAAATAAATAGTACAGTGCAAGGCGCTAAATCCAAACGCGCAGCAGAGAGCCACAGGTTTTAATCCAACCTTCGATGGAATACCCCCCCAAGAAATGGTGAAATCAGATTGAGAGCTAACGTGTCTTACGTTCAAGATCTTCAAACTTTTTAGCTCCTGAGTCTTGGAAAACAATTTTGTACGTCCTGAGTACAGTTTAAAAGTAAATCTGCATTTTTCTCCAGCTTGTTATAAATATTTTATAACCGTCACACTTTTAAATGTAGCCAGTGAACTCTAAACACTGCAGGGATTTAATACCCACCAATATCCACTTTTTAAAATCCAATTTCCTTTTATACTTTGGCAATTTCCATCCTTCCTTTATCTCTTTATCTTCTGGAACTCATAATTGCATTCTGCATCCCTTCCAGAATTTCATAATAATAAAAGATGTCATATTTGAACTGTTGTATTGATCATCTTATATTTGCTTGTAATAAAATGAAGTAAATTGACATTTAAGGGTTGTTTTTTAACTTCCTGTGATCATAAAACTCTGTCTTATTATTTCAACTGATCAAAACACATATTTTAAATACTTAAGTATTGAACAGAAAAGTTAAATTTTGTTGGAAATGCATCTTACAGAGATGGAACTCCTAGCACCAACTAGTCTGTTTTATTGGCGGATGAGTAATTACTAGAATGAGAACAAATTCAGCATCACTTCTATTCCAAGTTTTCAATTCCATGGATGCATGCATTGGGGAAACTTGTTTGCAAAAATGAGTAGATGAAAGTGAATGGAATTTTAGTAATGCCACTTGATTCTTTGCACCCTTTCAAGTTATATACCCAAAAAAAAAAACACATAAAGATCTAACAAAAAATACTTTTATATTTTATTAAATGTTTTATCTATTTTTGAGAGAGTACAAGCCGGGGAGGGGCAGAGAGAGGGGGACAGAGGATCTGAAATGGGCTTTGCTCTGAAATGGGCTCTAGCAGGGAACCTGATGTGGGGCTCGAACTCAGGAGCCTTGAGGCCATGACCTGAGCCAAAGTCAGATGCCTAAGGGACTGAGCCCCTCAGGTACCCCTAACAAAAAAATACTTTTAATGATCAGCTGACAGCTCTGATTAGTTTCTAAACGTCACTGAAAGCAAGTCACCAAAAACCACCCATTCTCATTTACCAGTCAATTGTTGCTTTTCTGATGTCCTGGAGATTTTTGTTCCCCCATCGCTCTCCCCCACCTGCGGGAGTATTGCACCTAGGTAAAATTTGGGATGGGGAAGAATTACGCCTTTCTTTTTTTAAAGTAGGGAAGCAGCAGCTGCGTTAAGGAAAGCTGGAAAGAACTTTATACTCTGACCCCAGGGGCATATTTTCAGGCAGATCACTTTTGGGGACAGCCACCTAAAGGAAGTGAGGATCTGAGAACTGATTGTGTTAAAAGAGTCTCCTGCTTATATGCATTTTGGAAAGTCTTCATAAATACCATGAGTACCCCAGTTTTGTATTGCTGCCTTAGGCCTTTGAACAGCTGTTATATGATCCCTATGTTACCTCAAGGGAAAGCAGAAGTTTTTAAAGTAATAGCACGGGGCATTATAGTTTACAAATACCTTTACACACATATACAATGCAAAATTGTATATGCAATGCAACCTTAAACATTTTAACCTCAAAGCCACTCTTTGAGACAGACAAGGAATATACTATCCTGCATTGTAAATTAAGTACTATCAGAGAGTTTAACTGAAAAGTGTATATTAAGTGTATGTGCCAGGCACTGTACTAAACCCTGGAAATTAGGGTTAACATTTAGCTGAGCTAATCAAGGAAAACTTCATGAAGGATGTAGGATTTGAACAAATCTGTATGGTAAGATATATAGCTACATGTAAGTTTAATTAATTTGAGCTGAATCTTGAAGAGTGACTAAAATAGAATTCTGTGTGAGGTGGAAATCTAGGACTGAGAAGTAATAACATGGAAATGCATAAAAATTTATTCATGACAGTGTTAATCAACCATGAGAAAGCAATCTAGAAAACTAAAAAAAAACTTAAAGATTAGATTGCATCAAATCTTGAATAAAAAAATTGACTTTGAAAGACAACTAGCATATACTGAGATTTGGTTTAAAAGGTGTGCTGATACAATTAAAGTTCTTTGGAAGCGTTGGCTAATGTATAGGAGATAGGAAGAAAAGTGTGAAGAGTGTGAAAGTGAATGGGAATTAAACACATGGAAATGGAAGTTATCAAAGCCACAAGTGAAGTCTTTAGCTATAGTATTTGTTGAACTTGTAGAAAACAATGAGCTATCTTGGAATTGGCTTTTTGGAGTAAAGTTCAGGTCCCACCCACTCCCAGAGAGGGGTTTTTTTGTTCTATATTTTTGCAAATTTTCTGAAAATTTAAAAGAATTGAATAATAAACCACTCTAGTGTATAGATTCATCAGTTGTTAACATTTTGCCACTTTTGCACAGGCTGTGTGTGCGCAGGCTGTGTCACAGTCCCTCCTCCTCTCTTTCTCTCTGTTTTAAAGTTTATATATTTATTTTAGAGAGAAAGTGAGGGACAGGGGAGGAGAGAGGGAGACAGAGTATCCCAAGCAAGCCCCATACTGTCAGCAGAGAGCCCAACGGAATTCAAACTCACAAACCATCAGATCATGACCTGAACCAAAATCAAGAGTTGGACACTTAACCAACTGAGCCACCCAGGTGCCCCTTCCTCTCTCTTCTTCACCCCTCCACTTTACCCCTCCGTCTCTCCTTCCCTCTACCTCCCTCTCTTCTCACCCCTACATCTACCCTCTCTCCCTTTCTCTCTCCATCCGGGTATAGCGGCAGACATCACTACTCTCCATGTATCTCCTTAAAACAAGGCCGCTCTCCTGCATAACTACAATGTCTAAGTGTCATTATCCCACTCACTGAGGTGTTTGGCTAGAGGCCAGACTTGTGGATGATGGAGTTCCTTCAGCTGGCATCAGGTGGGAGGCGGGATGGAACCCCCAGAAGCACTGTCTCCCACCCTGTGCACCTCCAGAAACTATTTGTTACTGCTCTGTAACTAGATAAGTACTGAAATTACCTTCTGGCAACTTTTATAACCACGTGACAGAGTAATTTTATGCCTACTGAATCTAATAATAAAAAATGGGCCTTATATCTTTGAGGTCATCAGTTTATTCTACTACTCTAGTAATTCACTTTTACTATATTTTGCAAAAGTATCAGTCCACTGAAAATTAAAAAAAAAAAAAATTGCTGGTCCTTGTGCAGATTGAAATCACTGTTCCACAGCTCCCTTCTTCCCGCCTGGAGAGTGTGTGGCTCTATGCATAATTAGAAGTTACCGAATAATACACCATTGCATAAGAACTATTTGGTTAGGAATAGTATTCAAACTCATCGACCACAGTACTAATGGGGTCAGGTTAGCAATAATTTGAATTTCCCCTGTTTTTCTACCTACCAAGCCTACTAACAAAGTGAGGACACTTTCTGGAGCCTCTGCGGTAGGAGATCTCTCCTATACTCACACACTCCTCTCTGGGTGACCTCTCCCCTGCTCTGCTCTTCCAGGCACTGCAGCCTCCATTCCAGGACCTGTGATTCAGGCAAAACAGCCAAAGCCACGGTGTAGCCTGCAGAAATGGAGATCACTGTGTCGACCTGCTTTAGGGGAACCCCGGAGCAGACTGCTTGTGCCCAATATCAGAGAAGGTTTTCATTGAAACAGCTCTTTATGTTTTTACTCACAGCTCTGTTTCTCTTAGGCACCGAGACATGCTTTCACAGGCCTTGGATTGGCGACAGATTTGAGTAACAGCTACCCCAAGCTGCATTTATTACTCCCCATCCAATGACTAAGTCTTTCTTATAGAGCTTCTCTGTCTCATTCTCTTCCATTAAATGAGTTCTGTTCTAGGAAGCAGTCTCAGCCCCCATGTCAGCAGGTTTCTTTCAGGCCTGCCTCACCACTTTGCCAGACATGCCCAGGCATGCTGGAACGCAGCGACAGACCCAGCTTAGAGTTAAGCTGAGATTCCTGCTACGCCACACGGGAGATACTTCTGAAAACGACAAACGACATTTCTCAAACACGCAGCTATCACACATTTCACACCTTTACAGGCTCCTCATTCTGCATGTAGATACTGCCATGGTGAGCAAGATCAATAGCAACATAATGACCTCATTCTCTGATTGACTTGGAGTCTAAAGAAAGTATACAAGGGGGTGCCTGGGTGCCCCAGTCAGTTAAGCATCACACTTCGGCTCAGGTCATGATCTCAAAGTTCATGGGTTCGTGTCCTGTGTTGAGCTCTGTGCTGACAGCTCAGAGCCTGGAGCCTGCTTTGGATTCTGTGTCTCTTTCTCGCTCTGTCCCTCCCCCAATCATTAAAAATTAAACATTAAACATTTTTTCAAAAAAAGAAAGTATACATGAAATGATAGAACGTCTTACAGAATGAAGGAATGATAGGATCGTAAAGCTGGAAAGAACTGGAAATCTGATAAAAATTTTTCCAACCTGTAGATTGTAATCCAACCAAAACACAAACCAAATAATGCTTATAGGTTTTCTATAGTCTTTTTTTTAAAGTTTATTTATTTTGAGAGAGAGAGAGAGAACTCACTCGGGGTGGTGGCAGAGAGAGAGGAAAACGAAGAACTCCAAGCAGGCTCTGTGCTGTCTGGAGTCCAACATGGGACTCAGTCTTACAAACCACAAGACCATGACCTGAGCCACATCAAGAGTCGGACACTTACCTACTGAGCCACCCAGGTGCCCTGTTGTTGCTGTTGATTTTTAAATTTTATAGTTACATATACATATACAGATTATAGTTAAAATTTGTCAGTGTATTTTGAGACATAACTGCTTTTGGCTGGCAAATTCTCACAATAAGGAGACCATATGCACGTCCGGTATTTTGAATAGCTCCTCATTTGGAATTTACTAAATACGCTTTCCTCTGAACTATCAGTGAATGGCTAGGTAACATGTGAAAGGTAAATAACGTAAACACCACATTTCTCATCCTTTTGTGTATTTTGCATCTGACTTGCTAACCAAACAAATTTTTTCAGTGTTCAAAATGCAAATTATTAAATTTGGATTTTCTGGGTTGGTTATCGTAGTATACAATTTACCAGACCATCTAATCTCTAAGAAGACAGGGAAAAATCTAAATTAAATATGTTGTGGGTAAAATATTTAAAAAAGCAAATCAGCAGTTTAGATAAATGACCTTGGCTTCAAGCCAAAACAAAAAAAAAAAGACATCCCACCCCTTCTTTTACTGAAGTCCATGGTATCTATTTTGACCACTAACCTTACTAATACACTTTTTTTCCCTTTGTTCTTCCCTTTCTCCCTTATTTTCTTACCTGCTTTGCTAGCTACTTTGTAGCCCTTTATACATCTTTTGGTAAATTATCTCAAATAATTTTGAGGCCAGCCAGTTGCCCCTCAAATTAATTTTTAAAAATTTTTTTTAATGTTTTATTTATTTTTAGGAGAGAGAGAGAGAGAGAGACAGCGTGAGCAGGGGAGGGTCAGAGAGAGAGGGAGTCACAGACTGAAACAAGCTCCAGGCTCTGAGCTGGCAGTCAGCACAGAGCCCGACGCGGGACTCGAACCCACGAACCGCAAGATCACAACCTAAGCGAAAGTCGGACGCTTAACCGACTAAGCCACTCAGGCGCCCCCCTCAAATTAATTTTTAAAGGTGTTTTGTAGGACCTGGGTGGTTCAGTCAGTTAAGCGTCCAACTCTTGATTTCTGCTCAGGTCATGATCTCGCGGTTCCTGAATTCGAGCCCCTAGTGCAGCTCCGTGCTGACAGCACAGCGCCTGCTTGGGATTCTCTCACACTCTCTCTCACTGCCCCTCTCCCACTAGTGCTCACATGCTCACTCTCCCTTTCAAAATAAATAAATAAACTTTAAGCAAATGAGTTTTGTGCAGTGTCTGGATGGCTCAGTCAGTTGAGCATCCAACTCTTGATTTGGGTTCAGTTCATGATCCCAGGGTCGTGGGACTGAGCCCTGCGTTGGTGTCGACTAAGTGTGGAGCCTGCTTGGGATTCTCTCTCTCTCTCCCTCTGTCACTCTCCTCTGTCCCACTCTCTTTGTCTAAAATGAAAACAAAAATAAGAAACTAACCTCCCAGCATCTCAAGATGCTGCAAGATTTGGCTCTGTGACGAAGTTCTGACTAATGAGCTGGAAGCAGAAGGATCACATCCTCCTACAGAAAGGTGTTTGCCCTCCCTTCTCTCACACTTTCTTGTGTCTTGTCCTTGGACAGGGGCATATACTTGAATAGGGGTGGGTGAGCCAGCCTCCACCATGCATACCAGAACCACACCCTAGGATAACAGAGCCACAAAAGAAGGGACCTGTGTCTCCAGGTGAGGATGAAGGAATCAGGGTATTATTTTACAATGCTATCCACTCCCATTGACTAATAACTCCGATTTTTTGTAGTGAGAAAGAAATCTTTTATAGTTTGCCTGTTCTAAACGAGCCAAATCAGGAGCACCCGGCTACATCAGTTGGTTAAGTGTCCGCCTCTTGATTTCGACTCAGGTCATGATCTCACAGTTTGTGAGATGAGTCCTGTGTCAAGCTCTGCGGTGACAACACAAGGACTCCTTGGGATTCTCTCTCTCCCTCTCTCTCTGCCCCTCCCCCTCCTTTCTCTCTTACTCTCTCAAAATGAATAAGTAAACGTCTTTTAAAAAATAAGGGGCACCTGGGTGACACAGTCAGTTAAACATCCTCTTGATCTCAGCTCAGGTCATGATCTCACAGTTTGTGAGTTCAAGCCCCATGTTGGGCTCTGCACTGAGGGTGCTAAGCCTGTTAGGGATTCTGTCTCTCCTTCTCTATGCCCCTCCCCTATCTATCCTTGCTCTCTCTAAATAAATAAATTAATAAATAAACATAATTTCTTTAGAAAATTAAAATTAAAAAAATTAAACCTTGCAACAATGTGGATGGAACTAGAGTGTATCATGCTAAACAAAATAAATCAGACAGAGAAAGACAAATATATGACTTCACTCATATGTGGAATTTAAGACACAAAACAGATGAACTTAAGGGAAGGGAAGCAAAAATAATATAAAAACAGGGAGGGGGACAAAACATGAGATTCTTAAGTACAGAGAACAAACTGAGGTGTGCTGGAGGGGTTATAGATGGAGGGGTGGGCAAAATGGGCCAGGGGCAATAAGGAGGACACTTGTTGGGATGAGCACTGGGTGTTGTATCTAGGGGATGAATCACTGGATTCTACTCCGGAAATCATTATTGCACTATATGCTAACTAACTTGGATGTAAATTAAAAATAAAAAAAATTAAACAAGCCAAACCAGTATCCTAATTAATGCAGGTGAAATGAACAAATAGATAGTGTTCTTAATTACTTCTAGTTTGGCACTGCCTAATGTTTGCTCATACAAACTCTTTAAAAATTAAACATTTAAAATTTTTAAAAATAATAGGGGTACCTGGCTGGCTCAATAGGTAGATCATTTAACTCTTTATCTCAGGTTGGTAAGTTCAAGCCCTATGTTGGATGTACAGATTACTAAAAAAAAAAAAAAGAGAGATATATACATACGTATGTATCATATATATATGTATATATGTATCATATATATATGTATATATACGTATGTATATATATATATATACATAATAAACAGTGGCACCTGAGTGGCTCAGTCAGTTATGCATCTGACTCTTTTTTTTTTTTTTTAATGTTTTATTTATTTCTAGGAGAGAGAGAGAGAGAGAGACAGCGCGAACAGGGGAGGGCCAGAGAGAGAGGGAGTCACAGACTGAAACAGGCTCCAGGCTCTGAGCTGGCAGTCAGCACAGAGCCCGACGCGGGGCTCGAACCCACGAACCGCGAGATCATGACCTAAGCGAAAATCGGACGCCTAACCGACTAAGCCACCCAGGCGCCCCAATGCATCTGACTCTTGATTTCAGGTCAGGTCATGCTCTCACAGTTTGTGAGTGTGAGTCCTATGTCAGGCTCTGTGCTGACAGTATGGAGCCCACCTGGGATTCTCTCTCTCTCTCTCTGCCCTTCACCCCTCTCAAAAAATAAAAATAAATCAATAAACAAACATTTAAGATAAACAAACAGGCAAAGAAACCATATTTCTTATTTCCCAGAAATCTGATATCCTCAAGAGTAAGGCCTTCCTTTTTCTGCACCTTCACCTATAAAATCATCTATATCTACACTCACTTTTCCTTCCCTGTGTAAGCTTAAGCACTCTACTGTGGCAAACTCTTAGGTGTCCTGAAAAAGGAGGGAAAATGACCATCCATATATATATGGTCTTTTTATCCCCTTCACCTTCTACCTGGCACTTGGCTCCTTGATGTTCCCTTACATTCAGTTATTTAACCTAATCAATATTTGGTTAACCCAAATAGTAGACTCTTTCGGGTAGAAAGCAGTAAATATAACAAAGAACTGTAAATATAACAAGTTGTGTAAGCAAGGTGAAATTGCAGCTTTCTTTGTCCTTGGAGGTGCTCTGATGACAGGTCGAATGAAAGATACACTCAAGACAAATACAAAAATAATTCAGGGGCAGGATTCTGTCCCCTATAGTTACCATCACAGAATCAGAAATCCCAATAGCTCAGTATAGGACAGCTTAGGACAACCATCATGAAGAATCCTTAAGATATCAGATAGCAAAACTTGCTATTCCTACAACATAAGGAAAGTCTCCTGACTATTGTAGACAATCCTTATACCTTGAGTGACTTTAATCTCACTGTCTTGAACATTCATCATGCTGTTTAACAAATCACTAGCTTCCCTAATATAAAACGCATTTCCAACATTCATTATGCCATTTACCAAGGCTTTATGGAGATCTTGGTAGTGAAAGAACACATTGGCAGCAATCACTGTAGTATGCCCCTTTCTGATGGAATGCTAGCTAAAGACTACTGACCTGAGATTTTTTTTTTTCTTAGCATACTAGTTGAGTCTATAGAATTAAACCTTACATTGTTGGCATATACTATCTGAAGTACAATATTTTGAACTGAATTATGGAAGCATTAACAGTTAATGTTAGTTCCATGACTGACTTCTCACCAAGAGAATGTGAACAGAGGTAATATGTACTACTTCCACCTAATTTGTTCTTGACTTCCTTTCCCATGTGCTAGAACAGGGTTGTACCATTGACCTAACTTCGACACGCAGTAATGGAAGCAATCCTATGGAAAGAATATGGGTCCCTGAGTAATTTCACCATCTAGAGCTGGCAGCCAGTCTACACGGACCAAACTACTACATGGTAGAGGAATAAACTTCTATTTTATTCAAGCTACTATATTTTAGAGTCTCCTTTTTTAAGTTTATTTATTTATTTTTTAGAGAGAGAGAGAACACAAGTGAGAGAGAGGGAGACACAGTGTCCGAAGCAGGCTCCAGGTTCCAGCAGTCAGCACAGAGCCCGACACACGGCTCGAACTCAGGAACTGTAAGATCATGACCTGAGCTGAAGTTGGACGCTTAACCAACTGAGCCATCCAGGCACCCTTTTTTCATCCAAATTTCTAAAAATATGAACTACACTTGCTTGTTCCACTTTCTTACCTCCCATATACTGTCTTTCTACTACAAAACGCTATCCATTCTCACATTTTTTAAGATGACTCCCAGTAAAACCATTAATTAAATCTAGAGGATACTCAGCTCTACACTTACAAACTTGCTATCACATTACAATGAAAATAAGTCTCAGGCCAGATTCCGCACTGTGCACATTGCTGCATTTTCTCCTCTGCTCCATCCTCCTTTTCCTTCCTCTCTTATTTCAACAATGCCACCCCTTCTAGATTGCTGGTATCTTTCATATTTTTCTCTTGATCTTCCTGTTTTTGAAATGTTAGTTCCCAAGTCTACATCCTTGACACATTCTCTTCTGGTTCTACAAAGTCTTCCTGTCAAATAACATCTGTCCTGCTGATCTGATCTCTGACAAGAACCTCCTGGATTCATTCATTCTTATTTTTGGAGAGCACTGATTCTTTCTTGAGGTAGAAGATCCTTGATTTATACTAACACCTATAAAACTGTATGCGCTTCTGTCTCAGTTTTCCCCAAGTATTCCAAATTGACTTCAGTCTATTTGGCCTTTCAGCAATTATCATGTTCTCCTAGTAAATGTCAATAGCATCCATTGATTGGACTAGATGATCTGAAGCTAGGCATGCCCTTCTCCCAACATTGATATCAGGTGATAGATTACAAGGAAAGCAAAACTTCATCACAATTATTCCAAATGCATAAACTTTTATTAGCAAGTGGGCAAAAAACTCATAAACATGTTCACATAAGGCTTCAGGAAATCCTCACTCTTTGTCCTCAGGCATGCCCACAAGCGTCTTGCGTGAGAGGCTCACTCTGAGGTGGCTGTAGCAATATCCAAAGAGCAGAGTCAGCCAACCTTCTATTCAGATCTGTCAGTTCATGCCTCCAGAAACTGAATAGAAGGCATTGGGCAGAGGTGGATAGCACACAATCAAATAGAACTTTGACCAAGAGGTAGTAGATTGCTGGGCTTCCCAGCAACCTCTTCACCATATATCGTATATGTTGAGTGTCTACTACATGTCAGGCACTGTTCTTAGCATTGAGTATATAGCTATGAATAAAGCCAATACATATCCCTGCTCTCATGAAACTTATGCTCTGGTCAGTTGCATTTTTGTGTCTCATTCACACAAGAGTGACAGGGCTGTGAAATCTTTCTAGCCAGCCATACATCTGGGGCATCATTTATTTCATCAATGAAAATGTATTTCTAAACTCCCTAATACTAATTAATGAACCTTTGGAAATAAATTTCAATACAGATCCTTGAAATGCTTAAATAGCCTCCTGGGGAGTATGGATCCCTGATTAGGGCACTTCAGATTATAACTAACCACCCCTAGAGTGTGAATTCCTAATAGGGCAACTCTAATGATAACTAACCTTCCCTAGAGTGTAGATAAAAGCTAATTTACACACAAGTACATTACACTGTTTATAATGAAGTATTTTAAAGTAAATTATAATAGAGGTAATATAACAACATGGCAAGAAGTATGGTTACACAGAGCTCCCAAGTTTCACATACAGCTTTTAAAATACTAAAAGATACCATCTCCCTTAGGACTTCTGGGTTCTCCTCGTGATCCAGCAACTACAGGCATATTGGACCATCCTAGAGTAACAGAGTTTACAATCACTCTGAACGGCCAGTTCCCATACCATTCCAACCATTGAATATGTTCAATACAGAATAGTATTCTTGCTCAAATCTTTAGCCATGAAGAAACTCACAGGACTCTCTGAATTTCAACTCCAAATACCTTGAGGAAAAAATAATAACTGTCCCAGTTTGGGCCCAAGATTCATGCCAAAATTGATTGGAATTGGTAAGGCCATAGGACCATTATACCTTGTTTGATGGGATGATGGAGATGTTTGCAGAAATTCTTAGGATATTATGACAAGTGTTTTGGATTGTTCCAGCATCAGGGTTTTGCCAGAAGAGTAAATCAAAAGGGGAAAGAACCAAAAGAGTTAAAGATATAAGCAGGAGAGTGAACAATGAAATTTAAGCTGGGAGAAAAGGAAGTAAAAACAGGATTTTATCAAGGTACCTGGCTGGATCAATTGGTAGAGCATGCAACTCTTGATCCCAGGGTTTTGAGTTTGAGCCTCATGTTGGGTGCATAGATTACTTAGAAAAGAACCAGAACTTTATTAAATTATTTGTAGTAGAGAATACCATTTATATCAGAAGAGATACTGGGGAGCCTGGGTGACTCAGCCGGTTAAGTGTCCAACTTCAGCTCAAGTCATGATCTCGCAGTTCATGAGTTTGAGCCCTGCATCAGGCTCTCCTGTCAGTGCTACAGAACCCACTTTGGATTCTCTGTCTCTCTCTGTCTCTGCCCCACTTGCACGTGCTCTCATTCTCTCTCTCTCAAAAAATAAACATTAAAAAAAAGAGAAAGATATCAATGTATACTTGATATGCTATCTGTTCTGGTCCAATTATATAAATATATATATGTAGTTCCACAGATGACCTGGTAGTGTTAATAACTGCTACTTTATTTTTTTTAAGTTTATTTATTGGGAAGGGGGGTTTCCCTGGGTAGCTCAGTTGTTCAAGCAGCTGACTCTTGATATTGGCTTAGGTCATGATCTCACAGTTCATGAGATCATGCCCAGTGTCAGGCTCTGTGCTGACTGTGTGGACCCTGCTTGGGATTCTCTCTCTCCCTCTTTCAGCCTCTCCCCTGCTCTAATGTGTTCATGCATGTGCTCTTTCTCTCTCAAAATAATTAAACAAAACTGAAGAGACAGCATATTTTCTCATATTACTTAAAATAGCGAATAGTTCAAAACTAGGAAACAGAAGCAATGAGCAAATATTGAAAACCTATTATGTGCAAGTTCTGTTCTTGCAAATTAATATGAGCAAATTTGGGTATGCACAACTTTTAGGTTCTTTTTGGTAGATACAAGTAGCCAAAAACTTTCTTTTCAAGTAAAAGCCAAGATTCTAGAGGGAAAATTGGGTCAGGCACTCAGATTCCTCCAATGTTTTTGACCAGAGACCCCTTGAAGGATTTAGCCTTGGGCATCATTGCTAAGGATATAGGCTATAAGACTCTTGGGATTTGTATACCCTACATAGCTAGGGCAGGGAGAGTCTCTGGAATATTTTTAGATAATCATACATCTTGAATATGTTTCATTTTGCCATTAAAAAAATTCTCATTTCCAACATTCATCATGTTGGTCAACAAGCCACAGTTTTTACCAGTAAAACCCATTTCTTACATTTAGCAGGCAAATTACAAAGAATCATTGTTGTTCAAGATACCAATAACAGAACCATTTGAAAAAACTACTGAATGCTAGAAAAACCACTACCCTGCACAGCAAATTCCTTTTTTTCTTTAGCTCTTCATTATTAACAGTTTTATACATATGAAAAGTACAGAGAATAGTATAATGAACACCCAAACACTCATCACCAAGATTTAATAACTCTTATAATTTCCTTATATTTGCTCAAGTACTAGATAGTTAATTATAGACATCATGACATTTCATCCTTAATTTCTTTAGTATGCACTTCTAACAACCTAAATACATTTCCCCATGATCACAGTTAATAAAATCAACAGTAATCCCCTAATATCCTCTAATGCTCAGTCTATACTCAGATTTCTACATTTGTCCCCAAAGTGTCTTTTACAGTTGATTTTTAAATACCAGGTCCAACGAGAATCTTGCCTTGCATTTGGTTCTTAGTGACTTGCGCCTTCTGGATCAGAATGCTGGCAGCCTCAGGTTATGGTTTAAGCCAAATGGTACACACATAACATCACAATGTACATGCTAAAATATCTAAAAATAATGACAGATCTCTCAATGACTTTACTGGATATTTTCATCAACATTATCTTATCTATTTCTTTCTTTTTAAATGTATATGTATTTTTAATGTTTTATTTATTTCTGAGAGAGAGAGAGAGAGACAGCGTGAGCAGGGGAAGGTCAGAGAGAGAGGGAGACACAGAATCTGAAGCAGGCTCCAGGCTCTGAGCTAGCTGTCAGCACAGAGCCCGACGCGGGGCTCAAACCCACAAACCGTGTGATCATGACCTGAGCTGAAGTCGGATGCCTAACCGACTGAGCCACCCAGGCACCCCATTGTATACATATTTTTAAGTAATCTCTACACCCAACGTGGGGCTCAAACTCAGGACCCCAAGATCAAGAGTCCCAGGCTCTATTGACTAAGCCATCCAGGCACTCCCTTATCTATCTTTTTCTCCGAAAGAGGAAGAAGGTTTCCAAGGGATTCAACCAGACTAACATGTATTCTCTATAGAAGAGACCTTTTTAATCAGTTTGGGAATTCTGAAGTTAAAAGCACAGAGGATTCCAACTCCACGCTTTGAGAAACTGACTCATAGTATAAATCACACGCTCTCAGGAATGACTCTAAAAGCACTCTGGAATCTGACCTCAAGCTACTTTTCTACAGTCTATTGCACCCATCAAGATCCCCTGAGCTCTTCAGTGTTTACTGACAAGGCCAGGATTAGGGTGAGGAGACATGCCTAAGACAGAAAACGGAAGGAGGAACTACTCCCATGTGCCACGCCTACACTTACATGACCTGAGAATAATATCTGATGAGATAGTAGTAGTAGTAATAATAATAACAATAATGATATTTATTAAGACTTCACTTGTGCCAGGCACTGTTCTAAGAACTTTACATGGATTAATTCATTTAATCCTCCCAACCCTATGAGGTTGGAATTTGTAAAATACCGCCTTAGAGATGCACAAAGCCCCTCTCATCAGAGCCCTGGGGCTAGTCTGGGTCTACAGGCAGAAGAGGAAATTCTCTCTTTATACACTCATCTTTCTTCCTAGTCCACGTGGCTATCTGGCTGCCTTGATGTTGTCTATCGGTGAGGCCATATACACTGTCTTGCCCAGAGGGTTTCCATGCTGAGATGGTGAGCTATATCCTCTCCCTTCACCAATCTCTAATACTGTGAATTCTTAGATTAGCTATACAGTTCTAAAATTTCTTCTTCTTTTAATGTTTATTTATTGGGGCACCTGGGTGGCTCAGTTAGTTACAGCTTGTGAGCACAAGCCCTGCATCAGGCTCTGTGCTTACAGCTCAGTGTGTCCCTCCCGGGTTTGCGCTCTGTCTCTCTCTCAAAAATAAAGTTAAAAAAAAATGTAATGTTTATTTTTGAGAGAGAGACAGACAGAGCATCAGCAGGGGAGGAGCAGAGAGACAGAGACAGAATCTGAAGCAGGCTCGAGGTTCTGAGCTGTCAGCACAGAGCCTGATTCAGGGCTCAAATTCACGAACCATGAGATCATGACCTGAGCCAAAGCTGGATGCTTAACCAACTGAGCCACCCAGGTGCCCCATCACACTGAAGCTAATAATGAACACTAGATCCTAAGATGATTTCCTTGTTTTGTGGCATATGAGAATAGATTTGTCTGTTTAGCAGACTTGAATACTTTCCCAAATCCAAAAGTCTAAGCTCCCCCCACAAAGATTTTTAATAGTTTGCTTCACCAGTTCTTTAGTTTATCTGTCAGCAAAATGGGTGTGTGTTTCACACTAATCTCTCTGGACGCTTTCAGGGAGCCTGCTAATTTGCTGCCATCCTGAGCTTCTTCTCTGCCATTGATATGGAAGTTAACTCTAGTTTAAGTAACAAAAGGTAGTTTACCCAAAACATACTATGCATTTTAGCAATTGTAAAGCCCTTAAATCTTCCCTCCCAGCCTGAAAAGCAGTTATCTGCATTTTTAGCTAGCTACATATTTTAGCATATCACTGACAGGTCTCTTCAAGCTCAAAGCCGTGACACATCTCACAGAAGCCTCCAGCCCCAGAATTCTTAGCTATCAAGATCCACATGGGCAGAAACACTACTGGAAATCTGGCAAACAGGTCACACGTTTGATAATTCAGTATTTTTATTTATTCAGCAAAATATGCACTGAACACCTACTATGTGCCAGGATTTGTAAGGTCTCTGGCAAAGAATTCAGAACTCTTGTTTTGGTTGGAGAAAGGGTAGATAAAGCCTAGAAACTGCAGAGCCGCAATTCCTAAAGGCACCAATAGGCTTTGGAGAGAGCAAGGCATCCTCATTGACTCTCTTGGCTAGAGAAAACCTCTGTAAAGGACCAGACACAAAGCAGGTTCTGTCTCAAATATTTGAATCTATTCCATCTATACCATTTGGCTGGCAGGAAGTCCCTGCTCTCTGTGGATTTACTAATGGGAGACACAAACCTCTGACATAATGAAGTGGCAGGAGGTGTGTTTTACTCCAGTTTCCCTTGAAGGGCAAGAATAGCAGCAAAAGTTTCCTCGGTTAATCCCATGGTGCACATTTCCGTGTGGGTGCACGTGCTGGTATGTGATCGTCTGTTAAATACAACAGGCTTCAGCTCAGCAAGAGAGAGTGAATTCATTCATTTATATTTTTAAACTCTGAAAAAAAAGGAGGCCTGAAGTTAGGACACTGGGCTTTATTTTATTTTATTTTATTTATTTTATTTTACTTTGGAGTGTGGGGCCCTATTTTAGAAAGAGACAGTCTGATCTCTTAGAAGAGGTATGCCTGTATTCTTTTCTTGCCCTGTTTGGCTCCATTCTTGCCCATAACTAACAACTACATGAACAGGCTACAGTCTGAAATCAGTTCCCTTGAGCACACTGAGCTACCTACGAATCTCAGGGGTGCTCTAGATTTTAGAAGGTTAAATCAGACAATGATTCAGAAAGTTTGCTTTTAAAGAGCAAGGCAATATAATTATTGCTGAGAAGAAAACTCTAATGTAGCCCAAAGATAATTAGCTACAAAACCTAAATTAGATGTAGTACTTGCTAAATTGACTTTCTGCAACTTAGGAAAAAAGATTCCTAAGCAAAGCTTACAATGTTCTAATGAAAAAAGCCGTCTACTAAGCCTGGTCTGATTGACTTGGTCAAATGGTATATAAATTAAATCCATCTGAAGAATCTGATCTCCAAATGGGATTTTCATTTCCATCAGACTGCAGTTTAAAAATGTACATGAAGTAAGAAAGTAAAATTATTTCCCCCCATGGCTGGTGAACTTGGCAAACCACGTGGAAAATGAGCCAGCTCTTCCCCTGCTGAACAAATCCATTCAAAATGATTTCATAGTTTTCCTTCCTCACCCTTTGGAATGTGGAAGCTATTTTCCAGTGGGTTTTTAAAAAAGAAAAAAGTCTGAATTTAACCCTTTGAAAGAAGATATTTATTCTCTTTTTGTTTTTGTTTTTCCAAGGGTATGTAGAATAAGGCAAGGGGGATTTTTTTTTTTTTTTTAGCACAAATGCTGTCGGCAGGAAGTTGACTCCATCTTATTTAATTAGGACCCATGGGAAATAGTTGTGTCTAATATAATGCAAAGTTCTATAATTGAACTAATGTGATTTTGCAGCCACCTGCCAGGGAAATACCAATGCAGGTAGATCAAATGATACAGGAAAAAGTTTTTTTGCTTTGGTGTTGCAAAATTAAATAAGCTAATTAAAAATCAGTAGTTGAAGATTGCTAGCTTTTGTAGTCAGGTTGGATTTGTTGTGGGGTATCTTTCTTCCTTGGCCTAATTTCCCCATATTTTATGCCAAACTCTGTTCCAGGCAAAAAAGATATATACATATTTGCTTATATACACAGAAAATACTTCTTTAGAAGAGAAATATGCAAAAAACCTTAATTTTTGCATTTTTTATATATTTTTTTTGTACTGCTAAAGTTAATTCACATTTTGGGACCCACAAAATGGAGGCTACACCACTTCCCAGATCATGTCACAAAATGAACCAAGTCAGGCTGCACTTACAGGAAACACCTGTCAAGAAATCCGAACATACACCACTCACGATCTTCTAGCTCAGTGTTAGCTAGCTTACCTTACTCTAGAAAATAGGACCTGCTAAACTTACAAGGAAATCCCAGACCTCTTAGCCCATCATACCCTGTCTCTGGGTTGCCTCTTCTAACACTTGCTTTATAAAACTTGCTCTTTCCCAAAATCCCTTGGGAAGAATGCTTCCCTGCTTGTGAGGCACTGTACTCCCACAATCCATAGATTATTTTCCCTTGAATAAAGCACATCAGATTTGGTACTAAATCGTTTATGTGTTGTCATTTGACACTATATACTCATTCACATTAATTCATTTGCATTAATCCAAATTGAAAAGGGTTTACGGTGCTGAGGAGCAAGAATATCCTGCCCCCTTCAAGGTCCTTCTGGCTGGACTAAGAATTAAATTGACCTGAGATAGATTAACACAAGAAAATCTAATTTAATAGCATACACGCGGGCACACACAAAGACAGAGAAATGAGGGATACGTGCTATCCTGAACTGAGGAGAAGAGGCGAGGGGTCTGGGACTTCCAAGGGAAGGAACGCAGTTCACGGGGCAATAAGAGGAACAGATGTCTGGTAATTAGATATTTGCCTTGCCATATAGATGGGTACTCAGAAGAATCTACCTTTGGTAATAATCATAATTCTGGGAAAGACCCCAGGTTTAGATTCTTCTGTGTAGTTAAAGGAGGGGCAAAATTTTCTGCTGAGTTCACAGGGTCTCAGTTACTCCAGCTCAGAATAGTCTTCATGTGAGGGGTGCCTGGGTGGCTCTGTTGGTTAAGCATCCAACTCTTGATTCCAGCTCAGGTCAGGATCTCACGGTTTGTGGGGTCAAGCCTCACATTGGGATTCTCTCTTTCCCCCTCTCTCTGCCCCTACTCTGCTCATGCTCTCTCTCAAAATAAGCAAATAAACTTAAAAACATTTTTTAAGAAAAAGAATAGTCTTCATGTCAAAATGGCCCATCTTAGGGCAGCCTGCCCTAGGCCCCTATAACAGGAAAAGTCTTTCCACCTCTCCCTCCTAGCTACCCAATTTTCCTTTTCAAAACCACCAATGTTGGGGCACCTGGGTGGCTTAGTTGGTAAAGCGTCTGACTTTCGCTTAGGTCATGATCTCGCGGTTCGTGGGTTCGAGCCCCGCGTCGGGCTCTGTGCTGACTGCCAGCTCAGACCCTGGAGCCTGTTTCGGTCTGTGACTCCCTCTCTCTCTGACCCTCCCCTGCTCACGCTGTCTCTCTCCTAGAAATAAATAAAACATTAAAAAAAAAAACCCGCCAAAGTTATAAGTTTGTTTTGACTTTGTTTTTGTTGCAGTGAGGTGTTTAACTCTTTCTGAGACATTTTATAGATATTTAAGTAGCTACACACACACACACACACACACACACACACACGCATTCCATAAACCCCAATCTTTATTTTTATACAGAGGCTAACATAGCAAAGTATTCATCTGTACCCTTTTTGTAACCCCCAACATGTATTTGACAAAGGAGCAAAGTCTGGAACAAGTGCATATCCATGTCTAAAAAATGAACCTAGATACAGACCTTACACCCTTCACAGAAATTAACTCAAAATGGACATACACAACTCAAAATGTAAACTGCAAAAGTATCACACTCTCAAAAGAGGATATAGGAGAAAAACTAGATGATCTTGGGTTTGACAATGACCTTTAGATACAGCACCAAAGGCTGGTCCATGAAAGAAATAGTTGCTAAGCTAGATTTCATTAAAATTAAAAACTCTGTTCTATAAAAGACATTGCCAAAAAGATAAGCCACAGACTGCAGAAAATATTTGCAAAGACACATCTGATAAATGACTGTTATCTAAAATATACAAAGAACTCTTAAAATCCAAGTGGCTATAATAAAAATATATTTGGTCTTTGTCCTCAGTTCCTTTTTTGTTTAAGTTTTATTTATATATTCAAGTAATCTCTACACCCAATGTGGGGCTCGAACTCATAACCCCAGGATCACGAGTTGCATGCTCCATCAATTGAGCCAGCCAGGCACCCCTCAATTTATACTCTTGTCCGCAAAATAAGAGTTTCTGTGTCTGTTTCTCACAACCTCACAACAGAGTGCTTATCAGATATTTGGATTTTTGCCAATCTGATGGGCTTAAAATGTTATCTCAGGTCAGTTTTTGAAACAATTTTTCTTCTGGGTAATTTATATTTCCTGCTCCTTTTTTTTAGATTTTAACTTTTTGGTGGTTAATCCATCTGGAATTAATTTTGGGGAGCAGTGTGAGAAAGAGATAACTATTTTTCCTTCCGAGGAAACATTGTCCACTCTTTCTTTATCCATTTGAAAGGCTCCTTCTTTCTGGATGCTGTTCTCTTTTGTGGCTCTATTTTATCATACCCAATACCGATATCTTTTTTTTAAGTTTATTTATTTATTTTCAGAGAGAAATATGGCGGGAGGGAGGAAGAGAGAGAGTGAGAGAGAGAGGGAAGGGTAGAAAGGGTGGAAGAGAGAGAATCACAAGCAGGTTCCGTGCTATAAGTGCAGAGCCCTATTCTGGGCTCGAACTCACAAACTGGGAGATTATGACCTGGGCCAAAACCTAGAGTCAGATGCAAAACCTAACCCAGGTGCCTCCCAATACCAATATGTTAATGGTTTTAACAACTATGGCACCAGACTATGCTTCTGTATCTAATAGGGCAAGACTTTACTTACTAATCTTTCTTCTCTAAAATTCTTTTTCTATTCCTCGTCATTTATTCTACCAAATGAATTTAAGAATCAGCTGGTCAATTTACATAAAGAATCTCTATGAGAAATGATTAGGATTTTCACTGAATTCATAGGCCGATTTCATGGGACAGCTGTATTTCAATTTAGGAATATGGCATATGTCTCCACGTACTTAAGCCTTCTTCTACTTCCTTCAGTAATGTTTTCTATTTCTTGTTTAATTTATTCCTAGGCACTTTTAGGGGTTTTGTTGCCATCATGGCAAAAGGGTTCTATCTATCTCATGAACCGTGAGATCATGACCTGAGATCATTTTTTTAAATTTAATTTTTTAAATGTAATCTCTACACCCAACGCAGAGCTTGAATTCAGAACCCTGAGATCATGAGTCACATGTCTTACTGACTGAGTCAGCCAGGAGCCCCTCAGATCTTTTTCTTACTACATTTTTTGAACTTTGGGGTGGTTATATCTATTGTGTAAGATAATCATTTTTTTAATATTAAAACTTTTTTTTTAATTTTTTAAAAATATTTTTATTTATTTCTAGGGGGAGAGAGAGAGAGACAGGATGAGCAGGGGAGAGTCAGAGACAGAGGGAGATACAAACTCTGAAATAGGCTCCAGGCTCTGAGCTGGCAGTCAGCACAGAGCCCGATGCGAGGCTTGAACCCACGAACCGCGAGATCATGACCTAAGCAAAAGTCAGACGCTTAACCAACTAAGCCACCCAGGCGCCCCTAATATTAAAACTTTTAATGAGATGTAGCATATATGTGGTGACTCTCTTTCAGAATGATTTATATTATTTTCCCTGAAGCAACACAAGATTTTTAAAAAATGTTTATTTATTTGGAGAGAGAGAGAGTGAGTGAGCTGGGGAGGAGTCAGAGAGAGAGAGAGTGAGAAAGAGTGTGCTGACAGCACAGAGCCTGAAGCAGGGCTCTATCTATCTCATGAACCATGAGATCATGACCTGAGTTGAAATCCAGAGTTGGAAGCTTAACTGGTTGAGCCACTCAGGCTCCCCAACACAAGATATTGAACAAGAATGGAACCTAACATTTATTAGGCAAGGAGAAGTACTATTTGCTGAATACCTACTATACTAGCAATAGCTAATATTTATTTAGTGCAACTATACGTCAGCCACTATTTCAAATGTTTTATATATTTTAATTCCTGACAACAATCTTGTGCAGGAGTTTTTATTATTTTTATTGTTTAGGTGTATAAACTAAGTCACAGACAAGTTAAGAAACCTGCTCAAAGTCACACAGCTAGAGAGTAGTGGAGCTAAGAAGAGTAAACACTTTGGCTTCAAAGGTCTTCTGCTTAATCATTAGGCCATACTCACCACTAGTTGCCAATTATTGAATTTTAAATGTATCATTTCATTTTTAATCTGTATAGCCCTATCAGATTAAAAACTATTAAACTCATTTTTACAGATGGGGCAATTTAAGCTAAGAGAAATTAAGGAACACATTCGGTCACATTGCAGTCCTGGGGTTACTGGTATTCCAAAGCCAACCTGCTTTTTGTCACTCTTTGCTACATCTCATTTTGTCTATAAAACTGCACTTTTATTTAGCCATTGATTTGATTTTTTAGTCAAAGGTAAATAAATCTTGCAATCAGAGCTTCAAATGGGGGCAGGGTAATCAGAGATACATATTAACACATATCATTTCAGTCAAAACAAATGACTTGATATTTTAGCTAGTCCATGAGGCTCTTCCACAGGTAAATTCATTTTTTTTCCTTGGACTTTTCGAAAATGGCACGGTGGGCCTTTCTCATTCTACAGTCTCAAAGAGCAGAGCTGGTACTCTCATGAAAAATAATTAGCCTTTTCTCTTCAGTATACTGTAAAATGCTATTAATTTAATAATTATCACTCATTTGGGCTAAAATGGCAAATAGTCATGATCTCTATACTTTCAGGAGCTTCTATTCTAATGGGGAGGCATATGTTAAGAAATAATCTATGAAGTGTGATCATTGCTCTGATGGGAAACACAAAGTGATTTGAGACCAACTTGTCTAGTCTTGGTGTGTGTTGGGGAAGGGTATCAAAGGCAATTCTTCAGGAAGAAAATTCGAGCCAAGATCTGAGGAATGGGTGATCAAGGAGGTATATTCAAGGAACTAAGAGGACTGGGTGGTGGGGGGGGGGCAGATCATTGATGAGCAAGAACAGCTCACATTAAGGTTGAAGAAGTAAGCGTGAATTACAGAGCATGAAGGGCTTTATGGCATTTTAAGGGATTTTGCATTATTGGTCCCAAATTAATGGGAACCCTTTGAAGAGTTTCATCAGTTTCTATTCACAACCCTTCTGACGACAAATGAGATTTTTTTTCTTCCTTTTTTTTTTTTTTTGATTTTTTTTCTTCCTGACACCAAATACGTGGTGTCTTTTCCAATACCACTTCAACTATCTGACACCAACTGAATATATAACAATTCATTTAGATTCTGACACTATCTACCTGGAGTTAGCATCAGATCCCACAGGCTAAAGGACTTCATCCCACAAGAGTGGGCTCCCACCTCAGACACCAATTACAAGTCTGCGCTACTCTTCCTTCTAACTGACCAGCTATAAACTGATGGTTCCCACAAACCCCTTCTCAGGCTTGGTAATTAGCTAGAATGACTCAGAGCTCAGGAAAAGGGTTTTGCTTATATTACTGGCTTCTTATAAAAGCTAGTACTCAGGGGTGCTGGCTGACTCTGTGGAGCATAAGACTCTTGATCTCGGGGTTGTGAGTTTGAGCCCCACACTGAGTGTAGGGATCACTAAAAAAAGTAAATAAAAACTTAAAAGAGTTAGAACCCAGACACAGCCAAATGGAAGAGATGCACAGGACAACATGCGGAAAGAACTTAAAGGTCCCCTACCCTCTGGGTGGGTGAGCCAAGCTTTTGGCACCTCCATGCGAGGTCATCAACCCAGGTTTCATTGTGCAGGCACAATTGATTAAATCACTTGGCATTGGTGACTGAACTCAATCTCTGGCCCATCTCCCCTCCCTCTCTTCCCTCCCTTCCCCATCGCCCCTCCCTGGAAGCTGAAGTGTGGAGCTGGAAGTTCCAACTCGAATCACAGGGTTTGGTCTTTCTGGTGAACAGCCTCCATCGTGGAGCTATCTAGGAGCCCCTGGCCACCAGTCACCTCAATAGCATACCAAACACGCTATCCTCACTCCAGAGATTCCAAGGGTTCTATGAGCTGTGTACTAGGAACTGGGGGCAAAGAGTAAACATGTATCTTTGATGGCACTGCAGGTTTTAAGTGGAAGGATATGCTCAGGTTTCCATTTTTGCAAATACCACTCTGCGGGTTGGAAAATGGATTGGGGGAGATAAATCAAAGTGAGTGTTGATGGAAGCTTGATCCAGGGGATGGAGGAAGAGATGGAGAGAAGAGCGTACACAAGGGATATGAAAGTGCAATAGCAGGATGGGGAGGTGGCTGGGATGTCAGAAGTGAAGCAGGAAGAGGCATGTCAGGGATAGCTCCTTGGGGTCTGTCTGTGCAGCTGGAAGGATCGTGACGAACGAATCATGAGGTAAGAGCTGAAGAACAACTATGTTTAGAGTGAAAGTGTGTCAATTCAGTGTTTAGCACAGTATATTAAAGGTCATTTTGAGATATTTGAGCGAAGATGTCAAACAAGCACCTCGAGATATTCATTTACAACAATGATATGCTTCCAGATAACTCTGGCTACAGATACTCATAATATCACCTAGGTACATAACATAAAGTGAGAAGAGCCAACGGCTGAAGCGTGGACTGATTACCTAGTTCGTGAATTTGACCGAACTGTCTTCTCTTCCAGGTTTATCATTTGGTCCCTGATAGGCACCGAATAAAATTTTTAAAATATTTTCTTTCTTTCTTTTTATTTTTAAAAAAGGTTTATTTTTTTTTTTATTTCGAGTGGTGATGGGGAGAGGAAGAGAGAGAGAGAATCTTAAGCATGCAGAGCTTGATCTCGTGACTCTGGGATCATGACCTGAGCCAAAATCAAGGTTCAACTAATTGAACCACCCAGACACCCCTTACAAATATTTTTTAATGTTTCTATTTTTGAGAGAAAGAGAGCATGAGTAGGGGAGGAGCAAAGAGAGAGAGACACACACACACACAGAACCCAAAGCAGGCTCCAGACCCTGAGCTATCAGCACAGAGCCTGATGCAGGGCTTGAACTCATGAACTGTAAATCATGACTTGAGCCAAAGTCAGACACTAAATGGACTGAGCCACCTAGGTGCCCCTAAAAATATTTTCAATGATTACTTGTACATCATCTAGGGCTGGTCATAAGAGCAAGTAAAATATCATTGACACACCTACCTCTCTTATTCATTCTCTGTTACACAATTTTTAGGCAGTGGAAAAGAAATGATGCTAGGAATCATTTATTTGGTGTTTAGTTGAAACACAGTAGTAGAAGAGAACCCTGACCTCTCTCTGACCACTAAATTTCAACGGACATTTCCTCTGGGAAAACCTTTCCTTGTCCTCTTCATCTCTTTTAAGGTTCCCAGCCCCCCCTCCCCCAGAGATGTTCCCAGGCCCAATTCCAGTGTGTGTGTGTGTGTGTGTGTGTGTGTGTGTGGCTTGACCCACCCCAACACCAAGCAATTCTTGGACAGCACCAAGGTACCCAAGAATTCAACTTAATTCTGACACTATCTACCTAGAAATAACATCAGATTCCACAGGTTAAGGGTTTACTCCTATGGGGTCCCCTGGCTGCCTCATTTGGTAGAGCATGCAACTCTTCTTGGGGCTATAAGTTCAAGCCCCATATTGGGTATGGAGATTACATAAAAATAAAATACTTAAAAAGGAAAAAAAAATTCAGTCCTACAAGACTGCCTTTCATCCCTACTTCAGTCACTACTCACAAACTCAAGACTGTTATCTGTACTTCTGAGAAACCAACTACAGACTGGGGGTTCTAACTACCTCCTCCTTAGGTTCAATTAACCTGCTAGAGCAGCTCACAGAACTCAGGGAAATACTTCAATTTACCAGTTTTTTAGAAAGGATATAATAAAGGATACAAATCAGTAGCCAGATGAGGGAAAGGCCCCTAACAAAGGAGCTCCCATCCTAGGGAGTCTGGGGCCCTACTTGGTGGCATGTTACAAGCATTCTGGTTCCCCAAGTATGGAAGCTCTCTGGGAAAAAAAAAAAAAAAAAGGAACCAAAACTGTCCTTTCATTTTTTTAGGAAGGCTTCATTCCACAGTCATGATTGACTAAGCCATTGGCCAATAGCAGTCTCTAGCCCTTCTCTCCCCAGAGCTCAGGGATAGGGTGGGACTGAAAGTTCCAACCCTCTAATCCTGGCAGCCCCCACACTTGGGTGGGATCCAAAAGTCACCTTGATTCATAAGAAGACGCTGATATTACCTTTATGGCTCTGGAGCATTTTCAGAAACTGTGGATGAAGACCAAATACAGCTGAGAACTATGTATTTGGTCATTTAAATCATTATATAATGCAACAACCTACAGAAGAAAATTCAATCTTTGGACCTCCTTATACTCAGGATATATTTCCACCATAGTGCCACCCATCATTCCAATAGAGCATTGAGCATTTCTTTGTTTATGGTCTGTCTCCCTATAAGACTGTGAGCTCCTTAAAGGCAGATACATTGTCTTAATCCATCTTTGTATTTACAGTACACTGTTAAGCATGCAGTAGGAAGTACTCAACACATTTTGAAATTAATACATTTTATCTTTAAAAAAAATTTTTTTTTAATGTTTTATTTATTTCTGAGAGAGAGAGAGAGACAGTGTGAGCAGGGGAGGGTCAGAGAAGGAGGGAGTCACAGACTCTGAAATAGTCTCCAGGCTCTGAGCTGGCTGTCAGCACAGAGCCCAATGCAGGGCTCGAACCCACAAGCTGTGAGATCACGACCTGAGCTGAAGTCGGATGCTTAACTGACTGAGCCACCCAGGTGCCTCATATTTTATCTTTTAGAGTAGTTTCAGGTTCACAGCAAAATGGAGCAGAAAGTATCAAATTCCCAGGTAATCCCTGCCCCCACACATGCAGCCTCCCACACTGTGGACGTCCTGCACCTGGGTGCTATACTTGGTATAACTGATGAAGCAACACTAACACATCATAATCATCCAAAGTCCATACTTCACATTAGAGTTCACTCATGGGAAATTGTAAGATTTTGGACAAATGTATAATGATATGTGCCCACCATTATACTGTCACACAGAATAGTTTCACTGCTCTGGAAATCCTCTGTGCTCTGTCTGTTCATCCCTCCCTTCTCCAACCCCTAGGAAACACTGATCTTTTAACTCTCTCCATACTTTTGCCGTTTCCAGAATGTCACGTGGTTGAAATCATACAATGTGTAGTCTTCTCACATTTGCTTCTTTCACTTAGTAATATGCATTTAAATTTCTTTCATATCTTCCCATAGCTCGATAGCTCACTTCTTTTTATCCTTAAGTGACACCCCATTGTTTAGATGTATCGCAGTTTATTTGTCCATCTAGCTACCGGGGGATATCTTGGTTGCTTACAAGTTTCGGCAATTATGAATAAAGCGACTACAAAAATCCATTTACAGCTTTTATGGACACAAGCTTTCAATGTATTCATGTAAATGTTGAGCAGTATGAGTGCTGGACTGTATGGTAAGAGTATGTTTAGTTTTGTAAGAAACTGACAAACTATCTTCCGAAGTGGCTGTACCACTTTGCATTCCTACTAACAATGAACGGGAACCCCTATTGCCCCACACCCTTGCCGGCACCATTACTCTTTGAATGACCAAAATACCTTAAAGGTATTTTTCCGTGTACATGGATGAATCGTATTTATTGGTAAGGTGATGTGAAGCAGCTCAGAGCTAATAATTACTTAGGGGTTCCCTTGTAAATGAACAGTAAATTCAAACTTCTAAAACTTTGTGAAATTAGATTTAGAAATAAAATATAGATTTATGTGGCTCCAATTAGTATGTAAAAATCCTCGTTATTATTTTTTTTAAAAGGTTTTATTTTTAGGGGTGACTGGGTGGCTCAGTCCGTTAAGCATCTGGCTTTGGTTCAGGTCATGGTCAAACTCATGGTGCATGAGTTTGAGCTCCGCATTGGGCTCTGCACTGATGATGCTGAGCCTGCTTGGAGTTCTCCCTCACTCTCGCTCCCGCTCTCGCTCTCGCTCTTGCTCTCTGCCCCTCCCCCACTCTCTCACTCAAAAAAAAAAAAAAGGATTTTATTTTTAAGTAATCCCTACACCCATTGCAGGGCTAAAACTCACAACCCTGAGATCACGAGTGATCACAAGTTGCCCGCTCTTCCTTCTGAGCCAGGCAGGTGCCCCAAAATACTCTTTATTCTTATAACAAGCATGACATTGGCAGATTAATAATAAGAAAGAACTAGGTTTTGAGTATACCTGCAGATTGATTAAAAAGTTAAAGGAACATTTTGGAAGTTTATTAATCATTGTTGATTAAAATAAATGACAGTGATTTGTTGCTCTATATCATTTGGGAAAAACAGGACATTAGGCCGCTAATCTTTGCCTATTTGTAAGATGAGCCCAAGCCATAAGTTATGTCTACAATGCTGTCCCTATTCACTTGAAATGCCCTTTAATATCCTACCAAGAAACCTCCTATTCAATTACTTAAGAACACTTAAACTTCATAAATTATGAGCTGTTTGAACAGGTTGATTCAATTAAGAGTATAGAAAAAACCCCATATAACTATTGTCATAAAATTCCTTAAAATTATGCAAAAGCCACATGATCTTCCCAAGGTAGGACTGAAACACAAACAGAGCTGTTTTCTTTCTACTGAGTGTTATTAAGCTTAATTGCTTCATTCTCGTGATTGCTTTTGAAAGAGAAGGAATCAATCAAGCTTTCACCAAAAGCGGATGCCATTGCATTATGTATGAGGTTGGCAAGGGAAGAGAGACCTGTGACCTAGAAGGAAATCAGGATCTAAAGCACTTACAAATGTGAGGCTCTCATGTGTCCAAGTCTCTTTTGTCAAGGGGCATGCTGTCTTTGAACATGAACTTCAACATTATTCACTGCATATAAGTTTCTCAAGTTTATTTTCTAAAATAGGGCAGTCCCTTGAATATGAAGATAATGCTACTGATACATTACAAAAATGTAAAGACACGTTTCCCCGGGAGTGTTGAAAAGGCCCTATCTACACTGCCTCTTCAAAGTCGCCTGGGAATTTACAGCATTCATTTTTGGGATGGCAAAGCGGGATTAGGAGTATTGATGCCGGAAGAAAATTATCCTCTGTTTTAATCTCCTGGCTCCTGGGGGCAAACCCTTGACCTCATTGGTACCATTGCACCCAAAAGGTGAGTGAATTGGCCTAGTTTCTTTTCTTTTTTTAAGTTTATTTGTTTGTTTGTTTTAAAGTTTATTTACTTAGCTTTGAGACAGAGACAGTGTGAGTGGGGCAGCACAGAGCCTGATGTGGGGCTTGAACTCAAGAAACCGAGAGATCACGACCTGAGCCGAAACCAAGAGTCAGATGCTTAACAGACTGAGCCACCCAGGCGCCCCTGTTTGTTCATTTTTAATTAATCTCTACACCCAACATGGGGCTCAAATTCACAATCCCAATATCAAGAGTTACATGCTGTACCAACTGAGCCAGCCAGGAGCCCCTGTATTCTTAATTTAAATGCGATTATTTCACATCTGAATGCTTTGAGATACTAGGGGTAGAAAAAAATCGTTGTCTTTTTCCCCTAACTTCTCAGTCTGTTTCCACATTAATTAGATGATTTCCTTGTTCCAAAAGCAAGTCACCCTGGAGCATTCACAGACATGGATTGACTGATTTAATTGAGATATACATAATATGTGTACATATATATTATATGCATAAAATATATATATCATTCACCGAAGTTTTTTTAATGCCTTTCTAAAAATAGTTTATTTTTGAGTAATCTCTATACCCAATGCGGGGCTCAAACTCACAACCCAAGATCAAGAGTTGCATGCTTTTCTGAATGAGCCAGCCAGGTGCACCTAACATCCACAGAGTTTTAAAATCAGGTTAGAACCCATTTACCAGCACACCTGGGTGACTCAGTCAGTTGCACATCCAACTCTTGATGTCAGTTCAAGTCATGATCTCATGGCTTGTGGGTTTTTTGTTTTGTTTTGTTTTGTTTGAATTAAAAAATTTTAAATGCTTATTAATTTTTGAAAGAGAGACAGAGTGCAAGTGGGGGAGGGGCAGACACACACACACACACACAGAAGCAGGCTCCAGGTTCTGCACTGTCAGCACAGAGCCCTATGTGGGGCTTGCACTCATGAGCTGTGAGATCATGACTCAAGCCGAAGTTGGACACTTAACGAACTGAGGGCTCATGGGTTTGAGCCTGCATCAGACTCTACGCTGACAGTGTGGAGCCTGCTTAAGATTCTCTCTCTCTCTCTCTCTCTCTCTCTCTCTCTCTCTCTCTCTCTTTCTCTGCCCTTCCCCCAGTTGTGTGCACTTTCTCTCCCTCAAATTCAATAAATAAGCTTTAAAAAAAATTAGCCCAAGTTACCTCCATCATAGTTCCAGAGCAGCTTCTTATTTTGAAAGCCTTCTCATTCAACCTGCCAGCAAGACCAGGATTCATTAACGTGTGAGTTGTTTGTCATGTTTGTTCAGCAGGCATCAGAAACAGCTGGCAAAGGTTTTTCTTAGGTGGAGATGAATCTCTGGAGGAAAAATTAGAATTTGGTGGAGAAAGCATCTTTTAATGGACTTTTCTCTAGAGAAATCACATTGTCTTCTTGCCTGACAGAGATTGGACTCTAATCATTATGGTTTCATTGAACCCTCCTATCATTAGCCAGCAACTTAAAATCCATTTTTCTATAAAAGAGGCATTTTTTCTTAGGCATCTAATTTCCCTTTTATTAAGAAAAATTTTAATGTACTAAATGGTTTTACGTGGAATGGACTTGCTGAATACATATCCCTTCTTTCCTAGCCTTGTTAGGGTAGAGAGGAGGCACAGGGAACTCACATTTTTCGAGAGCCTCCTTAGGGCCAGGCTCGGGAGCCGGTAATTTCCCAACTTCCTTTATACTTAGATGAGGAAACTCTGGGAGAAGCCAGCGTGTCTGAGTTCAGGCAGAGGATTGGGAAACCTCTAAACAGGGACTATAGTCTGGTTCGAGCTACTATCCTTGTTGAAGAACTGGTTCCTGGGGCGCCTGCATGGCTCAGTCTAAGTGTCCGACTTCAGCTCAGGTTATAATCTCATGGTTCGTGGGTTCGAGCCCTGCGTCAGGCTCTGTGCTGACTGCCAGCTCAGAGCCTGGAGCCTGTTTTCAGATTCTGTGTCTCCCTCTCTCTCTGACTCCCCTGCTCAAGCTGTCTCTCTCTCTCTCTCTCAGAAATAAAGACATTAAAAAAAAAGAAAGAACTGGACCCTGGTAGGAAAGGAGAAAAAGAGGCATCATTGTACAGCTAGAGCAGGTAGTATGGAAAAGTGATGCTGTTGTGGGTGTCCCCTTTGCTTGGGCAGCATTAAACAACACCTAGTACAGTTCCGGGAACATGGTGGGTCCACAGGGAGGTTTTTGGAACTAATTCTCATTAACATAATTTAAAGCATGTGTTTAATGTCAGCTGTCACCACTGCTGTAACAGATTTTGGTCATTTGAATCCATTAAAAAAAATTTTTTTTTAAAGTTTTATTTATTTCTAGGACAGAGAGAGAGAGAGAGAGAGGCAGGGGAGGGTCAGAGAGAGAGGGAGACACAGACTCTGAAACAGGCTCCAGGCTCTGAGCTGGCAGTCAGCACAGAGCCCGATGCGGGGCTCGAACCCACGAACCGCGAGATCATGACCTAAGCGAAAGTCGGACGCTTAACCGACTAAGCCACCCAGGCGCCCCCCATTAAAAAATTGTTAATGTTTATTCATTTTTGATAGAGAGAGATAGAGAACAAGCAGGGGAGGGGCAGGGAGAGAGGGAGACATGGAATCTGAAGCAGGCTCCAGGCTCCGAGCTGTCAGCACAGAGCCCGATGCGGAAATTGTGACCTGAGCCTTAAGTCTGAGGCTTAACCGACTAAGCCACCCAGGGGCCCCTCCGTGATTTTAAAGGGCTCTTTAGGGAGATTAGGTGCATCTGGATAATCTCTCTTTTCCATGTAATGTAACCTAATCACAGGTGGGAGGAGGCAGGTTTACCAGGGTTAAGGGGACCGTTGTTAGAATTCTGCCTCCCCAAAGTCTCAAAATATGTTCCTTTCTTAAAGGGTGGTAGAGAAGAGATCAGTTAGGCACACTTGAAGGGTGTCAGTTCCGTACTTCTTTTCAACCTTCCTGCTGTGAGGATTGGAAAAGGCAAGACTGATCACCCTGATGGCCTGGGTGCAATGCTCCAGCTGGGGCATGAAGAGGCTGGTGCACCCTACCCTCCCACCTGAATGCGTTGCTCTCTTAAAAGCAAGGGTCAGGCTTTCAGAGTGTGAATGTGTTTCTTGTTACTACTCTCTTTTCCTCTATCTGAGATCCCACATTTGTGCAGCCTTGGAGACAGGGAGATAATAACATTTGATTATTAAAAAGCCAGCAAACATTGGGGTGCCTGGGTGGCTCAGTCTGTTGAGTATCTGACTCTTAGTTTTGGCTCAGGTCATGGTCTCACAGTTCGTGGATTCGAGCCCTGCACTGAGCTCTGCACTGGCATTCTGGAACCTGCTTGGGATTGTCTCTGTCCCTCTCTCTTTCTCTGCCCCCCCATAAGTAAATAAACTTTATTTTTTTATTAAAAAATTTTTTTAATGTTTTTTATTTATTTCTGAGAGAGAGAGAGAGCATGAGCAGGGGAGGGTCAGAGAGAGGGAGACACAGAATCTGAAACAGGCTCCAGGCTCTGAGCTGGCAGTCAGCCAGAGCCTGATGTGGGCTCAAACCCACGAACTGCGAGATCATGACCTGAGCCGAAGTCAGACGCTTAGCTGACTGAGCCACCCAGGCACCCCCATTTTAACCATTTCAAAGTGTTCATTGCATGGCATTAAGCACATTTGTAACTTTCTAGTGTATAAACATCACCAGTATGAAGTTACAAATGTTTTCATCACCCAGATGGCAGTCCCTTACCAATTAAGTAGTCATTTCTTTTTTAAGTTTATTTGTTTATTGAGAGAGAGAGAGAATGTGAGGAGCCAGATGTGGGGCTCGAACTCACGAACTGTGAGATCACGATCTGAGTCAAAACGAAGAGTTGGACGCTTACCCGACTGAGCCACCCATGTGCCCCAAGTAGTCACTTCTTATATCCCCCCAGCCACTGGCAACAGCGTATCTGCTTTCAGTCTCTATGGGTTTGCCTACTGTGGACATCTCACACTGATGGAATCATATAATACATGGCCTTTTGTGTTTGACTTCTTTTGCTTCACATGTATATATATATATATATTTTTTTTTTTCCTAAGTAATCTCTACACCCAATGTGAGGCTTGAATTTACAATCCTGCGATCAAGACTCACATGCTCTACTGACTGAACCAGCCAGGTGCCCCACTCTGCATAAGCTGTGGTGAAGCAATAGTCTATTCCTTTTTATGGCTGAATAATATTCCATTGTAAGATATGCCACAGTTTGTTTATCCATCCATCCATTGATGGATATTTGGATTGTTTCAATCTTTTGGCTTTGTGAATAGTACCGCAATAAGCATTTGTGTACAGGTTTTTGTTTCAACATCTGTTCTCAATTCTTTGGATATATACCTGCAAATTAATTATTGGGGCACGTTTAACTTGTTGAGCAACTGCCAAACTCTTTTCCACAGAGGCTGCACCAGTTTATGTTCCCACCAACAATGTATGAGGGTTCCAATGGCTCCATAACTCTGTCTGGCTTTTGGTCCTGGCTATACCAGCTTACCAGTTGTTAAACCTTGGTAAGTCCTTAACTTCTCTGTGCCTCAGTTTTCTCTCCTCCATAAAGGATGCAAATCACAGTGCCTCCTTTACCAGGTGGTGTGAGGATTACACTCAAGTTAATAAGTAACATTTTGTTAATATATATGTAGGACAGTGTTTGGCACGAATTGATTGCACCATATGAAATTGCTGATTGTTAACTGGTGTACAGAAAAGGTAATTTTATATGATTCAACCTAGTAGCAAGCATTGTATAGCAGTTTGTTTTAATTAGGTAAGGGCCAGGTTAGCATAGTTCATCTTTTGTCTGAGACTACAGGCCCTCGTTAAGGGATTTCAAACAGAGCAGTGACATGATGACATATAGTAAATAGATTGAAAGTGAAAGGTTGTGACAAGGGGTGTGGGGAGAATTGAAGGAAAAAGAAAGAAATGAAAGGTAATTCTGCACGTGGTCAGTTTGGAGGCTGGTGCGGTAATCCAGGTAAGATACAACAGTGGCTGTGAGGATGAAATTAAGTAGGTGGAATCATGGGAGCTTTGGAAGGTAAAATGGACAGGAGGGTATACTGATCGGATGTGAGCATATGGTGCTTCTGTTGATTTGATCTCTTAAATGCAAACATTACTCAAACATCGTTAGTTTGCTCCATCTCTGTTATCACTCAGCAGTCCAAATTACCATCATCTCTCAAATGGCCGGCCGTAATGATCTCCTAATAGCCTTTCCATGTCAGTTATGATTTTCATTCCATGTTTTTCCTCCATTTCTTCCAATCCAATCTCCGTATTACAAAGTGGCACTAAGAAAGTACTTCGGGGGCACCTGGCTGGCTCAGTCAGTAGAGCATGTGACTCCAGATCTCAGGGTTGTAAGTTCAAGTCCCACTTTGGATGTAGAGATTACTCAAAAATAAAATCTTAAAAAAAAAAAAAAAAGAGGGGCACCTGGGTGGCTCAGTTGGTTAAGCGTCTGATTTCCGGTCAGGTCATGATCTCATGGTTCGTGGGTTCGAGTCCTGCGTTGGGCTCTGTGCTGACAACTCAGAGCCTGGAACTTGCTTTGGATTCTGCGTCTCCCTCTCTCTGCCTCTCCCCTGCTCACGCGTGCTCTCTCTGTCCCAAAAATGAATAAACTTAAAAGAAATTAGAAAAAAGAAAATACTTTAGATATAAAGGAAAAAGAATAATGTATATCCACATATCCAACTCATATATTTACAAAACAAAAATACATACGGCTGCATCCCTCTTGTAACCTTCCGCAGTCATATTTGCCTCCCCTCATTATGTCTGTAATTGAATGCTACAGATAGAGCTAACTGCTGGGAGCCGCACTGGCCTCTATGGATGGCAGTCACAGCAAGGAAATGGCAGTGTTTGCACAGCTACTGCCATGAGAAATGAAAACTGGTATCTCCTGCTACTACTGGCTCATGTTGTGCTGGTATTGACCAGGCCTCACAATATTCCATATCAGAACAATATTCTGAACACAGATACCTCATAAGGAAAAGCATATTCCTGCCTTTACAAGAGAGATTTTAGATGAAAGCTCTACGGATGATTGTCAAAAGGCTCTTCCTAAGGGCCTTGCAGATCCAAGACTTAGGGGGTTAAGAACACAAGAATTACAACTGAGCCTGGCCCCGAGACAAAGAGCCGATAAAGGCAGAACTTAAGTTAATACTTACACCTTCTCCTAATTGGTGATGTATGGCAGTCCCTTCCCAAAGGCCTACTTTCTGCAAACACCCTCCCTTACAGGTGGCTGGGATGAGGATAGATAAGAGTAGCTAAAGCATTACCCACAAACAAAAGGCTGACACTTTTAGGGCCTCCATGGTGTTCACACATTCAGCATCAAATAGGTTTCCACAAACAACTTATTAACCAACTCAAAAACATACATTTGAGAGTCAGACAGAATGACTCTTAGCCCATCTATACACTTAACCTATGACCTAACCTTAGCGTTATTAACTGAGAACAAATATGTATCCTGTCTTTTACTAAGAATACCCTAATTCTCTAGTTATAAGATTTACTTAACCTCACTATAATTGAAATAGTTCTGCAAGAATATATCTGTAAAACCTGCTTCTGTACACTTTCCAAAGCATCTTATCACAAAGAGCTATCCATTGTAAAAATTCCTTTTTCTGATGTCATGTTATCATTTAACCTATAAATAAAGACACCAAAACCGACAGGACAGAGATGCCTGCCTGGTGATCAGAAAGGATCTCGGGGCTCTCTCACTCTCTTTCGCCGACACCGTCCATCCTTCAGGAACCCCTGGACCTGTCGGAGCCGGTGCGGCCTCCGGCAGCTAACTATCAGGCTGATTTTAGTATTTACCATTTTCTCACCTCTTTATACTTTTACAACATTTACATGTGTCCATATATGTATGTGGATTTGTATACTTTTTGAATATTTTAATGCTTCCTGTGGAAGAAATCACATTGTATGTATTCTTCTGTCACTGCTCCCCACTCCCCTCCACACTTATCTCATTAGTGTGATGTTTTCATGCTGAAACATGCGTCCCGCCCAGTCCAGGGATTTTCAGTGTGGCGGAATCTTCATTGTACGAGTGCACCAAAATGACAGTTATCTATTCAAAAGGCAAATCCGATCATGTCAATCTTCTGCTTAAAATACCTCAGCAGTTTTCTATTGCTCTGAGGCTAAAGACTACAATCAGGCCTGGCTTCATTTCAAGCTCCTGAGCAACACCTCATCTTGGGCTCCTTGTCTTCTCCTAGTGACTAACTCCACTCATTCTTCAGACCTCAGCTCAAATTTACTTCCTTGAGAAAGTCTACGCCACCGTCTCCACCCCACCCGCCAGGTCACTTCTCTTATATGCTTTCATAACACAGCGATCTTTTCTTTACAGCACCTACCAGAACAATCACATGATTTTATGAACGCTTCCCAAACTGGAAGCTTGCAGAAGCCATATCTACTTCTGCTCATAATTACATCTGCAAGAGTCATGCAGAGTACTTGACTAAAACTTGAGATTTAGTAAGTGTTCAGTAAAACACTTACTAAATAGGGAAATAGGTATTGGAAGTCTTTTCCTGCCTAATGGGTGTGTTTATATCTATCTATCTATCTATCTATCTATTTTTTTTACAAATAGCTTATTGTCAAGTTGGTTTCCATATTACACCCAGTGCTCATCCTCACAAGTGCCCTCCTCCATGCCCATCTCCCCACTCCCCTTCCACACCCATCAGTCCTCAGTATATTTTTTAAATGTTTATTTAATTTTGAGTGAGAGGGAGTATGAGCAGGGAACGGCCAGAGACAGTATCCAAAGCAGGCTCCACGCTGTCAGCATAGAACCCAATACAGGGCTTGAACCTATGAACTGTGGGATCAGGAGCTGAACTGAAGTTGGATGCTTAACTGACTGAGCCACCCAGGAGCCCCTAGGAGGTATAGGTTTCCACTTCATTCTACTGAATTAAAACCTATTAAATGCTGTTAAAAGGAAAATTTCCACAATTTACTAATATATTAGGTTTTTATTCAGCAAGTCATAAATTTGGGCAGCATCCAATTTAGCAGATAGAAAGGGGGTCTTAAGAACCATAGAAGGTGATAGATTTTTATAGACCAAAGTTAGAAGAATAGGAAGTTACACTAGGCCCTAGTAGACTGGTTAAAGCAAGGCTACTTTTAGGGCCCCTGGCTGGTTCAGTCAGTGGAGCATGCGACTCTCAGGTTTTGAGTTCAAGCCTACCTCGGGTGTAGAGATTACCTAAAAATATAACCTTTAAAAAAAAAATCATGAATACTTTCCTTACCTGGTGTAAAGGAACCCTCAGCCCTGGGCTCAGTAACTGCCCAGCGGGCATGTGTTCCTTGGCTGACCCAGACCTTCCTCTCCTGGGAGAACTGAGCGGAGAAACTTAGTTAAATTTTGCTTTGCTGCTTTAGGGCTTAGCACGAGCAACTCCATCTTGGGCCTACTTAGTGTAGAATAACAAGTTAACAGTATGTAAATTAAGGATACACATACCAGAATTGAACTGAATTGAATGATGGGATATCTGGACTAGATACCCCCTCCCTCTGTAAACAACTAGAGAACTGGACAAAGTCTATGAAACAACTGTTTTCAGACATTGGACAACAAACAGTGCAGGCCTGTGATCCCTGAGAGAAGGGGAACAGATGAAGGCAGTCCTGCTCTGCCCTGGGGTGTTTTTCTGGCCGAGGTCACAGGGAGGGAGATCTTAAGCAGAGACAGCACTGGACTCAGAAGGAAAAAAGAAAACAGGACTAAAGAACAGATACGACAATAGGAAACCAACAGTAAAATGGTAGATTTAAATTCAACCATATTGATCATTATATTAAATGCTGGTAGTTAAAACATTCCAACCAGGATCCAGAGATTGTCACATCAAATATAAAAGCAAGGTCTGGGGTCCCCGGCTGGCTCTGTTGGTGAAGTGTGCAACTCTTGGTCTGGAAGTAGTGGGTTCCAGTCCCACGCTGGGTGGAGATTACTTAAAAATAAAATCTTAAAAACAAAAACGAAATAAGGTCCAACTATTGTGCTATCTATAAGAAATACACTTTATTTTTTATTCTTTTTTTTTTTTTAGAGAGAGAGAGCGTGAACCGGGGAGAGAGGCAAAGGGAAAGAGAATCTCAAGGAGGCTCCATGCTCAGCACAGAGCCTGATGTAGGGGTCATCCCATGACCTTGGGATCATGACCTGAGCTGAGATCAAGAGTCAGATACTCAACCAACTGAGCCACCCAGATGCCCATATTCATTTTTTAATGTAAGCTCTATGCCCCCAACATGGAGCTCAAACTCACAACTGTGATTTCAAGAGCCAGATGCTCCACTAGTTAAGCCAGGCAGGTGTCCCAAGAACTGTACTTTATTTATTTATTTGTTTATTTATTTATTTATTGTTTCATTTTGAGAGAGAGAGAGAGGAGGGGAGGGGCAGAGACAGAGGGAGACACAGAATCTGAAGTAGGTTCCAGGCTCTGTGCTGTCAGCACAGATCCCTACACAGGGCTCAGACTCAGGAGCTATGAGATCATGACCTGAGCCAAAGTCGGACACTTAACTGACTGAGCCACCCAGGCACTCAAAAATGCACTTTAAATATAAAGATATATAAAGGTCAAAAGTAAAAGGGTAGAGAATAAAAGCAGGCAAATATGAACTATAAAAAAAGGTGAAGTTGTTGTATTAATATCAGGCAAAGCTGACATCAGGACAAGAAATTTTACCAGAGTGAAAGAGTGATATTTCATAATGACAAAAAGTGATTTCATTGAAGGGCATCTGGCTGGCTCAGTTGGAAGAGCATGCAACTCTTGATCTTGGGGTCATGAGTTCAAGCCTCACATTAGGTGTGGAGATTATTAAAAAAAAAAAAAAAAACAACTTAAAAAAAGTGAATTCATTGAAAAGACACAGCAATTCTAAAATGCATGTGCCTAAAAACCAAAATTTCAAAATATGCTAAGCAAAACCTGACAGAGCCAAAAGGAGAAAGATCTAAAACCACAGTTTTAGTTGGAGATTTCAATATGGGTCTTCCAGGATTGATAAAACAAGAAGATAGAAAATCTCTAAAAACAAAGAAGATGTGAAACAATATTACCTCATCAAGTACACATGGAACAGTTACCAAGATAGATAGCAATCTAGACCATAAACTGAAGTCTCAATAAATCTAAAATGATTGGAAAACTACAGAATATTTTTTACTACAAGAGAATTAAGTTAGAAAGTAATCACAAAAGTTATACTGACCCCCTCCCCCACAAATATCTGGAACTTAAACAACATACTTTTTCATTTTCTCATTTTTATGTAAGCTCCATACCCACCATGGGGCTGGAGTCACATGTCTACTGACTGAGCCAGCCAAGTGCGCCAACAACACACTTTTTCATAACCATGGGTCAGAGAAGAAGTTGCAAAGGAAACGAGAGAATATTTTTAAATGAAAATGTATCAAACATACTCAATAAAATAAATAAACCTGTAATTAGATGGATTAAAAAAATAGTAATTTACAAATTATAAATATCAGGTATAAGATGGTCATCTCTAAACATGCTGAAGGTCTAACAAGTAAGTAGCATGAACAATTTCATGCCAATCAATGAAATGAGCAAATCCATTGAGGACATAAGTTACCAAAATTATCTCAAGAAGAAATAAAAATTTGAGTAGTCTTATATCTATTAATGAGATGGAATTTATTATTTTATTATTAATTTAAAAAACATTTTTTTTATGTTTTATTTATTTCTGAGAGAGACAGAGAGCGTGAGCAGGGGAGGGTCAGAGAGAGAAGGAGATACAGAATCTGAAACAGGCTCCAGACTCTGAGCTAGCTGTCAGCACAGAGCCTGACGTGGGGCTCGAACCCACGAACTGTGAGATCATGACCTAAGCCGAAGTCGGACGCTTAACTGACTGAGCCACCCAGGTGCCCCTATTATTAATTTTTTTGATGTTTATTTGTTTTTGAGAGAGAGAGTGTCTGTGTGGGGGAGGAGTAGAGAAAAAGAGAGACATAGAATCTGAAGCAGGCTCCAAGCTCCGAGCTCTCTGTCAACAGACAGCACGACATGGGGCTTGAACCATTAACTGTGAGATCATGACCTGAGACAAAGTTGGATGCTTAACCGACTGAGCCACCCAGATGCCCCAGATGGAATTTATATTTAAATATTTTTCCATAAAGCAAACTTCAGTCTCATACGGATTCACTGGTGAATTCCATGAAGCATTTAAGGAAGAAATGATACATCAGGTCTCTCAGGAGATAGAAGAAAGAATCCTTCCAATTCATTTTATGAAATCATTAAGCAGCAACACTAGACAAAGTCATTTTAAGATTAATCTTTCTCATGAAGGATGGACATAAAAATCCTTAACATTAGCAAACTGAATCCTGAAACAAATGTAAAGGACCTAGACTAGCCAAAACAAACTTGAAAATAAAGAACAAAAATGGAGTTCTTGGAGTATCTGATTTCAAGACACATTATAGTAATCCAGACAATGTGAGCCTCAGGAATTTATATTAAAACAAAACAAAATCTCCAGCGATTCTGTTGATCAACTAGGTTTAAGAAATACAGACAGTTTAGGAAACACAGCCAGGCACATTTTAAAGTTTTTTTTTTTTAATTAAATTTTATTTTTTTAGTAATCTGTACACCCAACATGAGGTTGAACTCACCACCCCGAGATCAGGAGCCACATGTTCTTCCAACTAAGCTAGCCAGGCACCCCAGGACCATTTTAAAATTTGATTTTAAACAGTGTATTCTTTGGGTTTAACCACTTTATGAAGCTGCTGAGCTTTATACTTGAGTGCCCTTGACCTTCATTATTCAACTTAGCCCTCGACCTGATCTATCTTCTTCTGGTCCCTGCTCCCTTCTGCCTCCAGTCCTCGTATTTATATCCTTAATATTGTTTCCAGATTTTTACCTTCCTTTTTCTTTTAGATTTCTTCTATGTTTGTAAAAGGAGGTAAAGGGACCATAGTTCATCTATTGTTTCCATAAAGTGTTTGTGTCGATTCTCCTTTTGGTTCATCTGCTGGAATCTTATGACAGTCGGTTATTGTCACTTTGAAAACAATCACAGACCTCCTGTACGTTTTTCAGAACTCTCTCGCCCAGATACTGTTAAGGTCAAAGCCTAGTGCCTCTTCAGACCTTCGGATTTGGGGACAAGATAGATTTATGCTATTATTTTTAAAAATAATTAAAAATTATTTATTTATTTATGTATTTATTTATTGAGAGAGAGAGAGAGAGAGAGAGAAAGCAAGACAGGGAGGGTCAGAAAGAAAAGAGACAGAATCCCAAGCAGTCTCTGCCCTGTTAGGGAAGAGCCCTACAGAGGGATCAAACTCACAAACTATAAGACCTGAGCCAAAACCAAGAGTTGGACGCTAAACCAAGAGTTGGACGCTCAACCAACCGAGCCACCCAGGTGCCCCCAAATAGGGCTACTTTTGATTTAAAAATGTAACTCTGCACATTGTCTACACAATGTCTTATG
The DNA here is from genome assembly GCF_003009895.1 of Hyaena hyaena. Classification (NCBI taxonomy): domain Eukaryota; kingdom Metazoa; phylum Chordata; class Mammalia; order Carnivora; family Hyaenidae; genus Hyaena; species Hyaena hyaena. The sequence continues at coordinate 1,359,403 of NW_024080959.1, forward strand.
AGCCATCCATCAGCAATCAAATAAACCAAATCACTTGAAACTCCAAGGACAGCTTATGCTTTATGTTGCTCATCCTGAGATTTCCTTGGAGATGATACACTCACTAACTGCAATGAATCCCACTGGACCAATTCACAAATAACTTTCTGCTTAGCGTCCTCAGCCATGACTTCTTGTTGGCATACCGATCAGCTTTCCTGCAGACTCTGGTTCTTGGCGATTTTGAACTGAGCTTATTTATTCCTGCAGTAATTATCACCTGGCTTCATGTACAGAGCTTTGGTCAGGCAATGGGGGGTGTGCGGGGGTTTGTCCTCTTACAAGTAAAGTGAAATGTAGCAGATTGCAAGTCACAGTATTTTCCAAAATGACTTATTTATGGTTTTCTCTTTGTACTTGGCTTTGAGTCAATCTCGAGAAAGTTTTATGGCTAAGATTTGGAGGTCACTTGGGGGCACGAGGCCTCATCAAGTTGATTTTAATGGACTAGCTTATCTCCGGTTTCAGGTCCAACGAGAACTCAAAACTGGAAATTTATGATCTGTTCTTTATTCTAAAACGAAGACATGATTGCTTGCCAAAAAAATTCAGAGAATGTAGGTTCCTTAAAGGAGATCCAGGATTAACAATACCACGCGTGTTAGGTTTTCCTGTGAGTGTGGAGTATCCATGCATTTTTAGCAAAAGTGGATCTTGTGAAACATAGTACAATTTACCCTTATTACTAAATACACAGTGAGCAGGATTAACCACCTAATACGTGGCTGCATAGTATGGGTATTCTCTATTTAATCAATTCCCTAACAAGAACAACGACTACAACAACAAAATCAATTTCCTAAAGGTGAACATGTACGTACTGGGGTGTTTTTTGCAACTTGGCTCGTTCAACACTCCCTTCAACTCCCTTTCGCTGACATCTTCTATTCTAGAAGCTGGAAAGATAGACACTTGCTTTCCCAGATACCCTACAGGTCGGGTCGCCATATCTTTGGTCCTGGCCGACGAGACAGAAACAGAGCTGCTGATGACACTTCCTGGACTCCCGCTGCCCACGTGGCACGCCCGAGGCCACGTGGTCACTGCTGGCCGCATCATAGGAAGAGAGGGGCCCGGCTCCCTCACAGCCATGGGCTCCCCGCCCTTTGTTTATGGCAAGAGAGAAATGATTTAAACCCTTTACAAAGCAAACTATAAATGCCTCTGGGTACTCATTAGACTATTTCTTTAAGATATATCCCCAGAAGTAGCATTGCTGGGTCGGAGAGTATGCGTTCTCAGTGCTTTTGAAAGGTTGTTATCAACTGACACTCTCACCAACCTTGTATGAGTATATCCTCTTCCCGCGCTCTGCTACCTGGGCATTATCGCTTTTTTTAAAAAAAATTTTAAATGTTTTTATTTATTTCTAGGAGAGAGAGAGAGAGACAGCATGAGCAGGGGAGGGTCAGAGAGAGAGGGAGTCACAGACTCTGAAACAGGCTCCAGGCTCTGAGCTGGCTGTCAGCACAGAGCCCGACGCGGGGCTCGAACCCACGANAAAAAATAAATAAATAAACACATATGTCGAAATTTGCCTGATGCAAATGCATCTCTGTTTTCTCTCCAGTTTGAAAGTATAAATGTTAATGGTAAATAAATGCCCATTTAGGCTTTTATTTTTTTTTTTTAATTTTTTTTTAATGTTTTATTTATTTTTAGGAGAGAGAGAGAGACAGCGTGAGCAGAGAGAGTCAGAGAGAGAGGGAGTCACAGACTCTGAAACAGGCTCCAGGCTCTGAGCTGGCTGTCAGCACAGAGCCCGACGCGGGGCTCGAACCCACGAACTGCGAGATCATGACCTAAGCGAAAGTCAGACGCTTAACCGACTAAGCCACCCAGGCGCCCCCCCCTTTTTTTTTTAAAGCACAGCTTCATTGAGGAATGACTGATACCCAAAGAACTGGATACATTTAATATGTACACTCTGATGACTTTGGACACATTAACACCTGTGAAACCAGTGCCACTAAGTAAGAAAGATATCCAACACCTCCCAGGGTGTCCTTGTGTCCTTCATGGGTATTTTTGTGTGCGTGGTAGGAACACCTAATGTGAGGCCTACCCTTGACAGATTTTTTTTCCAGCTTAATTTTTGAAATTAAAAACATTTAAAAAAAAATTAGAGAGTGCATGACTGATGGAGAGGGCAGAGAGAGAGAGAGAGAGAATCCAAAGCAGGCTCCATGCTCAGCAGAGCCTTGTGTGGGACTCAAACCCACAAACTGTGAGATTACGACCTGAGCCAAAACCAGAAGTGTGACCTGAGCCGAAACCAAGAGGGTGATGCTCAACAGACTGAACCACTTGGGCACCCCCACTTCATTTACCCATTAAAAAAAATGTTTATTTATATTTGAGAGGTAGTGGGGAAGGGCTGAGAGAGGACAGAGGATCTGAAGTAGGCTCTGTACTGTCAGTGCAGACCCTGATGCGGGGCTTGAACTAATGAACCATGAGATCATGACCCAAGCTGAAGGTGGACACTTAACTCACTGAGACATCCAGGTGCCCCTCATTTACCCATTTTTAACTTCTGTTTTTTGTAATCACCCAGAGCTAAAGAGAAGAAGGAAGTTTGAGCTGGGCATGAGAGCTAGATTCAAAATTCAAATATACTTGGCAGATGGGAGGCAGGGCCAAAGGTGTGCATTGAAGCTGACACACAAGAAAAGGGAGCCTCAGCCTTTCTAGACCTTTGTATGTCTGAATGCTGCCTTTCCAAATCACTTGTCATGAATGATTGAGCCTGCAGGGCCCAAGAGGGACCTAAAAGCTCTGGATGGCACTCACAGACATTGGGGCTTTCAGTGCAAGGAGCAGATGGCAATGAATTGAGCAGTAACAGCAAGCATCTTCCTTGGGAAGATGGGCTCATACCTTCTATTTGCCTGCTGGATCTCACATGTTCAGCTGTGCCCTCGGGGTGGCTGACCTATATGGACGATACAGAGAGTTCTCAAACTTTTGGGTCTCATGATTTTCACATGCTTACTAACTACTGAGGACTCTAAATAGCTTGTTTTGTGGGTTATATCTATTCGTATTTACTGTAGTCATAATTAAAGCTAAGAAATGTTTAAAATATTTACTCATTCATCTATTTTTTTTCTTTTAAGTAGGCTCCACACCTAACGTGGGGCTCAGACTAATGACCCTGGAACTGTGGAACTGAGTAGCACAGCAGAAGCGTGCTGGGCCCACAATGACTCTGGGATCAAGAGTTGCACGCTCTATTGACTGAGCCAGCCAGATGCCCCTTTACTCATTCATCTAAAGTAATAGTAACAAGGGCGCCTGGATAGCTCAGTTGGTTAAGCGTACAACTTCAGCTCAAGTCATGATCTCGTGGTTTGTTAGAGCCCCACACTGGGATCCATGCTGACAATGTGGGAACCTGCTTGGGATTCTCTCGCTGTACCCCCCTCTCTCCGTCCCCCCTCCTGCTTTCTCTCTCTCTAAAATAAACTTAAAATAATGAATAACAGTAGTAATCTCACTGGGTGTTAACATAAATAACATCCTTTTTATCTTTTAAAATATTTATTTTATTTTTAAAACTTTTTTTGTGTTTTTAAGTAATCCCCACACCCAACATGGGACTCAAACCCACAACCCTGAGATCAAGAGTGATGTGCTTTACTGACTGAGATAGCCAGGCGCGACCAACATCCTTTTTAAATAAAAAAACATTGCCTTCCATTTTTGTAACTCTCCTCAAAATGTGGATTAACAGAAGACAGCTGGATTTTCACATCTCCTTCTGCATTCGATCAGTGGAAATATCACAGGTCAGACAGCCTTTGGGAAATTCCATTGTTCACTACTGAGAGAATAAAAGTGAAAAAGGCAAATAACATCTTAGTGCTATTGTGAAAATAGTTTCGACTTCAAGGATCCCCTGGAAAGGTCTTGAAAACCCCCAGGCATTCCCAGCTACACCCAATACAACTCTTGTGACCTCTGGATCTACTGGGTTCAGCCAATGGGAGCCCCAGGGAGAAACTGCAGTGATAAGTCGGTGCCCAGAACATTTATTCTCCTGGCTCTATCCCTGCAGGGTTGCCTACACCGAGGCTGGCTTTGTCTCTTGAAAAAAAAAAAAAAAAAAAAAAGAGTAAGGGCTTTTCTGACGTAACTCTCTTCTTTGGATTCCAGTTACTTCCCTCTCCCTTTGGGCCTTTGTGTGAAACGTCCAAGTTATTGCATTATTTTCCTTAGTTCTATGCTTTTACACACCTTTGTCAAAAAAAAAATCTCTTAATTTATTCCAATGCTCTATCACTACATATAAATGAAACAAAAATTCAATATACAACACAAAGACTTATTACATGTTAGTGGTTTTCCAAGGCTGGTCCCTGGAGCATAGCATTATCTGGGAACTTGCTGGAATTAGAATTCAAATTTTTGCACCACACCCTCAACTGACTAAATTCTAGGGATGGGGACCCAGCAATCTGTTTTCAGCAAGCCATTGGGGTGGGTTTAATATATGTAAATTGTGACCCAATCTGAAAACCCTGCTCAAACAAGAAAATTAGTAGTGCCCTGGTAAATTTAGAAACTATACAGTTAGATAAAGTTAGCCCTTGGATAATACAAGCTAATAGAAGCAAGCATTTAAATTGTCCCAGGAAGTGTTCTAAACACTTGACACATGTTAACTCATTTAGTCTTTATTTTATGTATTATTTATGTATTTATTGATTTATTTTTGAAAGAGAGTGAGAGAGAGAATGAGCTGGGAGGGGCAGAGAGAGAGGGAAAGAGAGAACCCCGAGCAGGATCAGTGCTGTTAGCACAAAGCCTGATGTGGGGCTTGAACCCACAAATTGTGAGATCGATCATGACCTGAGCCGAAACCAAGAGTCAGATGTTTAACCGACTGAGACACCCAGGCACTCCGCTCATTTACTCTTTATAACAATCTTAGTGTAATAATAACTATTAGACCAATTTTTGATTACGTGGAAAAAAACTAGGCATAGAGGGGATCAGTAGCTGGGCCAAAAGACACACAGTTAGTAAGCGAAAGAGCTAGGCTCCAATCCAGGCAATCCAGCGCCAGACTTTGTGCTCCCCTCTCCTACACAATGGGGCCTGCAGCAGTAAAAAGGGTCTGGAGGAACTCCAGTTTCCTAGCAACAGAGGTGGTGGAAGGTCCCTTCAGCCAACCCACCAATCTAGGGTCAACACGGTTTCCCAGCACTGGAGGAAAAGTGAGCCCCCTTTCTAGGAAGCTGCTGGAGTGAGTCTTCCCTCAAGTAGACTAGATAGGTTTCTCTGAACATAGCTAATAGAGAATGTAAGGGACTTGCCAGTAAGTTTGTGAGGCACTGAGCTTGTGAGAGACACAGCTCTGGGGTTCAATCCTATACTTAAATGTGTTGTCCCAGGCTTGAGTTACATGAAACTGTTGTGCTCTATTCCCTCACACCTCTGCCCCAGTCTTTCACCTTGTTTTAGCTTGCTTTTTCATTTTTATTTTAAAGTAAAAAAAAATTGATGTTACATTTAAAAGTTAAGCTAAAAAATTTAAAGTTTCTGGCTTTACGATACAAACCATATACTTCAAAGACTTATTTTCAACTTATGGATGAAGGATGTGATCCATTTTTCTGGAAGACTTCTGGGAAAACCTTCCAAATTGACCTAACAGAAAAATTTGTTTCTGCATTAAGTCAATTTGTTCCTCATACACATAGTTGTTCAAAATTGTTCAACAGTGAGTTTCTCTGCCATGTGCTAAATCTATATAAAGCCTTTAGATGGTTAAAGTGATCACGTATGCATGAATCAATACACTTAACAATATTTTAAATGGTCAGATAGTCTAGGACTGCCTTCTTCAAATCAGTACACAGAAACATTTCAAGGGTATGTGGGCAAGGATGCCTTCAATGGACTAGGTACCCAGAACATTCCCTTCCACATGAACTCCTGCCTCAAACATAACATCCCTCAGCCTCCTGAGATCAAGGCACTCCTTTCCAACATGTTAGCTCCATTCTCCCTTACGCATGAAAACCTTACTTCTCTGAATCTTACTTTTTACTCTTTAGGGTGTAAAATCCTCTAGGGTAGTGAAAAGTGAATGACAACAATATCCTAATTTGTTGTGATCAAGTATGTTCAAGGAAGTACAATGGAAATGGAAGTTCAAGGAGAAAAATGAATGATGTAACATCGCCTATTTAAACAAAAGTTTGTGGGGTTCCTGGCTGGCTCAGTGCATATAGCATGTGACTCTTGATCTCAGGGTGGTGAGTTTGAGCCCTATGTTGGGCATAGTGATTATTTAAAAAGAAATATTAAAAATAAATCTTGGGGCGCCTGGGTGGCTCAGTCGGTTGAACGTCCGACTTCGGCTCAGGTCATGGTCACACGGTTCATGGGTTCAAGCCCTGCATCGGACTCTGTGCTGACAGCTAGCTCAAGAGTCTGGAGCCTGCTTCGTATTCTGTATCTCCCTCTCTCTGACCCTCCCCTGCTCATGTGTCTCTCTCTCTCAGAAATAAATTAAAAAAAAATCTTGTTTGCATCTTTTATTTATTTATTGAATCTTTTTTTTTTTTTTTTTTTTAAGCCCCCTGAGGGAGCGCACCATGCCTAAAGTACTGCAATACCAGGTCGATGCCTGGGGTGGATAGGGCAAGCTCCTATTCCATCCCCCTGCTCCAAAAATCCACTTAATATATTGCTCTCGGATAGACGACGTCTCATATATTAAACTGATGTGAATAGATACTATGCTTGATCTTAACCAAAGGGCCAAGAAATGATTAATCTTTCTTTCTTTCTTTTTTTTTTTAAAGTAAGCTCTATGCCCAGGGTGGGACTCCAGTTCACGACCCCGAGATCAAGAGTCATGCTCTACTGAGTGAGCTCCGGGTGCTCCCTTGTTTGCATCTCTTAAAAATGAATAATGAGGGGTGCCTGGGTGGCTCAGTTGGTTAAGCATCCAACTTCGGCTCAGATCATGATTTCGTGGTTTTTGAGTTCAAGCCCCACATCGGGCTCTATGCTGACAGCTCAGAGCCGGGAGCCTGCTTCAGATTCTCTTTCCCTCTCTCTCTGTCCCTCCCCCACTCACTCTCTGTCTCTGTCTCTGAAAAATGAATAAACATTAAAAACAAATGGATGATGAAGGGTGCCTGGGTGGCTAGGTCAGTTGAGCATCCGCTCAGGTCATGATCCCAGGGTTGTGGGATCAAGTCCCGTTTCGGGCTCTGTGCTGAGGGGAGCCTGCTTGAGATTCTCTCTCCCCTTCTCCCCCCTCCCTTGCTTGCACTTGTTCTTTAAAATAAAAAAAAAAAAAAAAGGATGATGAAACTATCAAAAGTTATTTAGATTCTGTTGGACACATTTAAAAAACCAATTTAACAGTTTTTTATTTTACAAAGCCAAATTTACAGTATGCTAAAAATCCCATCCTCTTTTCAACTTCAACTTTGGAAAAGTTGAGTTTAAAATGTGCAAAGGGAAACATAATTTTTTAAAAATACTTTTGTGGATATGCAAATAAGTTTGTAGATTGCTTGTTTATGGCTGTTTAATTTCTGACCACCATGGAAGTAAGACTGTCAGCCTTCTGTATATTGGGGGGCAGGGGATGTGATATCTGAGTAACCATCCCAACCGGGCACACACTAAGCTTTGGAACTTGCTTCCATGCTGGAAAGGTGGTGCCCATGACGACTCCCCACTTGGAGTAGGGATTTTTCTGGCTTGTCTGTCCTCCTTACTGAGCCTATGTACCCCCTGGGCTCTCTGCACACCCCTCCAGTAAGACGCAGGAGTTGAGTAAGGTAGGCTTTAGGTGAGAAAGAAAGTGTTGATCTAGTTCATAGTTTTGGAGGAGAGTCCCTTTTGCTATTTCCTGTTACAAGTACCTTTGCTGACCTATTGTTTGCAAGTACCTGATTTTCATCTGGCTTTCTGAGATGTTACAAGAGTTACAAGTACGCTGCACTGCTTTTTCTAAACTCCCTCGGCTTCCTGGTACTCCAGTATGGGACATTTTTTTTCTTGAAACAGCTCAAAAAACGTGTTTCATAAAGCCAAAGGGACACCACACACACACCCCCCAATCAAACATAAAAAGCCTCACCAAAAATACCCCAAGGGAAAAACCAAGAATAACAGTAACTCAAGCCACTGACAAAAGATCTGGCGCCATAACCATTTCATGACTGGAGAGAAAAAATCATCTTTTGCCTATTTCCTTTGGAAGACTTTGGTGTGATGTCTTTCGATAAAGGTGGGATGTGTAAACATGTTTACATGGATACAGAGCTGAAAACACTTTCCTTCCATCTTAACTGCTCTTCTCATTCACCTTCTACAATACAGACTGTATCTATTTGCATTTCATTTCGTGTGTTTCTGTCTGGAGCGGGTGAATTTTTATACATCTGCATTTTGAATTAAATTTAAATCCTCTTTACCATAGCATGGGAAAAAAAAAAAAAAGACTGACCGGTGCCAATTTAGTTTCAGCCATTTCATATAGAAATCCAAAAGCATCAAATTTCCTTGTACTCTGGGAACAATATGTAGCATGAACAAAAGGTTATAGAGGGAAGAAAATGTAATTGATTCTGAAGAGCGTGAACATCTGCAAAGAATGTATTGTAAAGGAAAATGATCTCTGCGGGTCCTACTCCTGATGATGAAACAGTTTCTAGTTCCCCGTGTCAGAGGAATAACCCTCTGATATACACATGCCCCTCCAGGCCCGATGCACTGAGTGGAGGCTGCGGATGCTTGAAGCTAGTTTCCATAACACAGAAACAAATAGAAAGAAGTGTGCAAGACTTCAGGAAACGAAACCTGCCCGGTGGTGTTGAGCTGATGGCCTCAGAGGAAGAGTGAAAAAAGAAAACTATATTCTGGTCCAAATTCTGTCATTAAATATAATGGGATTGTGGCCAAGTCAATAATTTATCTCCCTGAGCCTCAAGGTCCTCAAACTCTCACATGGGAGAGCCAGACTGGGTGGCAGAAGTCTTTTTATGATGTTATCTACAGTGATAAGATTGATAGACTACTGTTTCATCCAGAAGTCCCTTTAGTCTCAGACTTTCCATTTTATTTATCTATTTATTTTTCATTCGTTTATATAATTAAAAAAAAATGGTTATTTATTTTTGAGACAGAGACAGACACAGAGAGGCACAGAATCTGAAACAGGCTCCAAGCTCCAAGCCATCAGCACAGAGCCTGACATGGGGCTCAAATCCATGAACCATGAGATCATGACCCGAGCCAAAGTTGATGCCCAACTCACTGAGCCACCCAGGTGCCCCTATATTTTTTTTTAAAAGATTTTATTTTTCTCAGGTAATCTCTACACCCAAGCCCACGTGGGGCTTGAACTCATGACCCCAAGATCAAGAGCTGCATGCTCCACTGATTGAGCCAGCCAGGTGCCTCCTAGACTTCCATTTTATTTTTTTTTTAGTTTTTTTAATGTTTGTTTATTTTTGAGACTGAGACACACACACACACACACACGCGGAGCATGAGCGGGGTAGGGGAAGAGACAGAGGGAAACACAGAAGTAGGCTCCAAGCTCTGAGCTGTCAGCACAGAGCCCAACATGGTCTCAAACTCATGAACCATGAAATCATGACCTGAGCCAAAATTGGACACTTAACCGACTGAGCCCCCCAGGCACTCCCATTTTAGATGGAGAGAGCAAAAAATTCTAACACGAGTGATTTAAGAACATCAACATTTATTTAACATGATAAAAAAGAAATGAGATATGAACATTTGCATTTAAACAATAGTAAGTAGCCTTTAATACTTACATGTGCTCATTGTATAATATATACACAATGAACATAATTACATTTGTACACAAACTAAGTACTGGATTTGAAAACCTGCTTATTGCTGTACACATCTATCTCAATGAAGTATAAGCCCAGTACTTCAAAATACCTACATTTTAAATCGTATCTTTAAGAAACAGGAAGCGTTAACATTTGTGTTTAAGCTGACAAGAGTGTGGCAGTAACTGCTGACATTGCAACCTGACTGGGAAATAATAGTAGCAGAAAACAGGACATTCTTCACTTAGCAATAATAAAATGGCACATTTTAAATATATATATAAAATTTTTACAAATCAAGTGTGAAACAAAGCATTGCAGTAGCCAAAAATGGGAAAGGAAAAAAAAAAAAGGAAAACAAATTTCTTCATTGGAAATAATAACTAAATTTACGTACTAAAAAGCAAAAAGAAATATAAATCCACCTAAATTTTAGAAACATCAAAATCTGGAAATCAGCAACTGAGTGAGCTCTGGCTGTAGACCGCACGTTAAGAAAGCACCTTTACTCATGTGCTCTGATATCATAGCAGCAAGCTGGTGTCAGAACAACAACCTTAGGATTATGGAGTGTACATATGAGCCATTAAAGCTGTTTGGAATAAACATTTTCCAGAAGTGATAAAATGATGCTCTGTGGACAAAAGCATCAGAACTATGAATTTCATAGATTTAAAATATACTGTACAATATCTTCTCACATTGCTGAAGGTCCACGTCCTTAGCTCTGAACAGTTTTGACAGAAGTCAGTATAGCTGAAAAATAAAGACAGGGAAAATAAAGACAGGGAAAATACTTTGACACCCGCGAAGTTAACGAGTCGCCACTTCCTAAAGTAACTGAGGCCAATGTTCTAGAATGACAGAGCTAAGAAGCATGGCCAGGAAAATCCTAAAATATAATACAACGGAAGGACGTTTTCTTGTCATTTCATAGGTTTAATTCACGAAGCAAAGGATGCAATTAAATAACAATTCGGAGTTTAAAACAGTACCCAAATTTGTGGCTGAATCCCAAAGATCAACAAAATGGGCAAAGACCTGCATAACTTTGCTAAAATATCTAACAATCTTTTAAGCTGTCTGCACAGCAGTGTCATTTGTAAACTTTCCCAAAGTCCTGCTAAAACTGCTAGGTCAGCAACATGACAGACACTCAATGAGAAGACATAAAATAATACAAGTCTGAGGGCTACTCGTCATTCTGGCCGCGTGTCGGAGGACGAGGAGACACCCGCAAAAAACTGGACCCCATTCCAGGCTACAATGCGCCTGGCTCTTAGAGTGAAAGTAAAACAAAACAAAATCCAATAATAATTTAAGAAACCTGGAAATGTACTTGAGTTTTAACTGTAAATATTCTTTATTGTCAGACAACATACTTTATTACCAATGGTCTGTGTACAAAGAACCGTAACCTGTTTATTGAACCAAAGATAATGAGAGTGGACTTTAATTTACATTTCTCCACGAGGATGGACAGAGGCCATCTATCAACTCTGTCACAGGAGGAATCACATGAGCATGCTGCTATCCCTATTCTGGTGGTATTCTGTCACTAGTGGCAACTGTCACTTCAGAACATACGAAGTTAAAACTTGAAACGCATGAATAGCAGAGGCAAGACGTAGGGAAGACCGGAAGATACAGGTGACAAGCAGGTTTGTCAGTCCAAAAAGGATGTGCATCCTGCATAAATACCAACTGACGGCAAACAAAGCCCTCTCTTAGGCTCTAGGGAGACATCGTCTCAAACAGAAGTTACAAATATGCCAAGACAGTAAGTCCTGGATGAAACAAAGGACAAAGATTATGCTGCTACAAAAAGGTATGAACAGAAGTGGATTCTATCTAGAAAATAAGCACCACTGGATGAACTTAGTCAAGTTGGTGTTTGAACTGATTTACTTTGAGAATCTAAAAGTCAAAGACTATGTTAGCAACAATGCCTGTACAGTCTGTGTGTTTCTGCTGGTAGACCTACTACACACAACGTTACTAGACCTGATAGCTACTGAGGAACAAATGCAGAGAAAGGCACACATAGCTCCGTATCTCAAAGCTTTTCTGAAAAGTCAAAAGAAAAAAAAAAAAAAAACCAAAAAACACACAACCCAAAGAATGTGTTTACAAGTACAAAAGGCAAGTAAAATTTAGCAATCGTTTATAAAAGTGTTACCAGTAGGACCTTCGGAAATTACTGCCACTTCCAAAACTGTGGTCGGGGGCACAATGTTTGAGCAAGGTTCCCTCCTTCCCCCCGCATCCACCCACAGCTTTTTTAGTAGCTACTTATCTTACTTAAACAAAGTTAATTATTTAGAAATAGTTTCTGATAGATCTTAAAGACTGTAATATTGCTTGTAGTTGGCTGTACCACAAACACTTCGTTGTCCTTTTAAAATAACGAAAAAACTCCCAATGCGATGGACAGGTCGCATGAACTGTAAAAAACATTACTTGATCAACACGTAATAGCTTCAACAGAACTCTCAGAGCCGACTACGGAAAGAAATGCCGAGTGGGAGCACAGTGCACAAGACTGCAGGCTTGTCTTGGCGCAGGCCATGCCTTCCCCGGTTGGCTGTTTTTATGGGCGATGAAATAAGAGACAGAGAAAATGCTGTCACACAGCAAATCAGTGGAAGGGCTGATGGAGATCTGAGTGAGTGGCCGTGGCTCAAATACACGGCCTCTTTGCTAACAATCTCTAATGCACGGCCCAGATTTAAGCTCAGTTTTGTTCACCAAACCAACAAATGAGTACAACTCAAGTTAAAAACTCTGGAGTGGAAGCACGGACGCAAACAGAACAGACGTACTTTTTCTGAGACTACACACACATGAAATGGGATCCTTCCGTGAGCTGCGGCTGGGAGGCCGGAACTGGCGATGCCGAGGACTCGGGAGACGGGGACGGACTTTTCACTAAAACACACCAAGAGAACGCAAGAAGGTACAGATGTTTAGGACACACTCGGAGAAGGAAATTCTGACCCTGTGATCCCGTAAAATAAGAACACGTTTCAGGAAGGAATTAATAGTTGTATTTGGGTTCTGCTGTTTTCTAAATTGGCAACTGCTTATTTAGCATGAACTATTTCTTGAAGATTGTTAAAAAGTTCTTTTTTCTTATATACCTTAGACATTGTATACAATGTTATATGTCAATTATGCCTCAATAAAATTAGAAAAAAATTGTGTGGTTTTTTTTTTTGCTTTGAGGTTAATTTTTAGGTATCTATCAGGGAATCACTCTGGTTGGGTTGGTCAGTCTATTTCTCTCTCTCTCTCTCTCCCCCTCTCTCATCTATCTACCTAAATACCTATCAAGTAAGCTCTGTGCCCAACGTGGGGCTTGAACTCATAACCCTGAGATCGAGGGTTGCATGCCCTACTGACTGAGCCAGCCAGGCACTCCTGGGTCTCATTAAGAGACTTTCCAGTTCCATGCAGCTAAAGACTATGAAGTTTATTTGTTCATTTGTTTATTTATTTCTGAGAGAGTGAGAGAGAGACAGCGTGAGCAGGGGAGGGTCAGAGAGAGAGGGAGACACAATTTGAACCAGGCTTCAGGCTCTGAGCTAGCTGTCAGCACAGAGCCCGACGTGGGGCTCGAACCCACAAACCGTGAGATTATGACCTGAGCTGAAGTCAAACGTTTAACTGACTGAGCCACCCAGACGCCCCAGAGTATGAACAGTTTAAATATTGTGATTTTAATACACCTACACACTTCATGCAGATGTGCCAAAATAGTAACAGGAAGTGGTCAGTGACAACTAAAAACAAACAAACAAAAAAAAGCCTTATAAGCGACAGAGGCTACAGACAGTGCTTAATATTGGTTACGAGGAAACATGACTCATAATATAAATTTGCATGTTACATGCATATAAGATACAGAAAATACTCTGTCAGAATCCAGTGCTCCTCCCAAGAACAGTCCCAAATAACTGAATGTTACTGTATTTGCCCTTCTGGAAAATGATGGGGGAGGAAGGTGAAGGGAGGGAGGATTCAGAATGCTTTTTTTCAGGGGCACCTGTGTGGGTCAGTCAGTTAAGCATCTTGATTTTGGGTCAGGTCACGATCTCACTGGTTTGGGAGTTTAAGCCCTGTGGGGGGTTCTGTGCTGACAGGAAGGACTCTGCTTGGGATTCTCTTTCTCTCTCTCTCTCTCTCTCTGCCCCTCCCTCCCTCACTCTCTCTCAAAACAGAGAAATAAACATTAAAAACCAAGAACGGATGTTTTGCTTATGGACTAGGAGAAGCAAGGCTGATAATATGCAGGAGCGGTATGATCCCTCCTCCACCCCTTGCCAAACATCATTAAGAAAAAAAAGAGAAAAACAAATCTGTGAAGATTCCAAAAAAAAAAAAAAATTAAACGTGGCACAGAAATTTTTATTTTTTGACATACTATGGATCACGATCTTCTCTCAAGGAAACTTCCAGCTATAGATTATAGCAGGCGCGGGAGGAAACAAGCTGATTTTACTGGTTTAGATATTAAATCTTGCACAGTTCCCAAAGTGGTAAGTTTGTGAATACTGAGAATCCAGCTTCAGAGAAACAGGTACATTTTCCATGTATTAAAAGATCTTATTAGAAAAAATTTGTAGTTTATGTGTTAAGGTTGAGATGAAGGGTGGGGGAGAGAGAGAGAAAGAGAGATTCCCAAGCCAGGACAGACCCTGTGGATCTAGCTGGGTAGGCAGGGATCCCCTTTCCTTCCTTTCCAGCGACTTCCTTCCTGAAGGTGCATTAAGGAAGGATAAGGTATGAACTGAGAAATTCACAGGAAGCACCAGTGAGAACAGTATGAAATATGTAACATCTACCTGTCGTCGTTTGATTTCCTCTAGAAGCCTCAGGAGTTTGTTCACAAGAAGCAATAGTTTCTTCCTGCTCATGAATGTCGTCCTTTGTATTTTCTTCAGGGTGGCTTTCCGCTTTATGATTTGGGATCTGGGTCTCATCCTGAGGGCTAATGAAAATAGATATTTTAAAGTTTGTTATTACAGAATGCAATTTACAAAATTCAGCAAATTTTCCAACTTACTGTTACGGAAAATTTTAACCATACATAAGAGATGTCATCATCTCCATCTTTAGTAACTGCTAACATTTTGCTTGTAATTAATCTCTTTTCTTCTCACCCCCTTATAGAAATTTTAAACATAAAAAAATTAGAGCAAATAATATATGAAACCTGTACACTCAGGTTCAGTGATGATCCATGTTTTATCAATCTTGTTGCATATATACTCCCAGCTTCCTACTCCCCAAATTATTTTAAAGTAGATTCCAGATAGATCATTCAATCTGTAAGCACTTTAGTTTGTATTTATAATACTTAAATGTCATCGCATATCTAGTCAGTGCTCAAATTTCCTTTATTGCCTCATTATATCAATTTTAGAGTTATCTGTTTCAAGACGATCCAAAGTCCACATTTGTATTTGCCTGACAACTCTCTTAAGCTTTAATCTGAAATACCCCACAACACACATCCTTTTTATTCTTTGCCACTTATCTGTGAAAGGATGTGCTTCATCCATTCTACAAAGTCTACCACATTCTGTATTTTGATTATTTTATTCCTCTTATTTTTTATAAACTGATATAATTTTGAGGCTCAATCAGATTTAGGTTTTGGGGAGGAAAGGGCAAATAGTAGATCAGCAGGTGGAGTTTGTGCCCTACTGCATTCCCAGGTGCTTTTCTTTACGTTAAAAATGATCAGTGAGTTCAAGGGTTATCAGCCAGACCCACTCACTATAAAGTTCCTGCTCAGATTTTCAGCTAACAGCTTTCCCAGCCATTAAGAAATATTATCTAAATCTCTTATTTCTTTAGGGTTAGCAAAGCAGTGATAGTCTAAGTGTCTCATTTCTTATTGAATAAAATTCTTCTAAAGAAAAATATTCCCTCAAAACTTTTTAGTTGCAATTTGTTTGGGAAAGGCAAAAAAAGACTTGATTCTTTGCCTTTATGTACCAGGTTCTGGAATAAGAAGTCCAGTCCCTAGTGTCTTCCAAAGTGGGCAATAAATTATTTTTTGTTGTTGCTGGATCATTATAAACTCATGAATTTTTATAATATACTACATGTGTTTTAATCTATGCCTATTAACAAAAGTTTTTCTTCTTATAATCTATAACCAACAGTTTTTCAAACTCAATCTTGTTACTCACTGAACAGATAAAGGCATTCCAAATAACATTAAATCACAGCATTTCTCGCTTCTAGCACTGGTAACTTTTCTAACTGATGGTAAGATTGAGGGTATGCACATAAGAGAGCTAGTTAACAAATGCAGCAAAAATATAAAAAGCAAATCACTATAATTTTTGGAACACATCAAATAACTTAGATATCTCTAAGTCTCTAGGCATGTTTTAAAAAGGTATTTATTGAATTCCTAGGTGTGAAGCATAGTGTTAAGTGCTATACTTGTATTTTCTTATTTAATCATTGTAACACATTTGTGAGATAGATGCTATTATCATCCTCATTTTTACAAGTAAGGAACCTGCAGTTTAGGAAGGTTATGTAAATTGCTCAAAAGAGTGTGAGTGCGGGAGAGGCAGAGAGACAGGGAGACACAGAATCCAAAAGCAGACTCCGAGCTGTCAGCACAGAGCCCAATGCAGGGCTTGAACCCACGGATGGCTAGATCATGACCTGAGCCGAAATCAGATGCCCAACTGACTGAGCCACCCAGGTGCTCCCAATGTTCACCATTCCTAAGTAGTTACAGAATTTTGGGAATGATTCCTTTGTTGTTTTCCCTATAACTTATTACCTGAATGACGCATCCTCAGACATCTTCTCTTTGTTTCTCTCTTTATCTATCACTTCCTCAGAATTTACTCCATTTGGTTCAGGTTTGAAAAGTGTTTTGGAAAAAATGTCCTCAGTTTTTTTCAACTATAGAAGAAGAAGAAAAATGATTGAAAAAAAATGTGTATTAAAAAATTAGACCTTGTCAAACAGTTACTGAAATACATATTCAGATTCAAGTATATTAAAAATCTTAACATTCTTTTTTTAAAAAAGTGTTTTATTTATTGATTTTGAGAATGAGAGGGAGAGAACACCAGCAGGGGAGGGGCAGAGAAGGGGAAAGAGAGAGAGAGAGAGAAAGAGAGAGAAGAGGAATCCCAAGCAGGCTTTGCCCTATGAAGCACAGAGACTGACAAGGAGTTTGAACTCAAGAACAAAGAGTTGGACATTTAACTGACTGAGCCACCCAGACATCTCTAAAAATATTAACACCCTTGGAAACCAACTTGACAATAAACTATTAAAAAAATAAAAATAAATATTAACACCCTTTACTACTGGAAGCAAAAAGTTATTTGCCTAAAGGGCTGATGCACATTGCTAATAGATAGCTGTTCTGCGATATAAGATTCCTTAATTGGGGTTAACAATAATTTATTCTAGCCTTGATTAAGTTTTAAATTTTCAATTAACCCATTTTTTGATCTGCTGAATACATCACTCAAATTAAACAAAACCTATCATTTCACTTAGATGTACCATCTCTGTGATAAAATGAAACATAACTATCTTCAACCTTACCACTTGATCTGATCTTCAAAAATCTACCCCTTTGGAATATCTGTTCGGAAGTAACCTCTTTACCTCTTTGCTGAAATCTGTATCTTGAGGTTCAGCTTCCTTTAGTCGAACAATTTCTGCTGCAGGAGTTTCATGGTTTGGCTTTATATCATTTTCACTAATGACAGTATCCAGTTCCTTCATGTTATCATCCCTTTTTCGAGTCTGTCCAAAAGACATATAGCAGAGATTCATACTATGTATAGTTTTTAGATACCATCTGTTATTTTGGAGAAAAAGAAAAGGCTGATCTTCACTAACAAGGAGGTTCTCTTATGAAAACCAATAGGAAAAAAAATATATACATATATATCAGTATTCCACACATTTTTTTTCTCATCTCTTTTAATCATCCATTTTGTAATTTGTAGAATGTGTAATTTCGACTGTTAATCTGCTGAGTCGTTACTAGCAATGCCTGGCTGCTCTTGATCAGATGGAATGGGGATTTCTAGAAGACAGGGAAACACCTTCAGCTGGTACACATTTACTAACAGGGACAGAGGCCCCTGAAAAGGTTCGCCCAGCTGCTGTCTCTGTATTTACGGATCAGGGTAACCAACAAATAATCAGCAATGAAACGGTGTCACTTTGCAAGGATGGAGTTGGGATGTGAGGAACAGTAGACTTACAACTTCTATTGAGAAACTCTCTCTTACTACAATTTAGGTCATGTTAAATTAGGACATAGAATTATGCACATTTTATTGGAGGGGGAACTGGGGACTATCTTGGTAACCTGCACGGCATTTTACATTTGCTGTAAACACTTTTATCTTAGTATCTCTGTGAAGCAGACAGGGTAGCTGTGTCATCTGAATTATGGCAGAGAAGAGAAGAGAAGGCCACAACTGGTACAAGGATGTCCAACAAGAGAGCTCTGGTTTTTTTGAACCCAGGGCCATTTCCATTTTACTGAGCTGTTTGGGCTTATTATTATGGGAATTAAGTAAGATCAAATAACTATCCATACTGCAACCTCATTTGAAAACCCATCCATAATGTAACTCCATGACCCTGATTCAAGTGATACTACATTTACACACAAGAGTGATTAAAGGAAATTGATGTACCTGAGTAATCCTGAATGGATTATCCCTTAAACCTGAGGGACTCTGTAAGGGTGACTGGTCTAAAGCACCAATAACATTTAATCCTTTTTTCTTTTCCCTCAAGCATGCTTGTTGATGTCTCCTTATTCTTTCCATCTGCTCTTCCACAGTCATCCTCGGTCGGGTACTTTCAGCCAAACACAGCTGTTCCACTGCACTTCTTGGTCTTTCCTTTAAATTAAAAATAGACACACGAATATATAAATACAGAATAACTTCTGAAAAGTATGTCGGGATGAACAATGTTCTAAAAGGCATTTGTTTTGTTCTCAAAATCAGAAGTAGAGATTTGAATGTTAATTTAGTTAACACCAGAAAGGCAAACTGTTCACTGGTAATTGGTGATGCATAGTCAACGAAACAGGAAACTGTATAAAACTCGAACCAGGAGAAAACATGGTGCACAGCTTCTAAATAGAAGATTTTATTTTTTTAAAGTTTATTTATTTATTTTGAGAGAGCAGGAGCAGGGGAGGGGCAGAGAGAGAGAGAGAAGCCCAAGCAGCTCTCTGCTGACAGACTGACAGTGTGGAGCCCAAAGTGGGGCTCCATCTCAGGAACCGTGAGATCATGACCTGAGCTGAAATCAAGAGTCAGATGCTTAACTCACTAAGCCATCCAGATGCTCCCCTCCTTTTAAAATTTTTTTTCTAAAGTTTTATTTTTTAGTAATCTCTATACCTAATGTGGGGCTCAAACTTATAACTCCAAGATCAAAAGTTGCATGCTCTACCAACTGAGACAGCCGGGTACCCCAAGATATATTTTAATGAAAATGTAATTTAAAAAAAAAAATTTTTTTTTTAAGTTTATTTATTTGTTTAGAGAGAGAGAGAGAGAAAACCAACGGGGGAGGTACAGACAGAGAGAGGGAGACAGAGAATCTGAAGCAGGCTCTGTGCTGCCACCAGTGAGCCCAATATGGGGCTAGCTCACAAACCATGAGATCATGACCTGAGTTGAAGGCGGATGCTTAACTAACTAAGCCATCCAGGTATTCCAAAATATAATGTTTTAAGTCACATATTTACTATGAAAAGGCTGAGCAGAGAAAACATCCTCAATTTATGATCAACAGGAGGATGTAAAAATATTCGTCACGTTAAACAACCTATTCTCACTTTCTTATAAAGATATAAAAAAATAATTAGCATTAAATGGCAAATAAGAACCTCAATTTTGGTCATAAGCAAATTTTAGCTTATTTTATGTAATAGAAAATTTAAAGATTGAACATATTCTAGAATCTGTGGCATAGAATCCATAGGTTTCTTTGTGTCCCATGGTTTGAGTTAGCGGGAACGGAAACACTGGTGAAGGTGCTTGCTTTTGAAAAAACCAAGGTCAAAGGTCAGAGATAAGCATTTCCGCGAGGAAGCAATATGTCAGGCAAACCCGATAAGATCCTTTTCTCTCTTAAGCAATCTGGAAAATGCCTGCAGGGCAGGAGGGACAGCTCTAGAACCATTTTCTATTGTACAGAATAAATACCTTAAAGAGCTCAAGAAAAAACTAAAAGAGGAAAAATGAAAAGCCTTAATGTGCAGAAGTGATGGTGATTCTCATTTATATGTAAGATAAAACACATTAGCTTTGGAAAGAAAAAAACAACAAAACACCAAACAAAAAAAAAAAAAACAAAAAAAACCCTGAAAAAAGTAAATTCTAAATACAGACTGGGAATTGGCTACTGTAGCCATCCCTTTCCTTTTATTTTTATTTTGGATTTTACTAAAGTTTCTTATTTTATCCTTTTATTTTTAGTAACAACAAACATATAGTCTCCCTGGCTTTGTACGTTTATGCAAAAATGTATGAAACATCCAAAAACACTGCAACTTTCTTCTCCAAATTGTCATACAGTAAAAACTTGTTTTTATTTCTTTATTTGTTAAGTTAAAAAAAATTTGTTTTGAAAGAGAGAGCAGGAGAAAGAGACGTGGGGGGGCGAGGGGGGGGAGGAGGGAAAATCAGTGGGGGAGGGGCAGAGGGAGACACAGAATCCAAAGCAGGCTTTAGGCTCTGAGCTGTCAGCACAGAGCCCAATGTGGGGCTCGAATCACAAACCGTGAGACCGTGACCTGAGCCAATGCTGAACCCTTAACTAACTCAACCATTCAGGTGCCCCTGTAAAAATCTGTTTTTCAAAGCCAGATATTGTTAATTTTTAGATTTTTTTCTCTAACGATAACTGGCATAGAGTATCTCATTACAGTTTTAGTTATTAGTATTTTAAAAATTATTATGGAGTGAACAATTATCATATATTTGTGACTTACTATTATATATTTTTCCATAGATAAACTCAAAAATAACTTACATATATTCATTCCTCATATATTAAGAAACTTGTCTATTATATTCCAAGTATTTTGACAAGTATTCTGACACTGATACTGCTTATAAAGGTCTTTCTTGTACCAATATTATATAGCTGTAGTCTTCTATACTCCCTCCCCTTGTAATTGGTGATGTAGAAGTCTTTCTTGTACTATTTAAGATAATTACATAGTAAAAGAAAAAGAAAATACACTTTCCATCTGTAAAAAATATCTCTGAACACAGAATAGTATTATACAACCATGACTACTAATAGCTATTCATTTATTTTTATTCTACAATAATTATCTTTCTAGGTCTTTATAATTTTGTACTCTTTAATCTTATCATTTGTAGTACTTTTCATTCTTTTCGTATAGTTTAAAATTCAAATTACCCATACCAAATACGTACAGAATTTATAAAGATGAAAAGTAAAAGTTCTTTTGCAGCCCAAATTTCTGAGACTACTTGGTGAAAATGGCTTAAGTACCCTGATAACCTTCCCAATATGACCAAGATTAGACTAGTTTATAGTCAGTTTGAATTAAATGGATCTCAGATAAATATGCAAAATATAGAAGCTATTTTCCCAGTCCCAATTCACATTCTCAGAGTTACTAGAAGAATGGCAAATTCCAAATCTACCAAACTTGAGGCTGGCTTGGAAACCTATTACCTTGGATGACCACAGGGCATGTCTATCACTCTCGTTAAGGAAGGAAATTCTTAGAAGTATCAAGAGATGTAATATGGGGCAGCTATCTGCAAACAGATTCCACAGACTGTGGACTAAGACCCCATGTCAAAGCTGACCAAAACAAACGTAGATTAGGTACTGAGTAGGTCTGACCTTTTAGACGCTAATTTTCTTAAAGGAATGAAAAAAAATAAGATTACTAAGTTTTCCTTAGAGTATGTAAACAAAATGTTGGTCAACACTAAAAAAGGAATTACAAACAATAAATAGGCCTTAAGAATTCTTTTAGAGATTAACTTTTAATTAAATACCGTTCTTGAATCCATCATCTTCTTAGTTTTCCTTAAAGTTACATAGGAGGCTATTGTTGAAGATTCAGGTGTTGGTGATTTGGTTCTTGGAGGAACTACTCCAACGGGAAAATGGGAACCTAAAAATAGAAACACTGGTAAGTTCTTCGAAACAGGTCTCACACAACATTGCTTTCTTTTGACATACTCAATTTCTAATTAAAATTTTTTTTTTTGTTTTGTTTTAGAGAGAGAGCAAGAGAATGTGTGTGTGCGGGGGAGAGGGGCAGAGGGAGAGGAATCTTAATGGGAGCCCAACTCAGGGCTTGATCCCATGACCCCGGAATCAGGACCTTAGTGAAATCAAGAGTTGGATGCTCAATCAACTGAGCCACCCAGGCGTCCCTAACACTCAATTTCTGCAGCTTTTAAAATTTATTTTCACTTGTTTATTGTTTTAAAGATTTTAATTTTAAGTAACCTCTACACCCAACATGGGGCTTGAACTTACAACCCCGAGATCAATAGTGGCATTCTCTACCGACTGAGCCACGTGCTCCAAAAGGCAAATTTATCATTTAAAAGGAGCTAGGGAAAATGTAGTAGCCTTCCATTAGGTACTCTATCTAAAGTTCTACATACCTTTTTAAATTAATAAATTTAATTATAAAATCAGTAATAAGCAATGGATCAGACATCTTCACAACAACCAACCTTCTAAAGAAAAGAAGGTAAATGAAGTGCATGTTTGCATTAATTTATTTCCTCAACTCTATATAGCTCATCGCCAGCGTGGCTGGGCCTTTTTCTGCTGTAGCCTTCTTTCCATTCACAGTATTTCCAGAGGTTAAAAAGGACCTTAATCCTCTCACATATTACAGATCAGGAAAGGCATGGCCCAGAAAGGTTAAGTGATCTACCTAAATGCCCTTAATTTCCATTTGGTCTGTTTTCAACCACACTCTACTATCTCAAGAGACTCCACTAACACTGTTAACAATAGTTAACTGAAGGGGCGCCTGAGTGGCTTAGTCGGTTAAGCGTCTGACTTTCGCTTAGGTCATGATCTCTTGGTTCGTGGGTTCGAGCCCCGCGTCGGGCTCTGTGCTGACTGCCAGCTCAGAGCCTGGAGCCTGTTTCAGTCTGTGTCTCCCTCTCTCTCTGACCCTCCCCTGCTCACGCTGTCTCTCTCTCTCTCTCCTAGAAATAAATAAAACATAAAAAAAATTAAAAAAAAAAAACAAAAGTTAACTGAAGGTAATCACCGTCACTTTCTCTTGTATTTTCAAAAATTTCGAAAATGAACACACACCATAGAAAGCAAAACATACAACATAAAATCACTGACCCAATAACAATAAAAGCTAAAAGTAAGTTAACACATAAAATGTATACAGTTATACCACATTCATTTTGTTTAAGTAAAATATACATTCACTATTACCCACTGCAGACACTAGTAAAAGAACAAATTATTAAAATCTCAATGGCTTACTTAAAAAACACAAAACAAAACAAAAACATACCACCCTCTTTGAGCTCACTTAAAGTTACATCAACTAAGTAGAAAAAAGAAGTCTAGTTTCTCCCCCAGACACAAATGTACATCATTCACTTGTCATTCAGAGCCCCTTTGATTCATACACCAGACAACCTGTAGCTTAGGTTTTAATACTGTGTACGAACTGTGTGAGTACTGTAAGGCTGTATATTTCAGAATGTGAAGTGCTGAGCTGATACACAATATAGGTAATATTGCAGTTCAAACTAAGAGAAAGCCTCTATTATCCCAGTTAGTGATCCAGTTTTAAAAGTTCTACTTTAAGTCATGTGGCACAGATTACACCATAATTGAGCTGTGTATTTCAGACAGTTTATTCAGGTGAGAGTTTATGATTGATCATAAGTTAAAAAAGAAAACAAAACAAAACTCCTA
This sequence comes from Hyaena hyaena, assembly GCF_003009895.1. Taxonomy (NCBI): domain Eukaryota; kingdom Metazoa; phylum Chordata; class Mammalia; order Carnivora; family Hyaenidae; genus Hyaena; species Hyaena hyaena. The sequence continues at coordinate 1,383,273 of NW_024080959.1, forward strand.
GGGATGCCTAGCTGACTTAGTCAGTAGAGCATATAACTCTTGATCTCAGGGTCATGAGTTCAAGCCCCACTAAGTGATCTCTTTAGAGATCGCTAAAAATAAAAATAAAAATCAGGGGCACCTTGGTGGCTCAATCGCTTAAGTGTCCCACTTTGGCTCAGGTCATGATCTCACAGTTCATGAGTTGGAGCCCTGCATTGGGGTCTCTGCTGTCAGCACAGAGCCCACTTTGGATCCTCTGTCCCCTCCTCTCTCAAAAATAAACATTAAAAAAAAAAACAACAACCACACAATAGAATTATTGAAAAAAATTAAAAAACAAACTACAAAACTGTTGTTCTATCTTATACCACCATCAGAATTGAGTGAGAGATCCAACTGTTCTATGTCCTGACAAACCCTTGGTAATTAGCCTTAAATTTAGCGATTCCAGAAGGTGTGAATTTTGATTTTAATTTGCATCAACACTACATTTATGCTTGATCAGTTATAAACTTTTTCATATACTTGTAGACCTTATTTGTTAAGTGTCTAAGTCTTTTGCCTACTTTTTTACTGGGTTGTGTTTATTACTGATTTGTATGAGTTGTTTATATATTCTGAATACAAAGCCTTTGTCAGGTATATATACTGATGGTATTTTATCATATACTAATGGACTGAAGTTTTCAATTTTGTTGAAATCCAATTAATCTCAGTGTTCACTGAGAGTACAGCCTTCGGTGGGTTCCAGCTTTCCTTGAGGAGGTGTCCTATCAGATTCTTAATCTGCTCAGGTTCTGAGCCTGGTCCTGTCACAATGCACTTTAGTGCTCCACTTAACCTACTGGATCCCTCCTGTTATAAACTGAATTACGACTTTCTAAAATTCATGTGAAGTCCTAACCTGTGATGTGACTATATCTGGAGATAGAGCATGTAAGTAGGTAATTAAGGTTAAATGAGATCATAAAGGCAGGCCCCTTATCCGACAGGATTAGTAACCTCCTAAAAAGAGACATCAGAGAGCTTGCATGTGCATTCTCTTTGCTTGTACTGAGAGGAAAGGCCTGGGGGCGGTGCAGCAAGAGGCAGTGTCTGCAAGCCAGGAATAAAGTCCTTCCCTGAAACCAAACCCAGCTGGACCCTGATCTTGGACTTCTAGCCTCCAGAACTGTGAAAAAAAATTTCTGTTGTTTAAGCCAGGCTATGATATTTTGTTATAGCAGCCTGAGCAAACTAATACACTACTCTTCACATAAGGTGAGTGCCTCTTTCTTCACTTTTCCTCAACTTGTTGAAGATTCTCAAAAAAATTCAAAATGGCATCACTCAGCAATTAGAATCACTTTCTAGAGAAACAGGAGGATGGGGCAGGGCATCTAGTTAGCTCTATTGCCAAAACATTTGTTTTAGGTTAGTATTTCCTGTGTATTTATAATAATATGCACCACTGGGGCACCCGGGTGGCTAGGTTGATTAAGCATCAGACTCTTGAATTTGGCTCAGGCCATGATCTCACGGTTCATGATCTGGCCTTGCATCAGGCTCCACACGGACAGCATGGAGCCTGCTTCAGATTTTCTCTCTCCCTTGCTATCTGCCCTTCCCCTGCATGTGCTCTCTCTCTCTCTCAAAATAGATAAATAGAAACATTTAAAAAAAAAATGCACCACTATGATAAAGGGTAAGACAATGACTGTTTAACTTACATCTGTATATGAAAAGGTAAAGTTGATAAAGACTTTCAATAAGGAAAAGTAATCATTTGGATGAGAATAAGAAAGAAATATAAATATTATGTTCTCGGGATGCCTGGAGGGCTCAGTCAGTTGAGTGTCCAACTTTGGCTGAGGTCATGATCTCACTGGTTCGTGGGTTTGAGCCCCGTGGTGGACTTTGTGCTGACAGTGTGGAGTCTGTTTTGGATTCTTTATCCACCCCCACTCCCCACCCCTTTCCCACTCGCATTCTCTCTCTCTCTCTCTCTCAAAAATACACATTAAAAAACAAAAAAATATTCCCTAAATCCTGACATTGGAAAACTTAAAAAATATTCCAATTATGGAAATAGCTAAGTGAACATTACCACTTAGTGTTTTCTTTAAAAGATTAAAAAAAATCAGTCTGGTGGGTAATGATCAGTAATAATTTTTCTGAAAAATTTACATTTACAGAGATATCTGCTTTATATCTGTGTAGGTACAGTTGATGTTTGAACAACATGGGGGTTACAGACGCTGACCCTCTGTGCAGCTGAAAATCTGCATGTAATTTTTTTGTTGTTAAGTACTCTCTAAGCCCAAAGTGGGGCTTGAACTCACGACTCCAAGATTAAGAGTCACATACTCTACACACTGAGCCAGCCTGGTATCCCTATATATAATTTTTGATTCCTCAAAATGTTAGCTACTAACAGCCTACTATTGACCAGACAATTAACACATTATTTTGTATGGCTATTACATATATTTTGTACGGTATTATTTTGTGTTATATACTGTATCCTTACAATAATGTAAGCTAGAAAAAAGAAAACTGTATTAAGGAAACCATATGGAAAATGCATTTATAGAACTGTACTGCATTTATTGAAAAAACAATCTACATTTAAGTAGACCCTCATAGTTCAAATCTATGTTGTTCAGGTCAACTGTATGTGAACACACACACACACATACACACTTTTTGGTGAACTGTTTACACATTCTCCTATATAACCATAATTTCACTTACTGTTGATAATTTCCAGAACATTTTTAATTTCCACAATTGTCACAAGAATGTCTTTAGAGACTTAAAGTTCTATTATTATTATTATTAAGAAAGAATATATATATATTTATATATATATTTATATATTTATATATTTATATATATATATATATATTTATATATTTATATATATATTTATATATATACTTATATATATATACTTATATATATACTTATATATATTTATATATATATTTATATATATATATATTTATATATATATTTTAGAGGGAGAGAGAGTGTAAGCTAGGTGTGGTGGGTGGGGAAGGCGGGGGAACAGGCTCAAACAACTGAGCCACCCAGGCGCCCTGATTGAGACTTTTTTTAAACAACAATCCAATCAAGGTTGAAGTATTACACTGTATCTGGCCTTTTCTATCTTTTTAATCTTGAATAGTGCCCCCTCTATCCTTTTTCTTTACAACAGTGAATAATAACCAGTACTAAAAAAAAAAATCAGGGGTGCCTGACTGGCTCAGTTGGGAGAGTGTGCAACTCTTGATCTCAGGGTTGAACTCACAACTCCAACGCTGGGTGTTGAGATTACTAATAAATAAATAAATAAAATAAACATAAAATAAATACATAATACATAAATATATACAAAATAATACAAAATATATACAAAAATAAATAGTTTCTGGTAAAAATACAATGAAAAACTCGAATACACCCAGTAAGAGTAGTAAGTATTATTTTGTGGAATTTGTTTGTTGGTTTATTTCTTTGTTAAGTAAACTCTAGGCCCAACTCAGGGCTCCAACTCACGACCCCCAGATCAAATGTCACATGTCCTAGTGACTGAGTCAGCCAGATGTCTCTAAGCACTTAATCTTTTATGTACAATTTTGAAACAGAAACACTTAAAACCTCCCTCTCCCCAAATCTCCGGAAATGGAAAACTTTTCAAAAGTTTGGCATATGAAGCTTTTTAGTCTTTATCCCACTTAGAATGAATATTCCAGAAATAAAAGAGGATGCTGCCTCATGCCGAACTGAAATGACACGTTATGTATGGTTTATGTATGGGTCAGTTACCTTCCTAATACCGGAAGCCTCTGAATTCAGAATATCATCAGACTCCAAAGGTTTCAGATAAGGGATTGTGGATTTGTCTACGTATTGGGCCAACATGTAAACTGAGTTTATAGCTAAAATGTCTGGAAAACACAGGAGATAAGATATATCCTGAATGCTGACCTTTAACAGAAGTTTCCATTTCTGAAACAGGTTCTGATTTTTCTTCTCCATTAGACTCATCAACTTCTGCCACTGTTGTTAATTCTGGTTCACTCTTGTAGAGTCTATAATCCGGACCCTTGAAAAGATGATGTGCAATTAAAAAAAAAAAATTGCTACAAGTTTCTTTTAAAATGCTTACCTCTAAAGACTCAGATCAAACCCTGAAAGCTAAAAGTCTCAGCCAGCTATCTTGGGGACAGAGCACAACTGACATAGAGGTTATAACTGATATGGTCTTCAAATTAAGAATATTCCTCTTAGGGACAAAGTCATTAGAACATTTTTTATCATAGTAAACCTGAGGTCTGAAAATAATTATATCATATTAACTCAATTAGTCCTATTCCTTACCCTCCTACTTGTCTTCTAGCTTACCACATTTTACATTTCTTTAACCCCAAACCTCTTATTTTCAGCCTCCATGGGTAATGAATATTTCTCCTTGGCAATGTCCACATCCTCTAAGTTTTCTTAAATGGAACGCCCACATCCTAACCCTTTTATCATGCCTAGTAACAATCTTTTTCATTCTTGCTTCTTTCTGATTTAAATATATAATTGTACCTTTAATATCCTGAAATGGTATATTTAAAATAAGACTTCTTAGACAAATGCAAAGTAAGCACTTTACAAAAACATTAGAAATACAAAATTATGAAGTATTAAATTGTAAAATTAAGAAATGAGAATGGTAAAACCAAAACAGGAAAAACACAGATAATAAGTTTACATATAAATAAAAAAAAAAACAAAAAAAGCACTGGCTCAAAGTGGGGTTATAATAAAAAAGAAAGACTGAGTGTAAAATAAGTTATCAAAAATGAGAGGGCATGTACATGATTGATTATTCTGTGGCTATTGAAGCCACTTACACAGTGAGATCCATTTCTTGGATATCCTTGAACTTGATGAATCTTCTTTTCTTCAGGCAGATGGACTGGGCCCCTGCTATAACAGAGCAAGGAGCTGCTATCACTGGGCAGAGGGGGGGTAATGGGAGGCTGCTCTGTAAAGTCATAGGACCGAGGAAGTGGAGGCCGAGGTGGGACTACTTCCTCTTCCTAAAGATTGTAGAATAGTCACCTTATTTAGATAAGCATATTGAATTAAGTATATCTAAATTCTTTGCAATGGTAAGTTAACTTAAAAAAATCACTTTAAGATAATTAAAGGGACACTGCCAAGCCAAAAGTCAGTTTCATATTGAAAAGTAAAATAATGTTTATGATAGCCAGTAACTGGGTCTTAAATATGGTTTTATCTAACTTTTTTCCCTGTAATATTCAGGTTAGCTTTAGTTGAAGCTCAGAATCAAAACAGATGTATGACTCCTGTGTTTCACTTTAAAAATAAAAGAAAATAATTTAAAAATCTTACTGCCTATTTGTTTTTGCAATTTTTAAGAAAAAAATAAAGAAATATTTCTTTTTGATTGGTTTTAATATAAAATTCAAAACCACAAATGCTTTCAATTAGGTTGACAGTATCTCTTTGTAGTTGTAATTTCTTTATGGTATACATGACACACAGAGAACTTATCCATCAATCATCTTATAAATTTTACCAAGAATAAGAAACAATGATAAATATTCAAATTACTTATATTAGAAAAAGTATGACAATGTTAAAGTTCTAACATAAATGCAAAGTAGTGATTCTATTAGTTTATTTATTTTTGCATTGAGGGAAGAAAAATTGTATCTGTTAGAAGTACCAAATTACTGAATCAGTGAAATTTCAAGATTAAAACAGCAACTTAAATATATTTAGGAAACATTTTTGTTATGAAGAGAAGACAATAAAATTCCAATTCATGATTCATACATTTAAAATAATTTAGAGTTAGACAAACAATCCAAACTTACCTCGTTTTTGTACTTAACTGTTGAGAAAGGCTTTGATCCTGCCATACCTATTAAAAAAATTATAAAATGTGACTACTTACTCTCAACATATCTTTTAAGTCTACATAAAAAAGGAATAATTTCATTTATTTTATTTATTTATTTTTTAAAGTTCTTATTTTTAAGTAGTCTCTATAGCAGACATAGGGCTTGAGCTAACAAATCCCACAATCAAGAGTCACATACTCTACAGACTCAGCCAGCCAGGCGCCCCCATTTCACTTATTTTAAAAAGCCTTCAGTTCTAATCCCTCATTTATTAATGTTTTCAGAATTTGAAGCCAGTTACATTAAAAAAATACAAGTTAAAATATCTAGTTTATTTTTATTTTTTGTTTATTAAGTATTTGCTTTTGTTTTTTTATTTTTGAAAGACAGAGAGCATGAGCGGGGAAGGACAGAAGATCCAAAATGGGCTCCAGGCTGACAGTAGTAAGTCTGATGTGGGGACTGAACTCATGAATGTGGGGCTTGAATTCATGGACTATGGGATCATGACCTGAACTGAAGGTCATATTCATTCGACTAAGCCACCCATGTGCCCTTAAGTTTATTTTTGAGAGAGAGGGAGAAGGAAGTGGTGGAGGGGCAGATAGAAAGAGGGAAAGAATCCCAAGCAGTCTCCTTGCTGTCAACGTGGAGCCTGATGCAGGGCTGGAGCCCACAAACTATGAGATCATAAGTCAAACCTGAGCCAAAATCAAGAGTCAGACACTTAACTGACTGAGCCATCCAGGTGCCCCTAAATCTAATTTATTTTTATTTATTTATTTATTTTTTTATTTCTAGGAGAGAGAGACAGCATGAACAGGGGAGGGTCAGAGAGAGAGGGAGTCACAGACTGAAACAGGCTCCAGGCTCCGAGCTGGCAGTCAGCACAGAGCCCGATGCGGGGCTCGAACCCACAAACCGCGAGATCATGACCTAAGCGAAAGTCTGAAAGTCGGACGCTTAACTGACTAAGCCACCCAGGCGCCCCCCCTAAATCTAGTTTAAATAAGGGTATAGGGAAAAGAGTTTTCTGAAGTACTACTGATGTAAATATAATCCAGTACAATTTTTTAAGAGGGCAATCTGGCAGTTCCTATCAAGTATCGAAGATGTGTGCTCATTTCCCACTTCTTCTAATCCCTAAGCACTAGCATGTATGTTTAGTCATATACAGAAGAATGCTCATTACAGCAAGGCTTATGAAAGAAAAAAAAAACCAACTCAAAAACTGGAAACAAACTACATGTCCATCAACACAGAAATAATATTATAATACATTATAATAATAATTATACATTATAATTCATCTATACAATGAATTCTTACACAGCTATTACTGCATTCTACCATTAAGGAGAAACAAACCAAATTGTTGAAAGATAAGTATAGTATGATTCCATTTTTTGTTGTGGGGGAAAAATTCCTAAAAGCAAAACATTTTGTATATAATTAAACACATAAAACAGTAATTTATTTTTGTTGTCGGTGAGGTTGACAGAACTTTTGCTTTTTACTTTCCAAACTTGTGTAATGATTCAATGTTGTAAGAGTGCCTATTTTCTGATGTGAAAAATCCATTAACAAAGAAACCTAATTCTATGTTTCATTCCATTTATTTAAGAAAAAATTTATTTATTTTAAAGAAATCTCTACAACCGAGGGGCTCAAACTCGCAACCCTGAGATCAAGAGTTGTATGCTCTTCCGAATGAGCCAGCCAGATGGCTCTGTGTCACTCCATTTAGAATTAATATTTATGGTCAATTGCTGCGGAATAAAATATAAAGCTACTTTACCTGTTTCTGTAGTGCCCCTTTGCTGTTTGTGTTTACTCAGTCCTTCCATGACATCCTGAATTCTCCAAAGTTCTTTCTGAATCTGTGCACGCTGAATTCCGGCTGATTCGGTCTATCAGTAAAAAGAGACCACATACAGGAAAAAATAAAGTTGTAAACTACAATAATTATATATTTTTTAAAAATGAGAATTACAGTAGATTAAGTTTTGAGGATACTTAATATGATCTATGTGACTCTTCCAATTTTGTGACTTCTGTGGCAAAGATAATAAAACCGAGAAAAAAATTCAATTTCTCAGACTTAAGTGCATTATTTCACATCTCTTCAATAAGCTTTGCCTTGCATTACTGCTGATCACGAGGGACTAAAAAATGGAAAACAAAAACCAATATAGAAACTCACTAAACCCAAATTTAAAAAAATATATTTTTAAGGGAGAAGAAAAAAGAAATGGTAAGTATACTAATTTCTTAAGTTCTAGAAATTCTAGAAAATAAGATCATATTGGTCTTATCATTAGTCTTACTGAAATAAGATTCTAACAGAATGCTATGACTTTTATTGATACTTTGGATACAAAGAATTATGATTTTTGGAATGTAAATTTATTTTTTTTAAAAAAGGGCAATGAAGTACAAACTGTCACATTAACCAATAACATTTTTATTCACTGAATATCAGTTTTTGACAAATGTAGATATTAGAATGAAATCAATATATTTTATCAGTAAGCTAAAAAAGTCCTCCGAGGGGTGAAAACATGCTTTCAAAATCTATAAACATGAAGACTATGTACTAATGCTACTTCAAAAAGGCACTACATAACCTTCGTTATCCAGTTTTCTAAGCTACATGGCTGGAAGCATCCAAGTAAAATAAGGAAATATTCACACAAGACCCAAACACCATGATAACTCAGAGATGTGAATACTGACATAGACTTCTAGGGAATGAATTTCAGTTATAAAAACTAGATGTGTGCACATGTTCTATATAGAATATATATAGATTTTTGCAATAATTAAAAAAATATATAGAAAAAGTATACAATGAAAGTCTCATTTTTGTATTATTTCTCACTTATCTGATTACTGGTGTAAACAATATTCAAACACTTGTTACAATCTGAGTTTTACTTTCTATAGATTAAAGCTAGTCATATTTTCCATCCATTTTTCTAATGAATTGCTTCTCCAAACCAAAAAGAAAATTCCTTGCAGATGTAAATAGTAACTTTTGTTGAGTTAGTGGTCAACAATACTTCTCCCCGGTATGTCATCTTTTTAAGTTTTTGTTGCCTTCATTGTTTTCTTACTTATTACTTTAAAAAAACATAAGTTCTATGCTCAACGTGGGGCTTGAACTCACAACCTTGAGATCAAGAGTTACTTACTCTACTGACTGAGCTAGGCGGGTGCTCCGCTTACTTACTTATCAGTATGTTTTATGTGTCTGATGCTATTTTAAGTGCTTCAAAAATATCAACATACTTAGCCATTACAATAACCCAGTAAAGGTAGGCACTATTATGACCAATTTACATAGGGTTACAAGCATGAAGTGACTTTTACTGCCTTCTTAAACATATATTATCTCCACTTCTTAGTGTTCTTTGAGACAGGTATTATTGTTCCATTTTATAGGCAAGAAAATTAACACTTGGAACTTGATTCCAGATCTGACTGTTCATGCTAAATGGTGATGCATCTTCCCCTATTCAATAATGTATCAAAAGTCTATAGGCTAATTACAATTTGATAAGAAAGAGAAATTTATTTTTTATTATTATTTTTAATATTTTATTTATTTCTGAGAGAGAGACAGCATGAGCAGGGGAGGGTCAGAGGGAGAGGGAGATACAGAATCTGAAACAGGCTCTAGGCTCTGAGCTTGCTGTCAGCACAGAGCCCGACGCGGAGCTCGAACCCACAAACTGAGATCATGACCTGAGCCGAAGTCAGAAGCTTAACCAACTGAGCCACCCAGGCGCCCCAAGAAAGAGAAATTTAATATAGAATGGATTAGAATACATTTTTATTTTTTGATTTTTGAGTAATCTCTACACCCAATATTGGGGCTTGAATTTATAACCCTGAGATCAAGAGTTGTATGCTCTTCTGACTGAACCAGCCAGGTGCCCCAGCTTAAATTTTATATAATATAAATTACCCTTTATTGAATAAGTCCACGTAATTCAACACTTTATTTATTTATTTATTTATTTTAATTCAACACTTTAATACTAACTTCCATATAGTTAGCTAGGAACACAAAATATGACAGTGATCACACCATGTACCCAACAGAATAAAGAACTTTTAAACAATGAGAGATGGGCTACTGTGTGGGATAATAAGAATCCTATTATTAGAAATATTAAAACCTAGGTCTTAGGTGGCCAGTAGTGTAAAAACTGTTCAGGGCATGCATGAATCTCACAAGGTGTTTTGGGGTGAGTCAAAACCAGTTGAGACAATGCAAAAAACCATTCACTTCTGTACCTGAACTTCACCAAGGCGATCTAGCTGTTCTTGCATCTGGTTCCTGGTAACAGTCACATCATATTCTAACTTATCATACTCTCTCCATGCTCGTTCCAGTTCCTAAAATCAAAGAGCTGTCATTACTTTAAAGGGGAAAATGTGCTCTTATATTGTTATCACTGCAATGACACGCTTTCTAGATTTTAGAAAATTGTGTAAGTTTATACTGGGTGAATAAAAACTTTCGTAATTCATTTTCCTTTCCTATAATTCATTTTCCCTTTACTTTCCTGTTTTAAAGCACTTTCTTAACTGCCCTGACTAAAATTTCTCCATAAGTAAAAATACTACATAGGTTGTATTTTAGCATGTTGGATTTTCACTAATACCAGAAGCCTAACAAAACTTTACCTGGAATAAATTTACAGTAATGTAATTAGGTTAGCTGAATTAGAAAACTAATTAGAAACCTAATTCACTAAACAACTCAGTGAATTCTGCCCTCAGAGACTCAATATATATGCTACCCACCTCTTCTTTTCTCCTTTGGAAAAAAAAAATCACCCCAACTCTAAAATCACAGAGAGGTTTTTCATATTTGGTCTTTAACCACTCGTCATCTAATGAATATGGAATGATTCTACAAATGGTCAAAAATACACCATCATTTCACTGTTTCAGAACTCTATTCTATGGGAGTACACGTATTCTTCTACGAGCTGTAATTACTCCTCAGACATTTCAGAGTGGTATGAAGTCAACAAATTGATAAAGTAAGACAGGGGCTTTGATCAGTTTTATCATTAGTGTCGAGTGTGATGTTAGCAAATGTAACACAACCAACAAATACATGCTGAATGCTGTTGTGCAATGAATTAATAACTCTGCTCTAAGAACCGTTCATTAACAGAGATTTCTTGCCCTGAACTGTGCTGAATGAAGCCGCCCTGAGAAATGTCAGTTTAACAACAGGAAAGATCTTGGGATAAGGCAAGAGGAGGCTGAGTGTGGAGGAAAAGGTACTTAAAATAATCTTAACAGTTTTTCTTAAATGTTTATTTGAGTGAGAGTGTGCGCATGAATGGGAGAGGGGCAGAGAGAGAAGAAGACAGAGAATCCCAAGCAGGCTCCATGCTCAGCATAGAACCCAATGAGGGACTTGATCTCACAACTGAGAGATCACGACCTGAGCCAAAATCAAGAGTCGAGAGCTTAACCGACTGAGCCACTCAGGTGTCCCAACAGGACTTTTTAAATTGAAGAATAGTTGACACATGATACACAATAATCTTAACAGTTTGTTTTTTTTGTTTAAAAATTTTTATGTCTTTATTTTGAGAGAGAGACAGAGAGTGAGTGGGGGAGGGGCAGAGAGAGAGGGAGACACAGAATCTGAAGCAGGTTCCAGGCTCTGAGCTGTTAGCACAGAGCCCGATGCGAGGCTCAAACCCATGGAGATCGTGACCTGAAGAGATCATGAAATCATGAGCTGAAGTCGGACGCTTAACCGACTGAGCCATCCAGGCGCTCCTAATCTTAACAGCTTGTTTGTAAAGGTTCTCTTAAAGAGTTATTTTACTTTTCATTCTGTGCAACTAGCTTAAAATTACTTTTTAAAACATAGGTAATGGAAAGTTATTCAAGGTATACATTTCTAAAAATTAAAATGAGTGTTAAAATATGGCCATTTGGAATAATTGCTTCTTGAATATAAGATTTTCCTTAAGCAGGTTTTACAATGAATTATATTTTTTTAAAACGTAAAGATAAACCACTGGAGATTTTCTTTTAAAGGTTTATTTTGAGAGAGAGAGAGTAACTGTGCAAGCAGGGAAGGAATATATATAGAGAGAACCCCAAGCAGGCTCTGTGCTGACAGCACAGAGCCTGATGTGGGGCTCGATCTCATGAACTGTGAGATCATGACCTGAGTTGAAATCAAGAGTTAGATGCTTAACCAATTGAGCCACCCAAGTGGCCCACCACTGGAGATTTTTTATCATCTCTTTTAACTGACTTCACAATTAATAAAAATTTTAAAAGGCAAAGTGATAAAGGACTAACAATTTTTATGTCATCTACATTGTGTAAAGATTAGTCTCCTTACTTGGCTTCAACATTTACTTGAATAAATAAGGATATTATTCTTCTTTAATAAAATTTGCCTCTAACATCTTCTAATTTGTGTACATCACAAAAATTACAAATTTAAATGGTGGGCTTTAAAGGCTTTAGGGAGGGTAAAATGAAGATGACAGACCCAATAGCCGACCAGTAATTAAGTACAGATGGCACTGCCAGGCTAACACCTGACCTCTCTTGTAGAAAAGCCAGTTTCAGGGTGGATCCAAAGGCTATAGAGGCATCTACATGTCAGAAGATTTTAGGATGGTAAGAATCCTTGTCTTTCTCATGGAAACACATAATCTAGAGCTAGGGAATGAGAACCAGAAATTATTTTCAGGGTAAAGAAACACAATATACTTTCAATTTTTCTAGGCTGGAAAGTGCACTCTAACATATGGCCAAGTCCCATAATCCTCCTGGGCTTATCTGCTTCCACCTTCACCTCTGGGCTCCTCAAACATGATTATACATGGGCAGAACACAAATCAGTAGGGAACGGCAAAGAAAGGGGCAGCATTGGCAAAACATCAGTTTCTCCCAATACCTGGCTGAGCATTTCATTAAAGAATTAAAAAAAATTTTTTTTATGTCTTTATTTTGAGAGACAGAGAGAGAGAGTGGGGGAGGGGCAGAGAGAGAGGGAGACACAGAATCTGAAGCAGGCTCCAGGCTCTGAGCTGTCAGCACAGAGCCCAACGCAGGGCTCAAATCCACGGATTGTGAGATCATGACCTGAGTCGAAGTCGGACACCTAACTGACTGAGCCACCCAGGCGCCCCTTCATTAAAGAATTTAATGGATTACACAAGTACCATGTTGAAAATCTTTAAACATGACCTTACAGGTTTTTTTGATCAAGAAGATAATATACAAGTATGACAAGGCAATTAAAAGGGGTAATGACTTTTAAATATACAATTATCTAAAAATCACAAGCATTTAAGTCAGGAAAAAGTGCTTTTGATAAAAATGTGGAGAGTTTCATGCTATATACAGTTAAAAGAATGAATGAAATTTTGCAATCTACAAACCATATGGATGACTCTCACCATGTTAAAAGAAGCCAAAGAGTATATACTATATGATTTCATCCGTTTAGAGTTCAAACATAAGCAAAAAGCTAACATACAGTTTAAAAGTCAGGTAGTGGTGTTCCAGGGAAGAGTCACTGGTCACGGAGCTTCTGGAATGCTAGTAAAATTCAGTGTCTTGATATGGATGTCAGCCAAATCTATGCACATGGATTGTGTACATGGATTATATGTCTGATAATATGTTATACTCTAACAAAGGCAAAAAGGAAAAAAGTATGTGCATATGTAAGATTGTTACAGGGATGGCAGAAGACGTCTCAAGAATTTGACTTGGTCTAACTTCAGGATGGGGAACAGAGTAACTTTTAATCGTGGTGACTTCTTTATACTGAGATGAGACCTGGCCATTATGGGGGGAAAAAACCTTCAAGTAGGTCTGTAACACTGAGATGCAATGAAATGTCAGGCTACCAAAAATGAGGATTTTAATATTTAAAATGGAACTATAGTGATTACATATTTTGATCTTTATTAAGAAAGTGATAGGACCAATGATTCATTTCCAAGTTTTTAATGTAATTAGATCTTTCTTTTTTCTTTTTTTTTTTTTAAGATTTGATTTTTAAGTAATCTCTCTACACCCAACATGGGGCTTGGATCAAACTCCTAACCCCGAGATCAAGAGTCGCATGCCCTACTGACTGAGCCAGCCAGGCACCCCACCTTTTCTTTTCTAGAATCAACCATAACTTATAACCAAATCCACCTGTGGGAACAGTTACACAATATGCTATTACAAATAAATGTGTTATCTTTATTTATAACCTTTAACTTGTACCTGTAGTTTCTCTTCTAATCTCCTTGAAATAAAACTATACTCCATCTGAAAGAATTAGTTATTGTTTACTGTACAAATTTGAGATGTAATATATTTATATAATTATAAATGTAGAAAAGCTAGTATGTAGGGCAAGAAAAAGAAAGAAATACCTATTATTGTGCTACACTTTTGTTAGCATTTTCATGGATTTTATTTTAACCTTTTTCAGACATACACAATGTTCAAATACACACCAAAGTAGGGCCCACTCCAAATTCAACAGTTATGGGTACAGAGCCCATCTGGTTTCATCTATAGTACTCATATTCTACTATCTTTGTGGGCTTATTTGATTTTATTTAAATTTTTTTTAATGTTTAGTTTTGAGAGAGAGAGAGAGAGGGAGAGAGAGAGAGAGAGACAGGGTGCAAGTTGGGAAGGGGCAGAGAGAGAGGGAGACACAGAATCCAAAGCAGGGTCCAGGCTCTGAACTGTCAGCAGAGTCCAATGTGGGGATTGAACTCACAAACTGTGAGATCATGATCTCAGCTGAAATTGGACACTTAACCAACTCAGCCACCCAGGCGCCCCTGTGGGATTATTTTAAAGCAAACACCAAGCATCATATCATCTATAAATACTTCAGCATGTATTTCTAAAGAAAAGAAAGCAAAATGGAAAAAAAAAAAAACACCATGGAAATTCTTACTTTTAAAATCATTAATATGCATTCCTTAGAAAATTTTCCCCTGTTCTCCTCTCTATTCCCTTACTACTTATTTAAAAGCACTTTTTAAAATGTTTATTTATTTTTGAGAAACAGAGAGAGTGCAAGTGGGGGAGCAACAGAGAGAGATTAAGACACAGAATCTGAAGCAGGCTCCAGGCTCTGAGCTGTCAGCACAGAGCCTTACGTGGGGCTTGAACCCATGAACTGTGAGATCATGACCTGAGCCAAAGTCAGACTGAGCCACCCAGGATCCTCTCTATTCCCTTGCTACTTATATGGGGACGAGATTGGGTCACTTACTCTGCAGAATTTCTTGTATTCTACTTTTTGCTAACTGAATTCCTGTGGGATTCCTTTGCATGCTTTTCCATTTGCTTTATTTCTTATAAACTTGTAGTTCTGAGGCTTGCTGACATTTGGATATGATTTTTTATTAAAAATAGCTTGCAATTGTTGTTGGGCACTGTCTTCTGTACTAAATCAGGAGGTATATCACATCTGCCTACCTCTTTTAGGGGGGATGTTGTAATTATAAAATAGCCAAGTATTTAGAAATTATTTCAAAATCTTTCAAAATGTATTCCATGCCAATTCATAGATATTGATGAAACTACTGCAAAAAATTACATTTTACTATAGCCATGATTCTCAGAAACTCTTTATTACATTGAGAATGAGTATATTAAGATATTTAATGTGTAACCTTCTCCCCAAGGCAGTTCATTTGTCCGGCTTTCTTGCCCCTGTAAGTTTATGATCCTAAACTCTAGCATATCCACTGGAGTCCAGTATATCCACTGGAGTCTAAAATCTGTTTACTCAAGGTCCTCTTGCTAGAATCCAGCTTAGAATACAAATCAGTTCAAATGGAGTCTATACGTATTGTTTATTCACTGTAATCCTGGGCAATCTGTCTCAGTTTTCCATTTTTAACATAGTAATAGTACCATTTCAAGGGATAATGGGGATTAAGTACATGTAAAGCCCTTAGTCTGGCACCTAATAATTGTTCCAAAAATATTCATGATTATTATTATTACTTCATATAATGGTATGATTTCATAGTGGGTAAATGCATAAACCACCAGCATTATTTAGCATAAATGGGGAGGCCTCTATACCTCTCTTATGATGTCTGAAATTCCAATTTTAGAGTTTTGAGTAAGATGATCTAAATTTGATCCCAAGTACCAGAAACTACAAGTTATGTGACTACATAGGTAGTGAGGTAGATTAGAAGGTACAGAAGCCCTAGAATTAAAAAGTCCTTGATTTAGGTGTTGTTTCTTTCCTTATTAGTTATATCATCTATGCCAAGTCATTTAGCCTCCATGGGCCTCAGTTTATCTGTACAGTGAAGATAATGAAAATGAAAATAAACTGAGATAATAATTATATTTATTTTGCATATGATTTTCTTAAAGATCAAACCAGATAACAGGTGGGAAACACAGAATAACAAATATATTTTGCTGCCATTATTGGATGATTACAAAATATTTGGTTCCTTGAACTGCTAGGTAGAGTAATTGAAGCACCTGTTGAACTGATAAAACCTAAGAATATTTCTCTTCCATTTGGAGGCCTAATGTAAATTCTTCAAGAGAGGTGACTGCAGTGGATGTTTATGGAACTCCACACCATATCCCTTCTGTCCACTTAATTTCAAGGAACCGCATTAAGTTCCATGCCTGCTAGTGTCCATGGCAAGCAAGCTAAGGCAGTTTGGAAGTATGGGTGAATGAGGGACACTGGGGCAACTTCAGCCAGTGAGTGATACACACCCTGGCCTCCCAGACTTGGGTAGAAAATTCTGAGGCATTCTGCTCATTTCTTCAAATAGTCCCCAGTGGCCTACAATGGGAACCAGCTTGGTAGTGAAACCTCCATAGGGCTGTCTCCCTCTGTCTCATTCTGTACACTCTCTCACTTCTGCTTCCAGCAAAGATCCCAAAAGAAGATGGTGATGGTGACACATTGCAAGATTTCAAGTGTACCTGATTGCTATAACAACCTTTGCTACTAATCAGGCTTAGGTAAAAAGAAGTAGAACCAAGGTGAGAACACAGAGGCACTAGGTGCTTACAGTACGTAAGTTTGTTGGATGGGGCTTACGGAAAGAAGATACGATATCAAGAATTTAATGAAACACCACAAGAACACCGCTTTACATGCTTGCCTTGTGTTAATCCTAGTTTTATTTACCCAAATGGCCAACCAGGTGAGGAGAAGACGTTCTCAGAATCAAAGCTTTCATCTCTGGAGGCATTAATTTTATACCTCTTGTATCTTTTATATATCATGGCTTGGATTTGAACCAATGACCTCAATCAACTGCAAAAGAATCAGAAGAATCCTTTGGGATTCTGCTAGCACAAATGTAATTCAATTTTAAATCTAATCAACATCCACCCAGTGTCAACCATATGCCCAATATGATGTCAGGCATCATTTGTAGTCTTGAGCTGTAAGTATGAACAAGTTTACCAAGATAGAACTAACATTGATTGTATTCTGTGTAGTAAGACATGTCTTGGAAGAACATATTGAGGGTTTGTAATGACCAACGAATAATGCTAAAGACAAAGAAAAAGAAACCTGGAAAGTGATTACATGGCATAACAACCAAAAAAAAAAAAAAAGGGATAATCAAACATAATAATTTTCTATTAAAACACTTTTAACAAAACTTCCATCAGAGTTAGAGTTAATCTTGGGATAAAGCAAACTGTGAGCCTCTGATCAAATTTAAGTTACTTAACCCATTTGTTAAGGAGGAAAAAAAAAGAACAATTCAATTGAATACTATACATCCTCAAAATTTTCTAAAACAGATACCAAATCATGAAACAGTTCCTAACTACATTTTGATTCAACTCAGGTTGCCATAGAGATAGTGAGTTTTTCATTCGGTTGGCATTGACAGCTTAGCCCCATTCCCCCTTTCTAATGTCATATTCTTGATCCTCTATTCCAGTCAGTTACTTGTATTTCTTGTAGAAGAACATGTCTCCTACATTCTTATCTTGGTGTCATGGTTCAAGGTGTTTCATCCTGTATGGACCTCTCGTTACTGCCCTTCCTACGCAATCCTACCCACCATGGGTTAACTAAGGGACTACTTCCTAGTAGACCGCATTTAGGTGCCACTATTTCCTTTGTGACTATGTTATAAAAGTCTATGTAGATTTAAGTCTTCAGAGATTCTGCTTAGAAGACCTGGGACTGAGTTCTAGGCACAGCATTGATTAGCTCTGTAACACTGGGTAAGTCATCTGGTTCAATCATCAAAATGTTAACACACATCCTACAGTGCTGGATGCTAGTGCTACACAGATGAATGAGCTAGAGTCTGATATCAAGGAGTTCACAACTGAAAGGATATTAAATTCTTTTTCATTTCTTCTTGAGAGTGTGTATGAAAGAGGGGAGGGGCAGAGAAATAATCTCAACCAGGCTCCTGCACTGTCAGCACGGAGCCTGATGAGGGGCTTGATCACACGACCTGTGAGACCATGACGTGAGCTGAAACGAAGATTCGGATGCTTAACCGACTGAGCACCCAGGTGCCCTGAAAGGGTCTATGAACCTTACAGTGTAATAGAATCAAATGAAATAATGGAAACAACAGTATTTAAAAATAGGAATGGTATATTAAATATAAGGCATTTAAGAATCACAAAAAGTATGCTTTGATTTATTTCCAATCATGGTAGATTCCTTTAAAACTTGCTCATGTTTGGAATATGAATTCAGTGTTTAGAACTGAAGCCATGTTGAAATTCTGGTATCTTGTCAGTTTGGAAAGACCTCTCTTAGTTAAGCTATAACTGTTTAACTGTTTGTGGACCTTTTTTTTTTTTTTTAATGTTTATTTTATTTTTGAGAGAGAGAGAGCATGAGTGGGGGTGGAGAGGTACGGAGAAAGAAGGAGACAGGGAATCCAGAGCAGGTGCTATGCTGATACAGAGAGCCCAGTGTGGGGCTTGAATTCACCAACCATGAAATCATGACCTGAGCTGAAGTCAGACACTTAACAGACTGAGTCATACAGGTGTCCCTGTCTGTGGACCTTCTTAAAAGGTAGCGGCTCCCTGCCTGAAGTTATAGACAAGGGTATATTAGCAGTTTTCTATAACTGGTAGCTTCTGCTAGGATTTTTCTTTCAAAAGGCTGCTTGGGTAGGAGTTCTTACTAGGTTTACAGATAACTATCAGAAGATCTAACACAAACTGTTTAAACTCAAAATAGTCCATTTATAAACTCTAAAATTTTAGATTTGATAATTCCAAGAGATTCTTTATAAACTGACACGACTATGGGTTAAAAGGTCCTAATTATATTTCCTACTCAAATCTATTATCAAAGCTGAGACCACACCGTAGCTATGATAGTGTCAATGGCTTCCTGGAAGCATTTCTCAGGGGCCTTTTATTGACATGGTTGGTTAAAGGAATCCAATTACCATCTTCCCAAATTATTCTAACTCCCTAAAATCTATGAATTATTTTTTTTTTAAAGATTTTATTTTTAATTAATCTCTACATCCAACATGGGGCTCAAACTCACAACCCTAAGATCAAGAGTCACATGCTCTATTGACTCAGCTACTCAGGTGCCCTGAAATACTTATTTTCTTAATGTAATAAATATTAACATATTTAAGGGTTTTCATTTGAATAATACACAAATAGGAGTATTTATCT
This sequence comes from Hyaena hyaena, assembly GCF_003009895.1. Taxonomy (NCBI): domain Eukaryota; kingdom Metazoa; phylum Chordata; class Mammalia; order Carnivora; family Hyaenidae; genus Hyaena; species Hyaena hyaena. The sequence continues at coordinate 1,402,862 of NW_024080959.1, forward strand.
CCCTTGTAAAACAACTATTTCACAAGGAAGAGAATGCTCACTCTAAGAGAAAGAATTACATTTATTTTGCATCAGAAAACAAATCACCCTTTTATTACTAATAACAAATTAATTTCTTGTTATAGTAAAGAACAATCCTAAAGACAGTCTAATTACACAGAAACATAAACAGAAGTCAGGCAGAGAAGGACAAATATCCTATGTTTGCACGTATAGGAGGATTAGGAGGAACTTAACTGAGGACCATGGGGGAGAAGAAGGAGGGAAATGGTGGGGGAGAGGGAGAGAGGCAAACCATGAGAGACTCTTGAATGCTGAGAAACAAACTGAAGACTGATGGGTGTGGGGGGGAGAGGGGTGATGGGCATGGAGGAGGGCACTTGTGGGGATGAGCACTGGGTGTTATATGGAAACCAATTTGACAATAAACTATCTGTAAAAACAAAACAAAAAAAAACAACAACAGAAAAACAGAAAAAAAAAAAAAGAACTGCATAAAATGTCAGTGACCCTTACTAGAAGAAATCTGTTACTTACAGCAGTGGCTCGAGAGAGTTCTCTACACGTACTAAGCAGTCCATTTTGTAAATCGTCCCTCTGTAACACCACGGTCTGAATGGCTGCCGGGTTATCTGCATTCATTTCTATCTCTTGGCTGGCTGATAGCAAAGCTTGCTCAAGCGTGTACTATTATAATAAAAAGAATTATACTTAATGTTCTGCATCATCGAATTAATTCTTTTTACTTTAGTTATCAGTGTCCTGATGATAACTACATAAGGTAACATCAATTGTAGATAATAAACATAATTGTCCTACTTTCTCCTTGTGCAGTTGCTGAAGTTTCTCTTCTAGAGCATGTACCACTTTATCTTGTTCACATAACCGGCTTAACTTGGCCTAGGTTAGAAGAGAAAATCCACTGTTAGCAAATTTTTATTTTTCCTGTAGTTGGAGGTAGGTGTAATAAGAAAACACATTTAAAACAGCCATAGAATACCTAATTAGGCCAATCTTTATTTCAATCAATAAAATAAAAATTAAAATAGCTTTTAAAGGCACAATGCTTAACAAACATGCATATGAAGTGAAGAAGCATTTCAACCATACTATTTAACCTACACAATTCAAAATATTCATAGTAATCAAGCAGTCTCATAACTTTAAACAAAAGATTGCTTCTAATGCAATAATACAAATAAAAATTTGCTAAATGGAGGAAAAAAATCACTTGTGATAGTTTAAATGTTTTGAATTCTTGGTATTACCCCAATTCCTAATTATGAAAATATCAGAGGGTACTCCATTAAAATTTCAATACTAAAATAAACCAGTTCTCCAGATGTCTGAGATAAACTGCAAATATGCCTCAAACCTTATTATATAATGACAAGCAAGTAATTGGAGATTTCAGTTTCTCTGCCATGGATCTGTTAAAGTAACTACCTTATCTTTATTAGATGACAAAACTCAAGCTATACCAAATGCCATATATTGAAATGAGAAGGTATAACTCAATGGAATAAAACCAGGGGACATGAGGGAAGAATGAGATACTGTAAAAGTAAATAAAGAATGAATGGCAGGTCAGCCAATCTAATTATTAACTGTATTAATTGTATTTTAGATACAATTAAAAAAGAAGACTAAAATTTAAAAAGAAGCAGTTACAGAATTTCTAGAGACTGATAACCTTCTCTAGAAGACAAAGACAATTTTACTTTGTCTCCAGTTCTCCATACATTTTTTTTGGATCAGCAATAGTCTTTTACTTAAGAAAATTTTTTTATTTTAGAGATAGAGAACATGTACATGCTCAAGAGGGAGGGAGGGAGGGAGGGGAGAGGGAGAGGGAGAGAGGGGGAGAGAGAGGGGGGGGAGAGAGGGGGGGAGAGAGAGAGAGAGGGGGGAGAGAGAGGGTGGGGGGAGAGAGAGAGAGAGAGAGAGAGAGAGAGAGAGAGAGAGAGAGAGAGAGAATATCCCAAATAGGCTCTACACTCACTGTGGAGCCTGACCTGGGCTTGATCCCATGACCCCGGGACCACACCTGAACCCAAATCAAGAGGTTCTCAACCAACTGAGGCACCCAGGTGCCCACAGTCTTTTACTTTCATTTAAGTTATTTTTCCTAAATTCAATTATGGGGAGGGGGGATAGTTACGAATAGAGGAGTGATGATATAATTTAATCTAAGTATAAAAGAAAAAATGCTAATTTATTTGATGTCATTTTGGTGGGCAAGGGAGAAAGAGTAAGTTTTTTGTCATGCTTATTTCCAATGTTTTGGCAGAGAATATAACAGAATACTCATAATACATATAGAGCATACTAACACTTACATCAATATCCACTTCTTCAGGTCTGTATTTGTATAATGTGCCTCTACATTCATCTTGTGACAGCTATAGGGGAAAATGTCAGGTAGCAAGTTTAAAAATAATATTTAAAAAACATATTTAGCCTATAGTTAACATTTTAGATTTATATAATAACAAAAATGGGATTTTAATGATTCTTATACTTTAAGAAGTTTAATTCAAACACAGATCATTACAAAAGCAGAAAAATATTTAACAGTGATACAATATGTAAGATACATAAAAATGATGTTAACTTAAGCTTGTCAAACAAAATAATAAGTTGGTCAAATAAATTATACAGAACCTTACATTTTCCATTTGCAAGACACACATTATTTTAATGTAAAATTGACAAATACAATCATAGCAACTGTATTGAATCAAATATTCAAACTAGGCATATTTCAGCAGCCAGAACCATCCTTCACGGTATACACATAATCACACAACTGTGTATGTGTACACTCAATGCCAACACACCTCAGTACAACTTTATTAACAAAACCTGTAACATACTGTATACATATACATAATATATAAACACACATACACAATATAGACTTATCTTGTTCTTCTGTCTTAAGAACTAAAAGATAATGGGGGAAAAGGATGGGTTTAATTGAAAAAAGGAAACTCATTCAAAACCTCATAAAACTGAAAGCCTATGTTATAAACTATGAATAGTCAAACTGCATAAAAAGTTTATATGTGTTCTTTGATACCGTTTTTTTTTTTATTACACTATTAAGAAATGATTGTTCAGTACACTTAAACATCCTTTCTTCAAGCTCCTTCCCAATATCTTTTGGTTAAACAAATCTTCATTTTTGCTTGTATTGTATCAAGATTTCAAAAGCCATCCTAGTCAGTTATACCACAGATCACATCAGAGCCTCTGCAAGCGATATTTCACTCTCTCCCTGGTCTTTTGCCTTTATATTGACTGCTAGACAGTAACAAAAATATAATTGGGAAAACTTACTTGGGCTCATCACATATTTACTAACTGGCACACTTTTTCTCAAAGTGGGGACGGGAATAATGTATCCCCACTATATTCCAGATTGGAAAATTAAACTTCATCTAAACACATACAAATGCATAAAAATGTGTAAGTTTTAAATATATATGTCCACTTGGTAAAAAACTGCTTGCCAGTTACATCTTTAGAAGGAAACTTAATTTAAAAGCAGGTAACTTTGAATGGATCTAGAAGTGTAGTATTAGGAGGTTAAAATTTTAAGCATTACAAACATACAATAATAAATCCTGGATTGATGTGTTTCATTTCAAGACATTACTTTCACATCCTCATGCAAATGAATCTGTGACTATTTAAGGGTATGCAGTGATTACTAAACAACAAAACTTTCATAGAAATGAGTTATCACATGAAAAATGAATTTAATGAGAAAAGTCAGAATACTTGTGCAGTATTTTCAAATAAAGATAATTGAATATGTCATAAGAAGTATCAATTTTTATTCTAAATTAAAGCACCTAGATTCAAGAAAATAATTTGTACTTTTACCTGAAAAAAAGTAATGCAAAGAAAGTTTTAAAATGATAAAAAAAAATGTAGGACAATGCCAAAATTAAATTCTCCCATTTATAAGAAATTACAGAGATGCAAAGCCTTGTCACTAAATGTCCAAATATACTTTACTTAATATTTAAAGTTAAATGCAAAACAGCTTTACTAAACCATGGAATGTAAAGTTTGAATGTAACTAGTACATAGTGTGACATCTAGATTAAAATATGAAAATTGTATCCTATATCCCAGGGTCAATAGAAGGACTAATATTTTTAAATGGAAATTTAGCAATCTAGAATAAAAATTTAGGGTATTGGTATACTATTTTTATTTATGGACTCTTACTGCTTCTTCATTTTCACATCAGTTGGCAAAGTAAAAAATGTGTACTGTGTTGTTAAGAGTTCAAGAGTGATATATCCTTTTTTTTCCAAACATTTTTAAAAAATGCTTATTTATTTTTGAGAGAGAAAGACAGTGTGCACACAGGGGAGGGACAGAGAGAGGGAGAAACACAGAATCTGAAGCAGGATCCAGGTTCTGAGCTGTCAGCACAGAGCCTGATGTGGGGTTCGAAATCACAGACAGTGATATCATGACCTGAGCTGAGGTCGAGCACCTACCTGACTGAGCACCCAGGTGCCGCAAGACTGATTATCTTTAGAGCCATATAAATATATTACATAAGTTAGATTTACTTTATCATTATTTTTAGTACCACTGAAAAATTCATTAAAACCTTTTATCAAGTTATTCAATAAAAATGCTTATTATTAGACACTAACAAAATTTTAAAATAATCAGTCTTGTACTATACATTGCTTTTACGTATTAGAAAAATAAGAAAATATGATTATTCTTTAAAACATTAACTTTTAAGCATGGCTTATTTTCCATTACTGAGAATAATTACTGAGGCTTTTCTTAAGAAAAGATGGATATAGTTTATTGAAAGTACTTCTACCTGGAATTAAAGGAGTTTGCTAGTTAGTCCTCACTGTGAAAATCTTACTAAAGAAAAAAGTAATTTCATGAATATTCTCATTAAGTTCTCTATAAAATCATGTTTCACTTTTTATCATTTTTCAAATGCGTCTTTAGCTTAAGAAAAAAGTGTTATAGATTTGAATACCTTTTTTCTGAAGTACCTGAGCAATACTAGAAAAGCACATGAAAAGAGGTTATAGAGAATTTATAAGGGTTAGCAGTGCTCAAGCTTCAATCTGAGAAGTGTATTATACAGACATATATATCTATAAAGATGTGCTATATTTAGAAAGTGAGAATTTTCATAATAAAATATCTAATAATCTTTTAAAAACCTGGCTTGGCATTAAGTTAATACAAAATTACTTTTGTTAATCAAAATTCAATTTCTATGGTATTCCTTTTAAGTAAGTGACTATATATATTTTATTATTTTAAAACAATTTTATAGTGTATTTATTTTTGAGACAGAGACAGAGCGTGAGTTGGAGGAGGGGCAGAGAGAGAGAGAGGGAGAGGGAGACACAGAATCTGAAGCAGACCCCAGGCTCTGAGCTGTCCGCACAGAACCTGATGCAGGGCTCGAACCCACAAGCTGCGAGATCATGACCTGAGCCGAAACTTGGATGCTTAACTGACTGAGCCACTCAGGTGCCCCCATATATATATATTTTTTTAAAGCTAATGAATATATATAAATCCCGAAAGGGTTTTTTGGAGAAATATTTGATAGAACTTGACATTTTTTAAGGGCTCAAAAATAGTCACAGGACTGTAGGTATTTATTTGCTAATATTAGTCTGTACTTTTCAAAACCATTATTTATCAGGTGCTTAATTTCATGGATGTTAATTTTTATAAAAACTCTAGTACAAAAATTAGTTGTGAAAGGCAGGAGAATGCAGGAGATTCATAAATGCAGACGATTTTTCAACACCATGAGCACTGATTTAGCATCTTTTAAATTCAGTTTTAGATCCTTTTTATATTACCAATTTTAAGAAAATTACTTAATAGGTAATTTTTCAGGTGTCTCCTTTCTTCTAAGAAAATGTGAACTTAAAGGTTCTCCTAAGAGAAAATCTAAATGGCTATGATTTAGAATAATCGGTCACAAAACATCATATTGCCAATATATTTTCAGTTGTATTTCAGGAAACTATTAACACAGCATTGTGATGCAATGTCAGGGAAGCACATTGTTAGAGTATACAATAGACACTTTCATAAAGATTTCCTATGGGTAGTAACACAGTAAGGGAAATCTGGAGAAAAATTAAGGTTTAATATCAATTTATGCAAATTAATAAACAATTTTAGAAACGTGTCTGAAAGTCACTTTCTTTTTTTTCCATTTTTTAAGAAAATGCTTATTTTGAGAGAGAGAGAAAGAACGAGCTGGGTAGGAGCAGAGAGAGAGGGACAGAGAATCCCAAGCAGGCTCTGTGCTGACCTGGGGCTTGATTCTACAAACTGTGAGATCATGACCTGGGCTGAAATTAAGAGTTGGATGTTCAACTGACTGAGCCATCCAGGTGTCCCTCTTTCATATTTTTAAATATATATATATATTTTTGAAAGACAGACCATGTGCATGCACACACACAGGGTCGGGGGCAGAGAGACAGAGAGAGAGAGAGAATCCCAAGCAGGCTCTGTGCTTGGGCTTGATCTCATGAGCTGTGAGATCATGACCTGAGCTGAAATCAAGAGCTAGATGCTGAATTGACTGAGTCACCCAGGTGCCCCTGAAGGTCATTTTCATCCACCAGTGGTGCCCTATAACAATTAAGTATTTCATTAGTGGTTTAAAAAAAAAAAAAAAGAACTCTATAAAGATACCCGCAACTTGATAGGACTGAGTCAACACTGATTCCCTGGTAAGCAGCAGCCTATCTCATGCCTAGGAATGGCTGCGGATGGTAGATATTCAGATCTTTCAGTTTTATACAAATTTAGTTTTTTCTTTCAAGTATTAATACATTTATACAAGTGTATTGTTCTGGTCAGTGATGCTAGTATATAAAACCACTCTCACATACCTCTACACTTTTGAAAAACTCCCAATTAGAACGTTTAGTGCAACTGAGTAATTTCAATCAGCAATGATTTCTGCATCATCAACCCTGATTACTGATCAATATAAAAAAGAAAACCCCCAACCAAATCAAGCTAAAAACATGCAAAACATGAAAATATAACTTAATAGCTTTGATTCTTACCAATATAAATATGATAAAGTGACAGCGTCAGACACTGAAAAAGGTATTAATTCCAGAACAAAGGGTAAGGTTCTGAGCAGTGGCATTTTGAAATGAAGTGTCAAGGTTCTTTAATCTGGTTACTTTAAAAAAATCAAATATTTTTTCTTTTTTTTAACTTTTATTTTTCATTAAAAATTTTAAGTTTATTTATTCATTTCAAGAGAGAGAGTGAGTGAGTTGAGGAGGGGCAGAGAGAGAGAGAGAGAGAGAGAGAGTCCTAAGCAGGCTTTGTACTGTCAGCACAGAGCCTGATGCAGGGCTCGAACTAATGAAATCTCAAATCATGACCTGAGCGGAAACCAAGAGTCAGACACTTAACCTACTGCGCCACCCAGGTGCCCCAGAAAGATTTTATTTTCTTTTGAGAAGTAAAGCTGCTTAACTTTAAATATTTAATACGTTGTTTCTTTATTGACAGAACTAATAAAAACTGTGTAACATTAAATGTTTTGAAAACTGCTCAGAAACAGGAGTCACCCTCCTACCAACTTTCAGTCTCCCAGCTACCAGGCCCATGGATGCTGATCCCTCGGTGACTGAAGCAAACCAGAAGCCTTTAAGGCCAGTGAGCTCAAGGTGCTTCTTTTCACTAGGTGCTTTTTACATATTTTAATCAAAATACATTCATTTTTCATGTTTGTTAATTTTATTCTTCTGTATGAATTTTAAAGTATTATAACAGGTCAGAGGCCACAGTAATTTGAAGGTGTTGAAGTGGAAGAAGCTGATGTTGCAAAACACAGAGCTAAGAACATTTAGACCATGAGACACAAAAAAATTGGATAGGAATGTATAAAATGACTTCTTTTGCAGATCTGCAGATTACCAAGGTCCTAAATTAAAGCCAGCCAGCTCCACGGCACATATTTTGAGTTAGGGAAAAGAATGAGGTAAGATGAGGCATATGATGGCATAAGAATGGCAAGAATACAGGGAGAAGATATCCATCCCCAGTACGTTAGGAAGTGGCTATCTTTAGGTCTTACTACACCACACTACAGAGACTAGATTTAAATAACTCTCATACAAATACAATCTATTCCTGAAACAGTGGGGGGTGGGGTCAGGGTGGATTGGGGGGGGGCCCTAAAGGAAAAAAAAAAACAAACTTTTTAAAGTTTTCCCTAGGAATCAGTTATAATGCTTTTAGAGTAAATCGAAATTAATGGCAGTCTAGTAACAAATTTGCAAATGTACTGCAGACCTCCAAGTATGTATCAATCAAATACTCTGCACAACAACTTCAGGAATATGGCACACTTAATATCCAACAGCAAAATGTTCAGCAAAGCCATGCTAAGAATACTGCAGCGTCTTAAAAAGCATGGATGAATTGCGTATTTCCAAAGAGACATAAACAAAAACAAAAAAAAAATGAAGTAAGAAAACACTAATGTTATGAGTAACTCTGAGGATAAACCAAAACTGTCACTGAGGGATTTTGCAGATGATAAAGCAGTATCATTCACTGTCCAAGACCTTACTTGCTGGTACAGTTGGGGTCTTAGCGCCGAGTTCTCAATCATTGTGTGAACCATGGTGATAATAGGTTCATTTTCTTTCATCTATTTCAAATCAGGAGGAGCATACAGCAAACATCAGTTTACAGCACAGCTAGATTTGAAAGACGACACTGTAAATATAGCCTCTACTTTAATATCTTCCTAATAGTGCAGTTGTTTACATTTTATCCCAAGGTTGCACAGATTTAACTTACATAAACCATTTCAAGCAAGTTATTAATGCTGTTAAGATACTTCCAAATCTATAAAAAAGCTTAGTAATTGCAATATTGCTACAACGAGGTTTTACTTTATGAATACAATCATACAGTCAATGCATATTCTTACATATACTAGAAGAGGTGATAAAGCAGCATGTCTTATTCAAAGAATAAACTAAAGGGTGACAACCTACTTAAAGGGAGAAATGGCATGATTTGATAGATTATTTAGTAAAAAAGCTTAAAACCTTATTCAGCTCTTTGTAATGTTAATTGGAAAAATATTAGTTCTCTACAAATATTAAAGTCTTATAATAATCAGCATATCTTATCATTTAGATAATCACATATTACATTAATGTTAATTTCCAAAGACATCTGTAATACACCGTTTTGGATTTTCTCACAGTACAACATCACATGTAGAATTATTTCAAGGACATGCAACCTGAAATCTATTTGGCAAAGATTCAAAGTATCTCCTTAGCTCCTAAAAAGGCTGAAACAGTATTTCACATTTCCAGCTATGTGGTACTTAATTACTGCCTGCAGAAAAATATTTGTTTTAGTATGCTCTGGACTCAATAGCTAAAGCACTCAAAAGAGAATCGTCATGACAGAGAGATGAAGTTTGTACGTTTGCAAACAGCCAAGTCTGTTTATAATTGTAATTTGTAATGTACAGTTTACATACTTTTCATCCTGCATATTATAGAAAATAAGCATTTTTATCATGGTTCACAAATGCTACTTTACTGGCTTAAATCTACATAAAGGTTTACTAATCTTAAGATTAATACATAGTGTAAATAAAAATATAAAGCCTGAAAACTGTGTATCTAGACAATTTTATTTTCAGCCTAGTTACCAATGTTTCACGTCAATAAAATCTGTTTTGTCAAATAAGAAACTAGTGACTGGTTTAACTTTTTTTTCTAAAGATTTATTCAAGCTAAATAATTCAAGCTAAATAGATTTTTAAAAATCTAAATTTTTAGATCTAAAAATCTAAATTTTTAAACATCTGTATTATCAGTTAGACTCAAGCTTCTTTTTCTTCCCTGCAATGCTATCCCAGAGGGATGTGTTGATATGCAGTTTAGAACAAATCTTTTACATTGTTGGAAAGTAACTTATAAACAAGTACAGATATATATTTTTTCTTCAGGAGAAAAATATTTTTATTATAGAAATTTAAGACCTTTATGTGTTTTCAAGTGCCGTCTATATTTTATAGGAATGTTAATTATTTTATCTTAATCAAATGTTGATCTTGGAATAAATTGTTACTGCTTTTTGTTTTGGCTTACATTTGATTGTATGGATACGTATTCATATAACACAAGTAAGCTTAAGTCTCTATTTCTAATTTTAATGTTGAAAGCAATCTCATCATTACTATTTTTCAACAGCATGCCTGGAAATTAGTCAAAAGAATACTAGATTCAGATTTTTGTGTGTGTGTGTGGTGGGTGGAGGTCAGGACCATGAATGGTTTAAGAAATAATGGAGATCAGATAGTACCCAAATGTAAAAGATACTCAAGGTCAAACTGAAATTGCCCACTGAGTCTTAGAAACCTGGCACGATAAATGGGCCTCTGTGTCCAATGAGTAGGTCAACAGGGCTCACATGTTGAGCTTCAATATAGTACAGATGACTGATAATGTTCATATTTTAAGCCTGGCAAATTTACTTGAAGGGACAAAATGGTTTCTGTAGAAGGATAATCAAGTCTGATTTATTGAGTGCATTACTTTGAGAGGGTAAATATGTATGTATATACAGGGAGGCCATATCTGTGATTTAAAAATGTCTGTTTAACTTATATGTCAAAGCTTATTAAATGTTGAGTCACTGAGAAGGGTGCTTTGCAAGAAGAAACTAGCTTAGGAACAAAAAAACTAAAGGTAAGAATAATACTTAAAACATACAAACTGCAGAGTGTTTCAGAGATCATTTCTGAAACTATTTTTCATTATGAAAAATGTCAAACATACATATCAAATCCTAGAATATTAAAATTAGAAGTCATTTCTAGAAACTGACAATTAAAAAAAAATTTTTTTTTAAAAATATTATTTATTTATTTCTAGGAGAGAGAGAGACAGTGTGAGCAGGGGAGGGTCAGAGAGAGAGGGAGACACAGACTCTGAAATAGGCTCCAGGCAGTCAGCACAGAGCCCGACGCGGGGCTCAAACCCATGAACCGCGAGATCATGACCTAAGCGAAAGTCGGACGCTCAACCGACTAAGCCACCCAGGCGCCCCTAGAAACTGACAATTTAGTACAACAAAGGTATAAAAATGTTAGCAGCAATTATTTTGTTTGTTAATTTCAGAGAGAGAGAGCAGGAGCAAGGGAGGGGGGAGAGGAGAAGAGCGAGAGAGAGAGAATCTCAAAGCAGGCTGTATGCTCAGCACAGTGCCTGGTGTGGAGCCTGATCCCATAACCCTGGGATCATGATCTGAGCCGAAATCAAGAGTTGGACACTCAACTGCATGAGTTACCCAGGAGCCCCAGCTGCAATGATTTTGAATTGTGGGGTTGTGGATGATTATCCTTTTCTTTCTTCGTACTTTCTTTTAATGTTTATTTATTTTATTTAAGAGGGGTTGGAGGGGCAGAGAGAGAATCCCAAGCAGGCTCCTCACTGTCAGCGCAGAGCCTGACATGAGGCTTGATCCCACGAACTGTGAGATCAGGACCTGAGCCGAAACCAAGAGTCGGACACTCAACTGACTGAGCTCTTCAGGCACCCTTTTCCTTTCTCTATACTTCTCTGCATTTCCCAAGTTTCCTTCAGAGTAGATACTGCTTTTCTTTCTTTCTTTTTTAATTTTTTTTTAACATTTATTTATTTTTGAGAGAGAGAAAGACAAAGTGCGAGCCAAGGAGAGACAGAGTGAGAGGGAGACATAGAATCTGAAGCAGAGCTCGAACTCATGAACTGTGAGATCGTGACCTGAGATGAAGTCGGATGCTTAGATGACTGAGCCACACAGGCAACCCTGATATTGTTTTTCTGATTAAAAAGGATATTAAAGAGTCAAGGATAAATATATATAAAGGTGAAATAAACAAAATTAATGGGACAACCATATCCTCTGGCAAATACCCTTTGGTAATACAAGGAAACTAAGAAAAATTTTAGCACCATGTGTTCATATCATGTTCAAGGCTGAGAGTTAAGGTGGAAGAAACTGATTGGAGTCATCGAGTGTAGTGAGGTCCTGATCTAGAAAAGTATTCTTATAAATGTTTAGTCTATTTTAGCAATCTGTATCCACAGCAGAAATTAGGAAAAATGTTAACTAATTAAAAAAAGTAAGCTACTCAATATATTTGTAAATACATGTAACTAACTACCTTGTAATACCTCCCCCCTCTTTTTATTACTACTTCAGAAATCAAAATTCAGGTTTAGGCCAGGGGTTTTTAACCCACACTCAAACCACTTGCAGAACTTGAAAAGAATATAGACACTTTGATTCCCAGATAATTTTAATGGGCAACTTCAGAAACTCTGATAGAGACAATATCATTAAAACATAATGGTTACAGATTGGTCTAAAGATTATGTTGGCAGAAATACCTATGTTGCTCTCAAAGAATTAAAGTAAAATATAACTTGGTAACATAGAATGTCCTTCAGCTCACATACTCCTTGGGATCCCATTTTACTAACAGTAATCCCATAATTACCCAAGAGATGGGATAAGACTATTTATGGAAAGGCAGAAGAAGCAGGATCATTTCAGAATTCCCTAGGGCACCACACCTACCTAATCAAGAGCTGTTTGGATGGCTGAGTTAAAAATGATCCTCAAAGGTGAGTGGTCCTACATGTGGTGGCTCTACCCCTGCATGTGACGTGGTGTGTGACAGATGAAGACAATTGAACTCAATAATCAGGATCCAATATGGTGAGAGTTTGGTCCTTATGAAACAATTTCAGTGATCTGACTGAACTTTCACTGTTTCCAGATTTACTGAATTGGAAATATTCGATCTGCTTTATCTCCAAATATATCCTAAAAATAGGCTAGTGGTTCCTTTCACTAAAACACTTCCGAAATACTCTATATTTTAATACTTAGAAGACTTGTTTCCGTGACTTACACTGAAATAGCACATTCTATCTGGCTTTGGCCATGTAAATTTTATAACAGCTTTTCAATTAAAGTAGTAAATTATGACCTAAAAAAGTACCTAATGTTCCACGAGTAAGTTGGAATTTCACGCTCAAGTTCTTAAAAAAAAAAAAAAAAAAATCCACCAATTCTTTTTTGTTTCAAGTACAAGGATCTTGGACACTATTAGGATAGTGGTGTTAATAGCTGATGTATTTTGTTTTAAAGAAGCAGAGCAAGATAGAGACTGGTACGTGGAAGATGTTTAATGATTCACTTGAAAATGAGTTAGATAAACACTCTGCTTCTAAGTATTTTAATTCCTTGAAGTAACAGGTAATGTAAGTTTATGTTTCAGCTAATTGATAAATTATAAAGCTATTAATAATGAGACACATTATTTTACAATAATAAAAATGAGAATACTTAATCCAGACATTATACTATTTTTATATCTTCAGCAATAAATAAGAAAACAAACGTGGAATTTCTTGGAAATACATTTAGGTATATATTGCCAATGTATTTCTGTTTACAACAATAACACAAGTTTTTACTTGACATTTTAAAGTCCAAATGTTTAGAAAAACTACCTGGAAAGTCTGGTACTTAATTCCAGCCTGTTTCTCAGTTTTGAGGTCTGCTGAGCAAATAGTATCCTTTGATGTTACTCTCAGAAATAACTTAAAAACCCATCACCAAAAAGCTTCTTCAACACCATTCTGTGTATCTGTATGATACTTACTAGGCTCTTGAGCAGAACGTGCCACCTGACACCTGTGGGCCGGGACTGGAATACAGGTGTGTGGAGACAAGGGCCGCCACAGTCCTCCCCGGGCCTCCCCTGCTGCCGATGGTGCCTCACCCAGTTCCCACCAAGGCGCTGTACAAGCACCATCACTTTCTATGTGTGCCATATATAAAAAAGGTTAGAAAGCACTATGAGAGTGTTTTTATTTCAGAAAAAACCGGACTTTACTTCTTTCTTTGGTGTCTCCTGTGATTATTTATCTCAATAGTTCTCAAACTTGACTGAAAAATAAAATTATCTATGGACATTTAAAAACATATGAAGGGCTGGGTGCTGGCAATTCTGACTGGGGACTAGGGCAAAGAGGGCCCTGAGTATTGTACTTTTTTTCTTTCTAAAGATCCACTGGTAGTTCTGACAGGAGATCAGGCTTGAGAACTATCTTGGCACTAATTCAAGTAATTAAGGACTAATTCAACTGTCCCCAATAAGGATTTTTTCAAGGTCCTGATGAGATGGTATTAAATGTTAATCAAGATATATATGCAAATATCAAAAGATGAAAAATTCCAAACTAATTATCTGAATAAAGTGCTGCAACTGCATTAAAATATTATCTTTTCTTTGTATGAGATACAGCATTAACATATACACCTCCCTTAAAAAATCCAACGAGTCCCATGCTTGTAACACTGGTGGACTCAGCATAATCATGGAGGACCTGGGGTGTCAGGAGTCCAATTTCCAATTGCATTCTTCTATTTGTCTAGCAACTCCTAACTATCTCTTTCAAAGTCTCTATCTGTATAGAGATTAGACCAGCATATTAGAATATGCAGAATAGGATATTCTAAATCATGAGATGAATGCTCCTGAATAATTCCGGGGGTAAGCAGCAAGAAAGAGAAAGAGAAAGATTAATTCTTGAATCCTCCTGTAAGTTTTAAGTAGTGGCTTAATTGGTCTTTAAAAAATGTATATCATAAATCATCCAGAATAGTGTTGTCCAATAGGCCTTTCTGTGATGATGAAAATGTTCTATATTAGTATAGTCCAATAATACTGTAGACATGTAGCTCTTCAGCTCTTTAAATGAGGCTAGTATGACAATTTTACTTTTATAAAAAAGTAACTAACTTAAATGTAAACTTAAATAGTCACATATGGCTAGTGGCTATTATATTAGACAGTCAGTTTAGAAATTCTAGACAAGTAAATTTAGTATAATTTTTCCCCCCTGATCTAGGTCTTATTTCCAGAAGGGGAAAACATCTGCTCAAGCTCTGGCTTGTAATTGAGTTTGAGTCTAAATGCTGTGCCAACAGCTTCCTCCTTTTTTGGATGATTCCTATCTACCCACAGAGCTTTTGTCCGGATATCCAATAAGAAGACCCATTTCAGCTGTCATTTTCCATTTAAATGGAAAATGGACTTTTCCCGAGTTCTTAATGACTTCTTAGGAAAAGAATTTTTAAGTTGAGAATCTGTCTTAACAATAGCAAAAACCCCTGATGGCCTAATCACTGAAGAATTCATTTCTCAAGAATGTCCTCCTGCGTCTAGATCAATAAACTCTTAAGAAGTGTGGCAAGACTAAAACGGTAAAGAATTTGACATGCCTAGGGTGAAGCTTTGAGGAATGCAGGCAGTCTTTGTAAACAGGTCATTTAGATAATGACAATGTAAATGCCCTCCACTCTCATTCTAGCAACATCTGAAAGTCCAAGAACCTGAGATTGAAGGGTATGACTACCTATTGAAACTACTCTTTGTTTAACAGGGAGCAGGGAAATTTGAAGTGACTTTTTAAATAGAGGAATGTAAATAAGTCTCTTTAGAACTGATGGGGCAAAGTACTGAGGTCTGTTACTGTGAAAATTTTAAAGCAATCTGAATAAACTGTCTATGCTATATATGTTTTCTAAAAGTAAAACTTGGGAAAAATATTACTATTATATTCAGAAGAATCAATGGTTCTTTGAAAGATGCAGCTAGACAATATACTATTTTCTCTTTTTCTTCAAGGGAGAAAGATTAAAAACAAAAGGAATAACGAATGGGGACACCAACATAGGAGTCAAACGTATCTGACATTCCCTTAAAAGAAAGAGCACACGCATTTCTAAACTGGCTGATGCAGTAAGTACTGGCTTCCGGGTTATTGATAAGGTCCATTTATTGAGGAACATTATAAAAATACCCTGAGCCCAGCAGAATGAAAGGAGAGTAATCTCTACACTCACAACCTTACTTAAATTGCTAAATTTTCAGAGCCCTCATTTTGAGATATATACACCTCTGGAATATTTTGAAGAAAACTTTGAAGAAAGTCTCAGCTAATGTCTTTCCAAATAATTGATTTATATAATTTACTCACATTGAGTTTCAACTCTTTATACCTAAGGTCTTTTAAGTTTTTATTTAACTAAAATCCTTTTGCCTACAGGATCTTTACAGATCTGACTTTTACATCAGTGGCTTAAACTATTTCCCTTGTTTAACTATGCTTAATCACTGTTCCTTTGGCTTCAAGGAATATACTATTATCTGATGCTACCATCTTTATTCCCGGCATTCAAAGGCAACCAGAGATATTAAAAGAACTCAAAATCAATCTTGCAAAAATGCCTTTATTGTGGATATAATGTTTGATATGGTTATATTTTTCTTTTCTTTGCATGCATTTTAAAACCATTTTAAAGGGACAAACATTCCAAAAATGAAAATGCAATACCTCTGTTAGTAAAAAAGGTATTTGTTTTGGCTGTGGGTAAATCTACTCCAAAATATATTTGAGCTTTAAATCAAAGTTAAAATATCTTCTGGATACAAGGATCTGGATTTTATTAATAGCAATTGTATATTCTGGGTTGCAATTGGTGCTGAGTAGCAGATTTCCTACCATTAATTTAAAGATTTATCAGCTTATGTTTTAACTGCATAATCATACTGTTAGGTCAATCTTAAAAATGTTTTTGGCATTTATGCTCAACTTTATTTCCTTCCTGGGCTTTGAAAATAATTAAAGAATCTACTTTGTAAGCACTAACTTCCTGCCTTACACTGACTGAGGTCGATAAATCTCTGCTGAAGGAATGTTCCGAAAAAAGGAATAAAAATAAGAAGCAAAAGCTATAGTCACTGGGCTACAAAAATATTTGCTTTTATAAATACAGAAGCAAACTGTATGTAAATAGTTCACATTTTAGGGGGGTGGGGAAATTGTTTTCATTTTCCTATTTAGGAAAATAAAAGAACAACTCCACTAATTTTCAAGGAAGTCAAATAGATTTAAAAAAAAAAAAGGAAAGAAAAGAAAATTCATTAATACAATGTATTCATCCTAGCTTTGTGATTTTGGACAAGTCATCAAAGCTGGCTTATGGGGACAAAGGTAAATGGCCCACATGCTACAGAGGCTTACATAGAAGAAGTCAAGTGGGATAGCGTATGTGCCAGTGCTCTGGAAGCTGTGGAGTGTTACTTAGGCTGTTAGGATGGACAGGTACTGGACAGGTACACAGTGTAGAGAATGGGACTGCTTTTAAAGTATTTGAGAAACAGTAAGTTGCTGGCAGAAAAAAAAAGGGATGATAGGGTAGGAAGGATTTCACAGTTTGAGGAGGTGGTGAAGATAGGGCTTGAATGATAAACCAAAAGGAGACCCTCATTTTGTGGCAAAAATTTTGTGAAATTTCTGGAATGAGCCAAAGACATAATGTGATAGGTGTATTTATTACTGGCAAGATTTTGTGATTAAATGGTAACCAGGAGCTTAATATATACAGGGTCTTAATGATGGCCTCTATAATCCTGACTAAATACCATGAAGATATTATGTATTCAGTTAAGTAATCTACAGAAGTTCGTGATTTTCCTGTTTTCAGTAAAACTGTTCTTAAAATACTTTAAATTCGAGTTTCAAAGTATTTTAAACTTTAATATGTGGTGGTGTTGGACAGATGAAATATGAGGAGAATGTAATATAACTCCAGGAAGCTGTCTGACTTAATTTTTCCCTTTTTGTAGATCTGTGTAATTTCCACCCTTGGAGTGGTGGATTCACTCCTTGGATCCTTCTAGGTAGGCTGCCACTTGTTTTTCTTTTCATCCACCAGGCAATCAGACTGCCATAGGCTGGTGTCATGCTCTCCTAGCCACAGCTGGAGGAGGAGACTGGCTCTCACTTTTTCTTTTCCCTTGAGGGTTCAAACCAGTTCTGGGTCTAAGCAAACAGCTAAAGTAAAGGTCCTGATACTTCTCAAAGTCCAATGATCTCTTTCCCAAGGATGATGTGCTCAATAAATATTACATCATTGACGTTAAAGGTGAGCAGTATTTTGAATTAACTTTGCTTTTAGCTTTTTGATCAGAGAACTGTGGGATAAAATGACAATCCCAAATTTGGACATGTTGGGCATGTAATGAACTAAAGGCAGAATGTCCAAGTGCAGATTTTCATAAGCAACTACAAACACATAACTGGAACCGTAGAGAGGCAACCCTTGGTCAGAGGAGGATGGAAGCCAGTACAAATGCTTCCTTCTGCTGGTCAGCTGGGCAATTGTGCAGGTTTCTTTCATCAACAAGTAGCATTTCGAGGGGGCCCCGCTTGCCTATGGCAGTGATAATATACTCCCTCCTTCCTTGCTCAGCTCTTTACCTTGGTATCACTGCTCAAAGTTAACTTCCTGAGAACAAGCCCACATCAAGGGCACATCACAATATCTGTTTCCTGAGAGAAACCCCAGGGCTAGAGATGAAGAACAACTAAGAGACAACTAGTAAAATGATGTGTGGATGAATGCTCAGTTGAGAGAACACTAAAAATCAGAGAACTTCCCCTATAAAGGTTGAGATGAATGAAAACAGCAAAAAGGGATAGATTAATTACTAGTAAGAAATTGGAAAATCATGATAAAAATGTGTAGGCGGTGAATAGGCCAAGAGATCAGAGTTATCACCTATAAAATAAGTCCTTCCAAATTTTTAATGATAATCTACCCACTCTCTATTTATTTTAGCCTTCTTACAGTTCTGCCATTATGATGTCAAATACTGCCTCAGAACTTCTGGGTATCATCCCCCTCTCCCCACTATTTCTGTGATTAAATATGCAGAGGAAGGGAGAGAGAGAAAAAGAATGAGGTGTGATGGAGAGAAAGGATCACTCTTATTTTATTTTTATTTTTTAAATGTTTTTTATTTATTTCTAGGAGAGAGAGAGAGAGAGACAGCGTGAGCAGGGGAGGGTCAGAGAGAGAGGGAGACACAGAATCTGAAACAGGCTCCAGGCTCTGAGCTGGCAGTCAGCACAGAGCCCAACGCGGGGCTCGAACCCACGAACCGCGAGATCAAGACCAAAGCGAAAGTCGGACGCTTAACCGACTAAGCCACCCAGGCGCCCCAAGAAAGGATCACTCTTAATAATAGCAAGGCATTAAAAAAAACACAGATATTCTAAACCATGTAACTAGTTACTAAATATTAAAGTAACATACTTTCAATTTCCTAGTTTCCTTAGTTTGCTTTTGCCAGATGCCTATTCTACATCCCCTAGAAACATTATCTCAATCATCCCTAAAAATAGAAGCTCCAGGACCCCTTAAAATATTAGAGAAAATGGGATCTTTGCTTAATAGCTCCACAGACCAGAAGTTGCTGAATTGACAAGAACAATGAAAGCCATCAAGAATCTCTTCAATCACCTTGTTAGCATTTCTTCCCTTCTAGGGAAGCTGCCTTTCAAGAACACACAAAGAACAGAATGCAAAAAAAGTTCTCTTGGATTTTTACCTTGAATGGTTTTGGTACCAATTACATACATTCAGTTAATTGTTTCTTTTTACATTTCCCTTGGCATAAGCATGTTTAAAAGTGGTCAGAGTCTGTGTCTGTATAGTTTTGTTCACTATTGTTTGTTGAAAGGATATATAAAGCATACTGATAAGGAACGTCCACAGCAGCCAATGGGAATATCGGACTTCTTCCAAACATCATTAGTTTTAGTGCACAGTCCATAAAATATTCATATTTATAAAAAGAATTATATCATGAAATCTCAGAGCTACTACAAAATCTTTGCAAAAATTAGAAGATTTAGCTTACTCTTCAAGATGTTTTAAAAGTTAGCATTCAAACAAAATGATTTTGTCTTCCCCACTAGCATTTGATAATAGTAAAAAAAAAATGTACGAGAAGACATAGGATGTGGCTATTGACTGTTGCAACTCTTAAACATTTTTTAACAAATGTTTACTTATTAAAATTTTTAAAAAAAGTTTATTCATTTTTGAGAGACAGAGCATGAGCAGGAGAGGGGCAGACAGAGAGAGGGAGACAGAATCGAAAGCAGGCTCCAGGCTCTGAGCTATCAGTCAGCACAGCGCCCTATGTGGGGCTCGAACCCGTGAACCGCGAGATTGAATTTGCATGCTTAACCCAGTGAACCACCCAGGCGACCCCAAAAAATGCTTACTTATTTTTGAGAGAGACAGAAAGAGTGCACTCAAGCACATGTGAGCGGTGGGGAAGAACAGAGAGAGAGAATCTCAAGGAGGCTCTGTGCTGTCAACACGGAGCCTGACGTAGGGCTGGATGTAATAAACTGTGAAATCATAACCTGAGCTGAATTCAAGAGTTGGATGCTTAACCAACTGAGCCACCCAGGCGTCCCTTAAACATTTCCATACAACCAAGAACACCATAGGTATGCTTGGGCTGTATTTTTCTTTTATTATACTATGGCAAACTGGTTTGTCAGGAGAGATTTCCAGTTTTTCCAAAAGAATTTGAGTATAATAAGATCCTTTAGCTATCTGATGTTAAAGTACATACTATTTGATGTTATATTCAGAAACAATTTAAGTATGTTCTAGCAGTAGGGAGACAGCTCTAACTGGGTAAATCAACTTCATTAATTACTGGAACAGAGGCATATTCTTTTCACAAAAAACTTTTGCGTACATGGGAAAGAGGCAGTCTGCAACCTAAGCGTGGCTGAGATATGTCTCTTCTTTTCCCGTTCTCAAGGAAATGTTTCTGATGCAATTAACTATGATGACTCTTGGAGAGGGTTAAAGGCAGAATGTCATAATCTTTTTTTTTTTAATATTTTTATTTATTTCTAGGAGAGAGAGAGAGAGAGAGAGAGAGGGAGCGCGTGAGCAGGGGAGGGTCAGAGAGAGAGGGAGACACAAACTCTGAAATAGGCTCCAGGCTCTGAGCTGGCAGTCAGCACAGAGCCCGACGTGGGGCTCGAACCCATGAACCGCGAGATCATGACCTAAGTGAAAGTCGGACGCTTAACTGACTAAGCCACCCAGGCACCCCCAAAATGTCATAATCTTAAGGGCATTCAATGGTACAATTTTTATATTTAGAAGATGAAAAAATAAAATAACTGCTGCAGTACCTGTGCAAGTAGAGCTTAGATGTTTAAAAGTCAAACTCCATTTACTATAGCAAGTTTTTTTTTTTTTAAACTGTAGCTAGTATTCTTAAAGAAGGAGGTTAGCTACTGGAGTGCTAGAATAAAATCAGGGAGTGATGAGCAGTGGTTGTGGAAAGGGTAGGTATATGCTTCGTTTACCCACAAGAGGGCAGCACACTGACAAAGGCTTGTGAAACATGGCTCCAAGTTTCTTGAACCTTCTATCCATGTCCTCTTACTTATTTCCTAGTCCCAGTGCCTAGCATCTCATTTTCTGTTATCATTGCCTACATGGAAAGCTGGCAGAGGGTTTTAGGAAGAAAGGAAAGGGAGCATCATCTAAATTTTCTTGTAATTGCTTTTTACTCACTAATAGGTAAAGTTACAAAAAGCAGGTAAGGAAGAAACAAATGGAGGGAGGAGCTAAAACAGAGGAGGGGCATATGGATAAAGGGATGGAAACGCTCTCATTTCCCCATTCCTATTAATCTTCCCTTCATGACTGACCAAAAAAAGTTAGGTATTCATTCATTTTCTAAATAGAACCTGGACGAGGTAAGGAAGTACATCCAGTTAGGATTAATGTACATTCACAGGTTACCTTAAAATTCACAAATTTAGGTGAATTTTAAGTGGAAATTAAAATTAAAGTGAGAAATCTAGGTGAGTCTTAATAAACATGGCCTGTGAACAGTCTACTAATTGGGCTGTAAAAGCACAAGCAAATGATAACAGTGTACTTCAAAATGAAACAAAAAGCAGAAGAAAACTCTACCATATAATTAGAATGGCTTTTGCTATTTTTAAAAACACTTCAGGGCAGAACTCATCCTCAAAATGTGGCTGCTTCGAAGCCAAATTATACTGCTCAAGCTATGGGGACCAGAAGTCGAATTTTTGGACTGACTGTATAATATGTAGGTCTTCAGAATTTCAGGATAAAAACTTCATTTTTATTTTTCATTTGTAATAAGCATTCTGATATCAGAAATCAATTTACCTCTGAAACTCAGAGACCACACCTGGTTCTCTTTTCATGGACAGTGATAGCAATTAAGAGAATTTCAATCAGTTAAGAACTTTCATTTGACTAATGCAGGAGACAGGCTGCATTTTGTTGCTGGCCTTAAGTTATTCTAATGACGTATTTGAGCTAGGAGAATACATGTTGAAAGTGAGTATTAATTAGGATGTTCATTTGATAGGATACACAGTATAAAATGTGACCAGAGCCTTTTCTTTTGACTTTCAGATTTTAAAATCTAGCTTCCAATTTGTAGTTTTAAAAAACTGGTCAATCAATTTATATATCAGGCAACTAATAATGCCTATAAAAACAGACTTGGTAATCTAAAATAAGTTACTGGCAGTATCAAGCTTAAAAGCTGGAAATGTGTGTGTGTGTGTTTTTTTTTTTTAAAGCTAGAAGTGTTTGAGCTTAACACAAAAACATTCATTAAAACTGAAAATGATCAAGATTTCTTTTTCTGTAACTTAGTAACTTTACTGCTGATATAAACTATAGAACAGTGTAAAAGTAAATTTTTCATTTACATTAAATATAATTATTTGGAAACATAAGGAATTTTGATTTATTTAAAAAGGGATTTTTCTTTAGGAAACCTTAAGGATCTATACATTTAGGCATATCTGAATTTCTGGGCAAAGCTTCCATCTTGTTTCTTTGCTTCTATATATTGTCTATTTATTGTCTAAAAATGGCCCTGTTTTTTTCCATCAAAAATTGTTTTATTTTGATCATGCGAATGAGCATTCAAACAATTACGGAAATTCTTTACATTACCAAGATTTTAAAATTGGACTAATATAATTTTATTTCAAGATCTAATGTAAGAAAAAGGCAATTACTAGAAAACCTCTGCTGACATGTAGAGGGAACAGAGAGCATCAATTAAAAGCTGAGATTTTTGGAGGCTACCTAAAGGACACCACCAGCCTGGTCCTTTCTAATAGCAAAGGCTCAGTGGCGTGCACTTCAAGAGTACCAAGGGGAACAGAAACTTCAATCGGATCTGGGTCACTGCAGTAAAGGGAAGAAACAGAGCTCAACCTGGGAAAGGGAGTTGAGGAGAAGCATCAACTTTGAAACATTGTGGTGTTTTCAGTATATTTACCTGTCTTTTCCTAGGATTTCTTTTTTTAAGTCTGTCTATTTATTTTGAGAGAGGGAGAGCATGCATGTGTGAGCAGGGGAGGGGCAGAGAGGGGGTCAGAGAATTCCAAGCAGGCTCCGTGCCCACAGTGCTGAAGCTCAGTGGGGAACCGTAAGATCATGACCTGAGGTGAAGTCAAAAGCTGGATTCTTAACTAACTGAGGTACCCAGGCACCCCCCTGCTAGGGTTTTCCTCCCCCAATTTTATTTATTTATTTAAGTAACCTCTATCCTCAAAGTGGGGCTTGAACTCTCAACCCAAGAGTTGCATGCTCTGCCCACTGAGCCAGCCAGCAAGCCCCGGGATTTTTCTAAAACTCTAAGTCTCTGTAATTCTAGTTTTGATTTACTGAGGTAAGTAATAAATTACAGTGAACCGCTAGGTTTATTTCCAGAGTTACTATATGACTTTAGATTCACATTTATATCATTGTTTTTTAAACCTAATTTTTATAATATCCCATTATTTTGCAGAACTATTGCTAGCTTTATGGACAAAAGAGATTTATGAAAGTTATTTACCAGTGCATCTTAGAAACTTTGTTGGCAGTGTGGCATTTTGAGGTAAGACTTCGGGTCTTTATTAGATTACTTTCCAAGTGTAAATGTACACCGTGGTTAAATTTCAATAGCATCAGTCTCTGGAGTGAAGACTGGAATTTGAACTTATGAAATGCTGATTTCTAAAGCATTCCAACTGGCAAAATTATAATGAAAACATGTTGTGGGAAAATATATATATTAAAAAAAGTAAATTTCTTTTAAAAATTAAAAAAAAATGATTGAACAGCTTTCAAAGGGTTATCCTAATGCAAAATCCCTCTTTAAAAAGAACTAATTTTAAAGCTGTACCTCATTATTTTGTTTTAAGCAGGCAAATATAAATACGTAAGCATTTGTCTTACGACATTATCCACAGTAACGTCTTTCATTTGGTAAAATGCTCAAGTCTGAATTATTTTGAAACAGCTAAACAAGTTATAGCTTAATTTATATAGATAAAAAATGCATTCACTGGAAGAAATCCAATGTTCAAGAACATATCAAAAGTTTGCATCAAATTAAAATTAAATATTAATAGAGAATTTCATAAAAACTAAAATATGGAAATATCAGTCCCTGTTCATGAACTGGCATTCACCGTAACCATCCACACTCACTACTACCGCTGAGGAAATGGCAGCAACTATAGGCCACTGTAAAAATGATTCTACAGAGCTTAGCAAAGACCAACACCAGGAGGAGGTGGCTGAACAAGGACTGGAGCTATAGCATTAAAAACGATCACCATACTTTACACCCATAGTGAAATTACCTCCTGAGAGCACACCACACCGCCCCCTCTTGGTCTTCCAACAAGGTATTCACAGCTAGGTACCTAGTTCTTTAATTAGGTCAACCCCAAGCAGAGATAAACCTTACTGAGTGGGAGTTTTCTTGGGATAAGAAAAGGGAAGTCTGGAGGATTCAGGCTCCCAATTTTCCAGCGACCCAGCATTTGCATTGCTCCTAACAGTCATGACTGTCCTTTCTACTGGTTTATTTTGGCATTACTGAATTCACCCTGTTAGGAATTCCTTATTCTGTCACTTATAAAAGTCATGCTATTAGCTCTAAATAACTTGGAAAACTGTGCTATATTTCAAAAGTTTTATTAGGTACTGTAATAAAAATTCTACAAATCCCACCTGATGATCCAAATATATGGTGTTCCTTTGAAGATGATGTGAAAGAATTTCATTCTAGTAGGCACCAATCAAGAAACAAAGGAATAGAGAAAGAGGGTGTAGAATTCATGAAAAGGTCAATTTTGAAATAAGAAAAACAGGTAGTTTATCATAACCCACTATATCACAGTACACAACTTTCATATACATGCTTCCCTATAAACTGTACAGATGACATATTAAATTATTAAAAATTACACTTAGTTTTGTAAGAAATTAAGTAGACATGCACAGAAGCTAAAATATTAAGCAGAAAAATCCTTCCAACAGCTTTAGCAGATTCAATATTAGAAGTTTTACAGGTTAATACTTTTCTGTGACATAGTACTACTACTTCTTTGGATGTTTGTCATATAACCAGAGGCTATTAAACCCTTTGAGAAATGTTTGCATGGGTTCATTCTTTTAGTCAAGAACAAAAGAAATATCTTAATCTCTGACATTTATAAGGCAGTATTATTAGTTATAACCAATTTTCAACTTAGTACTTTCTAGGAAATTATAGGACTTTTCAATGATCTGTTTTATCAGCCATGGAAGCTACAGTATATGGTAAATGAAGTCTGTATGCGTTTCCTTCCTCACGACCAAAAGTTGGTGAGTGAGCGGGTTGGAAAGCCAAGAAGAAATTCATCCTATCCATATTTCCCTTTAGTAACATAAAAATAAGTGAATTCTCAAAGGGTCAATAGGAGATTATAATGTCGCAGCAATGACTGTATGGGCTCATGCTCGACACCAACGACACCGATCAAACTGATTAACGAATGGCTCCAGGTGAGTGGTAATGGCAGACGACACATAAAGAGTCTTCATAGCTGACCTTTGGGCTGTGGGCCTCAAGTTTCAGCTGCATGAGCTGTGCTAACGTGTGCTCCCGGACACTACTCAGTTCGGCCTGCTGCCGTCTCAGCTTTATTAGCAGCAGCGTAAGCTCCTCTGGCTGAAGGAGTACAATTTAAGAATCCAAACAGTGGAAAACAGATTAATTGTTGTCTTAAGTGACAGATATTAAACCAAGATTTCTTGGCAAGTTTCCTCTTATGGTTGACATCAAACATAGTGCCTAGGCACTATGATGATAGGTCCTACATAAATGCATAGATATCTAGAGAAATAGAAGGAACAGTGTTACTTTAAAAGATACAGCAAAACAACAGTATATTAAGGCATTTTCTCAGAATTCATGAGAGAATACTTAAATGTTAAATATAAAAAAGTACAATGCCAAAAAAACCACTGTAAGGTTTGTACATAAGAGCTATTAAAAAATAATCATTAAAAGACATTTTTAAGTGATGCCTAAGATTTTACAGCAATAGAACAATACCTGCATGTCCAACATTCTATTTTAGAGAATAGAAAGTAAAAAAAAACATTAAAACTCATGTAGAACTTGGATGATACTTTCATATCATTAAACTCAGTACCCGGGATCTATTAATTGCTTCCCAGTTATATTTTTAAATGTCACTGCTACTGCGTTCACAGGATATTTTAAATGACAAAAAAATCAGTTTTTATTTTTTAAGGGGGGTAAAAGAAAAAAAAAAAAGACTGTATTTAGTACCAACAGAGAGGTTCCATGAGTACATAAACCCTGCTCCCACACTCTGGCTCCTGACTGGTTACTATGATCAACAAGAGGAAGCAATTTTCAATGGTAGATATAATTCCTTAAGAGGCCAATCTGACATATTGTTCTTCGTTAGAAATACAGTAAGGTATGGTTATTGGCAGTCTCATAGGCCATAAAATATTATTTGGTATTTCTATGAGCTTTGTTACGATTAAAAACTACAGATGGGCTAGAGGGAGATTCTCATCACTTCAGAGCTACACTATGGTCTTAAGACTTCCAGGCCAGACAATGTCCCTGAGATGGATTTATCTTGCCTATAACACAGTATTACACCAGCTCTCTTCTGTTCTATTCATCTGCCATCTGTCTTTACATTCTATACAATTTTTTAAGGGACAGAAATAATCTTTAACTGTAATTTGAAATTATATGAAAATTTATTGCCTTTAGGCTTACTTAGAAGGGAGCCAGAGTTACTATGGGATTAAAGAGTAAAAGAATGTGTGTGTGTGTGATGTAAAGAAGACATTTCCCCACAGGCGGAGAATCGCCGCTTTTGCTCTGATGCCAGCCACGCCTGGTGACCGCATGACTATGGGAGAGTCATGTATTATGACCACCATATGAAGTTCTTGAGGTCTTGCCAAGTAGAGGGTAGGGTGGTGTAAGGGATTCAGATAGTCTAAGACCCAGAATGATATTTTTAAGAAATATCAAAATAAGGAATCTTGAAACTCTGGTTTATCATTTACTGAGTTAAAAAGATAGAGATTTTTCAAAAGGATGATAGATTCCAGGAAGTTTGCTACATATTTAAATTTTGAGGCAAAATAGAAAGAGGCACATTTTTGACCCACACAAAAGGTGGTTAAGTATATTTTATCTCAACTATCCACTAGAGGGAGCAAGGCAGAAGATAAAAATTCCTAAAACGATTCTTAGCATTATCTTATGATAAATGTCTGTTTCTTGGCAGATTACCAATCTAATATTTACAAATTACAACATTTAAAAGTTTTCAGCTTTACTCAAGCAATATTTATAACCTTTAATGAGTAAGCCGGAAATAGTTTAAAGCCAGGACACCTTTCTCATAACTTAGCATGTAAAAGATCCAGAAATGAAATAAAATGTCTGCAAAACACTTAAGATGAATTTGTTTTGATTCCTGCAGGAAGAGAATTTTAAGTGAACAAATACACAGATCCTCAAATCACATCTTCACAGGAACTGAGACTACCTACTGATATTAATGCAAAGATAAAACAATGCCATTAAAATAAAATGAAGTAGTGAAAGTCATCTTTTCTATTTAATGTGAAGAAAAATAGTGTCCTGGTAATAGAACTCCTTCCCAATTTGAACATAATACTGACAATGAAATGGTAATGGTAAGTACGTGCCTGCACCTAGTATTTATAGTCTCTGCATAAATATGTAAATCATTTTTCCCATCTAAAGTAGTTACTCTATGCAAAAATTCATGGGAGAAACTGCTTTTTTTATTTTTTAAAGTTTACTTATTAGAGAGAGAGACAGCACGCACAGGAGAGTCACGGAGAGAGGGAGAGAGAGAATCTCAAGCAGGCTCCACGCTGTCAGCACAGAGCCTGATGTGGGGCTCGATCTCACAAACCACGAGATCAGGACCTTAGCAGAAATCAAGAGTTGGATGCTTAACTGACTGAGTCACCCAAGTGCCCCCCAGGAGGGACTATTCTTAATAGGACCATGGTGTGACTACACACGGTTGCTTGCTGGATTTGTTCCACTAGACAACTACTCCAACTTCTGTTTTAAGAATTAGGGAATCGGGACACATGGGTGGCTCAGTTGGTTGAGCATCCAACTCTTTAATTTCGGCTTGGGTCATGATCTCATGGTTCATGGGTTTGAGGACCTGTATGGGACTCTGCCTTGACAGCACGGGGCCTTCTTGGGATTCTCTCTCTCTGCCTCTTCCCCACTTGTGCACTCTCTCTCTTTTTCTCTCTCAAAATAAATAAACCTAACGAAAAAAAATGAGGGAATCAACATCCAATGAAGTAAAGAAACTCACGTAGGTTATACAATAAACCCTGAAAATATAATCTTATATTCAGGCAATCAGACATTTAGGGAGATGTCTCCAGTCAGATGGTGGAATGGCTTCATGATCCCAAATTCTTCTGATGAGCTCTCTTCCACAAAAGTAGCAACAGTTTTTCTTTTGGAGGAACCTCTCTGAAATTCAAACTTAAAAGCTATGTCAGATATGTGCTATCAGGTGTAGCACATAAATAAAACATGACAGGATAAATAAAAATACTGAACTCACCGTTTTGCCTTGGAGGCTCTGGGGACTAACAGACTGTAAAGTCAGGCCAGCTGGCATTGACCTCCTGTCAGGCACATAGACATGCTAGGAAAATGAAAGTACAATTCTGTCGTCAATGTCAATGATGAGAAATCTTAAATTTACATTATAAAATATCACTTAAATTTGTTATTAGTGCTAATGAAAGTAGATATTAAAAGTTGGTTGCAAAGTGTTACCTGAAACTGTATCAATGAACTTTTCATACTGTTACATTAACAACTATTAGTTCATAGGCATACCTAGAAGACACTGTGAGTTCAGTTCCTGACTACTACAATTAAGTGAATTATGCAATAAAGTGAGCCAAATAAACTTTTTGGTTTCCAAGTGCATGTTCAAGTTACATTTGCACTATGCTGCTATTAAGTGTGCAATAACATTATGTCTTAAAAAAAGTACCTTAATTAAAAGGTACTTTACTGCAAAAAAATTCTTTTTTTTAAAAATTTTTTTAGCATTTATTCAGTTTTGAGAGACAGAGAATGAGTGGGAATGGGGCAGAGAGAGACACACAGAATCTGAAACAGGCTGAGCCATCAGCACAGAGCCTGATGTGGGGCTTGAACCCACAAACTGTGAGATCATGACCTGAGCTGAAGTCGGATGCTTAACCGACTGAGCCACCCAGGCGTCCCCCAAAAATTCTAATCATCATCTGAGCCTTCAGTGAATTGTAATCACTGATCACAGATCTCCGTAACAAATAGAACAGTAAAAGAATGGTTTGAAATAATGTGAGAATTACCAAAATGTGACAGAGACATAAGTGAGCAAATCCAGTGGAAAAAATGGTGCCGACAGACTTCCATGACACAGAGTAGGTGCAAACCTTAACTTTGTAAAAAATGAGGTATGTACAGAGTGCAATAAACCGAAGCACCTGAGAATGAGGTATGCCAGTGTTTATGCTTTCAATGAATTTTTTACCCATCTCTGATTTTGGAATATCAAACACTGGTCATGTGGAAAGTGCTGGTTCAATGAGTTCTGCAGATGTTGACACATATCCGTCAGTGTACAATACAGTAACACACATTTGTTAATACTACCACTGATCTTTAAGCACCAGAAAGCTATCAAGCTCACAGTGGCAGACAGAAGATTTCCAAAATTCTAATTTTTGCTTGAAAGCTCACATTTGTCATCAGTGACAAATACTGTTGGTTGTTTTCCTGGAAGTGACAGGATAACATTTCACTGTGAGAAGTGTCTGTCAGATACCGAGTGTGAACAACCGTAGTTTGTCTGTCATTCATTCTTTCAAGTAAAAATGGTGTTTCAGGAAAAAAAGAGCTAGTTCAGCTTGCAACTCAATCACACAAATCTTCTTTTCTGAGTCAACCCTGATATTAGCAGTTTGATACGCAAGAGAAATGCTTTAAGCACATTTCTCATTTCATCACACCCACACACGAAAATGATATATAATGAAAGGTCAAAATTGAATAAAATTATCTTTCATTGCTTCATCAAAGGGATTTTTAAGCGAAACTGCTTCCTTTATTTTTGTTGCCATTATGTGGCAGGGAAGCATCACAATGACCACGGTAGAGTTGGAGCTGCCTCCAATTCATGCTAACATGCCAGTACCCACGCTGCTTTTGCACTCTTAGAAAATGGTAACACAATGAATAATGTCTCATTATTGCCATTATAAAAATGGTTTTGAGCTTACAGACTCCCTGAAAGGGACATGGGAACTCCTCAGGGGTCCATGGACATACTTGGGGAACCAATGATCACATCGAGGAAAATGGCAGAACAGTTTGAAAGAAAATTGTGGCAATGTTAAAGAAGTTTTCTGGGAAGAGGAGTAGACAACTAGTTGATTAGGAATTAGAGAGCATACATTCATTTTATATTTGTTGTAGAAACAGATGATAGGGGCGCCTGGGTGGCTCAGTCGGTTGGGTGTCCAGCTTTGGCTTAGGTCATGATCTCACAGTTTATGGGTTCAAACCCTGCATGGGCTCTCTGCTGACAGCCTGGAGCCTGCTTTGGGTTCTGTGTCTCCCCCTCTCTCTGTCCCTCCCCTATCTGTGCTCTACTCTGTCTCTCTCTCTCAAAAATAAACATTTAAAAAAAAAAAACAGATACAGATGATAAATTTAGGCTAAAAATGATAAAAGTACTAATTACCAGGAGAACACTTTTCAAACAACCACACACTAATGATCAGATCAGATTTCTCTTAAATATTGTTACTATTTTCCAAAGATGATTTATTCATTGGATGTACAAAGTGACAAAATACTGAACTTTGTTATGACAGAATTCAAAGTGAGCCTTTTTTGGTGAGGCAAACTAAAGCTTCCTCCAAGAAGGAAAATTTCTGATAGACTTATTCATTTCTAACCAATGCTTATTTATGGAAAGCATATATTTTATTTATATCAAATATATACTTTATACGATGTTATAACTGAAGGAGTCAGTTTGTCAGAAGGATAAGGAAAAGTACATTTTAAAGTGGTATAAAGTAAGAAATTCTTTAGAATTAAAAAGAAAATGACAGAAAAATTCCTCTTCATTTTACTTCACTAAACACTGCCTGCATACAGGCTGAATGATCAAAGCATGTGCTTTGGTATGATAAAAAGCTACCCAACACAAAACACTCTCAATTAACTCCAAATAATCTACTAAGCAATGCTTAAGCCAACTTCATGTACAAATTAAAACATGATCTCTATGTAAATCTTAAAAGTATATATGCTAGTAGGCACTCTTATTCTAATATTAACTCAGGTACATAAGGAGGTATTTCAATAAGCCATATATGCAGCTGGTCAGAAGAAGAGACTAGCATTTTTCTTAAAAAAATTTATTTTGAGAGAGAGCAAGAGCAAGAATGAGTGAGCGAGTGGGGAGAGGGGTAAAGAGAGGGAGAGAGAATCCCAAGCAGGCTCTGCACTGTCAGTGGAGAGTCTGATGTGGGGTTCGATCTCATGATCTCATGACCCACAAAATCATGACCTAAGCTGATATCAAGAGTCAGACACCTAACCAACTGAGCTACCCAGGTGCCCTGAGGTTAGCACTTTTATCTTAGCAAAGAGCTGGATGAATCTCACGCAAGAATAAAGGTATACTGGAAGAGGACAGGTATAGAATTTTCAAGTGTGTGAAGAGCCAATCAAAATGCAAGTGGTCTTAACCTACATGGAAATTTGATGACACAGGCTATGGAGCACAGAAGAATGCATAACACATCGGCTCAAAATAACTATTCCTGTGCTCTTAAAAGACGACATGTTGCCAGCGTAGGCTTTTATATGTGAGACTCTGGTACTGCAGATTATTCTTTTTAAATTTTGATTTAAAAAAAAGACATTTATGGTTTTTTAAAAAGTTCATTTATTTTTTGAGAGAGAATGAATGCATGGGGGAGGGACAGAGAGAGAGAGAGAGAGAGAGAGAGAGAGAGAGAGAGAGAGAATCCCAAGTAGGCTCCTCACTCTCACCACAGAGATCGATGTGGGGCTCAGACTCCCAAACTGGGAGATCATGACCTGAGCTGAAACCAAGAACTGGATGCTTAAATAACTGAGCCACCCAGGTGTCCCATATTCTTAATTTTTAAAGCAAAGGAGCTGCCTTGCCTACCTATTTTCTTGTCTCTCCCAGTAAGAAAAAAGAACAGGTGGACAGAAATAAAACACAACATCCAGAAAGTAGTAGTTAACACAAGATTAGTGGGCATGTTACCTTAGGGTGATGGGCCCTGTGCCTGCGGTCTACAGTCACATCTCCTCTCTGAATTGGTGAAGACACTTCCGATCTGTATGTTCGTTGAGGGGAGTATCCCTGATAAGCAGCTATGGACCCATGGGAAGGTGATGTGGGAATAGAGTGCATTGTCTGATCAGAAATATTAACCATGGTCTTAGGACTGGTCAAAGCCGCGTGACGAGGGAGGGTGCTCTGCTTATTATAGAACTGACGCTGCTGCCACTCATAAAGCTGCCACATCGTGTCATCTCTCATTGATCTCCGTTTCTCCTCTGCTCCAAGTGCTACTGGTTTGTCCCGAGTGGAAGGGGTTACACTGCAGATACTTTCCGGCCGGGTCTTGCTATTTCTGGGGAGTGTTCTATAACCTTCTGGATAGCGGGCCATAACCGGGGCTCTGTGGCTTGGCATATTTCTTGGTAATGTTTGGTATGAAATTACTCTAAAATAAAAAAAAATTGAAATGTAAAAATGAAGAAGAGAGTTGTTTTCCAGATTCTAAATTAGAGTAATTTTTTTCCTTCTGGTAAGTAAAATATATCTTGAGACTTACTTTTAAAAGCTGATCAAAATATTACACAGGGTATAAAATATTAATGAACAGATTTTAACTTTTTTATGAAATTCAATGTGACGACTTTACTACATTAAGTAAAAAGCATCTTTGTGATTTACATAAAAGACTGTTAATTCCACACAATGTACAGTTTGGTTAAAAAAAAAGGAAAAATACTTATTTGTAAGACTATCTATGATCTAATCTTAAGTGTGTCTCCATATCTTATTTGTTTTTATGCAACACACTCCTAGACTCTTTTCATACAGGTAAGTCGTATTTCTGTGTAGGATGGAATACTGAAGGATTTGAGTTGTCCTACAGAGCATGAAGACAGGAAATGACACTGCAGGTGTCTGTGACTCCTCTATTATATCGTTTCCTTCAAAAAGCGGGACTATTTCTGGGAAGAAGTGCATCAGTACATTTGTGGTTTGAAAACCCCCCTTGATATCTTTTCTTAGTTTGAAAAATAAAAATGACTTGAAGCTAAAGCTCAAAATTTAACTAAAGGCAAAATACTTAAACCTGATAATATTCAGATATACAACTGCAAATCTCAGGAGTTTTACATGTTTCTAGCTTGGAAATGAATATTCCACCTTGGTATAAGCTTTGTGGGAGGCTTTTTAAAGCAATCTAAAAATTCCTCTTGTATATTAAGCATCTAAAATAAAGTTCTTCTAAAATGCTATATTTTTGGATATGGATACATAAGACATATTACTAAGCACAATTTATTTCAGTTTCCTAAAATTAAGAGAATAAAGTAGAATTTTAGTTTACAATTTTGAAAAAAGACTGTGGTAAAAACACTGTTTTAACTATCCTTTGCTAACCTCATGCTAGGTTGGATACATTAGGAAAAAGTTTCTTAAAAAGTTACCATTTGTGTTCCCCCATTATCTTCAGAGGTAGGAATAAGGTGTAATTACAATTCAAATTCTAAATGTGAACACAACCTTTTTAGTAACAATAACCACAATAAAATCTAGATTTAAAAGATCAATATTAATCATAAGTATTCATGTTGGTAGCATCTACACTGGGCATAAATCTATATTCTAATATAAAATGTAATTGAATAAACTAAATGTGGGGAAGTTGGGACCTCATACACCCAGGTTTTCTGACCTCTTCTTTCAACATTAACACGTTTCTTCTGTGCACTGTTATTTGCAACATAAAGTACAGTTTGGAACTGTGCATGCATGATTGCACACTATTTTGCTGCCTCCTACTGGGTGTTAAAATGTCAAAAGAAGTGGTGATCACATAGAACAGAAAGGGCAGAAGACTTAATGTATAAGTGACCTGACCACACTCTTTCACCATCTGGGAATCTGATAAGCTGGATGTCAGAGCTGTCTGACCTAAAGACTACTATCAGTGACAATGTGTAAACACTACTGTATTGTAGTAATTTCATTGTGATTAGGTGTAATGAATTGGGTGCATTTGAGCTAAGAGGGATGGTGATAATAAAAATCCCTGCATAATCTGTGCCTACTAGGGCAGTAAAATTATGTTACCTACCAGAGGAAGTCTCAAGTTAAATATCCTTTTTTTGTGGCTTAAAGCACCCATAGATGTGATAAAGCTGTGAAAAATATGACAAAACAGTAAAGTGGGAAAAAGCAGTTGATCACAAGTCAGGAAGGCCAAGATTCTTGCTCTCCTACTTATGTGCAAGGAGACCTTGGATGAACTACATTTTCTGGGACTCAGAGAATGTTAGAGAGTGGTGTTTTTTGGGTTTTTTTGGTGGTGGTGTGTGTTTTGAGGACAGGATAGGAAAAACCCAAGAGCTCATACTCCTTTTAATTTTTTTTTTCTTTTTTAAAGTGATCACTGTATCCAATGTGAGGCTCATACTCATGACCCCAAGCTCAAGAATCACAGGCTCTTCCAACAGAGTCAGCCAGGTGCTCCTCTTGAGTCTTTCAACATGTGGGTTAAAGGTAAGAGTTAGTGAGCCTGCTAGGAATGGCATGTAGTCTCTTACTTCCTTAAGTAGGCCTTTTTCATTATGCCAATGATTCCCAGACTTCTGGATTGAATAAAAAAGTAAAATAATCCTTCTGTTAAAAAAATGTTTCCCTAAACCATGAAAATTATTTTAAAACCTTTACTCTTTAGTTGTAATAATTTAATTAAAAATAAAGATACACCCCATATCAGAAAGGACATAATCTTAAAATGCTACTAGAGTCTTTCATATGCTATACCCAAATCTGGCAAACTGCAACTTTTGGAGATTTGGTTTTCTCATCAATGATACGATGTGATCATAAAGCCATCGTACAGTTCTAAACTCCGTGTCTTATTATATATTTGAAATATTTCCAGTTTCTTCAACCACCCCCCCTAAACTAAATTTCCTTCATCATTCATGCTGGTTGTTCTTCAGCTTTTCAATGTCTTTACTTACAACAAGCTTGCGTACAACCGAACATGCCCCCCCTCCCCCAGCAGGAACTACTGCAGGGGGTTACCCACCTGATGCCTTTGGATCTGGGGTGAAGGAGAAAGGTACTCAGTACTCTGATATAACCAGTATAAAGGTTGTTCTATTCTTTGCTGCTTTCTTGCCACAAATACTTCCTTTTTTCCCCCCCTGCTGGGTCTCCCTTCCAACCCTACCTTCTCTGTTAACAACAAAGGTAGGAACTGGAACAAGTCCAGAGTTGGCAACCCCACAGCTATCTGCTAGGAAGAAAGTCAGTCACAGAAATAGATACTATCCTAGAACTTCTGTCCTACTACTAAAGCAATTTACCCCAATACACCCTGATTTCATCATTCACAAATTCAAGAACTATTATAGAGACCTTAATATGCAAAAGGCTCTGTACTAAGCAATGAACTATATATCACAGAAGCATATACTGAAAATATAAATGTTAACTTTATATCTAGTTTGAAAATATGGGAAAAAAACTATTTCTAAACATATAAGGAACGGACATATGTTGTTACTCTAAAACACAATAAAAACTGCCCATAAACTAGTATTTACGTTCCAGCTCAGAAAATCTATTGCACCAAAAACCTCCATCAGCACTCTGAAGCATTCACAATATGTAAGCTGGACCCTCCTGTGGACATGTATATTAAACATGAGCCGTTAACCTATCATATGATCATTCACAGTATGCTATTTCCCTACTGAGCTTGGCTAATTAATGACTACAATGTTTAAAAGGCTCTTCTGCCATCTTTGGAAGCACTTTTGAAGAATTTTAATAAAAAGTTAGGTTATTTTCAAGTAAATTTATTTTTACCGCATATACTTTCTAGCATTTTGAGACCTGTTTTTCAAAAACTAGTTTCCTTCAGTGGTTTCCCCAAAGAAATTCAAATTAAGCAAAGTGTGATTTACTTTTAAGTGAAAGCTTAAGAAATGAACACTGTAAGCTCCTTCATCAGGTTTGGTGCTCCATTCACTAGCAGCTGCCTGTCAAACACCATGAAAACCCTGTTCCTGTGATTCTGCCATGCAGAACAATGGATTAAGGCACCATGCATCTTAACAGTGCCTGCCACTCAAAAGAAACTTTTAAGTTCTGTTCACAGATGCGGGGATCTACTATTTGACTAAATATTAAGCCCCTTTTCTTTCTAACAGAACTTTAATAATAAAAGCAAGCGTTTCATAAAGTTTTACAAAATGAATTGTACTACGAATAACCCTTATGTTTCTTTCCACCAATAAAAATTATTTCATTATAAAACATCCCAACTATTTTTTAAATATGAAGTTCATATTATAATGTAGGTGATATATCTCAGTGACTCAAAGTAGACTCTAGCCAGTGAATCCAAAGTTGGAGGGGCAAGGTGGAGAAAATCCTAGCTCAAAATAACCGTCAGAAGCTGGAGGTCTGCATTCAAAAGAAAAAAGTCACACAGAAAGCCTTTATGTGTGCTAATTATATCCATCAAGAGACCCAAAAGTTCTTGGAAACTATTATTTATGCTCAACAATTTAAAAAAAATCCTAACTTCCAGATGTTTGTCAAACGACTGTAATTATACAGTTTCAACTGTAAGAAAGTATAGAATCATTGAGGAAAAGTGATTTCACTAAGAAGCGAGGTTTAATTTGCTGGGTGGAGATTCAGCAAATTTTCTGGCTGGGATTTTTATTATCGTTTCCCTGAAAATGGTTACCTTAGGTACTACCAAACATCCTTTCATTTTTTTCCCCCCAGAACTAACTCTGGCTTTCCTTCTGTCTAATCAAACTTTATTTTTGAAATGGGAAATCTTCTCACAATTCTCCCTTGGGAAAATCAGAAAAGTGAGTAGTCAGGGTGGGGAAGAAAATGGAAGTGAACACATTGCAGGAGTGTTCTGTAGTTGCTGGCTGAGATAACAAAAGATGAGGCCAAGTGTACCCAGGCCTTTGAGCTGCTCCTGAAAGGAGACAGACTTTGGCGGACAGCTGCAGACATCAGCTGTGACAACTGAGCAAAATGGAAGAACATTCCTATACCTCGGAAGTTTCACAGTGAAGTTACTCTTCACTTAGCCAAAACATCATTAAAGTCATTGTTTTTTGGTTTTCTACTTACTAAGAGTCACAATAACTCTTCAGGTAATTTTTCTGTCCACAAGCATGTTCAAGTCTTTTTTAAGTTCTGCATCACCATGTTCTGGTCTAATGACATAACAGTTTCTCATTGGTAGGTGCTTGCTTTTCTTCCATCTCCTCTGGCCTTTATTTTTCATCTCCTTTGCTGGCCCCCCAATTCTTTCTCCCTTAAATGTAAATGTTCTTTCAGGTTTTCCTGTGGAATCTTTATCTAGCTTCCAGCTGAATGAATTTATCTATTTTCATCCTTACCTTTAAGTGCTTTTGATATAATGATGATGCCCCAAAACTTATTTCAAGTCCAGATTTCTCTTTGGAGCTACAGACTACATACAGGCCACCTCAAAGTAAGCCTGTCCAATCAGTCATTACTTTCTCTCTTCCCAAATCCTTTCAAAGTGGTAAAAGGCATCAGGCAATCCTTGACGACCAGAGTCCTAAAAGCAGGTGTCACTCTTGATTTTCCCCTATCACTCAAACTAGACTGAGGGAGACTAGTTTGCAATCAAGCACATCCAAGCACTCAACTAGTCTTGTCAATCATACCTTAAATACATCCCCTCCCTCTCATCATTTCACTTAGTCCAATAGCTTTTGAGCTTTCTCTAATCTGTTCTCCCGATTCTGCAGCAGATCTTTCTGAAATACCAAATCTGAAAACATCTCTTCTGGCTTATGTCTCCAGCCTTGGTTCTCATGCATCATCACAGAGGTTGTACGTAAGCCATACTGGACGTCTCTGGATTCCTGTTTCAGCCCCATCAACTCTGCAGTTTTGTGTATCTAAGCCACGATCAGCCTGCCACCCTTAACAACTCAGCTTGTATTTCCTTTCCTGCAGAACAGTTTTCCTAAGAACACTTAGGCTGTGTTGACTGTCCCTGAAACCTGTTCTTATAGGCACCCTGTTCGTCCTTCATTTTGTCACAGTGTATTGCACTAGTTTATCTAACTTTCCCCTCTACTAGTCAAGGACTTCTGTGAGAAATGTGGACAGAACAATGGGAGATGGAGAAAAAACACTTATGTCTGATTACCATGAAGAAAAAACAAATGTTTATAATGTCTAAAACACAATTTGAACTAATACTTTTCAATAGGTGTCTCAGAAACCAATCTTTACCAACATAGTATGAAAAAAATCTGGTTTCAGGACACGCTATGACAAGACACTTACCCCCTGGTTTCTTCTTCATGACCTCTCCCTTTCTGGATTTTAATCCACTGTTCCAACTGTTGCATGGAGTTTGTCCTCTGCATGACTCGATCAGCCTCTGTATGTAAGGGCCCGGTATTTGGGTGATTTCCACCACGAAGATCTGCCAAGCTGACATTGATGGTTTTGTTCTCAGAACCATTCACATTGACTGGCCTATAGTGTCCAGCCTGAGCTGGGCATGTCAACCCGGTCTCATATTCAGATGGCAGAGAATTCAACTTCACGCTGTTAATTTTTGTTAAAGGTCTATCTTGACCATCCTTCTGAAATCCATATTTTTCAGCTTCCAATGCCTTTTTTTCTTCATTTTTGCTTATTTCCTTGTTTTTCTGGTTATTTTGGACCTCTGGTTTAATAAGCACTCTGTGGTTGGGAAAGATATTGATTTCCTTAGTTGGTGCGTTTTCAGATGTAACCTTGTCCACTCTGAAATCAGAGAAGAAAAACATAGTAAATCAGATGAAATAATCCACGTGTTATTTCTTGGACTCAGTCTAGGAAAAATGTAAAATTACCTTTGACTTTATGGAAAAACCTGAAAGGGTCACAGAAAACAAGTCTGTACAAATCCTCAATGTTGTGATATGAAAATTCAAGCACAACACCAAAATGCATAAATAGAAATGTGGGAGGGGAAGAAAACCTATGTTGTATATAGCACTGGAGGATAAAAAGTGATGAGTGTCCCCATTAGAAATCTGGAAATAAAGCAAATTAAGATTGCCCTTTGACAGTAAAATCACAAACCCCACACACGTAAAGGACCGCGGCAGCTGGTCATCTGAAACAGACAATGTGGCTTGCAGCCAAGGAGGGTTAACTCATCTTGAGACAAAAAGAAATCTGGTTTGCGGAAATGGCTGCACCAAGAAATTACGGTCTGATGCTGTCGAAGATCTGAACCATATGAATGACTAACTCTCTGTTTGTACTCAAGAGGACCTGACTTTTGGTGAACAGCTCTCAGAGTCAGCCTGCTGTAGCTCTACGGCTTACTAGCTGTGTTTCTGGACAAGATGCAGAAATTCACTGTGGGGATAACTGTAGCACCAAGGCTGTGAGATTGTGTGAGGATCAGATGAATATTTCAGCGGCTGCCACAGACTTGATTGCTATTACCATTCTATCTCACCAAGAAATTTTCGATTAGAATCTGACATCCCATGTCCATCTCCCCACTGGAAGAATATGCTGCTTAACAGTATATGGCTGGGGCACCGGACAGTTTTATTGCTCACCATTCCAGTTGTTATATCTAGGTCTTTCTGAAGAGAGTCAGCTTCTCTGAAACCAATCACTTCCAGACTCTGACAAGACCAAGTTGAGTGTCTGAACCTGCATGAAATTGCCAAGATCATGCCATGCTAGGAGGCCTTTCAGGAACTGGCCAACCTTCTACATTTCAATATATAATAATGTTCCTATCAGATCCCAACTGTGGTATTGCGGCCAGTTTTGGTGATGAGTAGGAAATACATAACCCATACATATACGGCTATAGACAGAGTTTAGAATATGATTAGAGAGGGTAAAAAAGAAAAGAAATGTGACTGGCTACTTTTCCTAGAGTAAATTTATGAACTATCCAAATATGCAGGTTGGATATAATTCAGAGCTTCTAGATTGGAAGCAATATTAGACCCCGGGAAAGTTTACTAAGATACGCCATGGAGCTTGTTTCTCTTAAAAGATAAAACTGTGAGAAGACTCACACTAAAAGCACACTGACCCTTACTAAATTCTAGGGGTGACAGGATGAGTTTAACATTGAATATTAAAAGCTGAGAATAATTTTTAGACTCAGGTACCTCTACTTTATCTAAAGCTATTATTTTAAATTAGAAGAGCATTGCCTTTTTTTGTATTCATTTTTCCGAAGACTTTTCATTTAAGACATGTAACAAAAAAGAACTATATATATTGACTTCTCAAATAGAACAAATGAATTTAGAAGAAATGAACTATCTAGTTAAAAGCTGACTGTTTCATCTCTTAGGTGATATGCTCTTATAAATATTTGTAAGTATTCTGGCCATACAGGAAAGAGAGCCCATTACCTTAACACCAAGCACACAAAATCTCCCTCTACTTATGAAATATTTTAATAATTAGGTCCTTCAGTTTGAAATATTAAGGCCAATGAGGCAGGACAAAAATGCCCACAGCTAGCATTAGAATAAAGAATATAATCTCTACAGGATAATGGTGGTTGATGTCAGGCTGGGCACAAAGGTGGTCTTCAATAATGTCTGGCTTGGGGTGCCTGTGTGGTTCAGTTGGTTAGGTATCAGAGTTTGACTCAGGTTGTGATCTTGTGGTTTCTGGGTATGAGCCCTGCTTTGGGCTCTCTGCTGTCAGCACAGAGCCTGCTTGGGATTCTCTGCCCTTCCCTGCTCATGCTCTCTCTCAAAAATAAGCATTAAAAAAAATAATTTCTGGCTGAGTAAATTATATCAATACAACCTGCTAAACATTGTTACAGGCACATAATCAACTAATAGGTTGCCAGAAGTCCAATCAAAATATTAACTATTATTTTTATCACCCTAAATTATGAGTAATTATCAGTTTTTAGAGCGGAAAATACAAGAAAAGAAACGGAAGTTGACATTCTGAGATAAGGACAACATACTTTATGAGATTATCTGGAAATCAAATATGTAAATTGTGATTTCTTTATTGTAAGTAATTCCTTGAAAATTTTTCTCTGAGGTTAGAATTATCTTAATATTTTTAATTAATTCTTTTCACCTATACATTTTCCCCACCTATCAGTACTAAGCACCTCATTTTTATGTTCATTTGGGTAATTTTTTTTAAGTGAGTGCTACACCATTCCTGGGGCTTGAACTCACAACACTGGGATCAAGAGTCCCACGCTTCGCTGATGGAGCCAGCCAGGCAACCCCCAATCAGGAAATTTTTAGACAAGAGATTCCAAGAGCAAATTTT
Source organism: Hyaena hyaena (assembly GCF_003009895.1). Lineage (NCBI taxonomy): Eukaryota > Metazoa > Chordata > Mammalia > Carnivora > Hyaenidae > Hyaena > Hyaena hyaena. The sequence continues at coordinate 1,444,948 of NW_024080959.1, forward strand.
CCTTTTATTAGCTTAAAATGTATAATATGCAAATGGTTGAATTTTTTTTTTAAATAGGTGTCCTAGAATTTAATACTGGGCCTTCCTTTCTTTTCTCTTCTGTTTCCTAGCTGTCACTATTAGTGATTGGTTAAGTTGATTTGGACTTGATATTAAAAAAAAAACAAAAAAACACCACAAATATATATATAACATCAACTTCAGTCTTTTAACCAACAAATCAAAAGACTTCACTAATGTGTTCACTAACCCTCCCCCATCACCAAAACTAAAGATTTATATTATAACAGTTCCCTAATTCTCTGAGAAGAGAGAAAAAGAGAATAAACTTCCAAGTAAGCATCTTCCTTGTATGAGATATATGCTCAATTGTAACTGACTGGAAAAAACTTAATTGTGTCACAGATCCTTCTTCAAATTATAGGGATATAATTTTTTTTAAAGCACATTATTCAACTGCTATTTAAGTAGTTTTACAAAGAGATTTCCTCTCACTACTTTTTCATATAGTTGATTATTAAAACAATTCAGATGTTCAAAAAGAAAAATAATCACAGATCAATTTTAACAGTACATATTTATACTCTCAAGGATTCTGAATACTGAAGTTTCAAAGGAAAGAAGTTTCAAAAGAAAGAAGATGGTAGACAGATTTAGAAATGCTCTAAATGTTTGCTGCGTTATTTTCTGGAGATATTCATCATAAAACCATCAGAATTAACCAGGAAATGCTGAAGAAATGAAACTCATCAAAATTTTTTATTTCTATTTATTAAACTTCAAATACATACAACAGTATAAAAACACAATAAAATTAGCTTCATGAATATAAATTCTCTTCTAAGATTCAGGCTTTGAAACAGTCTTGTGTAGTTTGAAGATAACAATTAAAAATGTACTTACCGGAAATTAAAGGTAATTCTGTAAGAAGAAAGAATATTCAGTTTGAATATTAGGATTCTGGATTCACCTCAGTACACTGATAGGTGAAAATGAATAAAGAAGAAATGTGGAATAATAATGCAGGTGGTATCTCAAATTAACTAAAGGTGTATTAATTTAAGACAGAACATGAATTAATCCTTGCTTTCTGAGGAAGAAATGATTTCATATCATGACTAATAAAATGATATGCACTATGATAACAATATACTTGCAGGGCATGGAATAAAATGTAAGTGGAAATCACCGTTATTTTCCCTACAAGCCTTTACCTTTTCACAGGTTCTGTCTGTACTAGGGCAGCATCTAACATGGCTTTCATCCACAACTCCATTTCCTTTCCTGTATCAGTGCAGAAATAATAGGTCCGCATGTTTGGATGGGCTGCCTGATTGAAAATGATAGGATCATTTTAAAGAGATACATGGGATCTGTAAAGGAAAAAGAAAGAAAGTTAAGTAGTTCCTACATAGATCATTACTATCAACTTTCAAAGACAGCAAGACATGTCTTACACACAGTTACAGAAATGAGGGACTTAAGAAAAACAGAATTCAATCTTGCACCTTGTCATGCCTCTTTGCTGTCCGTGTTCCATGCACACTTCCCTAGCAATTTCCATTTACTAATTCATACCTTTTATTCAAGAATGTTCCATAAAAATAGAACTACCAAACAAAAGAGCAAATCCACTTCTTATTTAAAGAAGAAAACACTACTTCAAAGAGATATATGCACTCCCGCTGCAGCATTATTTATAATAGCCAAATACGGAAGCACCCTAAGTGTCCAGTGACAGATGAATAGATAAAGCAGATGTAGTAGACAAAGAAAGACAGACAGACACACACTGGACTATAAGCTATAAAAAAGAAAATGAAATCTTGTGACAATGAAATCATGGAGAGACCTGGAGGCTATTATGTCAAGTGTTAGAAGTCTGACAGAGAAAGGCAAATAATTGTATGATTATGCTTATATGTGGAGCCTCAAAAACAAAACAAATGGACAAATGTAACAAAAAAGAAAGAGATTCAAAGATATAAGCAACAAACTTCTGGTTACCAGAGGCAGGAGGGATTAGAGGGTAGGTGAGATAGTTGAAGAGGACTAAGAGGTATCAAATTCCAGGTACAAAATAAGTCAGTCATGGGGATATAACATACAGCAAAGGGAATACAGCCAGTAATACTTGTAATAGCTTTGTATGTGACATATGGTAACTAGTCTTATGGGGATCATTTCACAATGCCAAAAATATCAAATCACTATGATATACACCTGAAAGTACTGTATGTCGATTATACTTTGAATAAAAAAAGAATGTTCCAGAACAACCAGCAACAGAATTAATATAAATATACATGTCCTAGCATTTCCCCTTTGTGTTAGCAATTCCTTTATTCTTCAAAAGGTGCTGCTGTTAAGGCATTTTGCTTAATTCTTACAGACACCTACACACAAACATAAAAGGTTTACAAATGATTCAAAATACTATTTCCCTTTAGCTTTTCACCTCAAGGCTCAGAGTTAAAATGTAAATGTTTGAGCTGAGAAAGACGTATGTAACTAGTAAGTGGGTTATTATTTCTTTTTAATGTTTATTTATCTATTTTGAGCGACACAGAGGGAGGGCATGGGGGGGAGGGGCAGAGAGAGGGAGAGAGAATCCCAAGCAGGCTCTGCACTGTCAGCACAAAGCCCGGTGGAAGGCTTGATCTCATCAACTGTGAGATCATGACCCGAGCTGAAATCAAGAGTCAGAAGTTTAGCCGACTGAGCTACCTAGGTACTCGGCTGTTTTTTTTTTTTTTTTTTAAGTTTCCTTATTTATTTTGTGAGAGTGTGAGTGAGTCAGGGAGGGGAAGAGAGAATCCTAAGCAGGCTCCACTGTCAGCACTCGGAGACTGACAGGGGGCTCAAACTCACTAATCATGAGATCATGACCTGAGCGATAATCAAGAGTCGGATGCTTAACTGACTAAGCCACCCAGGTGCTTTTATTTTTATAGCGGTTCAATCTGCCTGTTTTTGAGAAATGAAGTAAAGGAGTCAATCAGGAATTTGTATCCAACATATGAGCACTGAGTGCTCAGCTTAATGCGCGGGCTGACAAAACAAAGAAGGACCGCAGCAGTAGCTATATCAAAGTAGAAAAAAGGCTGAGGCAGAGAATTCTGTGGAGGAAACATTCTTAATTTCCATGTAAAAAAATGCCTGTGACAGTTTCTTATCACATACTGAAGAATAAAGAAAAACAAAGACTATTTCAGCATACAGTTAGGAAAAAGAAAGAGAACTAAGTATGTAGTTAGTCTGCTAATAAATATTAAATATTAATATTAAATAAATATTAAAAAATGAGAGGAATAAATCTGGAGCCACACACTTTACTCCAAATCTCGACTATCTGCTTTATTTAACAATATTAGCTTCCTCAAAAATTTTTTCAGAGGGGCGCCCGGGTGGCTCAGTCGGGTAGGCGTCCGACTTCAGCTCCGGTCATGATCTCGTGGTTTGTGAGTTCAAGCCCTGCGTTGGGCTCTGTGCTGACAACTCAGAGCTTGGAGCCTGTTTCAGATTCTATGTCTCCCTCTCTCTCTGCTCCTACCCCACTCTCATTCTGTCTCTCACTCTCTCAAAAAAATTTTTTTTCAGGAAGAATCAAGAAGAGAGAAATAAATTCAATGAACACAGTAATCCAAAGAACTACAACCACCAAATCTGGACTGGTGAGAGATATAAAACTAGCCACAGAAACAATTTAAAAGAAATAGCTCAAATGGTACATGTTGTTAAAATGATTAAAGCTACCACATAGTGTCACTGCACTGCTTTAGCAGAGTGTTGGAGAAATGAATGAAAAAACACTGTCCATATTTGTGATCAATGGAAGGAAGACTGGGCCAGTGCTAAGAAGATCCAGGTACAGCCATGATTCTTATGCTAACAAATCACACCCACGCTTGCCAACTGTCAAATGGAAAAATTTACTAGGTGACCATCAAGTTTGCTACCTAGCTTTAAGTCCCACAATTGTCCATGAAGTTTCTACTCACCACTGTCACAAGCAGTAGCCTCAATGTCCAAAGGTGCTCATAAATTCAAAGGAAACAACATTGCAAAAAAGAGAATTTGAGAAATTACTATCCTTGTAACAGATAAAATAATTAATATCAAATCAAGTAATTATAGAGAAAATATACTTAACATACATGGTCACTGTTATTGCTATTTTAACATTCTAATATATAAGAGTCCAAGAACCCAGCAACAAGTCCTACAAAGAGTACAAATTCAATGAACTTTTGCCAAATTGATGAGCAAATAAGAAAATTGAATTCATGATCCAATAAGAGTATCATGTGGTTTTCCATGTGAAAGTAACTTTATAAAGTTATTATTTTAAGTTACCAGAATTTGTTATAGCATCTTAAAATATTTGTTTTTCTGGTTCACACTTAATAAAATTTACTGAAATTCATGCCATTCCCGTCTTACCACAGTGTTTGCTCAGACATTACCTTCTCATTAAGGCCATCCACCCACCCCCAATACACTATTAACTTTCCCGTTCTTTTTTTTCATAGCTAATAATGCAACATATCAATTAACAAAAGTTGTGAATCAACCACAGTCCTGGGCACTCTTTAAAAGAATGGATGGGAATGAAAAATGGAATAAATTCTATAATGGTGTGAACATTTTCATGGTTAATGTGTTACACTTATTTTTCCCCTTTCCCTTAAAACAAAATGTTTACATCAAAACCTTTGGAGTTCTTAATTTAAGACTGGCTTAAAAAACAGGTGACCTCTGAAATTTCAGACCTCTGAATTTTTATAAAGCAAGAAATGCAGTATGGTTTCTGAAAACAAAAATAACCAAATTATCATTAAAGTAGCATTTTAGTTAGGTATTTCACAAACCAGCATATGGTTATTATTAGTCAGAGGAGGTGGGCTCAAGTCTGCTTGGATTTAAAAACAGTTTTTAATGTCTCAACTTCGATATTACCTCAAATGTACCTGATGCTCATGATGTACTCAGACCCAAGGACATCTTTGCAAATATTCTCTAAGATCATAAATGTACATACATTATGTTAAACAAAAACCAGTTGTTATCCCTTATAGTACTCTTCCTCCAGGCTTATGAAACATTTCAAACATACAGTAACCTTTAAAGAATTGTACAGTGACCACCAGGACATCTACAGCTGTAATTACCAATTATCAGCTTTTTCATATATTTGCTTTATCTAGAACCATTCTGAAGTCTAAAGACACTCGGCCCTTGGATATTTGAGAATATGCTTCCTAATTAAAGGGGACATTCCTCCTACTCAACCCTAAGACTATTAACTAACATATTTTAAATATAAAAATGACCATCACGAAAATACGTTTTTGTAATAATGTATGGGCGAATATCAATTTTTTTCTATCAGTGCAAGATTCAAATACAGAATCAAAAAAGTAGGACTATTTCCTTACCTTAAAAGCATATTTGCGGTTAATGTGATCCTCAGAGGTAAGCATGGCTATCTGAAAACTAGGTAATAGAATGCTTCCCAGGATACCCTCTTCTTTCTCATCTAAGACACAATTGAATGTGTGATTAGAATTTTAAATGTTCTCATGAAGCAGAATAACTTTTCTCAAAATTTATTGACCAAATCAAAAGGTTCTTACATATAAATGAACTGTATTCATGTGCTGTTTAGATAGTTCTTTGTAACGTTTCAAAGACAATATTAAATAGTGGAAGCATATATACTTCTTCATCTTCAATAAGCTTCCCTATCCTAACCAAATCAGAAATGGGTCTCACACATCAGACAAATGTCAATTAGACATAAAAACAGCATACATTTGTTTAGTATATATCCCATATTCTACAAAACCCTTTGACATGTGATTCATTGAAAATATTTTAGCACATAGGTAACGACATGGAAGCTTTACAAAATTAATTCAACCACATTTCTGGTAGGATTTAAATCCCCAAAGCTGACTTGCTCACTCTTCAATGTGGCTCAAATGTGTCATTATAAAGCCTTCCTCGACTGCCTTATTTTTTAGCTGCTTCCCGTCCAAACCCATCCCAGAGCCCTCTTCTCTTTCTGCAACTTCATCCATCCCCCCCCAAACCTTTGACACACTGTTTTATTATTTATTTATCAACTCTCCCCTCACTAGAATGTCAACTCCAGGAAGACATTTAGAATGACAGGAGGAGATACTAAAAAAGTTTGAGTAAATGAGTATATATATAAGTACATATTTTGAACTATGCTGTAAAAATTATATGATTTTTAAAACATATAATCATGGTCAGCTTTTACCAGTCATTCTGATACACCACAAACTTATGGAAATAAATTACAGGCCTACAAGGCAGGTGCATAAAATATACCCAGGAAAAAAACAAAATATTAACCTTGGCACACTACAGATTCACATTATTAGCTTGCTGCTTGTGGGCAGAGATGTTTATAAAACTCGAAATATATATATATATATAGTTCATTGTCAGAAATCCATAAGGCAAGTTAATAAAGCTGTACATTAGGCTGATGAACTCAGCAATGAGAAAAACCAGAAACAAGAAATAAGCCTTTTTATTATGCTTGTCATGCTTTTTATTATCCTAAACTTAACAAGGAATTTTATTTATTTTCCCCTCATTTCTAAAATATAGGTAAACTTCCACAGGGAAGAAAGTTGCATTAAACTGAGATTATTTCTGTAGCTTTTTTAATAACACAACAATCCTGCTCTTACTATACTTGCTCATTCATGTTCAGTTCACTAATACAAGAAAGAACACAAGTGCAGATTTAGTCTAAAAGGTTAAAAAGAGGCAGAGAGCAGTCATCAATTACAGAGAATATGACAATTTAAAACAATGAGTCACATTCCAATTTAAAATCCAATTTTGTTTATATAAAGCATACAATCAGAAAAAGCTCATGAAGCCATCTTTATTAAAATCATCTTTACCAAATAATAAATTCTCTTATGTTGCATTACTGGAAACTGTGACTTTCCCTGAAGTTATTTCAGAATATGCACAGGCACTATAGCTCAGGGCAGCTTTTCTGGGTCGTCATGAACGGTTTCCCAGATGGACACTAAGCAGCTACGAGGGCAAGTTATCGATGCAGGGCGTTTCAGCTTCATGAGCTACAAATCTGAGAACACAGGGCTTAGCGCAAAGGATTATTGTGAGGGTTACATGAGCTAACACATGAAGAACTCAATAATGCACTCACCCCATTTTAAGTGTTCAATAAATACTGGCCTTATCATATTATTGCATATATAAAAATCTTGATCTTCTGTCAAACGACTGTCCTAAGAGTTCTTTACATGTTCCCAATCACGGCAGTCTTCTGTTTGGTTCTGTCAACACTGACCTACTGTGTTTTACCCAGAGGGCTTCCTATACTGGCAAGCAAAGGTTGGGTACTGAGTGATATCTGTAGAATAAATGAACTCTCTGGGAAGGTTCAGCTGGGCCTTTTTTAAGTAGCAGCCCAACTTTCTCTGTTCCATTTTAGTCCCTTCCCTTCTCTGACACAGGTAATGTCCCTTCTCTGGTCCCAAGAACACTCCCCAAAAAACCTCTTGCACATTAATCTCCGTCTCAGAGCTTACTGCTTGGGGAATAAAACCTGGTACGGGTATCACAAGAGTCTCAACACTGACTGCATTCAAGTAACATTTTAAACATTTATTCATTGTTTTTTTAAAGACAGTACAAGTTGGGGAGAGACAGAGAGAGAGAGGGAGACACAGAATCTGAAGCAGGCTCCAGGTTCTGAGCTGTCAGCACAGAACCCAATGCGGGGTTCGAACCCATGGACCACCTGAGCCGAAGTTGGACGCTTAACTGACTGAGTCACCCAGGTGCCCCTCAAGTAACATTTTAGAGTCCTCACTTCTACTTCAGCTTTAAAGACATTTGGGTTAAAGACAAAAAATACATGTAATTACAACTGGGTATGTAACTTACAGACTGGAATATTATTACTAATTATCATTACCTAGAATAATTCAATACTTTGTTAACTGGTCTCTTGGCTTCTCGTTCAAGTGCTAGGGTCATTTTTCTAAAATGTACATTTGATCCTGTTGTTATTTTCACATTAAAGATAAAGTTAAAACTCATTAGGATGGCAAACAGATGCCTTTTGTGCCTTGAAACACTTGTTAGCCTTTGCTCCTGCCATGCCATTAGGCATAACCTTCATTCCAGCAACACAAGTCCCATGTGTCATTTTACAAATACGTCATGCTCACTCATGCTTTAAACATGCTAAGTTCATCCTTCTTTCCCAATTCTTTCCTTGTACTCCTGGTCAACACTCATTCAACATAACTGGACACTATGACATTCTTTCTTAGACTCCTTTAGCTAATCTGTGAGCTCCATGAAGAGGTAAGTTTATATTGTTCATTTCTGTATCCTACTACCTAATAATATATCTGGTGCATCAAAAGTGCTCCCTGCTATCATCTTAGTCTAAGCCACCATCACTTCTACCTAATAATTCCTAACTAGTCCCCGCTTCTTTCCTTTCCTTCCCTTCCTTCCTTCCTTCCCTTCCTTCCCTTCCTTTCCTTCCTTCCTTTCCTCCTTCCCTCATAATCCATTCTCTGATAGCAGCTTGAGTAAGCTTTCCATAGGGTAAGTCAAAGCATATCACCCTTACACTTAAAAACATCCAATTGTTTCCTAATGGCTTTTACAGTAGAACTGAAATTTTAGTAGGGTCTGACACTGGTGCAATCTCCCTTCCTCCCACCTCCCTCCCTGCTGCTGGCCTTCCAGCTGGGGAAGCTGGTTTCCTTGGGCTTTCCTACCTTCTTCGAGCCTTTGCACTCTTGCTACTCCTGCCTACAAAACACTGCTCACTCTGGCTCTTTATTATTTAGAGCTTGCTATCTAAAATGTCTGCGGAGAGGACAGATCCAGAGAAACTTTCATCCATGCCTGTCTTTCATACAGTGATCTTATTTTCCTAAAAGTACTTGTCATGATACTGTTTATTTATTTGAATTTACTGTCTCCTTGACTTTTCTAGAATGTAAGCTTCATGAGAACTTTCTTCTATTATTTTGACAGGACCTGCTCAATAAATATTTGTTGAATGAATTAAGTTCCAAGATAAGTCCTTTCTGTAGACTGACTATAAATAGAGAAATCTAAGTCCTCTTTCATAATATGCCTGATACTTTGCAAAGAACAGTGGGAAATTGAGCTTCCATCTGGTACTGGCTGCTAACCTGTTGAAAAAAATACTAAATCACCTATTTTCCATCTTACTTTCCGTATTGTGAAATGTGGACTGATTTGTCAAAAACTTCTGACAGTGCACTGTGTATGTCAGTATACCAGACACTTGGAAGGATGCAGAAGAAATGAGTGGGGATGCTGCGTCCAGCACATCAGAGATTCATGAAAGGAAAAATCCTGTGGTTAAGAGAAGTAATCCTGGTTATGACACGTGCCAGTTGTGAGGCCTCAAGCAAACAGTATGACCTCTCTGCCCCAAGATTTCCCACCTTGGAAGGGATGAAAGAGATCACCTATGCTACATGCTCAGCATATTGTAAATGCTCAAAAAAAAAAAACGCCAGGTATTACGACCATCTTACTAAAATCTGGTTATTTCTACTTCAAATCTGACATTTCCTATTGATAAAATAGTGGAAGTGTATAATATCATAATACTCATTTCCAACTATCTGAAGAGCAGAAGTGAGTAAATGATACTTCTTTCTCTTCTATATTTTCTTCTTTTTTTTACATCATTTCTGTCTAGGGAACCATACTAAAATTAACAAGTGTATTGAATGTAAAATGCATATAGTTAATAATAATATGTAATCTCATATTCAACATGGCTTCTGAAGTCAACATTTACACTTTTAAAATCAGATTAGAAGTTTTTCTCTTTTAATAAAAGTGGTAGGCAGCACCTTTCCATGAGTAACAACAGCAAATTACAAGGAACTCTGTGTTCTTTTTGTTGTAAATTAACATAAAGGAATTTTGTATGTATGAGAAGTGGTAATAAACATTTTCTTATTCTCATTTAAAGCTCTAAAAACACCATAAATAAACTGAAAAGAAGAGGGAAGTACAAACTATAAGTTAAGAAATAATGCCTAACTTATTTATATATAACTCTTGACTTTCTGAAAGACTAGGAAAGCCTTTAAGAAAATTATAGAGTAAGGTTGGCACTAAAACTAAAGATAATACCACAATTGCTGCCTGACCAACATCTCTATGACAAAATGAAATTTTATTGGTTTTGTTAATTCTGACTCAGCAGTACTTCGCAACCACAGTTTGCAGTGAGGGAAAAACAGACGAATATAATTCTAGTAATTTCTAATTTTGAAGGTTAATATGCATTATATTGCTTCAATAGATGACCACAGAATTTTGTCACACTTTTGTTCACGTAATCACAAAGTAAATTTTAAAATTGTTAATCAGTTCTAAAATCCTGTTTTGTCTTGTGATATACTTATCTAGAAAAGATATAAATTATTCAACATGCTTTGGCAATCTAATTCTTTAATGACTGATTCCAACCAGACTTTAAAGTAGGAAAGAAAGAGCTGCTGTTCACATTCATGATTTTATACTATAGTTGAAGTAAATTTCTATGGAGAGCGCACCCTATATAAACTTTTCATGGTTGGGTACCAACTGTGTGGTATCTAACAGATCCACATGGCACACGAGGAGAGACTTCTCTGGACTTTGTGCTAAAAATGTACTAATCAGTAACTTACTAAAAAGAAAACATGTTTAAAAAAGGAGCTTATGGCACCTACATAGGAGAAATGAAGACCTCCATACCTAACATAATACCTTTGTTTCTTCTCCATCAACATTAACAGATGGGTATGTATCATTTCCACAACTTTCTCCATGTTTCAGGGAGTCTGTCATAGTCTTAAAAAAGGGGGGTGTGGTGGGTGGGATATAAATAAATATATTTTTTGTATTAAAAAAAAAAATCACCAATACAGCAGAGTAGTCTCTGATACTCTAAAGACATGTGCCGGGGAGAACTGAGCATTCAACGATTCAATAGCCAGATCTAACAAAGCTGACACATAAAAACCTTATCAGACTAATGACTTTTATCTATTAGCTAATGAATTCAAGGTTAACATTACAGAGTGAAGAGTCATACACTTTTTACATAAAACAAATCAGATTAACACAAACTACAGGGATTGGACCAAACTCAGACTAATCTGCACGAAGCACTATATTGTCTTCAGTCATAATGTCGATTACTCAGTATTACATATCAATGAAGAAAAGGTGTTCTTGATACTGTTTGTTGATAATAAAACAGCCAAAAGATTGTATTGTTTTTTTCTTTCAAAAAGTATCCGCTACTTAAACATATCTTATTGCCATTATGAAATAATATACTAAGACAGTTTATAGTAAACTCACCTCTATAATAAAAAAGGCAGAGGTCAGAAAGCACGAACCAGCGTTTCTTCCACAGCTTCATGCCGGTACTGTCCTATATTAAATCAGCAGATTAAAGGATTTTTTTTTTCACTTCAGAAAATTCAAATTCATTTCTGATATATTTATTTAAAATAAGCTTTTATTTATTTATTAAAAAAATTTTTTAATGTTTGAGAGAGAGAGAGAGAGAGAGAGAGAGAGTGAGTGTGTGTGTGAGTAGGGGCAGATACAGAATCTGAGTCAGGCTCCAGGCTCTGAGCTGTCAGCACAAAGTATAATGTGGGGCTCAAACTCACCAGCCATAAGATTATGACCTGAGCTGAAGTCGAACGCTTAACTGACTAAGCCATCCCAGCACCCCTAAAATAAGCTTTTAAAAAAAAATGTAGAAATCTAATTACAAAGCAAAAATATGAAGGTAGTTTTCAAGGGACTTGTATCACCTTAAGATATTCCCAAGTACACAGGTGTCTGAAGAGGAATACCATCACATAAAATATACTGTTGAAGCAAGTTGATTTAGCTTCATATTTGTAAGCATTCTGAAATTACTTTTTTGAACATACATGTCTGCTAACATGAGGATAATGTAACCATGCAGCATTGTGTGCATTCTGGTAGACTAGATTTAATAAATATGTTAATCTCCAACAGGAAGAAAAATATGTGATTTGAAATTATCCCAAAGGTAATGCGACCTAAAATGATTGTGAATGAAGGAAACTTAGCATACAAATACATTTCATAAACACTTTTTTCTTACATATACAACTGGGGTTTCACTCATCTTGCAAAAAAGAGTGCTTCTTTGGCAGCTTTTTCTTAGTAATTCAGTTAATAAAAATACCAAGCTCAAACAAAATTACAATTTTAATAAAAATTACCTCCCTACATGCAATAAAGCAAAACTGCAAGAGTAAATGAAACACACACACTGCAAGAGTAAATGAAACACACACACACAGAGGCAAAAAAGAGGTCATTTTGGATGTGCATTAACATTCTTTATTTTTAGTCGTAACCATCTAAAAATGACTTTAGAACTAAAGAAATTATATAGATAAAAATCTTAAAGGATTTGTCCTTAAAATTGACAGCTACATCAAAGAACCAAAAAAAATTTTTTAATGGTATATGGTATTTTCAATGTCCTAATAATATCCTATAATACAAATAATTTAAAAGTTTAGACTTTTATGTATTTTTTTATTTTAGAGAGAGCGAGTATGCATGCACGCATGTGTCAGCGTGGGAGGGGGCAGAGGAAAAGAGAGAGAGAGAATTTTAAGCAGGCTCCATGCTCAGCAAGGAGCCCAATGCGAGGCATGATCCCACGAAGCTGGGATCCAAGAGCCAAAATCAAGAGTCGAATGTTCAACCAACAGAGCCAACCAGGAGTCCCCAAAAGTTTAGACTTACTCTGCAAACAAACACTCTGTATAAGTCACACAGCTATTAAAAAATACACACTCATGGTAGAGCAACTGGTTGTTAACACTTCTGCAATACAAATCAACCCAGGGATCAAGGAATAAGAACAAGTGGGGCGCCTGGGTGGCTTAGTCGGTTAAGCGTCCGACTTTCGCTTAGGTCATGATCTCGCAGTTCGTGGGTTTGAGCCCCGCATCAGGCTCTCTGCTGACTGCCAGTTCAGAGCCTGGAGCCTGTTTCAGAGTCTGTATCTCCCTCTCTCTCTGACCCTCCCCTGCTCACGGTGTCTGTCTCTCTCTCTCCTAGAAATAAATAAAAAAATATTAAAAAAAAAAAAAAAGAAAAGAAATAAGAACAAGTATCATTTAAAAGAAATTCCGTATTGTCTATTAGGCTCAATGTTACACTCAGCTATTTGAATATAATTTGGGCTTCTCAGTAAGACTAGTTAAAGAAATCTTTCAGCATGGATAAGTTTAAATGCCAGATGGTTAAAATATAGATGATTTTTTTTTAATGTTTGAGAGTGAGAACGCATGTGTGCAAGTGAGCCGGGGAAGGGCAGAGGGAAAGGGAGGGAGGGAGGACAAGAGTGACAGAGAGAGAGAGAGAGAGAGAGAGAGAGAGAGAATCCCAAGCAGGCTCCACGCTGTCAGCGCAGAGGCTGATGTGGGGCTCAACCTCATGAATTGTGAGATCATGGCCTGAGACGAAATCAAGAAATCAAGAGGTGGATATTCAACTGACTGAGCCACTCAGGTGTCCCTAGGTTTGTTTTTGTTTTTTTTTTAGTAGATGATTTTTAAATAAAAATTAAAAGTTGGCATTCAAGGTACATACTCAATCAACTCAGCTAGACACTGGCAAAACTAATTTGCTTGAATGATTGGGAATTCGTGGGATTTTAAGATGGCCCTCTCTCAATAACATATTTAGTTGCCACCTTAACTTTCAGATGGAACAATGTCTAATGAATGTATCATGTATATACATGTATAATCAGAGACAGAATAAGGTAGATGAAGGTTGAATGTATCATCTCAGTTATCTGGTGGTCACTTGGAAACCCAGCTGCAAACCAGAAAGTAAAAAAAAGAAAACTGCCTATAAGCAGTGAAAAGAGACGTCAGAAAGTCCAATTACATGCGTCCTTACTAATTCCCAAAGTAACGGTAAGGTTCCAAAAAGGCTTAGTTATCAAGTTTTCCAAACAATAAACAATATACACCCCAACTTATCAGAGTGTCTGAGAGAGAGCCATACTTAAGCAAACAAACAAGAAAAAAGAAAGAAAAAGAAAAAAAGAGGGGCGCCTTAGTTAAGCGTCTGTCTTTGGCTCAGGTCATAATCTCACAGCTCAAGGGTTCGAGCGCTGCACTGGGGTCTGTGCTGACAGCTAGCTCAGAGCCTGGAGCCTGCTTCGGATTCTGTGTCTCCCTCTCTCTCTGACCCTCCCCTGCTCACGCGGTCTCTCTCTCAGAAATAAATAAATAAATAAATAAATAAATAAATAAATAAAGAGGAAGAAGGAAAAAAGAAAAAGAATAAATACACAAGAGAGTAGTCTTGAGAACCTAAAAGCAAAAATCTGAGAAAATTAGAAAAATCTCAATTCTGATCAGATTTCTCTAAGTGGAGAAGTATATAATTGTACATTTCTCTAATGATCTTTAAATGAATAGAAAAATGAGTACCTCTGTATGTTTTTTTCTCATTTAAACAAATATTTCTGCTGTGATAATTTTAGTATAGTATTCCTAACATTTTCATATAGCATATATTTAATTTCAAATCTAGAAATATCTATAACAAACACACACAATCTGTGTTCTAAGTAACATCCATTACTTTTTCTTTCTTTACTGTTCTCATAACATTCTTCAGTGGGAATAAAAAGAATCTGGATGACTAATTCTACAGTTCCTTCTCCATTTTATATAATTGTCCTATGTACATTGAGCTGAAAAGGTCTTCTGATTCCATCTTTCTTTCACATCAAATAGAACACAAAAAATACCTGTTTATATAGCCAACCTCGCCTGACCACAGGTGCATTAGGATTTCTTTTAATTGAATTTGATCTCTTTCCAAAATTGTGAACTTTTTTTGAAGACCGTGAAGTCTAAAGAGAAAAAAGAAAAACAGAACATATGTTAATAATGCGTAGGTATTTCTATTTCTTTTTCATAATTTTATATCTCCAGATTTCTCTGAAACATGCAGGACTTAAATCTTTTCAGATGAATTATAACAATTCTGCTTTTGAGGATTTACTTGTTTCCAGTGTAGGAATTCTACTCAAAGAAATTTTCCTCAGGATTACAAAGAATCACAAGTTTTACAATCTGTCCTTTAAAACTGGGATATACAATTTTTAAAAAGGCATAATGTGTGGCACTGTTTTGTCCTAGCTGCTATGTAAATTGAACAAACCTTGGGTAAAAATGAACAAATCGTTAAGAATAAATGAAATATAGAACTTTTTGCTTTATATCTGATTTAACGATGTTTCAATTACAAGTGTCAAGTGTCAAGAGAAATACTTGGATATAAAATATAAAACATACCACATCAAGTCAACAGAAGACTAGAAGGATATGCTTAATGTCATGTACTGTTTTCTCCTTTTATGGGCAACTCTGAACTTGAATGATACCAGATAGATGGTGTTTACTGTATTTTTAAAAGTATACATAAAAGATATGTAATATCTGAATATCATAAAAGATATTCAAAAGATACAATCTTTTGAAATACTGCTATATTTAGTATGAAGATTTATTTTGGCAGGAATGGTAGTGGTAACCAACAAACAAAAACAAGCTGAATCTGAGTTCTCTATAAAGGTAAGTAATATCAAATTATCTCTTATTTTTTAACCTCTCTAGAATCTAGCACATTTCATTAGAATTTTGTTTTTTGAAGCTTATATTAGTACATAACAGAATGTTAAGACCCAATATCAACCACATTTTCCCCAAAGTATGTTTTATTAATAAATTTCAATTTACTTTTGAATAGGTAATGTTTAAAGACCGTACAAAACTCAAATGGCCCAAAAAGATACCCTGGGACTGGCTGTCTACTTCCTGCCTCTGGGCTCCAGCATCCAAACAAATCCGTGAGGCAACCAATGTCAACTGTGTGTATATGTGCACTTACTCATCTAAGATAACTGTTTTCATAAGTATGGAATATCTTCTTTTCCTCAAATGATGACATATACAATACCTACTCTTCTGTTCCACTATTTCTTAGAGCTTACTACATAAAGAAAATGCCACATTGTTGTCGATGTACTGTGCAAATACTTTTTAATCTTTGCAAATTAGATATGTGAAAAATGGTGTCCTTTATTGTTTTCATTAGCATTTTTAATATTATAAATGAGTTTGAACATCGTTTTCACATATTTAACAGTAAAATTCCATTTTATGGGAAGAGATTTTTACATTATTTGCCCATTTAAAAAGTAGGTTGTAAGCCTTTTCCTTATTAATTCATAAAACTTCTTTGATTATAAAGGAATTATTCTGAATTATTATATGAATTGCAGAGATTATGCATTCATGATAATTATCTAAGGTTCAATCTCTCCCTTATTTTCTACTTTGATTTCTGGGTTTTATGTCATGTTTAGAAAGCCCATCTGCATTCTGAGTTTTGTTTTTTTTTAAACCTTCCATTGTTCTTCGTGGTGCTTTTTATAGTTTTGTTTTTAACATTTCAACACCCAACCCATCTGGAAAATTTTCAGTGTAAAGATCCAACTTTCTTTCCAAATAATGACTTGATGGCCCTCAGTCTACATATCATTTCTTCGGATTTTGATTAAAATATATTAATGAGGCATGACAACGCTCAGTTATCTTACTAGCATTTTATTTTGTACAAGAATTAGAAAATATTTACATTTAGAAATTTACATTAACTTGTAATACTCTACAAAATTTCATTTTAAAATCAAAATCAAAAATGTTACAACAGGGAATTTAAAATAGATAATTACCTATTATCCATTTCTTTATAATAATCCTAATTTACTATTATCACTGTTCTATTATAAGATACATTATTTTTTAATAAAGATTATTCTTTTATTATCTCTTGATTTTTCTTTCTATCGATTAATTTAGGAACTGAGAAGCAACCTTAAGGCAAACTATTTATTCAGATTTAGTAGCGTATTTTCCAAGAGTTTGATAAACTTTTCATATTAAAATTCTAAGTTTAAAATATTAACACTGTAGTTTAAAGTATAAGAAACAATACCCCAAGTGGTTTGCTCAGACGAGCATAAAAAAGACTCTTTATCTCAGGTCATGAGTTCCAGCCCCATGAGTTCCAGCCCCATGTGGGGTGTAGAGATTGCTTAAATAACTTAAAAAAAAAAAAAAATAAGAGTAGTAACTACAAATTTTTATAGACACAAAGTATGGGACCCTAGATTAAATGATTAACATTTTTCTTTGTGAGTATAAAGAAAATCCATCCTCCTCTATTTCCATATGACTATGGCACTTTTTATATAATAGATTCTAAATATGTTAGAATCATCCAGCACACTGGCATCGGGTTTGCCTTTAGCAGAACAGGGTTCTACATTTCTTTTTAAAAAGTTTGTCTGCTCAATCTAGGCATATGTAACCATCAGAAAATGGGATTTCTCTGTCATTATAACCTTCATTTTTAAAACTTCACTTGAGGGGCACCTGGGTGGCTCAGTCGGCTAAGCGTCCGACTTCAGCTCAGGTCACGATCTCATGGTTTGTGGGTTCGAGCCCCGCACCAGGCTCTGTGCTGACAGCTAGCTCAGAGCCTGGAGCCTGTTTCGGATCCTGTGTCGCCCTCTCTCTCTGACCCTCCCCTGCTCATGCTGTCTCTCTCTCAGAAATAAATAAAACATTAAAAAAAATTTAAACAAATTTAAAAAATTAAACTTCACTTGACTCAATAAATTGCCATTTTCTCATATAAACATCCATTATATTTGTAATATTATTCAAAACTGAGCCCTATAATATTTTTTAAAAACTCATTAAATTATTAAAATATAATCTTAATATTTTATATTCCACATCATTGCGTAAGTCAATTATTACAAATGTAATTAGGCTCATGCAATAATAAAAATGAAATAATTATTCTATAATTCTAAGTCCATTAAGACTAATAGTAATAGATGCTACCAATTATACCAGGTATCAGTAATTAACAGGAAGCAAAATAACTTACTCTGCCCACAGGGCTCATTGGATGCACCGCATAATCTGAAGTCATATTATAGTTAGAAGCTTCATTTATCATGCTTATAGGTCGTTCCTTCTTTTCTTCAGATGTCATGGTTGCAACGGTCCTGAAAATATGTCAGAATGCTAAAACTTGCTGTGTATGTTAACTGCTTTACAATAAAGTTTCCCTAGAGATTACAGTGTGTGCCACTTTTTCAAAACAGTTGGATACTAGTTAGAGCTTAATAAACTCTAGAGTCAGAGCTTAATGTTTATAACTGTTTTAAATATAATTAGCATTTCTAAGCACAGAATAGGCTGAAATCATGTTTATTTTAAGGAGCATTATTAGAGATATGCTACTTGGTCATCTAACTGGAAAATTAAAACTTCAGTTAAAAGATGAGCTATTCTATTTGA
This sequence comes from Hyaena hyaena, assembly GCF_003009895.1. Lineage (NCBI taxonomy): Eukaryota > Metazoa > Chordata > Mammalia > Carnivora > Hyaenidae > Hyaena > Hyaena hyaena. The sequence goes on from NW_024080959.1 coordinate 1,463,490, forward strand.
AAACAATAATAATTATATCAAAAGCTATTTTTTGTGAACAGATTTATAGCACATAAAATACTTTCACAAATATCTCATTTGATGCTTACAATAATCCTAAGAAATGGTAATTACCACTATCTCTGATATAAGGATGAGAAAACTGAGCTCAAATTAGTTTAATAATCTGATGAAGTTTATAGTTTCTCTGACCTTAAATTCTGGACTCTTGAGCTTACTATCTGTGTTTGTACTAACAACTTCTGAGATCACTTACATTTTTCATCAAAGAAAGTTTTAAGTTATGTTCCTATACCATCTATAGTAAATAGATGGGTTTCCATTATACCTGACTGCAAATATCCAGACAAGAAACTGTTAAATCATAATATATTAAAATGTGGATAAGTGCAGGGGTTCCTGGGTGGCTGGTTAAGTGTCCCAGTCTTAACTGTTGATTTTGACTTAAGTCATGATAGTGTAAAGCCTGCTTAGGATTCTGTCTCTCTCCTTTCTCTGCCCCTCCTCTTGCTCACAGTCGCTCTCAAAATAAACTTATAAAAATATATATGGTTAACAGCAATCTTAATGCTAACGCCATTTAAAAAGAAGGCATTCCATGAAACTACTTACTGTTCATTCACTACAAAAATACAATTGTCCTGTGATGGCTGTCCTGTGACTGGATGTTTACACGTTACTTTCCTTTCATTATGGCTAAAAGAAAAGAGAAGAAGAGAAAATGCATGTACTTCTATTATCACAAATGTTCTTCTAATATTCTGGTAGCAAAATAGTGATTTCTTTATTATAACATTAGTGAATAAAAGAGATGAAATTCAAACTCCCAGGTGATGAAATTTCCAAATACACCCTTTCTCCTACCTACCATGTGCACATACACATATACATGTGAATGCTACTACAGTTTTACTGTATAGTTAAATGCACCTCCCACCTCCCAAGCCTGACCTCAATTCTCTCTTCTCACTGTTTTATAAAAAAGTTAAGTTGATTTGGCTCCACAATCACTGCACTTTACATTTGATAGATGTGACACAAAGAATGAGTATCTGCCTATTTCCATTGTTTTGTATCCTTATTTAGGCACATTATACAGAAGTAACGCCAAATTCATATATGGAAAAAATTTAACAGTACTACTAATGAGTACTATTAAAAAACAGTACCATAGGAAGAGCAATATTTTATGATGTCTTTGTTTTACTAAAGAATCTTCATATAAGTAATGAGATTGATTTTTATGATACTTGAAGAAAGTATGTAATAGAAAAATGGAATCTGAAGGAGAAAACAAAAACCTCAGATGTACAAACAATAAACAGAAAAAAAGAAAAATCTACTTGTTATGTTTGCTGAGAAAAAAATTGCTTTGAATTAAGGACGGCTATTTCTTGGACACTAAAGACCTTTGCCTAAGAAATACTATTCTTTTTAGGCTGAATGATAAAATTAGGTCTCCTGCTGTCTTCTTGAAATGAGAAGAAAAAAAATTCCTAACCTATTTATCTAAACGAAAAATACTGGATGCCAAAAAAAGAGTATTTTAAACTAATAAATAACATATATTATCATTCGTAAATTAATTTTTTCCCCTTTGGGTCACATACTATAAGGCAAGATCTATAAGGAAAATCTATCATTTACTTTTCTTACAGAGAAAAATTTCAAGATGCTGTAACTGAATACTGCTTTGTTAATCTTATAAGATTATTAAATGTGCTCTGTATTTTGGGAAGTCTATAATCACAAGCCACAAACTTTCTGGCAAATTTTAGGTATTTAAATTCCTTTTCCATATCCTAACTTTTATTAATATTGCTTTTATTGGTAATGTAGTACTTGAAACAATATCCATTAAATAAAACTAAAACCACAAGAAAAAGGTATAGATACATATCGACTATTGTGGGGGTAGAATGATTGATTGAATACAATGTGTTCCTATTATTCCTTTAGATAACTGGTCTAACAAGCACATCGGACTACTAAATCAGCAGCTTTTTGTGCTGGTTTTGTTTTTATACAATAGAGATTAAGATTTGGTGGGTTTAAATATTTATTTGGAGGGATATTTTCACTACATAAAAAGTATGTGAGTAGGGTGTCTTGACTCAGTCAGTTAAGTGTCTAACTCTGGCTACAGTCATGATCTTACAGTTCATGAGTCTGAGCCCCACATCGGTATATGTGCTGATGGCTCAGAGCCTGGAGCCTGCTTCAGATTCTGTGTCTTCCTCTCTGCCCCTCCCCTGCTCGTACTTTCTCTCTCTCAAAAATAAATAAACAATAAAAAAAAATTTTAAAGTACATGAGTTCAGTGGTAGAAACTTAAGGTCTCATGTGGGATAGCAGTTTATGTAATAGCAGTAAACTGGTAACAGAATAACTAAGAAAGTATAGCCTCTGCAGGTAAGTGGAAAATTCTGAAGTACTCAGATGTGATGAGCACCATGAATGCGTCGAGGTATATAAATTGTAATGTTTAACAGAATAAAATAAGTGTGGAGGAAAAGGGTGGGGGGAAAGTAATCAAGGATAGGGATTAGGATACCTTAATGATAAAAAAAAAAAATGGAGGATAGCATCTTTTGTTTTCTTAAACCTTTTTTTGGAAGCATTAAAATGCCAGAGGTGGTTGAGTGGTAGATAGAACAGAAATGTACAAATCTTTTCCATAAAAACCCAATACTGCAAAAAGAAAGCAAACAAGCCCTGATATATTGCATTATTTCCCCAGGCTATGTCATCTGGCCCAGGAGGAATACAGCGGACTCCAATCCCAAAATTCTGAAAGCTCTAAATTGTAACAACATGTCTCTGCAACAGTTATCTGGCTGAGAGACTACTGTGACACCCTGAGTACTGAACGGATGTGGGTACCCATCAGACAAAGACAGAAAGAAATGGGGACACCTAAATAACAAATGGTTAAAAAAGAGCACACTCTTTTCCCTAGAAGTGGATGCTGTTTTGAATGAAATTGATGTTTTTATTATCCAAGTACTTTTCAAAGAGCACAATGTCTTAAACAGTAAAACTAAATAAAAATCTTACTGTTCTAGCTTAAAAGACCAGTGACTAAAATCAATATGAAATACGAATATATTTATGTTCTTCTTTTATTTCTTCAAAGCATCCAATGTATTTTTTTAACTTAATGTTGATATTATATGGACACAAAATTCCTAAGTCTACAAGAACACTAACACAAAAGTCTTTTACAGGCATATTTTAGAGATACTGAAGGTTTCATTCCAGATCACTGAAATAAGGTGAATTTTGCCATAAAGTGAGAAATGAGTTTTCTGGTTTCCTAGTGCATATAAAAGTTATGTTTACATTAAGTATACAAAAACATTATGTCTAAAAAAACAATGTACATATCTTAACTTAAAATGCTTTACTGCTAAAAGATGCTATTTATCATCTAAGCTTTTAATGAGTCACAGTCACTGATCACAGATCACCGTAAGAAATGAATAATGAAAAAGTTTGAAATAATTGCAAGAATTACCAAAATGTGATAGAGATGGGAAGTGGGCAACTGCTGTTGGAAAAACAGTAACAGATTAATACAACCAGGGTTACCACAAACCTTCATTTGTGGAAAACTCACTATATGCGAAGTGCAATACAGAAATGCAATAAAATGATAGGACCATAATATTTTTTAATGAAAGAAATAACCTTTCTCATTACATAAGCATAACTGTAATATAAAATAAATAAGTCCTCTCAACTATTGGGACCTCATCAAAATAAAAAGCTTCTGCACAGCAAAGGAAACAATCAGCAAAACTAGAAGGCAACCAATGGAATGGGAGAAGATATTTGCAAATGACATATCAGATAAAGGGTTAGTATCCAAATTCTATAAAGAACTTATCAAACTCAACACCCAAAAAACAAATAATCTAGTAAAGAAATGAGCAAAAGACATGAATTGACACTTCTCTAAAGAAGACATCCAGATGGCTAACAGACACATGAAAAAATGCTCAACATCACTCAACAGGGAAATACAAATCAAAACCACAATGAGATACCACCTCACATCAGTGAGAATGGCTAACATTAAAAACTGAAGCAACAATAAATGTTGGCAAGGATGTGGAGAAAGGGGATCTCTTTTGCACTGCTGGTGGGAATGCAAACTGGTGTAGCCACTCTGGAGTACGGAGGTTCCTCAAAAAATTAAAAAAAAAAACTATCCTATGACCCAGCAACTGCACTACTAGGTATTTATCCAAGGGATACAGGTGTGCTGTTTCAAAGGGGACACATGCAGCCCAATGTTTATAGCAGTGCTATCTCGACAATCGCCAAAGTATGGAAAGAGCCCAAATGTCCATCGACAGATGAATGGATAAAGAAGGTGTGGCATATATATATACAATGAAGTATTACCCGGCAATTAAAAAGAATGAAATCTTGCCATTTGCAACAACATGGACGGAACTGGAGAGTATTATGCTAAGTGAAATTAGTCAGAAAAAGACAAATATCATATGACTTAACTTATATGAAGAATTTAAGATACAAAACAGATGAACATAAGGGAAGGGAACCAAAAATAATATAAAAACAGGGAGGGGGACAAAACATAAGAGACTCAAAGAGAACAAATTGAGAGTTGCTGAAGGGGTTGTGGGTGAGGGGTAGGTAGGGGGTGGGTTACATGGGTAAGGGGCATTAAGGAAAACACTTGTTGGGATAAGCACTGTACATAGGGAATGAATCACTGGAATCTAGTCCTGAAATCATTATTGCATTATAAGCTAACTAACTTGGATATAAATTTAAAAAACAAATAAATGAATTAATTAATTTTAAAAAGTCCTCTCAAATGCTTATTCATTTGTTCTGTCTTATACAATATTCCTAAAATCTGACTCCTGAAAACTAATTTAAACAGCATAATTATCAAACAGAAAAATCAGTAACATTTTCTAATTATTTCATTAAAAACAAATTATAATTGGGGTGCCTGGATGACTCAGTCAGTTAAGCATCTGACTTCGGCTCAGGTCATGATCTTACGGTTAGTAAATTCAAGCCCCATGTTGGGCTCTGTGCTGACAGCATGGATCCTAAAGTCTGCTTAAAGTTCTGTGTCTCCCTCTTTTCTCTCTCTGTCCCCCCCGCCACTCACACTCTGTCTTTCTCTCAAAAATAAATAAACATTAAAAAAAAATTTTTAAATCTTAACTGTTCAAATGTGTTAATTTCCTATCACCTGACAGGACTGTCAATCCTTTCTGCTCCTGGGCAAATATGTTTTTATATACATTTTTATATATTTAAAATTTTATTTTAAATTTCAAAAGCATTCTTTATTTTGGCAGTTACACTTTGTATACTAATATTGCATTTTAAGGCATTTGTAGTGGAAAGGGTACACATAATTTTGAAATTATACACAGAAACTAAAAATACGAGTTAAATGAATACTGAGTGCCAGTAAGTGAAAGCACTGTAAACTAAATCCAAATGGGTCTTTAAAAATCTCCACCATTCTGTTAATGTGTAGAATTCAGACAGTAATCCGTATATACCAACTGGGCACTGTGGGAGGTGGCTGGCCCGCTGTTTCAGTATGAAGTCAGGCCACGGTCTGCTTAGGACCAGGAAGGACGGAAGGGAAGACAGTGATTCTCAGCCTTTCCTCAATTCTACTAAAGTCTGTCCCTTGCATTGTTTACAAAGCGTATGTTTTCATCCTACATCTGCTATCCTTTTGTTGCCCACAAGTTGTTTTCTTTTATGGAAGGGCCTCAAAATTCGGATCAGGAATACTATCCGTTCTGTTGTAACACTGGAGAAGTGGATTCTCCAATGTGATTCATATGTTAGGGAACACTCTGAATATCAGTCACAAAAATTCCACAATTGTGTCTGCATGCTCTTGTCTGTGATCCTGTCCTGTCTGTGTGCACAAGAGCACATCAATCATACGACTGCACAACCTCAAACATCTGCCAACCACTTTAGTTCACTGCCTAGTGTATGCAACACGCTCATTCACATGTAGTGATACAACTTTCTAATTTCTGATTCCCCTACTTCCAAAACTTCCCAAAACTCACAAGTTAAAACTGCCCCAGTGTCCACTTCCACACACAAACTGTGGGTCTTTTTCAAGGCAAGTTGTATCTGTAGTATTTTTGTGTTTCTTAACCATTTAACAGTAAAATTGTGCAACCACTTTTACTAGTTTTATATCGTTGTTTTAGTGTCATTAATGGAAGCTTTTGAGTGGTCTTCTAATAAAGTCCTTTTCCACAAAAGCCCCATTTTCATTAGCTGATTTTGCACAGTGAGGTGATTTTTAGGAACATACATGTTGTGTTACAGTAAAATTGACTGTATCACTTAGTTCCAAACTAACATGCACCTGTGCTGCTAAAAACACATTCTGATGCTTTAATAGATAAGATGCCATTTTAAAAATCCTTGCCAGAGATTTTATGCTCTTCATGAATGAAAAGGAAGTACTGGAAAGGTATGATGTTACATAAATTTGTGTTTCTAGAGGGATCCTTATAAAAAAGGGATAAAATTCAGGTCTTCATATAAAATATTCTTAAGATCACAGAACAAACTAATTCCCATCTTGTCTTTGAACTCTTTGTGGCATAGCTTAAGTCCTAACCTTAAAACATGTGACACCCAGTATTTACCTACTCATACTTTTTGGATTCTGTGATGTTTTATTTTTTAAGACTTATTTTATTTTTTAAAATAAATTATTTATTTATTTTGAGAGAGAGAAAGAGAGAGATAGAGAGAGAAAGAGAAGGAATCCCAAGGAGGCGCTGCACTGTCAGCACGGAGCCCAAAGCAGGGCTCAATTTCACGAACCGTGAGATCATGACCTAAGTTGAAATCAAGAACTGGACGCTTAAGCACTTGAGCAACCCATGCACCCCTTAAAGGTTTTATTTTTTAGTAATCTCTACACTCAACATAGGGGCTCTAACCCACAACTCCAATATCAAGAGTCAGCATGCTGCATCCACACCGACTGAGCCACCAGCAGTCCCTGTCTGTGATGTTTTAATGCCTAAGTCTAGACCAGTGGATCTCAGCTGGGAGTAATTTTATTTCCCAGGGGACATGTGGAAATGTCTGGTAATATTTCTGTCACAACTGTAATATCCCAGTCACAACTGGGACTGGTATCTAGTGGGTAGAGGCCAGGATGCTGCTAAATGTCTTACAATGCAGAGGAAAGATTTCCACAGGAAAAAAGCATGGAGCCCAAAATGTCAATAGTGTGAGGTTATATAAGCCTATGCTAGAACACCATAGCCCTCTAACAATTAACTCTGCTGAATAAGCCACATTTATTTTTTCCTTTGTGTTTCTGTAATTCTTTAGAGACAACAGAGGCAGCAGGAAATAATGGCAATAGAGAGCACAGGTTCTGTTACCAGACCACCTAGGCTTGAATCCCAGCTCCCCAACTCATTAGCTAGATCTAAATTACTTTAACTTTCTATGCCTCAGTTTCCTTTACTTAGTACCAGTAGCTGTATCACAGGTTGGTTATTTTTTCAGAGCTGCTCTAGGCATCGGGGACAGCAGTGAACAAAACAAAAAATCTTTGCCCTCGTGACACTTACGTTCTAGTGGAGATGATTATGAGGATTAAAAGGGTGAGCAGTATCAACATGGCCTGGGACAGAGTAAGTCCTCCATAGCTGCTGGCTTGTATTTATTGTGAACAGCAGGATTTTCAGCATGTCGTTGTCATTAAATTACCAGTCAGTCAACTGTTTATGTTAAAAGTTTAAAACAGTACCCACCTAGTGGTCCCCCTCACCCAGTTTTCCGCTTTCTGTGTTTCTGTTACCCATGGGTCAACTGCAGTGATGATCGTTCTGAACTATCCCCAGAAGGTCACTGGTACCCTAATGCTGTGTCATAATACCTGTGTTAATCGCTTCACTTCATCTCATCACACAGGCATTGTATCATCTCACATCATCAAAAGAACAAGCGTGAGTACAGTATGAAATATTTTAGAGATCATATTCATGTAACTTTTACTACAGTAGACTCTAATTGTTCTATTTTATTATTAGTTATTGTTGTTGAGCTCTGACTGTGTGTAATTTATAAATTAAGCTTTACCATAGGTATGCATGTGTAGGAAAAAACATAGTATTATATAGGATTTGGTACTATTTGTGCTTTCAGGCATCCACTGGGGGATCTTAGAATGTATCCTCTGCAGATAAGGGGCTACTATACTCAGTATTTATTGTAAAAGAATAAAGTTGTAATCTCTCTTGGTTTTCATGCTTCTGGTAAAGATACCTACCCCTAATACGTCAAAAAGACAGAAGAGAAAAGTAATTCTAATATACAAGTTCCAAAGAAAGATTAGCTGTGTTTTTACACTAGCAAAGGCAGGATGTGAGAAGATTCTTAAATAGTGACAAGCAACACTTAAAAAAGAAAAAAATTGACTCAGCGATTCTGGAGAGTTCAGGATCAAAGAAAATAGGGCATATTCACTAGCTCAATCTGAAGATCATGCTCTATCAGGAGCCCAGATAAAAAGGCTGAATCAATTCCATTTTCAGGAAAATATCAAGAAATCGACAAGCAGCAACATAAATTACTTGCTTTTTGGCATTATACCTTCTTCACTGTTTATTACCAGACATGTAATCATTTACTAACCTAGAAGAATAATGCAAGACCTGCTTATTTAGAGCCTCTACAGAACTACTTCCTTCAATAATAATTTAGTTTTAAAAGATCTTAAGGTGAATAAATCAGTGTGTATAAAATGTTATGTTTCTATCAAATTATATAAATAACAAATTAAAAATGACATGTCTGCTGGAGATGGAATATACTTATTACTCTACATTATTCCTTTTCAAATCTTGTATTTATGAACCAAATAATGCATCATGTAGGTAACTGTAGTAGAAAATCTGGGTGAAGCTGTATCATTGTAAGCAGTACTGAGCTTTCTAGCAGCCTGCACGAACAGGAACAAGAAAAGCTGATAAACTACATTACTTCTTATAGCCTCGTTGTGGAAACAGAGCAATTCACTGGGATTGAGTCAAATCTCAGTGACAGGTGCTTTTTATATGAAGAATAATTTAAATTATACGGCAGCACACTGAAGACAAAAGAGGCTGGTATTTGTGTCCCTTTCCAGGGTCATTGGAGCAAGGCATTTTTGTGTTGAGTTCACATTGCTCGTCTTCCCTCAGCAGAAGACTTATAAGGGAAGATGCCAATGACATTGCTGAAGAAACACCTCCCTTCATACACTTAGTAGATGCATAAAATGCACAAAATTGCACATTTCATATACATTTCATAAAATTATGGGTTTAGAAAGAGAGGAAAAAAAGATTTACAAATTGGATTGTCTGTGTTGCTATTAGGTTATAAAAGTTCTTTATATATTTGGGGTATTAACTCCTTAGCATATATATGATTTGCAAATATTTCCTCCCACCTGGTAGACTGTCATTTTTTTTTTTAAAAAGTTTATTTATTTATTTATTTTTGAGATAGAGAGTGAGCAAGGGAGGGTGAGGGAGGGAGACAGAGAGAGAGAAGGAGAGAGGGAATCCCAAGCAGGCTTGGCATCATCAGTGCAGAACCCGACGCGGGGCTCAAACCCATAAACTGTGAGATTGTGACCTGAGTCGAAACCAAAAGTCAAACACTCAACTGACTGAGCCACTCAAGCACCCCATTAGATTGCCTTTTCATTTTGTTGTGCAAAACCTTTTCAGTTTGATTTAGTCCCACTATTTTTGCTGTTGTTCCCAGAATTTTTTTTTTAATGTTTTGGCCAACTAATAGCAATGTTCTGGATATTTCTTAGTATTGCAATTTTCTCCTATGGGAATACTTGTGTGTGTGTGTGTGTGTGTGTGTGTGTGTTTTAATGCTTTTGTTTCATGCGTAATTTCAATGACTGCTTAATACATAAAATCCATTGTTTTTCAATTTAAGAAATATCAAAATTGCTATTAACATTGTCAATAGCAACCAATATAATTCTTGAGTAATGATATATTAGACAAAGCAAGCTTGAGTAGTGTTTTATGTGTGAAGATTTATCCACTGTGCACAAAAAGTATGTGGTTTTAAAAAAACCGTTCCAGAGAAGAGATCTTAGTTGTCTCTTACTAAACTCAGATGCAAACCTGTTTGTGTGATTTGCTCTGAATCATGTGTTTCCCTTATGGGGAAGAAAGAAGGATTTAATTTAGTATAAGAAAAATAGGATACCATAGTGGTTTGGCAGCGAAACCAGTATCATGACTTGGACATTTACAAGGGCCCAACCCATAAAAGGTGCCACATATTCACAATGTTGTTAGAAGGGAGCAGGGTGGAAGAGGTGTGGGAACTATGGAGGCGATTTATTTCTCAAATTAGGCTGAAAACTATAGAGCAAACAGCTCATGTGTATCTTTATGACTTTTTAGTATCCTTCCACTTAACACAAAACAGAGTATTGTACATTCTCAATTTGTCCTTGGTTTCGGTACCCTATCAGACAATACCACTCTCCAGATTATTTTAAAATTGAAGAACCTTTATCACTACAAATCATATAGCCTTATCACTTTGAGATACAAACAGTCACATATTAGGTTCTGAAAACATGTTTGCAGCTGTGACTTAGTTACTAAATCAACTGGTCCTATGGTAGCGCAGAGTAATTTTTAAAATACGGTTCCATGTTAAGTTTGTTAATGTTTTATACAGATAACTATTTTAATTTCTTTTTCTTTTAATAAAAAGGAGAAAATGCTATGTTGAAATCTGACTACCACAATGACTATGTCTGCAATTTTTAAACTGAAAATATGCTGGCGTGGAAAACTGTGCCCACAGTTAAAGGCAATGTTAGAAGAACAAAAGAAAAACACTAGAAGTGCCCTGCTTTTTCTTGAGAGACTCAATTCCTGAACCGTATGTGAAGAAATAACCACTGAGTTAGCAGTCTAAAAGATTGTAATTTTTTTTTTTTTTGCAAAACATGAAAAGTATATGTTTCCTTTCCCCGCATTTCATTCTAAATGCCATTTGCCTTTAACTTAAGAACTAACTGCTTCCAGACATCCTGCTCAAACCTCAGTGATTCATTTACCCACCATCTCCTTAAGGTCTTAACCCTTTATCTTCCGCTCTCCTTTCTCCTCTCATCATTTAGAAAGTGGATCATCTCCTATTTCTTGGGGGTTAAAAAGAAAGGATTTCTTAGGTGTGACTACCTCGCTGATCCTCACTCCCAGCAGTAAGTACTAAAATCAGCAAGGGGACCATCGCTACCACTTGGGCAGGACAGTGAGTGCTGCTCACACATTCAGCTGTCACACCCACGCTTAAAACATGACAATCGATCCTCACATAAACCCTCTGAGGTATGACTGTCTTCATAATGCATAAACTGAGGCTCAGAGCATTCACAAAGCTGTCATGAGTCACACAGCGACAAGGTAGGGAAGAGGCGGCCCCAAGGCCAGAGCTGTGTCCTTTTCAGATCCCCAACTTTATTTTTTGTTTATTTATTTTTAAAATTTTTTTTATTTATTATTTCTAGGAGAGAGAAAGAGTGAGCAGGGGAGGGTCAGAGAGAGAGGGAGTCACAGACTGAAACAGGCTCCAGGCTCTGAGCTGGCAGTCAGTACAGAGCCCGACGCGGGGCTCGAACCCACGAACCGCGAGATCATGACCTAAGCGAAAGTTGGACACTTCACCGACAGAGTCACCCAGGCGCCCCACAGATCCCCAACTTTAAACAGCTACCACTGCCTGGACTCTTATCCAGCCAATGAGACTTTTCAGTTCTGCCCTGTATCTTCTCCATTTCTGTCCAGTGGTACTAAAACACAACACAACACTGTACTTTCATCAGAGGTCCTTCCCTTCTTCCACAGACCAGGGACACACAGCCTCCCTCACCACTCCTCGTCTCATCTCCTTCTGCCTTACTGCCTAGCATCACCCCAAGACTACATCTATCTGAAGCACAATAATGAAACCTTTCCCAGTTCCAATTTAATTTTAGACTTCCTATCTCTTTTCATCTTCCTATTCTCTTAAGGCTTCACAATCATTTTCCACTCTTGGATGCTCAGACAAAATTATCACAGCATAATCATAAACATTGCCGCACATTTTCTCATTACAGGTACCAAAAAATTTAAGTGCAAATAACTGTAAAGCATGGGTTTTACAAAAATACCCTATAGGAACTGAGTATCTTATTTTTCCCAGTAGGAAAATAGGAACATGATGCAATGCTGCACAAGTACAAAGGTGAAAGCATTATTATCAACTAGGAACAATAAAGAAAAAAATTAAAAATTAAAAATATTAGGCTCACGTACAAATTCATCTGTTTGGTTCTGGGTTATTTGCAGATAATTTCTAATCTACCTTTTCAACAAAACCTTAAATAAAACCAACATGTTCATTTACAATCTATAAATACTTTTGAATAGATTTAAATAATTTTGGAAGTAATGCCAAGAATGATTCAATTAACTCCGTGCCAGTTATAAACAAAATGTGCCTATTACATTAATAATTGCCACATATCTGAGTGTTATTGAACGGTTACATTTTAGATCACTTGATAAAATACATTATAAGCAAAATTATACCTAAAATAATTGATAATTCTTTCACTTGTAAGTCATCTGAGTGACTTTAAATGGCAAGGTTAAATGGCACTTAATGGTTAGAACAGAAATAGGATTCTTCGAATGTATGCACTAACCCACCAAAGTAATTTCCTGTCAAACATTCAAGAATCAGGTGACATTTCTGGTTGTCACCCAGAAATCACCCCAGAGAAAACACAACTAAAGACATCTCCATCACTGCCCTTGTTTACACCTTTATCTCCCCAAGACTCTGTTAACAGAATTCAAATTCACCTCATTTTAACTAGGTTCTCTCCCATTTAGATCACCCTCCTCACTGAGCCTGAAATTCTTTTTGTAAAATGGGAACCAAAACTCAAACAACAATAATAAACCCTATTAAATAGGGCTTTTGAAAGAATAAAGTACTTGGTAGCACAAATATACATTACCTGGACCTGATGAAGTTCTCACTAGATAGTAGCCAAACTTGAAATGTGCTAGGAGGGAGTTCTTGAAAAGTAAAATGATGTCACTTCCTTGCTTTACAAAGTTGCTAGCTCTCTGCTCTTTTTTTCTTTTTTTGAAAAATGTTTATTTCTGAGAGATAGGCAGAGACAGAGAGACAGAGAGAGACAGTGCATGCGTGCACTTGAATGCATGCAGGGGAGGAGCAGGGAGACAGTATCTGAAGCAGGCTTTGTACTGACAGCAGAGAGCCCTATATAGGGCTTGAACCCAGAACCACAAGATCATGACCTGCACTGAAGCCAGATGCTTAACTGAGCCACCCAAGATCTCTTCTCTACTCTGTCTTAAATGCGAAGTACAATGGTTTATATAGGACCATAATTCAATGAATGAGGAACCTGATAATTTGACTTAAGGTTAAAGTTTACTGTTGAATGATCTATACAAAAAGCAACTGTAAAACCACATATGGGAACAAAAATGATCACAGGTTATATTATAGTAGTTTAAAAGAATACTTATATGAAAAATTAGAGCCACTTGTATAAAAAAGTTTTATTTACAGAAGTCTAATGGAGTTTTAAAATAAAACTAAGCAAAGCTCCAACTCAGAAACATCACAGTAGTCAGAATATTCTTGGGGCGCCTGAATGGCTCAGTCAGTTAGGCATCTAACTCTAAATCTTGGCTTAGGTCATAATCTCCCGGTTATGAGATTGAGCCCCATGTTGGGCTCAGTGCTGACAGTGCAGAGCCTGCCTGGGTATTTTCTCTCTCTTTCTCTGCTCCTCCCCAACTCCTGTGTGTTCTCTCTCAAAATAAATGAATAAACTATTTTAAAAAATTTTTTAATGTTTTATTTTTTTGACAGAGTGCGAGTGGGGAAGGGGCAGAGAGAGAGAGGGAGACACAGAATCCAAAGCAGGTTCCAGGCTCCAAGCTGTCAGCACAAAGCCCAACTCTGCTGAGATCTCACGAACTGTGAGATCATGACCTGAGCCGAAGTTGGACGTTTAACTGACTGAGTCACCGAGGTGCCCCAATAAACTTAATAAAAAAAAAAAAAGAATGAATATTCTTAGCATTTAAATGTAATGTGGCATTCAATGCCATACTCAATATATATAAACACAGAATTGCATTAATTCAGACAACTCTACTACTCGCTAACGAATGCTAGTTACTAATGTCTTATTGTAACATGCATTATGTAGAAGTTTTACTATCATTGGTAAGGAAGCAAACAACAAATTAGAAAAAGTTGAATTTAAGCACTAGCTCTTCTGTGTGTGGTTATATACCACTTTAAAAAGTTAACCTAATTCTAGGGTCACATGGGTGGCTCACTTGGTTGAGCGTGAGACTTTGTCTCAGGTCATGATCTCGTGGTTGATGACTTCAAGCTCTGCTTCGGGCTCTGTGCTAACAGCTCAGAGCCTGGAGCCTGCTTCGGATTCTGTGTCTCACTCTCTCTCTGCCCCTCTGCAACTCATGTTCTCTTTCTCTCTGTCTCAAAAAGAAATATAAACATTAAAAAAAAGAAGTTAACCTAATTCTAACCTGCAAATAAAGAACCACATGATTTCAAAAAAGATTCAGTTATTTTACTGGAGGTGAAACATTTTTCCCAATAGTCAAACTGACAGAATAGCTCAATTCAAACAGGAAAAAAAAAAAAATCAGTAGTCACTGAATTTTACTCTTCTTCACTGTACAGTGTTTCATCATTTTAATACTGCAAGAGCTTTATCTGAAAAATCACCTCACAAACAAAAAGGTAGTTACTACTATGAAGGCAAATGATACTTCTATGAAACAAATTTTATAAACAAACACACAAAAAAGATAGCTTTTCTTTCAAAACAGCTATATTTTTGTGTAACTTAAATATGTCATTCAATACGACACAGGCACTAGTGACATACCTTTAATGATACTATAAATAAACAAACAGGAAGAGTAATATAACCATAATTAAAATACAAAGGGGAGGCCAGTTAGGGATTGATCTTGCTTAGGAAGGGGAAGAGCAGGGAAGATGTCACAGAAGTGGCTGCCGTTTGAATTGAACCTCAGGATCAAGCAAGAGTAGTTAGTCAGATGTGGTGAGAGTGTAGCACAGACTGAAAAGGGGGATACAGCAATGGGGCAGAAAATCTAGTATTTGAGTAACAACATACTTACACATAAAACATTTACTATATAAGTTTTGAAGCAATGTATTTCCTCCACTCCTAGGAGCAAATATATTTTATATAACTCTGAAAAGGTTCAATGCACTTGTGATGCACACAGCACTTAATTAGGCTCCCTTTAGTCAACAAATCATTATCCCTGAGTACTGAGAATTTTCTCACGTACAGATGAGGTGGGATAGAAATCTGACCCAGAATATCAGGGTAAGGCCCACTTCCTACAGCAGACATGGATAAACTGGAGCCACCAATGAAATCCAGTGACCACTGCTGGCCATGGACACAGCAGGTACTATACTCCAGAGATTCAGTTCCTTCTAACAAAGTACAGGTCACAGTACCCTACTAGTTGGTTTGCTAATGAGTAGGTTTTCATTATCACAGTGAAAATGAAATCTCTCCAATACAAAGATCATGGGAGTCTCCTCATTCATTTAACATGCTTAATCAATTCACTTGCTCATGGTCAAATATTTATTAGGCATCGATTATGTGCAAGATTTTGTACTGTATGCCCCTAGAAAACAAATATACAGTTTAAGACTATTAGTAACTTAAAGAATATGATTTCATCTGAGTTTTACTAAGCTAAATTTCAAATTTAAAGAATGGCACAATTATATTTTCTATCAGGCTTCAATACTGGTTGAAAGAGTTCCTTAAAGTATACCTATTCATTAGAAAACAGACAAGTGCTTTATTCTCTACTGCTTTGGACTTCAGTAAAACTTTTTAGTCAATTTCAGGTTACTTGCCCCTGCAGCTCAGCTCATCTTCCCCAGCCCCGCTTCTTTTTGGCCAGAGTTAATTTCCTGTTAATACAAAGAAGTTCAAGTAACTTCCCTTCACTTCAACTTTAGCAGCTTTTAGGCCAATGACCTCTGATGTCATAACGCCTCAAAAACATCTTTGTTTAACATGTATACTGAATATATTACAATTCATTGTGACTACAGTAACTTTATGATTAAGTTTAAAATACAGGCTCTTTTAAAACTATGTTAAAATATTTTACATGGATTCAAGATAAAACTTCAAAGAGAATAAAAATATTCATGAGTTCTCCATATACTTAAATTTTCTGGTTTGGGAAAAAGCCAACTCAAGGGAAAAACTGTGAATCTTGAATTAAGGCCGTCAAGTCAAATAAAATGAACATGAGCCCCTACTTCCATATTTCTATGCTTCAAAATATAGAAGTATAATGTACTAGGAGTCATACATGAGGTAGTTATTGCAAATTCCTCAAATCTGATATTTCTGCACATTCACATATAAAAAGATGACTTAGATAATTTCCTTTCAATACTTATGTAATTCACACAAAAAATGTGTATGAGGCGCCTTACTGTTTCAGAAAATTGATGTGAAAATATTTAAAATGTTAAGAATTTCCATATTGCCCTTGCTTCAACTAGACTTAAAAACAGACAGTGCCTGTTCTTTAAGAGTAAATTTTGAGAATTCTAAAAAACCTTGAAATCACAAGGCTGCTAATAAACCCACATAAAAAGAATTATACCAAAAACGGCAAGATATAAAAGACTTTAAAGGCTTCAGGCTGTACTATATAAATAGTATGAAATTAAAATAACATTATTTATCTCCTCACAGTGGAGAAGAAAGTTATAAGCAAAGTAGCTACAAACAAAAAAGTCTTGCTCAGTCTAATCTACTCCTTAAATTAATGGTTTCAAAACAACTAAATCAAAATACATAGTGAAATGCAAAGAAACATGAATACTGTTAGTAAGAAATAAATCTTTAGAGGCATGTTGCCCAGCCTTTAAAGCCAATTGCAGTAGTAACTTTATTTCTTTAAATGCCATATTGTCTATAATAATCTCCTACCATTATATTGCTTTCAAATTTTAGGTTAATGAAGATTCCTGTTTTGAATCACATTACTGAAACAGCCCAAATAATCGAAAACTTAAATAAATATAAGCAGCTTCAACAAGCTGTTATTAGTTAAGTTAGTATTAAAATACATTCTAATAGAAACATTATGTAATGAATATTGTTAACATCTCTACAGGAATTTCTGAGAATTATTCATTTAGTTCTCTTTAAGGGGGAAAATATATATATACTTCTCTTCCAAGTAAGTTAAAAAATAGACAAGATAAATTTAAAAATTTTAATGAAAATCATAGGGCTTTAAAGCAATATGCAACTACTATACATTTATGTGGCTTAAAGTTAAGGAGAGACTAAGGAAGATTACATTTTAAAATGCCCAAGACATTTGAAAATCTAATCATGTACAGTATTCACATTTTTACAAAAACACAACACTTTGGTTATAGAAATATTTATAATATGTCAATTTTTTGCACTGAGCACCGTGCCTGGCACTAAGGCTACAAAGATTATTTACCACAGTAAACTGAGAAAAAAGTCCTAATGCTCATTTAGCCATAACTTATTTATTATTCATACATAGACGTAACAAGAATTACTCACCAGTCTTCATCAAAATCACATTTGTGAACAGACATTCAACTACAGGCAAAAAAGGATACTAGAATAAAAATCAGACTCAACTCCTTTTGTCTTTGAGCTGCTCCCAAATGAGCACTGTGGGGACTAAGCACTAAAGAAATGCACTGTGGCTGTCAGGCTGGTCTGCCACTCTGCAAGTCTGACACCAGACTGACGTCACACACCAACATGTCATTGCAGCCACAAATTCAGGCAGCTTCTCCAGGAAGATCTGTTGTGATTATGCATGCCTTCCAGCCATAAGAGTGAAATATGATTTCAATTCTCTTTAAAGTTGGCATACAGCATAGCGTAAAGTATCAGCATATATGGTTGCAAACAGCTCTTGAAGAAAACATTCCGTGAGTAATTTTAAATAACCTTAGCTCAAAATAAATAGACATTTCCTGTTAAAACTGTAAGCATACCAATTTAAACGACTCCTCTAAAACCATTTTTTGTTGTTTCCAAAGTTGATACATACTTATTTCAAAAATCCAAGCAATAAAAGGCATAAAGAAAGCTAAAATTACCTGGTGTTCCACTACCCAGAAATGATAATAGCTGCTTAGATTTATTGATCATTTACTGTGTCAATCACTTTACAAACTCATCTGGGCCTCATAACCCAACAATAGAAGTTCTTCATTTTACTAAAGAATGTTGAGACCCAGACTAGCTATGGAATAGTGCTATTAAGCGACAGAGCAGGATTCAAACCCAGATAAGGGTGTCTCTATTGCTTTTGTATTTGATCACTAAATTATATTGTCTAGCAGCCAGGATACCAGTTGTTTACATTCTGGTAGACCAGAGTTTGTCTATGTATACATGTTTCAACAAAAGAAAATCAAACTATGTGTTGTCTGCAACCTGCTTTTTTCATCCAAAAATATGCCGTGGACAGTTTCCCATGTCATTAAATATACTCTTAACTTTTCCTTTTTTGATGGTCATCCATCATAATTATGTAAACCTGATTCCTACTGAACACTTTATTATTAATTATTATTATACACAGTTCTGTAACTGTCCAGACATCTTCGTGTTTAGCTGCACAGGATAATTCTTAGAAGTGGGTAAACAGGTCAAATCATGTGCATACTTCCAACATATACATGCTTTGTCCTCCAAAAAGGGGTATCAATTTGTATTTGTATCTCAATGCATTTGGTTTCTCCTTTCCCCACAAACTGGGTATTGACAATTACTTTTCTTTTTTACAAACCTAATAGAAAATACATGCCATCCCAAAGCTCTAATTATGTGTGAGTGCCTGTGTTTTAACTACAAGTGAGGTCAAGTCTTTGTATGTCCATCCTCACAGGAAGTGGTCCAGCTTCATGGCCATTAGCACCTGGCCCTGGAGTCAGAGACAGTAGTCAAGCTCTTTTCCCTCAACAGTTCTCTGGGCACAGGCAAATTACTTCTCCACACCTCCATTTGCTTATATAGAAATACAGGTAACAATTTAATCTTCATGGGATTTTTATGAGAAATGTCTGAGGAAAATCGTTCTAAGAATTGAAATGGTGCTTACCATAAAGTTAAGTGTTTAATTAAGTGTTATCTCATATTTAAGGGCCAATCACATTTGTTCTGCATTTCATACCCTTTGCCCAAAATGGGGATTTCTTAATGGAGTACATGAACAAACCATTTTATAAAACATGTTGTAAATACCGTGTTAGAATGGTAATGACATAAAAACATTCAGTGACCTCAGTGTGAGTTGTCTTACAACTAAATCTAGCATGTAACGTAACTGGTGCTGAAAACACTCCTTTCATATGAAACTGCTACAGCAAAAATTAAAAATAGCATCTCAAGTTGAGAAAACAAAATTGTTTCATCATGTAGCTTGAAATATAGACAAGCAAGCCAACACAGTTTGCTATAACCAGAAGGGTTTGCATATGTTTTAGAAAAGTAGTGATTCATGATCTTTCCCATTTTTTCAAAGTGAAGGTTTTGCTGGTCTCAATTAAATTTAAACTTTTCACACAAAGAAAGAAAACAAAACCCATTCTTGAAAACATCAAAGCCAACCACTTTTCTCACAGTTCTAAAAGTTCCAGAGCCCCTTTTAAATAGTAACAACCTACAAACAAAATATATGGAGATTGAAATATATTAAACTTATTACAGCTCTATTCCCAAACCAAACTGACCTTCCATTATATAACGAAGTCTTCAGCTATTCTCATTATCAGGCTACTTGTTAACAAATGATCTCTAGAAATACTAAGAAGGAAATTTTATATTATTCTAGCAGATTTGGTTTAGGTGTATTCATGGTTGTGTATGCTATAAAATTGTCGTACAAAATGGCAGACATTTCTGTAATATGTTTGTAGAATCACAGTGGCATGGTGGTTCTGCATATGGCTGCCAGGGAGAAAACGCTAACAGTGCAGCAGCAGAGATCTGTCAAGATTCTGGAAGATTAACAAGAATACTGAGAGCTACCAAATCGACCAAGTGTTTGGTTTATGAAGTTACCATCACCCTGCGCAACTTCTCTAGAACCTGGGAGGCTCAGGCCTCCCCCTCACCCCCTCACAGCTTACAGAAGGACTTCCACAGGGATAAAGAGGGAATAAGGTCCCTCCTCTTAAGGCCATTACAGCTTGGAACTGACAGTTTAATAGGGAAAAAGAGAGCTGTAAACAGATCATTATAACATAACCTGATTTGCAGAGCACAGAAGAGGAAGTGGCTGAATGCCTGGGGGAATCTAGAAAAGGCTTAACAAAGTAAATGACAGCCGGCCGAACTATTTCAAGAGATTTCAGTTAGCGGTAGCAGTAGTTGTAAAAGTACAAATTTAAGATTAATCTAAATTTTACACTGGTGCCTAATTAACAGAGAAACTATTCATTTAAGGGGAAAAAAATGCATACCAAAAAGGCAATTCTCCCAAATGCCTTATAAGATTCTGTCCTGCTTTTCCTAAATGTCATTGATAGCTAGTTTAGCTTTCTCATTTGTGCTCAAACCACATTTCAGAAAAGGAAGCTGAAGCAGACTGTGGATATATGCCCACTACTATGTCAGAGCTAATAAACTTTAAATCAGTAGGAAATCTTACATCTCAATTAATTCTGATTCCCATTTCATGCGTCTCTATGTTATACGGCCTGGTTCATAAAAAGCTACAGAAGAAAGTCCAATGAGGGCTTTGAAAACATTCAGCCCCAAATAATGTGTTTCAGTGTATTCTTTAGGGATGTTTGTGAGAGCAACTAAAGATTCAATTGTGATGACTCTAATTTTTCATTTCTTTTAACTTTACTTCTCAGTGGCATTTAAAACTCTTGACTACTCAGTTCTTGGAAATGCCACCCTTGATCTTAACTTATGTAACCTGGTTCCCAGCTGATGTGAGAACAAAGGCAAAAGAAAAAAATTAAATTTCCTTACAATTTACAGCTTATTGACAAGTCCTTGACACAGGCAGAATGACCTTCCTCTAGGAGCTCAACTGCATTGATGTTAATACTTTGCTAAGGGCAAAAGGTAACCTTAGCTTAACATTAGCCCAACCTCCAGGATCCTGTAAGTCTCCTTTAACATATAGAATTTCTTTGGAAACTTCTTTTATCTCTACCATCACCCCCCCCCCCCCCCCCCCCCCCGCCCCAAGATAATGTTAGCAATCATCCTCTAAGCAAAAGGCCCATTTATACACATCTAAGAGTCTCATGACTAAGGTCTTATTAGACAGTAGCAAATGACAATTTCCTAACAGCTAGCCCCTTAAGGTACCGGAAAACTTACTTTCAAATTCCTTAGGGACTTAATACTATCCCTAACCCCCTCCCAACATGAAAGTATATAATCAGTCACTGCTCACAACCCCAGTGCACCTCTTTCTGCCCATGCGTCCTGTCCCCATGCTTCAAAAAACCCATGCTTTTTGCAAAGACGCCTCAAGAATTCTTTCTTGACCATCCACTCTTGAACGCTAACATTTTCACATCACCAGCCTTCACTTTGCAAAACAAGCTTAATTTCAAACCACTCAAACCAGCACACAACTGTCTCCATAATCTGGCACCAATTTACTCATCACAAACACCCAAAGGAGAAGTCCTCTTAATGGGTGAGAAACAATTCAACTAATCTCTTTTTCCATACACTGTCCAATAGTGCTAAGTAACAGCAAGCACTAAAATGTTCCATCAGTTGACTACTGATTTTATCTCTTCGGTCAATAATGCAAATCTTTCAAATCAGAACAATACTAGGACAATGAGAAGACCACAAGTGCTTGTTTCTGATATGTGTTTTTTCCAACACCACTAAGCATTTAACTCAATTCTGACACCATGTACATGGAGACGTGTTAGAACCGACAGGTTAAGGGCTCTGTCACACAAGACTGCCTTCACTTTAGGTAACGATCTTTATTTTGTTTGTTTATTTATTTACTTTGAGAGAAAGAGAGAACATGACTGGGGAGAGGGGCTGAAGAAGAGGGAGAGACAATCTTAAGCAGGCTGCACAGAGCTCAACACGAAGCTGGATCTCATGACCTGAGCCAAAATCAAGAGTCAGATGCTTAACTAACTGAGCCACCTAGGTGCCCCTAGATAACCATCTTTTTTTTTTTTTCAAGTTTTTTAAAAATTTATTTAGAGAGAGATAGAGAGCAAGTGGGGGAGGGGCAGAGAGATAGAGACAGAATCCCAAGCAGGCTCCAAGCTGTCAGCACAGAGCCCAATGTGGAGCTCAAACTGACAAACTGTGAGATCATGACCTGAGTTGAAGTGGGATGCTTACCTGAGTGAACACCCCCCAAATATATTTCTTACATATATCACAATATTCAAACAGTTACAAAAAGGTAAAGTAAGAATACCAACAACCTCCTTTTTCTTTCTCCCAAATTTGCCAATTCATTTACCTTGGCACCATGCCATATCTTCATGACCTACAGAGAAACACCAAAGTAGCACTAATTACAAAAGTAGATTAAAATTCGCAAACACAGAGGATCTCTCTCAAATATCCTTATAAGCTTCTGTTAAAAGGTAGTTGTAACCAGGTAGAGAGTGAATCAACTCACAGAAATTAAACACTCACACCCACAGATAGCCTGAGAGATAACCCGGGCCCACAACTTCTTGTAAACACTAACTTATCATCATTGAACACTGAAAATTAGTAATGGGAATCCTCACTAAAATGGAGTCAGGAGGTTTTGGCACTGGGCACCGTGTCCTACTGTTACTAAACCATCTATCATAGCCGCTAACTCAGGATTTGAAAGGGTGAGCCCTTGTGCACTGTGTGGCTAACTGCTCTGTTCCGGGGATCCTGAGGAGGCTGAACAAATTGAAAGCATGGCTCCTGGGTTTGCCAACACTGTTGCTGAACAAACTCGAACAAAGCCACTGCAAGAGAAGGCAATAGTTCACAAGATGAGTGCTTGAAAAAGAGAAAGGGAGAAATTTGTTTTAGGTTCTGGCAGCCAGGGAACATGGCAGGCTCAAGCCTTAACAACCAACCTCTGCTGGCAAGACGGACACCTAGAGTTTTATAAGGAAAAGGGTGGGGGCAAGAGTACATGCAAGACAGTAGGCAGGGGACCTGTGATCATGGGGCGGGGGGGAGTGGTGTCGGTGTGTGTTCAGCCTGTGATCAAGGGCAGGGAAAGGGATGTGCTGAGTGTGGTCTTCTAGGCATTCTGTTGCTATCAGAACTTTTCTGGTCTGTTGGCTGTAATGTTACGGTCATTGCAATATGTCTTCGTCAATGCAGCAAGAAATGTGTGACCAAAAAAACAGAACAATAAGAAAAAAGGGTTTCAGTTAGAGCATATGTTAAGTGGTCTTGTCTATTTCTGGTTTTATCTGTTAGAGTCTACAGTTGGAGCAAGATGGCTCACTGACACAACCACTGTTGGGAGCTGTTTCTGAACTCACTAAGTTGAGAAAAACTTCCTGTGAGGTTAAGGCAAGTTGCACGGACTCTTATGGTCAGATGGCGAATATCCACCCCCCACTCAATTGTTTCTGCTTGTGCATCGCCCCCCAAGGCACCTTGCTGATTGGTATTCTGAGTGAAAGACCTGTTTTTCTTAATACCTCCCATTAAACAGTAAACAGGCTATTGACTCCTGCTCACAAAGAACTAACTTTTGCCTTTACTATATGCTAATGCCACTTCTGGGCTGTTCTCCATACACCTATGCATGTCAGGGTTCTGGAAAGTTTTTACTGATAAAAGAATTTATCATCAGAATGCCACTTCTGTGCCGTCCCTCAAACACTAAATCATAAAATAAAGTTGAGTCTCAGACAGTGCGTAGAAGCCTGGCTGGTGACCAGAAAGAATCTAGTGCCTCTCTCATCCCTCCCTCGCTGACACCGTCCATCCTTCAGGGACCCCTGGACCCTGCCGGAGCAGGGCTCAGGCAACCACTCCTGGTCAACTTCATACCCAACAGAAATAGATGGAGTTGACCTTGCAAGTAAACACTACTCTACTATTCCAGTTGAGAAAGAGAGGCTTTCTTTATTTCCCTCCACTAACTCCAACAGCTCAAACAATGAAAAGCCACTATGCTTCCAACTCCTAGGTTGTTCCAATTGATTTTAGTTTATAACACCCTTCCTAACAAAGCATACCTCTCCTTTGTTGCCCGGTTTTTCTGTAGCTTGTTTGTCCTAGATTGCAATTTTCTTTTATTCCGAAATAAACCCAGGTTTTACTGGTAAAATAACTGGCAGTTTTTTTTTAATATTAACAGCACTGACATTAGTATTCCCAAATTACTACCTAAGAAATGGTCAAGGGCTGCTCTATGTTATCTTGGTTTTCTATTAGAACTAAAATTTCACAACACTGCAAATTCTTGGAAAAATTGGAAGAGCTGAGTGATTTAAGAATCAAATTAATCCATAAACACCTGCTTAGGAAGGGACCAATTATCCTTTTTACCACTAGGATCTTCTTCCCCACGGAGTGGTAGCTACTGAAATATACTTGCTAACAGGACTCAGAGCCTTCTAATTGGAAAATATCCAGTTTTTAGGTCATTGATTAACAAGTTTGGTCCTTGAAAGTCAGTTTAATAAGGTGATGACTTAGCCATTTTATACTCTCTTTTGTTTATTCCTTCTAATCTTTTCTAATTTCTTTCCACTTTTTGTGTAGGATTGATAGCCACAGCTTCCCCCTTCTGAACTGTCATAACTTGTATATCTCATCAATTTATAGGATTTAGGTCCAGCTCAAATGTTGCATCCTTAGAGAGGTTTCCCTGAATCTCCCTCATTAAGGTAGTGCCAGTAATACGTATCTGAAACAATTAGCATAACCAATAAAATATGCAATCATGCATATTTACATCTCAAAAAGTCTGCCAATAGGGATGTACATAAACTATTTTCCACAATAAACAGAAAGTATATACCCATGGAGAGTGGACAAACTCTAGTTAGTTCATTTATACAGGCAAATACAAACTAAAGCTAAAGAATTTAAAAGGCAACAATGATATGGCCATTAAAACTGATCATCTTTATTCTCTTTTCCTATTATCACGTGACATACCAACTTCTCAGCTAAAAGTGAGATTTCTGGTTATATTTATTTATTTATTTAAAAAAATTTTTTTAAGGTTTTTTTTTTTTTTATTTATTTCTAGGAGAGAGAGAGACAGCGTGAGCAGGGGAGGGTCAGAAAGAGAGGGAGTCACAGACTGAAACAGGCTCCAGGCTCTGAGCCGGCAGTCAGCACAGAGCCCGACACGGGGCCCGAACCCACGAACCGCGAGATCACGACCTAAGCGAAAGTCAGACGGATGCTTAACCGACTAAGCCACCCAGGCGCCCCTTCTGGTTATATTTATATGTCCTTTGATATCTGAACTCATCTCTGGGTGCTTGAAGACAATTTCACTTCATAGGAAAAAAAATCGGATTTTGAGTGGTGAATCTTTTAATGGGCTCTGGAATCTTTAACTATGTTTTCACCTTAACCATTACAACCTGGAAAAATTCCAAATCAAAGTATATGTGTGTAGGAAACAAATAATGCAAACTTTCAATTTACTAATTTTGTACTTAAGTGTGCAATGGTAACTAGCAGGAAATTTGATTTGGAAGTACTTGTGGTTTATGAAAGATAATTTGAAATTCTAGCACAATAAAGAAATTCAGACTTAAGAACATGTTGATGATTATGAAATAATAAATCAACAACCAAGTTATAAAAGCAAGAAAATAAATATAAATTTAGCTAACCTTTAGTGTCATTGCCTAGGTTCTACCTTCCACTTTGGATGAATATACATTTTTTGAATGGTAGTTTGTAACTTATATTCTATCTACATACCTATTGATTTTCATTCTGAAATTGTGAATTCTAACTGGTTTTCTACAGAGCCTGATTTACTAACAAAGCATCTAGTATGCAAGTAACTAAGTCAATTCTACACTTGTACCATCTGCCTGGAAGACACATAGTCTGTTTTTGATGCAAGAATAAAATCAAACATATGACAGTGTTACCAGTTTCATCATCATCAAAAAATAGCCTCAAAGAAACTATTATTAGGGTTTTTGTGAAAATAGAGGAAATCTCATTTAAAACGTCAGAAAGCCCTGAAGGGGGAGCTCTCACGCACAACCACTCACATCCCTAACAGGAGAAGCTTACTTAAAAAAATGTTTTTACTGTTTTATTTATTTTTGAGAGAGACAGAGTATGAGTGGGGGAGGGGCAGAGAGAGAGAGAGGGAGACACAGACTCTGAAGCAGTTTCCAGGCTCTCAGCTGTCAGCACAGAGCCTGATGTGGGGCTTGAACCCACCTACAGTGAGATCATGACCCCGAACCCATCTGATGCTTAACTGACTGAGCCATTCAGGCACCCTAGAGGCAGCATACTTTACATACTCCAGCAGGAGGAAGAATTTCTCCTTGCCCAACAACTGCTCAGCCAATGAGGAACTGCCACACTCAGCCAGTAGAAGCTGTCACCCCCGGGAACTCTTTGAAACAGCCCCTCCTGGATGTCTCCTTTCTTTCATACAAGCAAGTCCTTCTTTGTTCTCCACACTTGCTTGTTTGCCATAGTCAGCTTGTCTCAAATTACAATCTTTCCCCAAATAAACTCATTTTGCTGGTAAAATAGCAGGTTTTGTTTTTTTTTTTAATAGTCCACAAATGCTTTCTGTGTTAGTTTGACTTACCCAGTAAGAAACTCCTGTTTACTCTCTTGACAGAAGGCAAGAAAACATGCACGTTTTTTAAGTTTTACTACTGTGGAACAGGACAGAATACATCATGGAGACTCAGCCAGACATGAGATACTAAGAAATACTTTATATCTACAACTAACTCAATGAAAGTAAGTGACTTCCTGGGTTGTCCCTTTGTCATCATGAGATTGATTACACTGAAAAAGGACTTTACCTCCATTTTTACCTCAGTCAGTACTTTCTAACTGATTAAGTTTTCTTATCTTTGAACTCCAGCAAAAGACCGGATGTCCAAAGCATCTTGTGATAGGAAATGAAATTACCCCCTCAAGTAATAACTCCCCAGACAGCCAACAAGACCCCACATGACTGATCTGAAGACCATGATCGACCTGACCTTTACTGCCCGGCTCTGTACCCACTGACCTTTGTTCCATACTTTCCATACTTATATAAACCAGTAAGTATTTTCAGTACTTCAGAGGCAGTTTGAGACATTAGTGCCCTGTCTTCCTGGTGTTGGCCTCACTGAAATAAATTCCTCTCATGTTTCTCCACTACACTACAGGTCTCTGGGCCTTTGGATTTTGTCAGCAGCAATGGCCAAACCTGCTATATTTGAAGACAGGTGCTCTTCTTGCACCTGTGAGCCCCAGTTACAACATAACAAACACAATCAGGTGGTCTTATGGCAATAATCCCTACCAAGACCATTTGCTTATCAAGGCCAAGTTTTATTGAGGTGTGAGCATGTTCCCTTAAGACCAAAAACAAAACTGGTTTTAACTTGCCAAACTTCTACACTTACATTTTTGGCACAGGCGAGAGAATTTCCCTCTCTCTCTCTCTCTCTCTCTCTCATTTATCTATCTTAAGAAAGAGAGAGTGTGCACACATGCAGAAGAAAGAGAGAGGGGCAGATGGGGAGAGAGAATCTTAAGCACGCTCCAACATGGAGCCCAACATAGGGTTCAATCCCATAACCGTTGGGATCGTGACTTGAGCTGAAATCAAGAGCCAGACACTCAACTGTCTGAGGCACCCAGATGCCCCAATTTCTGTTTTAAATCTCATTTGTACAAATTCGTTGGTCCACAAGATTTTTCTTTTAAATCAAAACACTTTATTTTGCAAGTTTACTAGAAATGTTACATGTTTGCTGTTCAGTGTTAAAAAGAAAAATCAAGCAAACAAACCTGGGTTGAGATCTAATTTCCTTGCCATCTGTTAATACATTTTTTAATTCAGTCAACAAATATTTATTGAGGATAGTGTTTCTTCTGTAGAAACACTAGCTCCTGTGGAAAATGAACAAAAGAAATGTCCAAACTAGTTATTGGTAAATAAGTACATAATTAAAATACAATTAAGAATATGAGATGCTACAGCATAAATGAATTCTGAAACCAGAAAGCCTAAGTCAGAATCTTGGATCAGGCCTTAGGAAAACTTCTGTACCTCTATGTGCCTCAGTTATTTCTAAAATGGGTAAGACAACAGTATCTTCCTCATAGAATTTTTATGAGGATTAAATGAATTCAAATGTTTTTTTTTTTTTTATTTATTTCTAGGAGAGAGAGAGACAGCATGAGCAGGGGAGGGTCAGAGAGAGAGGGAGTCACAGACTGAAACAGGCTCCAGGCTCTGAGCTGGCAGTCAGCACAGAGCCCGACGCGGGGCTCGAACCCACGAAGCACGAGATCATGACCTAAGCGAAAGTCGGATGCTTAACCGACTAAGCCACCCAGGCGCCCCGAGGATTAAATGAATTCAAACATTAAACCCTTACAACAGTATTTGACATATAGTTAGAGTTCATTAAATAATAACTGTTATTGTTCTGAAAGACATGTAGACCAAAATATCTGAGGTAAGTGTAAATAGCCTGTGAGCATGAACCCCCAAAGAATGGATAGGATCTGGACAATATAAAATAGGAAGATCATGATGAAAAAATATTATGGTAAAAATGAGATGACTGTTTGACTTCGTTATAATGCAGTGGTTTACAAAGGTAGGTAGGGAGCAGGGGTGAAGGTTGTGAACATTGACAAAGGAGCTTGGGTGTTACCTGACAGGCCATGGAGAGCTACCAGAGAGAAGGGTCATGATCAACGGAGATTAACCAGCAAAGTTTTATAAGTGACATAGAGGGCTAATGAGTTTTCACAAATGCTGTCGAGAAACTTGATTTTCCCTCATAGCAGTTTTGCTTACTACAAAACAGGACTTCTACTAACAACCTCATCATTACAAATAAAAGCACTAAAGCTGGGATCTAAACAGATTTCCACTGTCTGGAAATGAACTGAATGAGTAAGCAAATGAATATGAAAGAAAATAAGATTTGATTCTAACTTGAAAACAGGCTTGACTCAGTTCATATTACTGTTTAGATTTTTTAAAAAATACTTTTTGAGAGAGAGACAGAGAGAGAGAAGGAGGGAGGAAGGGAGGGAGAGAGAAAGAGCGTGTGTGCGCAGGGGAATAGATAAAGGGAGAAAGAGAATCCCAAGCAGGCTTTGTGCTGTCAGCATGAGCCTGATGTGGGGCTCCATCTCATGAACTGTGAGATCATGACTTGAATTGAATTTAAGAGTTGGATGCTTAACCAACTGAGCCACCCAGACACCCCTAGATTATGAATGAAAACTTGGCAAGGAACACTCAATATGGCCAACCTTTGCCAACTGCTGATGTGAGACACTGGCCACTGCCACACACACTGCCCACTCTCCCCTTCCTGCTCAGTCCTGCTCAGGATAGCAATGCCTCCAACTAAAGAACTCTGTTTCCAGGCTTCTCTTGCAACTAGGTGTTAATGAGGTGTGCCCAGAGAGATATAAAGAAGAATGTCTTGTGGGGCCCCTGGAAAGGATGCTTAGAGGAAGTTGACTCAGCTAGGAAATACATGCTCTTGCTCTTCTGATCTTATTTCTTTTGGACAGAAGGACAGCCAGTGTGGTCCATGAAGTAGTCCTGACAAAAGAAGTCTCATGTTAGGATGGTACAACAGGAAGATAGATCTCGGGCCCCGATTCTAATCTTAGAAGGCCTATCTCTCAGACTGTTCTACTTGAGAAGATGAAGTACTCTGTGTTTAAACCACTCTCTGGTCACTCTCGTTAGAGCCCAACATATTTTCCAACTAAACAGTGCTGGTTACTAGATGCTCTTAGTCCAACTAACTACAAGTAGTTAGTATAACCACAATGTCTCTAAATTCAGGGGTGTATGTCACTCATTCACACTTACTAGATAATACTATAAGCAGTCATTCAAGAAAGGGTCCTCCAGGGTGAAAAAGCTGCGGGGATGGGGTCTGAGACCTGCTGGCACCCACTGTCCTCGCTCTGGGGAGGAAGCAGGTCTGAGATCATGAGGCCAAAGAGCAGTGAGAGGCAGCAAACATCCTGCCCAGTTAAGGGTCATTGCTTCTCAACCTGACTGCCACTCCCCAGCCCAACTGCACCCAGGCTTTCCATAGAGTTTTGATATATAAGCCATTTAATCTCTCCTTTTGCCTAAAAGTTTGAGTTTGATGTATATAACCAAAGAGTCCCGAGTAAGACAATGTATTTAGGTACACAAAATAAAAAAGGAATAAAACAAAAAAAATCCCTTTTCTCTAAATATAAACTATTATAAATTATATATCTACTTAAAGCTGCTAAATGAATAGTGCAGAGAACAAAGAACAAATTGAAGAACAGTACTTTCACATATACTGCATGTCCTTGATGGTCAACATTTTAGTATTAATTTAGCTGCTGAAATGTGAAATTCAAGCACTTTCTTACTACCAGCAAATAAAAGTAACAGTACTCAGAGTTCCAAAGCACTGAGAAATTTAGACATTTGCCCTAGGGTCAGTGGTTACTAAACTCACAAACTGGTTGTCTCAGAATCATGCGAGAACTGGCTGAAAATACACATTACTGAGCCAAACCTCAGGAGGTTCTGATTCAGCAGGTTTGGTTTGGGCATTGTGTTCTAAGCCACAAAACTACTTTCAGGCGAAAAGAGGCCCTGAGGAGCTGATAGGTATATGTGAACAAAACTAGTGAATATTTCTACCTGTTTCTTCCCTCAGACAAGCCACATCTTTAGTTAACATTTACATGATGAACTACGTAATTACCTCAAATGTAAAGAGTTTAAATGTCTTAGCTTTTTTCTACCTCCAAAGTCTACAGTTTCACATGTAAAAACTATGAAGTATATTAGCAGGTTTTTTTCACATTTTAATCACAATACTTCTCATCTTTCTTGGGTTGGAGTCAGGATGCTTTCAGTAACAGAATGCCCAATTTAAAAAAAATGGCTCAGATAATGAAGACTTTAGCATCTCACAAGACAAAAGGGCAGTCTCTGGTCTAATTCAGAAACTCAATAATGCCTCCACAATTCTCTTACTTCTCCCTGTCGTGGGCCCACAACCGCCACTGTAGCTCCAAGCATCATGTTCTTACAGTAAAGGAGGAAACAACTTCCTATCTTAGATGCCTTTTTTTTTCCTTAAGAAAATGAAGAAAACTTTCACAGAATTTCTTCAGCCTAAACCAATCACTGGCATAGAGAATAGGATTAACTCCCTAAGAAGAATAATCATTTCTACTCTAAGGCTTAGGAGGCTAACCTTTCCAAAGCACATGGAAGAAAAAACCATTAGAACAAAATCTGGACTCTTCCCAATAGGAAGAAAGTTGGGGGGAAGCGTGGAGAGCAACAGCACTTTGTTAGGCACAACAGTGATCCGCCACATTCGGTGACATAACTAATAAACCGTATTTAAAATGATCAAAATGTAATTCAGCATGGAGATACCAGCTCAGTGCATTAAGTGACTGGAAAATATGACAATGAGCAACAAAAGGAAGATTAAGCTGCCCAAACTTTGAATCCTGCACAACAGAAAAAGAAACAAAAGATGTACCTCACTGGAAACCGGAAGGATATAACCCACTTCCTTATGCAGTATAACTGCTGTCAGTCAAAGGGCGCCTGGGTGGCTCAGTAAGCCGAGCATCTGACTTCGAGCATCTGACTCCGGCTCAGGTCATGATCTCACTGTTCACGAGTTCGAGCCCCGTGTGAGGCTCTGTGCTGACGGCTCAGAGCCTGGAGCCTGCTTTGCATTCTGTGTCCCCCTCTCTCTCTCTGCCTGCCCCCTGCTTGTGCTCATGCTAGCGCTCTCTCTCTCTCAAAAAGAAATATTTAAAAAAATTACTGTCAATTAAAAAAGCATCTTGAAAATTACTATTCAGGAATGTCCTCCTACACTAATCTGTGTATCCATTACTCTCTGATTTCTAAATCAGAGAAATATTTCAAAATGTTACATATTAGATTTAAAAGACAAAACAAAAAATAGGTACTTTAATTTAAATAACAGCATATGCAGTTTTTAAACACTGTTCTTAAAAATTCTGTTCAGATGCCAGATGATCAATGGCATAACAAAATAACACCAGCTTTAGAGATGGACCATTTTCATAGACTTCCTTTGAAAATCTTCACGAAACCATATACACTAATGTTATCCAAAAATAAAAAATCTTGATTGTTCAGAATTTAGTCTGGAAGCCCCGGAGTCAGTTCAGGATCCCAGCATAAATATTCAGTGTTGGCAATAACGTAAAATAGCACAGCCGCTATAAAAAATAGTTTAGAGATTCCTCATAAAGTTAAACACAGAATTACCACGTGACCTAGCAACTAAACTCTTAGGTATATATCCCCAAAGAACTGAAGATAGGTATTCAAACAAATACCTGTAGACAAATATTGCTAGGAGCACTGTTCACAATAGCCAAAAGGTGGAAACACCCAGAAGTGCACCAATGAGTGAATGAGTGAACAAAATGCAGCATGTACGTACAATTTATTCAGCCATTAAAAAAAGCGTTGATAGATGTTACCAACACAGATGAACCTCAAAACCATTATGCTTAAGTGGAAGAAGGCAAACACAAAAGTTCATATACTATATGACTCCTTTTAGAAGAAATACTCAAAACAGGTAAATCCACAGTAACAGCAGATTAGCGGCTGCCAGGAGCTGAGGGGAAAGGGGGAAACGGGGAGCGAGAGCTTAATGGACACAGGGTTTGCTTTTGTGATGATGAAACTATTTTGGATCTAGGCAGTGGTTGCCCAACCACTGCAAATGTATTAAATGCCACTGAACTGTATGCCTTAAAATGGCTAATTTTATGCTATATGAGCTTTATAGCAATTAAAAAAATAACTGATGCATCTGTAATATGAATTATGTACAGATCTGAAGACGTGCATTGGAATTTGTTCCATTCTGGTCGACAGTATTCCGACTTGCTGTAATACAGTATAGTCTTCTACAATTCTTCTGAGTGGACATAATCTGGGATCTTCTTCATTCCACCCGCATTCTAATATTTAAAATGGAAGTCTACATCCTGAAGCTCAGATTAATTCCCACACTACATATGGAACTGCCCACATAGCTAGTTCAGGAGAAGGATAAGTCAAAGGGCATTCTGATCTGGTTCACGGTTATAGGGATCTTGAGGGAGTTCCTTGGTAGTTTACAGTTTAGGACCCTCTGACATCACCTTATAAGACTGTTTTTGCTTCTCACAAGAAGAATGGGGTAAACAAATGGTTTACCACTGCTGTTGTTTTAAATTAAGGGTCTACAAGGATCAGAGGGTCCTTCCCAGAAGGCAGACCATATAGTTTAATGTAACAACAGAAAAGAACAAGCAACCCTTGCAATTTCATTTTAAAGCTCCACAAATTCCATTATTAAAACTCCATTTTTATCTACAAATTTTATTTGTTTACGAATGTTTTGGAGGTGATAAGGAAGGTGTGCACTGGCCAGAATTTCTGCTCTGAGAAAAGGAACAAAAGGAGAGCATACTTCCAAGGGGGCTGGCTGGAGCTGTGGGAAACGCACCAGGCACCTCTGCATCATCTTTCCACAAAGGTGGAGCAAACACATGTAGTTCTGGGGCCCTGAGGTATTTAGATATTGCAATCCTCACTCTTAGGAAAGCAGACTGGAATTGGTAGTACAGGCAAGTGCCAGGTAGTAGCTTGGCATTTCATATTGTGTGGATGAAGGGATTACAAACACTTTTATCAGTGGTCCCTTACGGTCTTTAAATTGCCGTAGCATTGTAGTTGATGGAGAAGAAACCTCAATTTTGACAGATCCTAATACATTTATAAAGATAAAACATACACAGTTCACAAGGTAATGGCATAAATTTTACTCTCAGAATGTGTGTATTTTAAAGCCATATACTTTTGAAGGATTATCATATTTAGTTTGTTAGAATACTCACTGATAATTATGAAAATGCTTTAAGTGGAAACAGTTACTGAGGTATTGTCTACAACTCCATAAGTCAGTCATATTTCCTTAGGAGTATTTCATAAAACTATAAATCTAAAGAGCATGTAAGTTTAAATTTCTGCAATGAATTCTTTAAAAAGAATTCATATGGTATTATCCTGTTATAAAGGTAGGCATTTTCCTTGGGATGATATTTTACCAAGAAATCAGTTTAAATATAGACAACTGGCTTGTCTACCAAATAAGAGCACCACCATCCACTGACAACATAGCCAAGTGAGGAAGGAGCTAATAGTAGAATTTTGTTCAGAAAAGCCTTTCCATTAAATGTTCTGTCTACTTCTGGCAGAGAAGGACAAATATCGTATGTTTGCACGTATAGGAGGATTAGGAGGAACTTAACTGAGGAACAAGGGGGAGAAGAAGGGGGGAAATGGTNTATCGTATGTTTGCACGTATAGGAGGATTAGGAGGAACTTAACTGAGGAACAAGGGGGAGAAGAAGGGGGGAAATGGTGGGGGAAAGGGAGAGAGGCAAACCATGAGAGACTCTTGAATGCTGACAAAAACTGAGGCCTGATGGATGTGGGGGGGGAGGGGGGACGGGCATGGAGGAGGGCACTTGTTGGGTAGAGCACTGAGTGTTATGTGGAAACTAATTTGACAATAAACTATTTGTAAAAAAATAAATAAATAAATAAAAATTAAAAAATAAATAAATAAAAAATAAATGTTCTGTCTACTTCTGCCATGTCAAAATATCACATGTACTAGTAACAGTATTTACTTTATATTAAAAAAGCAACTTAAGTAGCTTCATCCTAAACAGTATATGCAAAGTTACAGGTTTTATCCACTAGATGTATTTTCCAACATTCAACATATAATAAAATGTGAAAATATTCATTCACATATTACCTGGTTACACTGTAAACAACTTTAAAATTCTTCAATATAAAGAACAGAAAAGGACAGTTGGTTAATATTTTAAATACCCTATCAGCTATCCACATTCAAGGCAACTAAGACCATCACACAAACACTTCAAATGTCACTATCTAAATCTGGATCAGAGGGTTTATTAGGGTAAGGGAAGTTGGACCTATTTTCTCATGGTGAAATGAGTGATATTCAAAGTATGTGGGCTGCTAGAAGGTCCTTACATAAACAGGAAACACAAATTTGGCTAACCTATAGCCAAACACTTTTGGACTAGTGCCCCATTATAAAATTTCATTTGGTTCTTTGTTTCTCTCAGTGAAGGGCACAGCTTGCTGAATTCATTAAGTTGGGTGATCTTTCTGTCAGAATATTGTTATATTTGGAGTAAACCTTTCAAGTTAAGGTGTTTGTTGGAACACTTAAAAAGGACACAGAGTAGGGGCGCCTGGGTGGCTTAGTTGGTTAGGCGTCCGACTTTCACTTAGGTCATGAGGTTCGAGGGTTCGAGCCCCGCGTCGGGCTCTGTGCTGACTGCCAGCTCGGAGCCTGGAGCCTATTTCAGAGTCTGTATCTCCCTCTCTCTCTGGCCCTCCCCTGCTCACGCTGTCCCTCTGTCTCTCTGTCTCTCCTAGAAATAAATAAAAATATTAAAAAAAAAAAAAGGACACAGAGTAGAGACTTTACTATTCTTAGAGAAAGACTTGTGTGTATGTATGTGCATATATAATGTTTTATTTATTTTTGAGAGAGAGGGAGGGAGGCAGAATGGGAGAGGGGCAGAGAGAGGGGGACAGAGGATCCAAAGCAGGCTCCAAGCTGCCAGCAGAGAGCCCGATGTGGGGCTTGATGAAATCAAGACCTGAGCCGAACTTGGACGCTCAACCGACTGAGCCACTCAGGCACCATGGGACTATACTATTCTTACCGGAATAGGTTAAATAATTGTTTTTATATCTACTTGCTAACAGTGTGTGTGGCAGAATTCAGTGCAGGACTTGTTTTCATCACTAACATATCTGGGAGTGAGGCTGTGGGCAAAGAAACATACATGGGTCAGATCTACCTGCAGCTGTCAGAGGCTTACTTACCAAAAGAATTAGAAAAGGCAAACACCTGAACTGGCTTATCTCAGCTCCCAATATGCCTAAAAATTATTTTATATACTACCAATGACACAGGTACCAAGCTTTGAGAAATGAGAAATTAAACATTAGGTAAAAAAAAAAAAAAAAAGCAACTATTAACTCTAACAAAACAAACAACTATGGCTGTAGATTGAAAGTTTCCAATTTCCTAGATGAGTTGCTGGTATTCCAAAGTAGTAGTATATCACCTCACAAGAAGAACTACTATACCTTGAGCACCCTCTTTCATTTATTCTAAGAAGCACTTAAAACATTGTTTCAATAGTCCTGAAATTGGGAGCTTGTCACATCTCATGGCATTTTAGGATCACCGTCCAGTTGTAATACTCGCATTACCTGTATGCTCAAATGCTGGAACCACAGTGTGTCCATCAACACCTTGAAATAAAGTCCAAGAGACAAAAAGTGGAACACACTTTTACCCCTAGGGTCCGATGGTTGTGGGGCGGGGGCACTCAGCAACAGTTTGGATGCAGGAATCAAAACTAGGTTTGGGCCACCTAACTGACAAGCTATCTACATAGCATCATAGATGTGATAGACTAATTGAAGAAAAAAAATTAAAGAAAAAACTTCAATCACATCGTTTCCCCAGTAAACAAACAAATATTTATCTAATAACGTCATTTGGATTATATGAACTGATCCACTGAACTAAAATTTAGGCCAAAGCAATCTGGCAGCTATGCCCCCAAACCATGGTGTTTGATCAAGTGCATGGCATTGGAGGGTAAGCAGAGGCTTCCCTGACCCTGCCATATTACACTTGACCCAACTGTACATATTTATAGTATCTGCTTGGCTTGGTTCCGGTAGGCAATGGAGCTTGTCATTCCCTAGAATTAAAGTTACTAAAAGAAAACCTAAGGTGCTTATATTTCAAAAATATTTACATATACTTCTGGGTCTGAATCAAACATATATTCTCTCCGGAACTGATTACCACACCTCCCTTATTTATGTATTATTAATTCATTGTCTTTTTGTTAGAAGCCATTTCAAATTCTTCAAGGGAAGAGAGTCTGGTTATGAATAAATGGAAGTTTCTAGGACCCGAGCCATTTCTTCACTCATTCACTGTCTCAATCAACAATTACTAAGTGTGCCCAGCAACCAAGAGCAGGTGGAGTGTGTAAGGTGTGTGCATGTATAAATGTACTAGGTACTACAGCTGGGAATAAAATAATCAAATAGGCACTGTGTTCATTATCAAGACATTTCTATCAAAATTTTTATAAAGTATAAAAATATTGGTGTACATAACAAATAAACTATAGGCACTAGTTAGGAAATGAACACAAATATGCCTAAACCCAGTTCATCTGTAACTCTGAAGGATAAAAAAAAAAAAAAATGTAGCTTTGAGCATGTTTGTACATTATAATCTCATAGAAAGCTGAACAGATTAAAAATATTTTTTCCTGGGGCACCTGGGTGGCTTAAGTCGGTTAAGCGTCCGACTTTCGCTTAGGTCATGATCTCGCGGTTCGTGGGTTCGAGCCCCGCGTCGGGCTCTGTGCTGACTGCCAGCTTGGAGCCTGGAGCCTATTTCGGAGTCTGTGACTCCCTCTCTCTCTGACCCTCCCCTGCTCACGCTGTCTCTCTCTCTCTCCTAGAAATAAATAAAAATTAAAAAAAATATATTTTTTCCTAACTAAAGTCCATAGTTTATATGTATTCTCTTAGTTTTTACCTAATGTCCTTTTTCTGTTTCAGGATCTCAACCTGGGTACCACATTATATTAGTCATCTTGCCTTTAGGCAGGCTCCTCTTGGCTGTGACAGTTTTTCAGAGTTCCTGTGTTTTTGATGACCTCACTAGAATGAAGTATTTACACACACACGGTCTTCTGTCTTCAGTCTTATAGACTCCACTCATTTCCAAAGTTATGTAGTTCATTATCTTTTTTGCCCCATCCCCTCCGAGTAAGGTTGTATCATACATGTATAGATTCTTTTGTCACAGTCTGCATTCTATACTGGGGTCCTCTGATCTCCTAAATGATTTCTTAAATTTACATACAGTCTGGTTTCACTTGTTCTATAAAGTCCAGTTCTGACAAATGCATAGTGCCATATAACCACAATTATAGTACCACACAGAATAGCTTCATCAGCCTAAAAATCCCCCATGCCTCACCTCTTCAACTCTTCTTTTCCCCCAAGTCCCTTATCTTTATATTGACTCTGCAGTTTTACCTTTTCCAGAGTGTCCATGAGAATCATAGACTACGTAGAATTTTCAGACTGCCTTCTTTCATAGTCACTTAAGATTCACCTCTTTTTGTGGCTTGACCATTTCTTTTTACTGCTGAAAATTATTCCATTACATGGATGTACTACAGTTTGTTTATCATTCATCTATTAAAGGATATCATCTTAGCTGCCTCCAGTTTGAGCAATTATGAAAAAAGCTGCAGTAAACATTCATGTGCGGGTTTTTGTGTGGACATAAGTTTTCAACTCATTTGAGTAAATACCATGGAGCATGATTACAGGATCATATGGCAAGACTACGTTTAGCTTTATAATAATAGACTGCCATAACTATCTTCCAATTTTGCATTCCCACAGGCAGTGCATGAGACTTCCTGTTGCTCCACAACACTGCAAGCAAAAAGTATTGTCAGTTATCTGGATTTTAGCTATTCTAATAAGTGCATCATAGTATCTCACTGTTAATTTAATTTGCAATTCCCCAATGACAAATGCTTTCAAGTGTCTTCTCATATGCTTATCGGCCATCTGTGTATTTTCTTCAGTAAGGTGTCTGTTCAGATCTTTTGCTCCTATTTTAATTGGGTTGTTTTCTTGTTGAGTAAAGACATTTTAAATGAAGGAATTATGTTTTTGTTCAGATTTACATAATTTACTAGAGAATAGTTTATAAATCAATCTCATCATCTCATCTAGGACAGCAAAAGTGGAATCAATAGCAAACTACTTTAGTCTTTGATTTTCTTTTTAAAAGCAACATACAGAAATGAATCAGCCCAAGTGTCACAATCTCATATGGAGAAACAATTAAAGAAATTAAGGCACATTCACAGAAACAGCACATTAAAAAGCTTCTAATGTACTCACTATAAATTTTGACCACATTTCGGCTTTACTGAAGATTGAGTGGTACTGTTTTTTGTTTTTGTTTTCGAGATAGCAAGAGAGACCAAGTGCAAGCAGGGGAGAGGGAGAAAGAGAGAGGTAGAGAGAGAAGGGGGAGAGTGGGAGAGGAAGGGAGGAAGAAAGAGAGAGAGAGAGAGAGAGAGACAGGAGAGAGAATAGAGAATATGAGAGAATCTTGAGCCTATGGTGGGGCTGGGTCCCATAACCCTGAAGTCATGACCTGAGCCAAAATCAAGAGCCAGACATTCAACAACAGCATCCCAAGTTGTACTGTTTAAAATATGAGCCATGTAAATGACACAGAGTATTCCACTGTCAGTGCTGTGGCAAACATCTATGTTTCATTTTCATACTTTAGTCAAACCTAATGATATAGACTGCAAGTCAGTTAACTGATAACTTTCCTCAACTAATTTTGGGCATTTTATTTGGAGATGTGGCTAATAATAATTTAAAGGAAACTGATTTCTTATTTTCTGTAGAAATTATAACTGCATTCAATGAGTAGATGTGATGGAAACATTCAACCAAAGGTTTTAAAAAAAAATCAACTTGGGGTGCCTGGGTGGCTCAGTCGGTTGAGTGTCTGACTTCCGCTCAGGTCATGATCTCATGGTTCGTGGGTTGAAGCCCTGCATTGGTCTCTGTGCTGACAGCTCAGAGCTGGAGCCTGCTTCAGATTCCATATCTCTCTCTTTCTCTGACCCTCCCCTGCTCACTCTCTCTCTCTCACTCAGAAATAAATAAAAACATTAAAAAAATCAACTGGAGTTTCTTTGACTTTCTCTGGGTGAATTTTGTTTTTAAGAGGAAAAAACTCCACAAACTTTGGCAAATGTATGCATTAACTGATACTCTACAGTGTGTCTGACACAACCAGAAAGAAAAGTGCTTCCACGAGTCCCATTTTTTAAATGACTCCTCCTTTCATTTCCACCAAAACCTATTACATAAAGTCTTGTATCAAACACCTTTCCTCCTGAAAAATCCATAAGGAAAAAATTCAATTAAAGTCTAAAATAAAAACAATCTAACTGTATTTTTAAAATAAAGGGATATGTAAAATGTTACAGTAGTAACTAGTACCTAGCTTTTTAAATAATAGGTAAAGCATTCATTATATAGTAAATTAGTCTTTCCTTCTAAATTATGATCCCCAATTCATAGTAGGAAATTTAAAAGGAGAAACAGAAGTAATCTGTAGCAACACATATCCAAATGATTCACAAATCCTTTATAGTTGTTTCTAATAACAAAACAAAGCATGTGTACACACCTGCCCCCAATCAACAACAAAGTATAAAAATAAATGTGGCCCTACAGGATTAAAAATAGAAGTATAACTGACAGATCCGTTGTTAAGAGGAGTGACTGGATTAACTGTGAAAATACAATTATATTTTGAAGTATTTTGTATTATAGCTCACTACACAGATAGTGTAGTTTCTTTTAAAATGAGTATTTATCAGTGCTTTTTAAAAGTATTTCTTCTATATAGAAGAAAACAGAACAAAGGAGGCCAATGATTCCAATGCCTAGGATAACCTGTTGACATACAAAAACAAGTAAATTTGATAGTTCAAAAGCTCAGTTAGGCAGAGTGTGAAAAGTGAAATGCATTTAAACCCTGACCAATCGAAGCAACCTCTGTTATCAATCTGCTTCAGATATACAAATTACTGATATCCCTTCCTCCCTTTCACTATAGCAAAATCAATCATACAACTTTAGACTTATTTTTTTACAGAGAAAATAGTTTATTTTACACTGAAACATTTCTATTCTATAGCATTTTTGGACAGTGCTGCTAACATCATGAATTTTTAAATATAAAAGAATAGATTCTCTCTTGTTCTTGTTGGGTCTAATGAAATTAAGGTATCTTTAAATATCATCAGTAGTGTACAAACTTGTAGTGAGTAGTGAATAAGCCATACATATCTAATGCATGGTATAAGGAATATATGCAGTAATGTTGTACTATAATAGAACTGTGGCAAATCTCACTACATTGGCAATCACATTACAATATATAAATATATCAAAGTAACATGCTGTGCACCTTAAACTTATACAATGTTACAGAGTAAATTTATTTCATTAAAAAAAGAAATTAAGGTTCTTTTCCCATTCGAGAATAAAACATACTTACTTTGGTGGCTAGTACCTCAATCCTTATCTCATAGTATTCTTGAGAACTAGATTAAATAGTTGGTATTATTAAAAGGCCCATCATTCTCCCTAACTTTTTTAACTTGCAAAGGAAGGTTAAGAGCTGGAATTTAGGTTAAAAAAATTCAGTTTTATTATACGACACTGCAGGAGTACAAATTTTGAGTAAAAATTCCTGGTAACCTCTGTTACAGGTATCTTTGGAGCTGTATCTCTAATACCTCTCAAACCATACTACCTGACAATCCCATTCCTCTGTAATTCATGTCTCCAACTCCCAGAAAAGCTACTTTTCTAGTAGTCTCAAGTCTCTCAATAGATGAATAGAAAGATGATCTTTCTTATTTACTGAGATCACGGAAGTCATCTGACACATGTCCTCTCAATTACTACCCTTACCACCTGTGGTAGTAAGCCTCCCCACATCTACTCATTGGGTAGATGGCACCCAATGATCGCAAGCCAGAACCATCTGGCTGACCTAAGACATATTCCTGATCCACAAAAATGTTTGCTGTTGTTTTCAGCACTACATTTTGCTATGATTTGTTATGCAGTAATAGATTAAGTTAATGTAATCCACTATATTTCCCTATCAGCTTGCAAAATTTAAGTCTTTCTCCAATGTAAAAAGCACATTTCCTTCAGTCGTTTTACCTTTCTCCTTCTACCAAACTTTTCTAGAGTCAACCCCAACCATGCTACTAAAACTTTCTCAAAGGTCAAGTGATATTCTCCTAATTGCTACATCAATGGTCTTGGCTTCCATGACACTGAATTCTCCTTAGTTCTGACCCAGGCTCTGTGCAGTCATTTTCTCACTTTCTTCATGTGCTATATTTGTATTCATACCCTTTAAACACAGGCATTTCTCCAAGATTCTGATTTGAAACCCCACTTTTCCCCAAATAGGTGTGATAGCAACAATACAACAACCAAAATATACTTAACACTACTGTGCTAGGCCTTATGCCAACCTCTTTACATATCTCATATGCCATCCCATATATGTTTACACTTTCCATTATAACCCTTGCCAAAGTGTGTTCTACAGTTTGGGTAATCCACCACGTGAGTGAAGCTTTCTTTCCCTTTCCAGGAGTAAACCACATTCCAAATGCCTTATTCTTTTGTTTTACCATCATCTTCCCAATTTTAGAACCACGTTTGATATACAGTAGGTATTTACAGAGTACACGGTAGGATACTTGTTGCGTTAATGATGGGGAAACTCACACATATCTCTATATGAGACAGGCTGGGCTGCAATAAAAAATAAGACTACTGGGGGCAACTGGGTGGCTCAGTCAGTTAAGCATCTGACTCTGGGTTTTGGCTCAGGTCATGATCTCATGGTTTGTGGGTTTGATCCCTGTACCGGGCTCTGCACGGATGGCATGGGTTCTCTCTGTCTCCTTCTCTCTGTCTCTTCCCTGCTCACAATCTCTCTCTCAAAAATTAATAAATACACTTTAGGAAAAAAAATTACTAGCTTACAGCTACAACTAGTATAATAGGTAATTCAACCTGCTTGTTCCATTTTTTTGTTTTTTGTTTTTAAATTTTTTAATGTTTATTTTTGAGAGAGAAAGAGACAGAGAGTGAGTAGAGGAGGGGCAGAGAGAGAGGGAGACACAGAATCTGAAGAAGGCTGCAGGCTCCAAAGGTATCAGCACGGAGTCCATCTCAGGACTTGAACCTACAAACCATGAGATCATGACCTGAGCCAAAGTTGGACAAGTACCAACTAAGCCACCTAGGCACCCCTGCTTGTTGCATTTCTAAAGCCTATGTCCGTTTGATGTGTATTATTAAGTACCAACGTTTCAAAAGTTGCCCAACACTTCTACACAAAAAACTTCACAATACTAGTAAAATTTCTTAAGAAATAGAGAAATATACCAAGGCATATGAAAAACCCAGTATTGCAAAGATGCGAGTTATCTCCAGTCAATCTACAGATTTAGTTCAACCCCAATAAAAATTCCAGCAAGACTTCTTGTGGAAATTAAAAGGGACTCAAAAACTTATCTGGAAATGTAAAGGACCAAAGGAGAATAACAATCTCTAAAATGATGACCCGACAACAGCGCCCTGGTGAGGATGTAGAACAGTCAGAACTTTCTCACAATGCTTTTGGAAGCCTAAATTCATACAACACTCTGAAACAATGTTTGGCAGTATTTTCTGAAGTTGAACATACACATACCCTGTGATTCAGCAATTCTCTTCTTCAAAATAAATTCAAAGAAAGGTGTAAATATGAGCACTAAAAGACCTGCAAGAATGTTAACAGCAACATTATCTACAATAGTTAAAAACTGGAAATAATCCAAATGTCCCTGTACAGAAGAGTAGATAAAATGAACAGTGCCGTGTTTATACGGTGGAACACTACACAGTAATGAAAATGAAGAAACTCCTTCTACATGCAACATGAATGAATCTCAAAAGACGCTAATAAGTAAAACAAGCCAGATACTGGATTGCACTGTATCATATTTCATGATACCTTGAATTTGCTAAAAAACAAATACCACTATATCTTTGGTGTTAGAAGTTAAAATAGAGGAACTTTTATGGCAAAGGAGTGGAGGCAGTGATTGGGTGGAGACATCTAGTGGTCTTTTAGGATATAAGCCATATTCTATTTCCTGAGTAGTGGTGCAAAAGTATGTTCCCTTTGTGACGCTTTTTCAAGTTATAGACTTA
Organism: Hyaena hyaena; assembly: GCF_003009895.1. Lineage (NCBI taxonomy): Eukaryota > Metazoa > Chordata > Mammalia > Carnivora > Hyaenidae > Hyaena > Hyaena hyaena. The sequence continues at coordinate 1,507,937 of NW_024080959.1, forward strand.
AAATACATGTATTTAAACATCTACTGTATTTCAAAGCAACTGAGGCATTTAAAGGGAGCAATATTCAGGGAAGACCATATAAACCTGGAGTCCCTGATAATTTTTTAAACCAGCAATCATAATACTGAAGATGCAGGATTCTTTGAGAGAAAACACACCTACTATTATTTAATTCTCACAATCCTTTATTTATGGACTATATAGTAAGTTTAAAAATCACAATTATAGTGTTGAATCATACGCCATTGCCATTTTTTGTAGGTCAAGAGCAGCCATAGATAGCCAATACTGCTTTAAGATGGTTTCACTGGTATGGCTGTAAAAACCCAATCAAAATAATCCCACCAGGAGTTACATGTAATAATAGTATTGAGGAAAGTAGTCCTGGAGGACAATTTCTGGGTTAGAAGCATTGATAAGAGCCCAAATTAGGATTAATATTTTAAAAGGTAACAGTTGCAGTAGCCAATTGGCAGTTGATCTAGAAAACCAGAGTCCTATCTGCACACAAATATGCCATGTCCCACCTTTAACTCCTTCCTGTTCTAGAAGCGGTACGGGGGCCACAGCCATCCAGTCAGTAAATCCATTAGGCAGTCTAAGCTCTGCCCTTTTAGTTTGGACCCTTTAAGAATTACCTCTATTAAGATGTGCTCAATGCTACTCTCTTAGCTTTTTTAAAGGCAGCTGTAATGGAAAGATACTAGAAGTCTGCCTGGTTAGCTGCAAAAATTTTGTACAGAATTGTTTATTACACCACTTACTGTTCCTAAATAAAACCTCACAGGAGAAATACTTTTCAAAGGAAAACCATCTTTTGGATGAACTGACAGGCATCTCCTTTCTGACAGCAAGGTAACATATTTCCCATTTACACTGAGAAACAGCAAAACCAAAGTCCACCTGCGGCAATTCTATGACTGATGTTTAGCAAATGTGCATTTTATTATTTTCCTTATTGATAATGCTGCTTTATCTTTTGTTGGATGGTTCCTAGAAAAAAACAACAGGAGTAAATCCAGTTCATACCAAACTCCATATTCTGTTAAGTTTTTCTAACCTATTTTATTGATAAGTTGGGGACTCATTGTTAAATTATTTTACCTTTGAAGATACAAATTTAGTAAAAAAAAAAAAAAATAACAACAAACTCAGCACCTCTCTGAGCTATAGTGAGATCTGCTAGATGAACTCAGCTCTTGAACACCTATTGGTTAGAACAGATTTCTTTAAACTTGATTAATGAGATTTCTTTAAAAGTGCTAAATAAATTTTTAAAAGGGGTCTCAGGGACTAGGATTGGGTCCTTTACATGGCTTATCATGACATTTTTCAGAAGGATATGAATATATGGTTTCAAATACAAAAATGCTTTAAATTTTTAAAAAATCTAACTTGAAGTAGAGTAAGTCGATACTGTTAAAGCAAACTACTTACATGCACCCCCTTCCCCTGGCTAAAATCTAGGCTATTAACATATCAGAGTCCATATTACCCTGGCCATCGCTGTATGCTAGAGAGCACTAAACACTCAAAAAATAGATATTCAATGTCTGAAGTCTGTTAGAGCTTCTGTATTATTTATAACTCATAACATATTTTTTATATTTCACATTAAAAATACTTTTGGCTAACCTAAACAAGCTTAAACTAACAGGGATTCCAAGTACTGCAAAAGAAGGAATCGTTTTCAGTAAGCAAATACATTCTAGAGAGGGGGGGGAAAGAAAGAAACATGCTTGCTTTCAGATGAAAACCAGCATCTGCCCATACAGATTGATGTGATCAACAACTCCCGGGCTCCAACTTCAGACAGGCTCTTAACACTACTTGGCAGGCAACCTTTTAATTTACTTTCATTCTCCCTTCAGCAGCTATTCTCAAATTTTTCCACTCTTCTTAAGCCACCTATCCAATCCCTCTGGGGCCCCCAAGTAATCTTTAGTTTTGTTGCCCTATAGCTCAAATCTTAACTGTAGTTAACGCCTATTCTCACTTCTTCCTTTAAGTCTTCAGAAGAGGAGGTCACCTCTCTGTTCCGTATCTCTGATCAGTTTTCTTCCCAACTACCCTGGGACTGTGTTCTAACAACTGGTTCCTCTCTTTCTTGCGTCTTCCCCTCCTCTCTCCTGATTCCTATTTAACAGCTAAAAAAATATGCTTTTAGTCATCCCCATTCTTTGTTGCATCTAGTCAGTGAACTTCTCATTTCTTTCCTGAACAAAAGACTAGTTCATACTGGTTGTGAGCACCTGCTCCAGCCTTGTTCACTCCTCCACTGACTGTAATCTTACTTATATCCTTCCTCACCCCTCAGTGAAGGTGGCTGATGTCTTCTTATTGAGCGAACGTGTAGTTCTTGACACAGTTAACACTCCGCCTGGTTTTCTTAATCTCACTCCTCTAGTTCTCTCATGCTAACCATTTCTTCTAGGTCTCCTCTGTCCACCACCTAGACACTGGGTTTCCTTTAAGGGTCTATCTTCAATCCCCGTTCATTTGCACCCTCCATACTTAAGCAATTTAATCCACTCCTTATTTAATGACACCTGTTATAATCAAATAACAATATTCCTGTTTTAATTAAACTTCTACATTCCAATCCATATCTGTTGCCCTGATGTTTTTTCTTGCTCCACAAGACCCTGTATCTCATTTCTGCTCTCTGAACAAAAGGAATCAGCCCACATTTCAAACTCAAAATGTCCAAACCTCTTTATTCCTAATTAAACCTATTTCTCTCTTAAATTTCTCATCTCAAATATAATCCAAATGCTGAAGTGTGGTCCTTCCCCTCTCATTTGCTAACCTCTATCCCAGCTGATCAAACCCTAAGATTCTGCTTCCTTAATTTCCATAGCATCTACCTTCTCTCCCTTTGTGTTGCCATAGTTTAAAATTTTTGTCCCATTTTCAGTCATACCATTTCAAACATCAAGGAATCCATGCCCAGTCTCCTCCACCTCCAAATGATCCTCTATACTGCTGCAGTTTTACCTAATACACAGGTTTATCTTACTCTCCTCCCCTATTAAACCCTTAAGTGTCCCATCAATGCCTATGGGACTGTCTGTCACTCCTTGGCATGGCTCATAATGCTTTTCTGATCTACTTTCCTCATCTGTCTAAGCTTCCTTCCCCCAAGCACCTCACAACTAATACTCTAATATCACTGAAGTATGTAACTGTTCCCTGAAGAGATCTAGACGACTTTGGTCTTCTCATTCAATTTACAGTGCTACCCATAACCCCACCCCGGTTTTCTGCTTAGCAGATTCTTCATCATCCTTCTTCAAAATCCCACACAGCTGTCATCTGCTCTGGGAAGCCATCCACACTCTCACATCATTGGGCAGGAATAATCACTTCCTTCTATGTGCTCCCTCACACTGTGCACACATCTCTTACAGTCCTCAGCACTTACTCCAGAGGGGTCAGTCATCCATCTTTAGAATGTGTTAATGTTCTTATGTTTATTAATTTGACAGAAATTATCTCTTTCTAGGACCTATTCCCCTCTGCTGGGTGGGTTAGGAGCTGTCTGAGGCTCACAAGGATCTAGCACAGGAACTGGAATATCAAAAACACAGCATCAGGGCACTTGGGTGACTCAGTCAGTTAAGCACCTGACTCTAGGTTTTGGCTCAGATCATCATCTCATGGTTTGTGAGGTGGAGCCCTGCATTGGGCTCTGTGTTGATGGCACGGAGACTGCTTGGGATTTTCTCTCTCTCTCTCTCTCTCTCTCTCTCTGCCCCTCCTCTGCTCATGTGCACACATACTCTCTCTCTAAAAATAAATAAACTTGAAAAAAATAAATAAAAATTTAAAAAAAACACAGGGTCTTTCAGGTTAGAGATAATAAAAACAATACTGGAAGTACGCAAATGTGAGTTTAAATACTGGGTCTGCTACTTTACAAGCTCTGTGAACTTGAAACAAAGAACCATTCTCAACATGTTTTCCTCTTTCTGAAACAGGGATAATAATACCCTTCCCATAGACAGCTGTGAGCATCATATCAGAAAACAGGCACTCGATAACTAACACAGTATATGTAATGTTTGGTGAATTTTGAATATTTTGGTCATGTAAGCAACTTAATTCAAAAGTCATTTCAAAAATTATAAATATTTAAAATTAAAGCTAAACATGCAAGCGCAGATTAATTTTTTTAAAAGCTACCTAAAGGTAGTATTTTAACAGAATTCTACATTCTATTAAAATTCTACATTTTTATTAAAACCAAACTTGAATTTTTTTAAAACCTACCTAAAGGTAGTATTTTAACAGAATTCTACATTCTATTAAAATTCTACATTTTTATTAAAACCAAACTTGAATTTTCTTTCTGACTTTGGTTGATGGCTGCTCCATGCTTAAAATCTTTATAATCAAAAGAAGCACAAGATCTCTAATTTAATCTATTTCCTCAAACTCAACATGACTGGGTTTCAATTGCTTCTTCTACCTCACTGTTGAGTAATTCCATACTTAAAAAAAAATTAAAATGGAAGTGACTGGGGGCACCTGGGTGGCTCAGTCGGTTAAGCGTCTGACTTCAAGTCATGATCTCATGGTTCGTGGGTTCAAGCCCCGTGTCAGGCTCTGTGCTGACAGTTATCTCAGAGCCTGGACCCTGTTTCGGATTCTGTGTCTCCCTCTCTCTCGGACCTTCCCCTGTTCACGCTGTCTCTATCTCTCTCTCAAAAATAAATAAAACATTTAAAAATTAAAAAAAAAAAAAAAAGGAAGTAACTGAAAGACACACTAAGTTAACAAGCATTAAAAACTTTGGGGAATAAACCAAAAACAATCTAGATATGAAAATGTCATCTGAAGTTAAGACAGCTATTACTCCAGTAGTATCAGGTTGAAGCTGAGCACATAAAAATTAAGAGCCAATGGGGCACCAGGGTTGCTCAGTAGGTTAAGCATCTGACTTCGGCTCAGGTCATGATCTCACGGTTCGTGGGTTCGAGGCCCTAGTCGGGCTCTGTGCTGACAGCTCAGAGCCTGGAGCCTGTTTCCAATTCTGTGTCTCCCTCTCTCTCTGATCCTCCCCTGCTCACCCTGTCTCTCTCAGAAATAAATAAAACATTAAAAAATTTTAAAAAGAAATAAAGAGCCACCAAAATATCAGTATTACAACAGTAGGGTCATGAATAATCTTTGCGTCCCTTTTACTTGTTCATGTTCTGTAACATTTTCTACAATAAGTATGTTTCACGTTTTACCATAAAAATTTTAAAAAACATGTTTGAAAATGCTCAAAATAAACTGTCAGGTGAAAAAGCAGAATTATAACACTGTATATTCCATATGCTCTCAATTACAGAAGAAAATGTGTACACATGGGATACACATAATGCGGGAGAAAAACGAGAAGGCAATACGCAAAAAATGTATGGTTCTCTGGCGAAATTACCAATAGTTTTTATGGCCTTATTTATAGTTTTCTGTATTTTCCAATTTCTTTATAATAATCTAGTGCAGTTTAAAAATAACTGCTGTTTTGATTCACATACCATAAAACTCAACCATTTAAAGTGTATAATTCAATTGGTTTTGGTATATTCACAAAATTGTAAAACCATCACCACAATTTTAAAACATTTTCACCACCCTAAAAGAAAACCAGCACCCATATCAGTCACTCCGTATTACCTCCAGCCTCTAGCGACCTCCAGTCTATGTTCTGTCACTGTAGGTTTGCCTATTCTGGATATTTCATATAAGTGAAACCACAGATTATGTGGTTCCCTTTACTTTACATAATGTTTTCAAGGTGCATTCATGTTGTAGCATGTATCAGCACTTCATTTCTTTGTCACCAAGTGATATTCCATTGCACAGATAGAATGCATTTTATTTATCCATTTTTGAGTTGGCTGTCATTTGAGTTGCTTCCACTTTTTGGCTATAAGGAAAAATGCAGCTATGAATATTCACACACATGTTCTGTGTATACACACATCTGCAAATCTGTTGGGTATGTACCTAGGAGTGGAAATGCCTGCTCATTTGGTAACCTAATGTTTATCTGTTTCCCAAAGCAGCTGCTACAGAATTTTTACATTCCTGGCAGCAGTGGAGGAGAGCTGTAATTTTTCCGTATCATTGCCAACATGTGTTATTGCCCATCTTTTTGATTGTAGCCATCTTAGTGGGTTTCAAGTGATAGTTTATTATGAATTTGATTTGCATTTCTCTGATGGTTAATGACGTTTAGCATCTTTCAAGTACTTATTCTTCTTAGGCAAAGTGTTTGTTCAGATCTTTGTTTTTAAATTGGGTTGTGTTTTTATTATTGAGTTATAGAAGTTTTCAAAAATATATTCTTGTCACAAGTCTCTTATCAAGTATGTGATCTGCAAAATGTTTTGTATTATATCTATGAAGACAAAAAGACTCCATCTCTTCCGAAAATTCAATTAGCAAACACTATGGTCATGGGATATATAACATGGCAATGACAATTATTAAACAACTTAAAATACAGGCAGCATTTCATAATTTTCTACTTAATCCTTGTATGGATTTATTAATAATAGGCCTGTTTCTCAGGTCAGGAATTGAAGGTCTGTAGAGGTAAGCTGATTTATCCAAAGTCTCTCCTGACTTCACTGTTTTTGTATTACTATTTTTCTATTCTTTATCTTTCTTATTTGTTTTAAATTAATGTTACCCTTCTATTTTGTTTTCAAATTTGTAAGCAAACTGTGTCTTGAATCCTTTTTAGAATAAACCAGGTATACTTACACAGAAAGTTTTAAAAAATTTTATTTTTGAAAGACAGCATGTGAGCAGAGGAGGGGCAGAGAGAGATGGAGACACAGAATCTGAAGTAGGCTCCAGGCTCTGAGCTGTCAGCACAGAGCCGGGACGTGGGGCTCAAACCCATGAACCATGAGATCATGACCTGAGCCTGAGTCAGACACTTTAACTGACTGAGCCACCCAGGTGCCCCTACACAGATATTTCTTTGAGACTCATAATGAACTAGGATTAATGATACCCACTACTCTGGGTATCTGTGACAGATATTTCTCTACTGTGAGATTATTCATACGCTCTCTGAGAGTGGGACAGGTCTGACAGAGGACGGTGCAGCCTGACAGAGATTCTTGAGGACTGACCTGCCGGTAGATGAATGACCCCAATGAACCCAGCTCTGTGGGGTTCTGTTATTTCCAATTTTAGTATATGTGCTGCCGAAGCGAGCACAAGGGGGTTCTATTATTTCCTATGACTACTGTAATTACCACAACACTGGTGGCTCAAAACAACAGAAATTAATTCTCTCTCAGTTCCGAAGGCTAGAAATTCGGGCTGCGATCCGTTTCACTGGATCAAAATCAAGGTGTAGGCAAGGCCACAATCCCTCAAGAAGCTCTAGAGGGGAACCGGTTCCTTGCCTCTTCTAGCATCTGGGGGCTGCTGGCATATTCCTTGGTTCGTGGTTCTGTCACTCCACCTTTGCCTCTGGAGTCACAGTGCCTTTTCTTCTCATTAACCACAATCTACCCCCCTGCCACTCCTACTGCCCATGAAAACCCTTGTGATGGTATTTAGTCCTGGCCCCCAGGACCCAGGATGATCTCCCCATCTCAAGGTCCTTAACTTAATGACATCTGCAAAGTCTTTGTCACAAAAGGTCACCTTCCAGGTTCCAGGGAATAGGACATTATCAGTACACACTGGGGAGTGTGTGTGTGTTGGGTGGGAAGTAGTCCTTACAAAACCCAAGAACAAAGTGTCAAGGTCAACTCTCCACTATCTTCGTTTCTTTATATTCATAGTCTACTTGATTCAGATACAAAAATTGCTCCCACAGCAGCTATATTCTCTCCTAGCCCTGACACTATTCCCAAATATTGCTAAAAGTCACCATCTTAGTTACCTGATCAAGATTATGCAGCTTCAATTACTGTTAAAAACAATTTCATACAGAAGAAAACACTCTCTAGATTCAAATTTGTTATGACCAAAGAGTTATAGGAGGAAAAAAAAGAAACTGAACAATAAACTGCTTTCTCTTAAAATTATTTACAAATCTATGCTATAAATCTAACATTTAGGAGGAATTAGGTATTAATATATCACTCCTCACCTACCTAAAAGTAATCAAAATTTGCAATACAGTAATGATTCACATACAGTGCAAGTTTTGAAATGTATTGGCAATTTCTTTTCTTTTATGCTAGATGGTGAGTATATGGGCATTCTTAATTCATATCCTTTGTATGTCCATAATATTTATACATTATTTTACAATTTTTGAGTATTAAAAAAGAAAAAGTATACAATGATATCCTCCTCCATGAGCCCTTAAAAGCACCCCATGTGCTAAGCTCCAGATAAATGTCTGAAACTACATCAGGAACTCTATCATATGCCATTGTTAAAATCTACAAACTGGTCAACTCCTTGGTTATGAAGAAAATCTCGCTTCCTTCTTAATTCTTTAGGGAAGTAGAGAAAAGGTAGTGAAAATGAGAAAGCCTAACCAGGAAAGAGATACAGATATATGCTGATTAAGTTGCCCATCCCCATATGCTTTGCCCTATAATTTCTACTTGTTTATACAGACAGATTTCTGTGCTATTTACCAAGATGAAGTTATCCATCTCCCAGATGGATTTTGCTGGTTAGATGTTAACTGCTGCAATTCTCCTTTTCTTGCCACAAGCAACTTGTCCTCAAAGGAAAGATATGTTTCTGAAATACTGATAAAATCGCTTTTAGTAGACAAATCATACTTTCTCATTGACTTAAGCTGTAATTTCGGAGATTTATTCTTAAGGAAAAAGTATAGCTCCAAGGAAAATTTATGCTTATATCCAAAACATACTTTCCTGCCGAGAGACAGGGAAAAAAAATTCCATCATAGTTCATCTGAACTGGGAAAAACCCCAAACTTTTGTGCTAGACAGCAGGCAAGCTACGCACCAGACATTAAAGTAGACCAGAAGAAGGTCCTGGTTCCTTAATCCTAAACCTCTTCCACTGGAAACTGTCCATGCTAAACGATGGCTAAGGGGGAAGTTCCATCTGTATTAAGTAAGTCATAGATCCTGTGCTCTAGAATTGTGGTTTGTGGTTTTCCATCTTTATAAAGTAGATTTTAGACTTCGACTTCAAAATGTCAGTGATAAAAATCACAGAATATTTGTAGGATTTTACTAAGATATGTATTTTTCATTAAAGAGTCCCTAAACTGCATCTTTAATGTCTAGTCCTTTACACTGGAGTATATATGGCTTACTAAAGCATCAAAATACTGATTCTACAGTAAGCTTACTTAACAAGGAACATGGTCTCTCTCCATTCTCAGAGACCAAACAAGACCCACACTGAATCTGCTGAGGATCCTAGGGTCAAGCAACCAACCCATCTGGTTCCTAAGTGGCTCAGAATAGGACTCCCCCAGCCTCATATCTGTTAATATGTACACCTTCCCTTCTAAGAATAAATAATGATTTGAGAACATGCATAGTCATTAGATTACAGCAAGGAAAAGCACAGTTTAAATTAGGTTTCATATTTAACAGAGGTACCAGAAGAGAAGCCTCCCAGCTGATAATTAATCAAACTGTCCATTTTTCAAAATAAAATTAAAACAAAAAACCCCTTAAAACAAACAAGTGGGTGGGCCGGGGAGCAGCCAACAGATATTTTACTTTCAGAGAAATCTGATGTGTTTCACTGAAGAGGCAGAAGGATTCAGACTCAAGTAAACTAAGAGAATGATGGCCATTCTTTAACATCCTGGGCAGCATTCAGGATCATGGAGAAGAAACAACACAGCCTGAGGGAAGAGAAAAAGTTAACAAATCCAGTTCAAGACCAGCCAGCTGAGGAGTTGCTGAGGAGAAATCATTCTGAAGTTATTATGGTAAACTGTAATTCAAACCGTATTAAGGCTTAACCCTTGCAAGGAAAATTTGTGTCAATTCAGCAAGAAGAATATGCCAAAGTTAGTCACTCAAAGGAAACAAAGGCATTCTAAAAACTGCAGAACCTGAGGTGGCTTGTTTGCGTTCTAATATTAAGCTTAACATGAGTAGGAGGAAGCTATTTCTGTCTGAAAATGACGTAAGGCTACTGTTGTTATTGTCTCTGTTCTTATTTTAACTTTTATTCTGACCTGTGGCCTTTACTTTTTATTACTCAGGCTGATGAATGACCTCTGAGGAAAGCTAGGGGACACGAAACTGAAAATGTTTAGAGTAAGCTAGGCAGGACTGAGCCTGTGCATGTGGCTTACTGGAAGAATCCTATGTGATAGATGCCGGCAAAGATCTGGATATGTAAGTTCAGGAGTGATGTGGAGGAACAGCAAAACAAACCAAAGAAACAGAGATCCCAGGGGCGCCTGGGTGGCTCAGTTGGTTAAGCAACCGACTTTAGCTCAGGTCATGATCTTATGGCTCGTGGGTTCGAGCCCCGCATCAGGCTCTGTGCTGACAGCTCAGAGCCTGAAGCCTATTTCAGATTCTGTATCTCCCCCTCTCTCTGACCCTCCCCTGCTCACACTGTCTCTCTCTCTCTCTCTCTCTCTCAGAAATAAAGCATTTAAAAAAAAAAAAAGAGAGAGAGAGAAACAGAGATCCCAAACCCTGATTGCTAGACTAAATGCATAAGCTATAAATGCAAGAGAAGACTTGATAAAAGGTTGCTGAGAAGAATCTAGATGAGAAACAAGTCAGGAATGACAACCAAGAGACTGTGGATTCAGGTTCAAAACAACCTGAAATGGAGTGGGAATCAGGCAACATCAACAAAACACTGAGGAAATTACAGACTGAGGTTAAACTAACATGAATTTGCTGAGTGTTTCGTGGCCATCTATTAATGGCCTAATTAAAGAGATAAGTTATGTCAAGTTAGGGTAATGGATTATATATATACACACAGACACACATTCACACACACACACACACACACTTCTGATGTACCTATCTTAAATCATTGACACCCCTGAGATCTCATTAGTGTAGTTTTATATCAAGCCAGCTAACTGATCTTGAATTTGCCAAAAAGCCAGTTTAAGAAAAAATGCATTAGAGAGAAGCTAATGTACAAGGGCCATGGTCCCAATGACACAATATTTGAGGTATCTTTCCAATGCCAACCTACGCACCCGTTTGCTGAACAATCTTGCTATGTAAGGGCTACCACAGGCCAGATTTCACCAAATTTTCAACGGATGAGCCGCAGAGTCCCAGAGTTTGGGGGTATAAGTAATTATAAACGTCTATCAAGGTCAGTAAAGAATTATTTACAGCTCAAAAGAAAAAAGCCCCTGTCAATTTATATTATAAGCTCATATATGGAGATTACATTACGGAGTCTAATAATTTTAATGTGTTTCTTAAGCAATAATAGTATGGGAAGGGTTTTGTTTTTAAAGAACAGCTATCTTCACAAAGGTAGAGAACACAGAAACAAAATGCAAGCTCTAAAATAGTGTTATTCATTGATATGGACTGAAAACCATGAAAGAGAAAAACATTTAATTCAATAAACATTTAGTGCCAGTTGTGTGCCAGGCATGTTTTGGTTTCCAATAATTTAAGAGTGCATATTTCACTAAAAGTGATGTTATTTATAATAACATTGCTTTATAGTAATATGAACAAATTTCAGGTAATTTTGTTTAGCCAAAATGTTCATCACTTTTGTCTACCAGGTCAAACATAGCTGAAAGATATAGGTATTTAGCAATGATTCTTATAAAAATTGGCTCAACAAGTTGAGTCTCTTTCAACATTTTATCATGTACACATTCCAGTTTTAAAAATAAATTATATAAAGATATTCCAAGTATATTATTCTTTTATAAATCAGCATTCTTCTGTGGGTCTGGTATTTAAAACAGGATAAGTAGTAAGAAAAAATTTTAATACAGAACAAACAATTGTTTGAAAGAGAAATTAAGGAGACATCAAACACTTTGTAAGTGACACATGCTAGGCTCTTTATATAAAGTTAAATTTTCATAATCTAAAAGGAAAATATTGGCATTTCTGTGTACTATTGAAAACGCAAAACAGAGAAAAGAAGACACTTGCCTAGAATCACAAAAGGCAAAGCTAGATTAGAACCGTGGCCCACCAGATAATAAATACTACTCAGTTACCATTACAAACCATATTTTAAAAATTAATTTGTTTCTCCATAGGAGTAATCTAGGAGTAACTTTAAGGGAATGGATGAAATCTTTTGAGAATTATCAAAATCTTTACTTCACCTTACTTGCCCCCCCCCCCCCAACAACCACTTCACACATGTTTGTTCACTGCGTATACTTTCAGGCTTTGAGGCTTTCAAAAATGTAAGTTCAGCTTATATCATTAGTACTATCCCCAAATCTAATCATACCTTTTATATCCCATTTACACTATATTTTTAAGATTATTCTTCTAAATGTAAAATGAGAAAAGAACTGAGGGAATTTTCTGAAGGACAAAAGCAAACTCATAATTCTTCTTTCACTTCCCCAGGTATTTCAAATATAAGGGTTCAAATTCAGAATTATTTAAATGCTGGGTAATTGTTGATCATACATTAATTTTTCTTTTCAAAAATAAATATTTCAAAGAAAACGAAGTTCTAGAATAAAGTTCTGAACAAGATGTTAAAGGCAAAGAAGTTCTGCCATAAAAAAGCCAGTATGGCCCATTATTCTTAGACTTACTTGACCATGGGACCCCTTTTCAGAGAAGACCACTTGGGATCTTTAAGCACTACTGAGCTTCATAAAAGTTAGGGAAAGAAGTTATCCTTAAATGGTAGATGTTAAGTTAAATAAATTAGAAGATGAACTTAATGATTTGGAAATGAACAAAACATACAGGTATGTGCTTAATCTGCAGAAACCCTGGTCATCAGTCACTCTTCTTCTCATATTTCCCTCCTTTCACTCTCCCAGTATTTCTCCATATTCTTCTTTTCTATAAAAATTTTTAAATGTTTATGTATTTTTGAGAGAGAGAGACAGAGCACAAGCGCGGGAGGGGCACAGAGACAGGGAGACAGAATCCAAAGCAGGCTCCGGGCTCTGAGCTTGGTCAGCACAGAGCCCGATGTGGGGCTGGCTGGAACCCATGAACCATGAGATCATGACCTGAGCCGAAGTCAGATGTTTAACAGACTGAGCCACACAGGCGGCTCTCCATATTCTTCTTTAACAGACTTCAACAGATAATCGATTTACCTTCTATTGAAGATCTATGTAGGTCTATGATTAGAGGCAAATGGGACTAAATACGTAAGAGAAAACTGTAAAGCACCATTAGGCATGAAAATTTCATGATTATTCACAGACTAAGTATGTATTAGTAAATTAGTTTCAAAGACCACAGAAGACTTATAAAAGCAACACTTGTTTGTTTCCCCATAGTAGCTATCTGGGAATGACTTATAGCCCTCGTGAATCTTTGCAATAGTCCAAGAAATAATCTTATTACCTTAGAAATCTTAAAGGAACCTCCTATAATCACCATGATAAAGTACTATACTAAAAATAGGTGGAAATACACAGTGTGCATGCTGCCCAAGGTCACACAAGTGAGTCAGTATGTAAAAGTGGGAAGAGACATCTCGAGGATTGCCACTTAGTCCTCATCTCTAACTGCTAACCCTCCCTTTCCATGAACATACAAGCTTAAGTGTACACCCACCTCCTTCACATGTGCCAATCCTGGAAAATGGCATAGTGGGGGCAGTTCACAAAATAAAAGATATTTCAGGAAAGCATCACATAATTGCCTGGCATTTGAAGGCACTGAGCCTTTAGTATTCTCTTCCTATTCCTCCCACCCCTCGCATCGTTTTTCTAGAACTCTTTAAAACACCTCTATACCTCAAATTCCCTACCTGACATTTACATTTACTAATGAACATGATTTTCCCCCAAGGAAATAAATATGGTAATTTTATCCCTTTTCTTCATATCTTTAAAAAAACAATAATTTATCTCATGGCAAAGTATGCAATCTTAATTTCCAGAATACTCTATAGATTTGGCTGCCAAGTTTATCTATGATAAATATAAATCAAAATCATGTTCAATATGAAGTAATAATTTATAGACTTTAAATATCATGATACTATGAGAACATAACATAGGAAAATGCACAAAAACTTCCCTCTGTAACTTCATGGTAACACATGAGCACTTGGTAACAGAAACAAGTACAAAACATTTCCTAGCAATAACTATAACATGAGCTCAAGGGAAGTAAGAAGAGCCCAAAATGGCAAAACTATTATTATATGCCAAACACTTCTGTAGCTACTTTAAGAACTAAAAACAGAACGGTTTCTAAATATGAATACTAAATAACTATAACATATTTCACTAAGTGTTGTCAATTTCATTTTATTTTAGAGTACTGTAAGTGACCAATTCGATTATAAAGACAACTTATTTTTGAATCATCTATATGACAATATGTACATATACTGTAACATATCCTCTCATTTTCTTTCAAGAATTCTTGCTTTAACACTAAATGAAGTCTTATCCACTACTTTTTCTTTTTAAGATACAGTACAGAAACGTGAAAGCAAAAATTATAATTTCATCAAAATACACGAACCAAAATGCTAAACTAGTCCAAGCAGACAAATCCTGAGCTCCTTCAGCACACAATTCTGCCAGCATTATTCAGCACCAGTGAGCAAATGAAATTTGTGGGGAACACGAAGGAGTATCATCATAGCAATTTATGGACTTGTCGCCTCAGAAATGTACTGAAAATATTTCAGAAGAGTGAGGTTTGGACAGCAGAAACAATTTTCTCCCAATCTCAGCTAAGTTACTTGCTACATAAAGCTTCAGCTTTGTACAATGCAAGCAGCAGATAAAAGTAAAGACACAGCCTTCCTAGGAATAACCAAATAGAATAAAACAGCTAATTAACTCACCAAACAGCCTTTTGCTAAAAACCTGCTTTCTTCTCTGTCTTAGGCTTCTAGTTTCCAAAGACAAATCACATGCCTTCAGACAGAATGATGACACAAGGGCACACCGTGAGCTCTTTTCTGCTCTTCCCACTAGAAGAAAACTGAACCACACTGCAGTCTCCAAGAGTAAGTACTTCCTACGAGCATGCTCGGTATCTAATTTAAATGACTTGGTATTTCATCTCAGCATGTGATGGCCTACTTCCAAACAAACCCAGAGAGCTGCAAATTCAATCGAAGATCATTAACTGCAATAAACTAAACGGAACTGCCAAATGATAATTGATTTGTTTTTGACTTCATGATTTTTGTGGTTCATTTAACCTGATGTGACTGGAAGTAATTATTTCTATATATATATTTTTTTTTAAACAAGTCCTTAGGCTTCAGTATTTCATTAACTATGTCAACATAGGTATCTCCCAAAATACTGAAATGGACTGGAAATATCAAGACAGGCAGGGTGTGATTCCAAAAAGTAAATGTGACCACTGATTAGGCAAACTATAAACCATTCCCATTTCACTTTTTAACCCCTTATTCTATACTCTTGGCTACTCACCAAATAAAACAATCTGCAAAGTATCTAGTAGTATTTTAATTTTGCCTTTGGAAATATTAGTAAAGATCAATGAACTGAAATGTTCATGATCTTTATTAAACATGTCTGCTATCTTCAAAATATAGCAGTAAAGATTTTTCTCATCTATAGAGTATATATTACATAACAGAGTATATGCTTATATAACAACAGACCTTACCTAAATGTTGATAAAGCTATACAGGACTAATATTTTCTTTTTGCATTTTTAACAGTTTTTACAAAAATCACACACACACACACACACACACACACACACACACAGCTTGCATATGTATGCTTGATTTGCCTGGTTTGCTGAGTAAGTTGCTGTAAAGGCCATATAATTTTGCATGATGGAAACATGGTCAAGATGCTCACTTTGGCCACTTAAATCTTCCAGAAAAAAAAAAAAAATCTAGCACAGCAGACATAACCCCACCAAAAGCAAGCAGAAAATTCTTAGGAATCTACTCATTTTCACCTTGAAAATGGGAAGTGTTCATACACTTGATACATACCAAGCTTGGGACTGCAAACCACAGGCAGAGTGGAGCTAACCCATCTTTAACTGTGTCCATATACTACTAAATATCCTTTCTTCACAACTATTCTTGGTTACTTCTCATTTCCCCATCATTAAATACCTAGCTACCTCAATACAAATGTCTCATTAAAAAAAAAATTTTTTTTAAACGTTTATTTAGTTTTGAGAGAGAGAGAGACAGAGTATGAGGGAGGGGGGGAGTGAGGGAGACATAGATTCTACATCAGCACAGAACCTGATGTAGGGCATGAACTCATGAACTGTGAGATCATGACCTGAGCTGAAGTTGGATGCTTAACTGAGCCACTCAGGCACCCTACAAAATGAGACCATTCTATAAATAGTAGCCTTGCTTCCCCTTCCCTCCTGACCCCAAATTAATCTGGAAGACCTGGGAAAGTAAGAAGGCACAGGAAACACATTCCAGGGGAGCAACGAAGATAAGGCCCTTCACAGATGGTGAGACAAGATCATTAAAAGATTCAGAGAAGTTATTTTAAAAATGTTAAAAAAAGAATACCGACAACTATTTATGAAAACACACCTGGCTCCAAAACCTCCCCCCTCCCCCCCCAAAAAATGTTAAGTTCAAAGAAAGCTACCAACACATCATTTTCTTTAGCTTTCTATCAAAGCAACTCATTCCTATTGCCAACGAGAGTTAGGTAGGTTTAATTGTAAGGTCTATTGGCAATGTATGCTACACAAGTATCTTCTCTCTAAAGAAAAAGCCCAGGAAAAGGAGCACAGAATAAAAGCAAATACGAAGAATCATACAAAGTATCACAAAGTGTCAACATGCATATGTTTTGTGTATTAAGTCTAATAAATTTTGTGTACAGTATGTGTCAGGGGGATGATTCTGTAAAAAGAGCTTTTAGAAAACTATGATTTCTGAAGGAGAAAAAAAGTTCTTCACTAAAACAAACAAATCTACTTCTTTTTTTTTGGTGCCATAAGTAAATTTTTATCTTATTAAAAGAAAAAACTGTTCTTTTATTACTAGTATTTTTTTTATATCTAATTTATTGTCAAGCCAGCTAACATACAGTGTATACAGTGTGCTCTTGACTTCGGGAGTAGATTCCCGTGATTCATCACTTACATGAAACACCCAGTGCTCAGCCCACCAAATGCTCTCCTCAATGCCCATCTTCTGTTTTCCCTGTCCCTTGCCCCCCCCCTTTTCCACCCTCTGTTTCTTCTCTGTATTTAAGTCTCTTTTGGTTTGCCTCCCTCTCTGTAACAAATCTATTTCTCATCTGTAAATATTTATTAAAACCATGTTACATATGAGGCCCGGTGCACGGCAATGCACAGTGGAAACAAAAACAAGGACTATCTCTGCCTTCAAAGGAGCTTGTAGAGGACGAGGCAAGAATACATGACACTAATACAAAATGATCACAGTAAAAGACAGAGACGCCTTGCTGTACTGGGGAGTTCAGTGGGAAGAGAGACAGCATTCTGATGAGGGAAATTTAGAGGTTTTGGGAGGGGTGACCTTTTTGAAATGCCCTAGATGAACACGGAGGATTTGGTCCAGAAAGATGATGCAGGGAAGAGGAAACAGCCAGATTGGAGGCCGAGAAGCAGAGGAGGAAAGGACTGGGAACTGGTGGCACTGGGGTGAGTGCTGGGAAATGTAGACTGTCAAAACTGGGAAGAGAGAAAGAGAGAAGAGACGCTAATATTCAGGGGTGGGATCTGGAAGCCGACATCAAGAAATGCTTTATACCCTGCATAATGGAGGAGCTAGGATCATGTGCTAAACAGCTGAATGAAGGAGGTAACTTTGGAAAGACAGGCAGATAAAAAAAATAGGTAAAAGAGGCATTAATTCCAGCCCATTGACAGAGCACATCCATTTTTTAATTCATGTTTTGAATTCTTCCATATCACTTAATAGCTCTTTAACCTGAATTTTCTCCTTCCTATACATTCAACTTTAGCACTGTGATTTAAAATTGAGGTACTCTTGTAATTACATTTACCTTTACTCTTAATTAGAGGTCCTACCTTTTTAAAATCTTCATCTCTTATGGGGTGCCTGGGTGGCTGAGTTGGTTACACGTTTGACTTCAGCTCAGGTCATGATCTCAAGGTTCCTGAGTTTGAGCCCTGAGTCAGGCTCTGTGCTTTGGATTCTTTGTCTCCCTCTCTCTCTGCCCTTCCCAGCCCCTCATTTTCTCTCCCTCTCAAAAATAAATAAACATTAAAAAATTTTTTAAAAATATCTTTTCTCTTATCCTTTTTGTTTTGTTAATGTTTATTTACTTATTTATTTTCAAAGTACATTTGTACACACACGTGGGGGAGAGGCAGAGAGATAGAGATAGAAAGAGAGAGAGAGAGAGAGAGAGAGAGAGAGAATCCCAAGCAGGCTCCCCGCTGTCAGCACAGAGACCAGTGCAGGGCTCAATCTCACGAACGATGAGATCATTCACCTGAGCTGAAATCAGGAGTCGGATGCTTAAATGACTGAGCCACTCAGGCACCCCTCACTACTCATTCTTTAATTTACTTGCTTAACCTTTCTCTACCAACAAAACTTGGTAAAATGTTTCCCAAATATTACTCTGATAAGAATGAGTGAATTTGTAAAAATTCAACAAAAGATATAATCTATCTCTATGACAAGTGAGTAACCTCTAAGGACTTTGCACAGTTCTGGTACAGTGCTATGCAGACAGACACGGGAGGAGGGATGGATCTCTTTATGACTAAACACACTTGCCATTCGTTGGACAGTGAAGCACAGGGAGGGAATGGGAGGAGGAAGGAGGGAAGGGGGAGAATGCAAGGGAGCATGAGAACCTTCTATTGCAACCTGCCATCATTTTGGTTTTTACCATACTTCATATCAGAATCATTTATGTAGCTAAAAAACTCAGGCACAACCATTCAGGATCCAGAAGTCTCTCAATCTGACCAGTTGGTGTGGGGCCAGGCATTATGAAGAAGCTCTCTACACGATTTTGAGGTTCCTCTGTTTGAGGAGCCACTGTTTGAGGCACTCGCTAGTGTGCAGGGAGACATGGAGACATAAACAGTCACGAAGGACTGACGCTACACAGCTTGTTGGTAAAAGATTCCTGTTTGTTTTCTTACTGCTTTCTCACTCAGAAATCTTCAGATGGTATTTAAGAAAGGGAAAGGACTTTGCTTTTTAAAAAAACTTCAGTCTTAATGTATGAAATTAGCAATTTTTTCAAATATATATATAGAAAAAAGTGATCCTCAGAAGCATCCAATGACAAAGAAATAATAACAGGAAGAGCCCCTAGAAAATGTGGGGCATATATTTGCAAGAATCGTGGGCAAAGAAATATATTTTCCATAATAATTTGTTGTTGGAAAAAGCTAAGTTAAATTTTAAAACATATTTCATAAAATATACTTAAATATCCTAGTGACTTTCACTGCAGTGATAAGCCCTTTGCATCTACTTACCATGTGGCAAGATAATGAATAGACTTAATTATACATTATTTTGGCATTCAAACAGTCTTGTGTGTTAGACAATGCTTAGGCTATAAGAAAATCTCTCATGCTTTCCTAGAAAAACAAAAGCAAACACAAAACAATTTTGCTTCTGAAGCAAGAGAAGAATATTTTTTCAATACTGTATTGTGTACATGAAAAGAGAAAATGAGGATGGGGCAGGACTATTTTCTGCTTTCTACTAAGAGACAGAGCAATAAGGATTTTTTGATGCCTCTTTTCCAAAATCAGAACAATCATATTCCCCCCCCCACATTTTTCTTAAGGATATTCTTAACCAGTTAGTTAAAATATTGAGTATTACAGAAATTTGTAACTCTTAAAAAACAGTTTGTTCCCTTTTGGTCATTTATTCATTCGGTATATAAATACTTATCAAGCATCAATTCTATCAGACACTGTAGTACACATTAGGGAAATGTTTTCAGTGGTGCAAAAGTTACAAAGAGCTTATATTCTTATTAGGGAAAAAAACTCAATAAACAACATATAAGATAGAGGGAAAGGGTTATTACGCAAAGAACTAAGACAGGCTGAGTGACCGAGTGAATGGATGGTCAAGAGAAGTCCTAAGCGGGCAACATGTCCGCACCATCTTACACAGTGGCAGAAAAGAGGAAAAAGAAGTCCAGATACAGTGGACTTCTAGTCTAACAGTAGACAATTAGTCTAAAGGCTTTAAGGTTAGCATATCCAGGGAGAAGAAGGAAGGCCTCAGTGTCCACAGTGTGGTGGGGATGAGGCGAAAACAGTTAAGAGATGAGGTATGAGAGGCACCAGGTCAAGTAGTGTTGGATTTATAAGCCAAAAAAGGGACTTTGGATTTTACTGTTAAGTGCTATGGAAAGCCACTGTAAGGCTGTGGTAATAAGATCTGCTTTACATCTTTACATTTTACAGAAGTTGCCTCTGGCTACAGTGTGGAGAATGGATTGTAATGGGTCAGGAGTAGAAGCAGGGGAAAGGCTGAGAGGCTGCTGCTGTTGTTTGGGTGAGAGATGATAGTGGCACAGATGATTTGGGACACTTTCTGAAAAGAGGAAGAGTCCACAGAGTCCTGATAGATTAAAGGGGAAGGTAGGGTCAGTGAAGAAAAGAGAGAAATTTAAGGATGGCTATAAGGTCTTTTTGTTTTCTGATTATGTCTATTAGACACTATGTGGAGAGGTCAGTGAGTAGGGGCATGCAAGACAGCCTAGATATCCAGGATGGTGATGCAGATTTATGGATGACTGGCGTGCAATGTGCAAAGAGCCTTGGCAGTGAATGAGATGACTTAAAAGAACACGGGATAGATGCTATGCTTTCATCAATCAACGATGCCTACTATGTGTCAGGCTCTATGCTGGGTGTTTGGTTTATCTATGGAAACAAAATCTAGATCCTTGCCCTCATGGAGTGTATACTCTATCAGAGGAGACAAACATAATAAATAAGTAAACTATGTAATATGATAGAAAGGATAAATGCTATGGAAAAAAGAAAAACTCAGGGGTGTGGCTAGGATAACAGGGGTCAGGGTACGTCTCATTCAAAAGATGGGATGTGAGCAAAAAGCTGAGCAGAGAGGGAAAGGTCAGTGCTAGGAACCTGAGGCAGGAATAATAAGATTTTCCAAAGTAAATTTCACTGGCATATTTGAAAAATGGCAGAGAGACCAGAATGGGTGCAGCAAAAGAAAAAGAACAGCCAGAAAAACAGCAAGAATCCCAGAAGGGCATGATGTCATAGAAGCCAAGGGGGAAAAGGTGTCAAAGACTCACTATGCTGAATGTTGCCAGGAAATTGAGTAAGATGAGAAGAAAGAGGTTCCTAATGTTGGAAGAGCAAAGTGGTCAGTAGACAAGAGATCCATTGCTGCAGAAAGGCAGGGAAGGAGGTATATTTGGCAAGGGATGCATTCATTTCTAAAGGTAATGAGACAAGCTGGCTCTCAGGACTTGACCGAATTCTTGATTTGTTGTAGCCAACAAACAAGGATTTAAATTTTTTTTTTTAAATGTTTTATTTATTTCTAGGAGAGAGAGAGACAGCGTGAGCAGGGGAGGGTCAGAGAGAGAGGGAGACACAGACTGAAACAGGCTCCAGCCTCTGAGCTGGCAGTCAGCACAGAGCCTGACGCGGGGCTCGAACCCACGAACCGCAGTATCATGACCTAAGCGAAAGTCAGACGCTTAACCAACTAAGCCACCCAGGCGCCCCAAGGATTTAAATTTTTAATAGTCAATATTATCAATCAATTCTGGCATCCAAAAAGCCCATTCTGCTTATTTTCTCACTCCATTAATTATAAACCACCCAAAAATTACTACTCTAAATGATTTTCTAAAAATAAAGAAAAAGAAAGAAAGAAAGAAAGACAATCACAGACAGAAGAAAAGCTAAAAGCTAAAAACTCCTAAGCCAGAGCAGCAACTTCAGCAGCAACATGATACCAAGTACCATTTGTTGAGCAACACCCCAGGTACTGTGGATATGTGACTGATCTTTCTTTTGCACAAGAACACTGTCAGATAGGCTTTACTATTCACACTATACATGTGGAAAGGTGAAAACAGACAGCTATTTCGGGCTGCAGGGCTAGGAAACTGAAGGAAGGGATAAGAAAGAATGCATATTTCTTCTGCTCTGCCACATGGCATCTCCCTTGTATTCATACTCCTAAAACAAGAGGGCAGATGGGTAGGTTTTCTTCTTTGCTTCGTTGGACACTCTTGCTAGCCAGATGAGGTGATTTTTATTCTTTGCAGTCCTACTATACCCAGTAACACTGTTGGACTAACAAACAGAAAACTTCCTCAATTTTTGTCTCCTTCCTCTCTCCTTCCATCTATCCATCCGTCCCTTCGGTTGTGTAGTAAATACTACTACATACAAGTAGATACTTCATACTAATGCATTTTAGAGAAGTTAGTTTTCAAAAATAACAATAGTACCTTCCAAAATAAGTATCACTGGTGTATAAAAAGAATACTTTACCAATATGTCAACAATGGTGGCAGATTTTGTACTTTATTTAAATAAGTTACTAAATCGCTACCAGGAATTAAATTAGGTTAGATATCTTAATGCTCTTTTAGAAAAACTACTTCCTGACAATTCATTGTCAAATTTTTTCACTTTATATATATATGTATATATATAAAACCACATAGAAGACTTATAGTCTAATGACCTATGAAGAATCAAGTCATTTAAAATTTTTTTAATGTTTATTCAATTTTAAGACAGAGAGAGCAGGAGTGGGGGAGGCGCAGAGAGAGAGAAGGAGATACAGAATCTGAAGCAGACTCCAGGCTCTGAGCTGTCAGCACAGATCTCAAACCCACAAACTGCGAGATCATGACCTGAATCGAAGACGGCTGCTTAACCGACTGAGCCACCCAGGTGCCCCATCAACGTAAGTCGTTTTTATGTGATAATTTAAAACTTCTGATGGAGATGGCTCATCCTTAAAATTTCTTAAATTATCACTGACATATAAATTATAATCTGCTGATAACTGAGAAAAGAATAGATTTTCAAGGAGTTTAAGAAAGGATCACAAGAACTCATGATACAGAGACAAAACCTTATTCAAGAAATCAGACTCAAAATATCATTAAGGTCATGGAAAGAGCATAACAACCACTGCTTTTTAAAAATTATCTAGAGTAATGATAGATAAACTTCAATCACCCCAATTACTGTGGGTAAGGCAGGCACCAGATGCTCATTAGGCTGTTATATAAACAGCAACAAAGAAAACACAATGCCAAAAGTCAAGAGAATAATCAACAGGAATCACTGCATAACTTAAAGTTTCTGTATTGTGGACCATGTCACCCAGCTGTTAAAAATAGTAAGGCAGAAAGAAATATATATCCTGCCATGGAAGATATCTATGATCCATACATATATATATATATGTATGTATATAATCTTGGGTAAAAGAAGCAAGAGAACAGTAAATGTTAACAGTATTGATAAAGGCTACTTTCATTTTTTATACTCTTGTGCTAAATTGTTTTTGATAGCATGTATTAGTTATGTAATTAACATTTTTAAAAAAAGAAAGGAAATGGGAAAGGGGAGAAGAGGTGGGAGGAAGAGAAAAGAAAATGAACTTGGAACAAGATGACAGATTTATGGGTTGGCAATGTGATATGAAGACATCTGGAGTGAGATGTCCCCAGATTTAAGTCCTAGTCCTGGTACTGAATTTGGACAAGTTAAACTCTCTAAGGTTCAGTTTACTCATACATTGAATGAGGATAACACTATTTCTTATCCTATGGAGTTATGGAGAGCAGTAAATGAGCCACTTTTTGAAATTTGCCTAGTACAGAGCCTGAAATAGTGTAAGTGCCTAATAAATGGTAGCTACTGCTGTTTTCTAAAATTAAAATGCTAAAACAACTTCACATCTAAATCATTTCCTTGTATATAATAATTTTAATGTATATTCTATTTGGCATAAATTTTTCCCACTAGTTTAGAAAAGCAGTCCACAAAGACAATTCAGTAGGACAATTTATGCTACTGGTACTATTAGAACTATATTTCACCTGGGATTTCCTAGTCCACCTGCACATGAGTGCCACCTTGCTCATATAGCCCTGAGCAAGCCCTAAGCTTTGGGCTTCTTATTTGGAAATTTCATTTTTAAATTTGTCTGCAGCATAGCATTATGCGTATCTCTTTAAGTCATTGTGCAGAAGGGTAGAAAATGGATATTACTCATGGGGTATATTCTCAAGTCTATACTTTCATGTTTAAAAAAAAGAAAAAAGCAAAAAAGCAAAACTCTCACCATAAACCAGAACTGATTTCAAAGTAAGTAATAAAATTCCTAACTTCTAATTCAGATTAGGAATAGATTAAAATTTTTAGATTGGTTTTTCACACTAACCTAATTCAATCAACATAATGTTCACATTTGCTTTTCAACTGCTGGCTTCATGTGTTCCCACATGGGCCCTATTCAGAGCTCATGAATTTTCTTAATAAGCAGTCTTGCCTAATGAAGCATTATTCTTGTGAATCGTACAATATTCTGTCCCTCCCTCTTCTAATTAATAAGACTTTTCTTCTAAAAAAAATTACAATATTGTATGCATTGCATTTTTTTGGTTTTATGTTTACATGCTACTGTCTGCAGATTTATGCATCTCATCAACACTTCAAAACCGAATCTTACATTTTAAAAGTCTAAAGTCTAGAGCAGGGTCAATAAACTTATTCTTCAAAGGGCAGTAAATATTTTAGGCTTTGTGTACAGTATCACACAATTGCCTCTGCTATTGCAGTGAGAAAGCAATAACAGACAATATGGAAACAGACGAATGTGGCTGTGTTCCAATAAAACTTTATTTACAAAAGCAGGCAGCATGCTGGATTCAGTCCACAGGCCCCTGTTGCCAAACCCTAATCTAGGATATCAATTAACTGGAATGTTCTGACAGTCTTCTAAAAGTTTAGGAACACACCCCTCTATCCAGTTGGTTTAACAGATTATTTTACTTTTTAATGATTAGTATTTACCATTAGCATTTACCACTTTTACAGCGAATAAATAATTTTCTACTCATATTCATTTCATTTAGGGTCCTTCCAGTATTTAACTAATTTTTCATAGTTCTGTACTTAGCTAACTAAATGTCAATGTCTCTGAAAATGATTTACAAAATTCACAAATAAAACAAGCATTTTACGTTTACTTTTTCTTCGTTAAAAATTCCCACGAGTTTAGAAAAGTATGTTTTAACAATAACCACAAAGCCAATCCGGTAGGATAATATATACTGGCAGTACTATTAAAAATATATTTCACCTGGGATTTCCTAGTCCATCTGCACATGAGTGCCTAGGTCCTTGTCCTTGTTCACACAGCCCTGAACCCTAAACTTCGTTATTAATAGAGATATCCATCTAAGGTATTATAGCTAGTCTCTAAGACACCCTCCAAGGATGCTCACCTCCAGGGGTTCCCACCCTTGCAGTCCCCTGCACTACAGCTTCTGTCTTGGTCTCTTAGTGGCTCACTCTGGACAAAGCCAGGTCTTGAGGGCTGCACAACCCTGTGGAGAGGCCTGCACGGAGAGAAACCAGCTAGCCAGCCCCACCTTGCCAGCCATGAGATCCTCCAGCCGAACCTTTCAAGCTTTCGGAGACTGAAGCCCCATGCACTACGGAGCGAAAGCTTCATAAGTCACCCTGAGACAGAACTGCCCAACCAAGCAGCTCCAGAATTCCCGCACCACAGGAACTGTGATAATAAATGACTACTGTACGAAGCCTGGGGGTGACAGGAGATCAACTCCTTATCTGTTTAGATGATAATTCAGCTTATTTTGTGTGCCTTAATGAATATTTTGGTTCATGGCAGCTGCGGTTGATAAACAAGCATCTCCTATCTTGCAATGAGATGAGTTCAGGGGACAAGACTGGTATTACCAACAATCAATTAGGCTGCATAGCAGTGATGGCTACTATGCTGTTTGTTCAACATTAACTTGATGCTTGCTGTGTGGAAAGCAGTGTGTCAGGGTATAAAGATTGTCTGCTGTCTCCACACTGCCACATGCCCCACTAGAACAGTCACATGCAAAAACAGATCCTTACTTCGCCTCCATTGGTGCCCATGTAAATCTCACTGATGCACAGGACAGTATTTTTAAACCATGGTCTAACCAATTAGAAGATAATGAAATGTAGTTAATGATATGCTTTCTACTACCTCTTTTAAATAATGAAACAAAAAAGAGAAGATACATGTAATAAAGGGAAAGTATTTTTTTATTTCAGTTTTACAGAAAAAAAGTATTTGTTAAGTGGCTAATACATCATGTAATAATATATATTTCTTACTGTGGATTGTGGTCAAGAAAGTTTGAAACCAGTGACATAAAATACCGAATGTTAACATCCTTAGGAACTAATGAGTCACCATGTTCTGAGTTCCCACCCATTATGTTCTTCTTTTCTGACTTCTCTTCTGCTTGCCTATTAAACACCTGGGCTTCACCACTCACTTTGTTTTCATGTTGAGATTTTAAAGCCCCTGTGGAAACTGGCTCTGGACCAGTTATTCCCGCCCCCCGCCCCCCCCATCCTCAGGCTTGCCCATTTTGAGAATAGAGAAGTCCCTTCTTCTTGGGGATAACCCTTTTAAAACACACTAGTGGCTGTCTCAAAATAGTGAGGCAAGTAATGAGAGGAAGATCATATAGGGAACTTGAAAGGACCCTGAGATCATTGAAATTTCTAACTAAATGAATCATATTTACTTCTCCAACATTCTAGAAATAATTAGATACGCTGGGCTTACAAGGTGGGTTTTAACTCTATAATCCCTCAGAAACAATGATATTTTCCACTAGTGGACTTTCAGATTGTTATGACTTATACACAGTATATAAGGTTCTACATTTTTAAGACAACGGGTGCAGACATACGGAAGTATGGTGAGTCCAAGAAAGAGTCCAGCTCTTTCCTCTATAGTGCCTGACACAGGCTTTGGTGTAAAATGATAAATGAGCGAGGGGCACCTGGGTGGCTCAGTTCCATCTGCTCACACTGTCTGTCTCATTCTCAAAAAGTATACATTAACAACATAAATAAAAATAAATGTTTAAAATGATAGCTGAGGTGTGCCTGGATGGCTCAGTTGGTTGAGCGTCCGACTTCGGCTCAGGTCAGGATCTCACGGCTCGTGGGCTCTAGCCCCACGTCGGGCTCTGTGCTGACAGCTCAGAGCCTGGAGCTGGTTTCAGATACTGTGTCCCCTCTCTCTCTGACCCTCCCCTGCTCACGCTGTCTCTCTCTATCTCAGAAATAAATAAAAAATAAATAAAATAAAATAAAATAAAATGAAATGCTAACTGAACAAATATTTTTAAAAAGACATTTTCGGAAATTAAAAAAAAAATCCAATCAAGTGATTATTTACTTATTTATAATGTTTCAAGAGAAAGGCACTGTTATCAGTAAGGAACTTTTTGTAGCTTTAAACCATTTATTTCTACCACTGAAAATATAAATACTAATAAACAGAGCTAAACATTTCTTTGAACTGATAGGAGGATTTCAAGATTACTCCAAAATGAGTCAGAATAAGCAAAAAAGGTCAGAGTGATGATTCTATTGTGCATTGATGGCCTTCTTTCTACCAAAAAGGCACAATGAAGCTTAAGAGAAGCTATGGGAAAGATGATACTAAGACTCAGCAGATTAATACCTTCTAAAAAACTAGCTACAAGGAGGAAATGGGGAATCAACATGCTGTAGCCAGACCTCAACATTTAATAAGGAAATGGACTGATGGCTTTGGAAAAGCAAGTAATCAAATTCCTCTAGAATGAGATCAAGAAATGAAGGGGGTGGGGTGGGACATTAAATCACAAATAGCTCTAATGAAAATAAAAAATTCTGGCTTTTTCCAAAGTTCTTTTCCTAAGCCACATTCCGAGTTTTATTAATTATTCAAAAAGCGGTTGTTTTCCATGTCAATGAAATTCTTAGCACAGTTAGGTCATCCTCATCCTATCTCTGGTCTAAACAAGACCTAAGAACGTGTCCGACAGTCTGTCCTTTGTCCTAAACTGGAGAATGTGTTGGCATTTGTCAAATCTACTTTCTAATCCACTCCAAATTCCAGGCTAGTACGCCCAAATGCCTGCCTGCAATCTCTACTAGGTTTTCCCACAATCATTTCAAACTCACCCTACCAGGAAACAAATCTCCTTTGACCTCCACGTTTCAATCCGCAACTCTCCTCTAACTTGCCACCTTGTCCAGCTCCCAAAAAGAATAAACCATTTCTCTCATTTCAAAATATGGAGCTTCCAACCCAGCTGCCTCAGTCACAAAGCTGGAAATAATCCTTTGCATGTAATCCACCAGATGCTGTGTGCTTGGCCTCCAGAATCTTTCCCCCAATTAATCTACTTTCCTAGATCTCTGCTGCCGCTCCCTTAATTCATGCAGCAGCTTTTCCCACTTGGACAAATGCAATAGCTTCTTAACTATTCTTCTTCTATTTAAGTCTCGCATCATTTAGTTCTCCACCGGGCATCCAGAGTCATACACAAAATGTCACTCTCCTAGTTAAAACCTTCAGCTTCCCACAGCCTCTGAAACCAGGCTAGAAGGCCCTGCAGGGTGGCCGCTGGCCCTGCTCCAGCTGCAAATGGGAGGCTCCCACCTCACTCACTTCTCCAGGGAATCCAGCTGCTTTCAGACTCTGTGCGTCTTTACAGCCTACGTGGCTCTTCCCCAGCAAACTAACTCCCTCTCCTTATCTGTCAGGTCTCTCAGCTTAAGTATTTAAAAATATACTTTATATTGGGACGCCTGGGTGGCTCAGTTGATTGAGCATACGACCTCGGCTCGGGTCATGATCTCACAGTTCGTGAGTTCAAGCCCTACATCAGGCTCTGTGCTGACAGCTTGGAGCCTGGAGCCCAAAGCCTGCTTTGGATTCTGTGTCTCCCTCTGTCTCTGCCCCTCCCCCACTCTCTTTCTATCACTCACACTCTCTCTCTTCTATATTTACCTGTGTAGTTATTAGTTCATCTCTCCTCGGTGCTGACAGGTGTTCAGCTGACAGGGACAGTGCCTATTTTGTTCAACACTGACCCCCGAAGCTATCAGAGGCTTTGGTGTATAACAGAAGTCCAATAAATATTCGTTCAGCAAAAGGAGTTTCCTTTAAATTTATGTCACCACTATGATTACATAATGCCTTTATATGTAAAATTTTATATAAAACTTTTATTCAATATTCACAGGATAAGAAATGAATAAACTCATAATAAGAGAATACAGTCAGTGAAAAATAATCTCAACATATAAAGTATTACAAATCTATCCACTTGCCTTCTGGGATTACGTTAATTTAAAAAGTCAAATCTGCTAAGGCCTTAAAGATAAACAAACCTTACAGGCTTTTACAGTTATGCCAGGGAAACACTTACTCCAGGATAGCTATTACCAGAAGCATCAATAAACTGCAGAGCCAGAAACATAATTTCTAATGATTTGTTCCCTAAATGGTACTGAAATGATCAGATGAAAAAAAGATCAATACAATTTTAATATTTTAAATTGTTTATATCCTCCTATATTTTTCTTTATTATACATTGACAATGTTGGAAGTATCATTGTTATATTTTCAAAATGAACATACTAACCTGAAAACAGATGTGACTTACAAAAAGTATGTATTAAGACAAAAAACAGAGGAGGAAAATAACTTGGGGGAATGTAGCTGAGAGGAGTGACTTCACTTTTCCTTACTCATTTTATTTCAGAGTCCTGATGTTCTTAATATTAAAGTGAAATTCTGCTTTAAACACTTTACTCTCAGTTCTGTTCATATCTTTTCTTACAAACCTAGCAATTTTTAAACCT
This sequence comes from Hyaena hyaena, assembly GCF_003009895.1. Lineage (NCBI taxonomy): Eukaryota > Metazoa > Chordata > Mammalia > Carnivora > Hyaenidae > Hyaena > Hyaena hyaena. Next base: position 1,537,937 of record NW_024080959.1, read on the forward strand.
GCATATGCATGAAGTGGCCACTTTCTCCTTACCACTCAATCAACTCTATTATTCCCATTATTCATCATGACATTGATGAGAGTAACAGTGTCCGGTTGTAGACCCAAAACGGCGCTCACTGCTCAAATTTAAAATATGTAAGTAATTTGACAAAGAAATCTCTGAAAAGCAGGCAGTAATTTCTATAAAACTTGGCCACCCATCACTAAGCATTCTCTCTGCAGAAGTATTTCTCACCAATGAATGGCACAGAAACATAAATAAACAGACATTAAAAAAATTAAAATGTCCCAGTCTCACTTTTATAAAAGCATGTTCTCATAAAACTCATTTCTGTTACCATTCTTGTCCTATTTCCCATTTAAAAGTAGCACCTTGGGAACACAGAGTGTATCGCCATTCTCCCAGGGGAATAAAGAATGGAATATTAAAGTGAAGGTAAGTTGGTCTGATTTTTCAACCCCAGATTTCACTCTAAAATACTTCCATTTGAATATTTACTTGTGTCTTCTTCACACAGGTCCGAAGCCATTGACAGATGCTTACAACAGGGCTATAATACATGGTGCCAGCATACAAGGTGGTCCCCAGTGATTCTCACCTCCTGGTACTCAGGCCCTTATGCAGATCTCTTGCACACGAAACAAACCCGATTGTTATAAACAGGACATTGCAGAAATGACAAAAGCTTGACTTCTAAGGACAGGTCACTGAAAACACTGGCTCCCCTCCTGCTCTCTCTTGAAGCACTCACTCTGGGTAAAGCCAACCAGGATCAACTTGGAAGCAGATCCACCAGCCCCAGGGAAGCCTTCGGGTGACCGTAGCCCTAACCAACATCTTGACCACAATCTCACAAATGACTCTGAGCCACAAGCGCCCAGCCAAGTCACTTCCATAATTCCTGATCCAGAAACTCTGATATTAAATGTCTGTTGTTTGAAGGTTAAGTTTTGAGGCAATTTGTTAGATAGTAAGAGATGAAAACATAGTACTTCCTCATTTTTCATCTATGATGGACAGACTACAACCAATTTGAAGCTCAGCAGGCCTAGAAATGTTATATGTAGATGGGAAAACACTTTGTAACCTAAACATGGCATCCCAAAAGTCATGAAAGCATGCTTTTGAAATTCCATTTACAAGACCTCAAAAATGTTAACTATTTTTACCAAAGCCCAGAATGCTACCACACAAGACAGGGACTGATAAAGACTGCTATACAGAAGATGCTTATTACATGCTTGATAAATCAGAGGACCAATAAATGATACAGGAATAAAAGAAACAAATGATACCAAGGCTAGCAAGATTCACAGCACACTTTATTACTTGTTTGCAATGTTTCTTTCAACCACCAGAGGGCAGGAACAGCACATTGTTCTTCTTTGGCCTCTACAACTTTATACATAAAGCATTTACTAGGAATAAAATAAAAATTCTCCACAAATGAAGGAAAAGAGAAAGGGAGGATGCTTGTTAATAAATGGGAAGAAAGTAAGTCTTACTAAGATGCCCAAAAAAGCCTCCTGGAGTGTAAACGGAGTTAGAATAGAGGACGTCATATATTAATTATTAATTGGTACTAATTCATTTATTTCATAATTCAACACTAACTCATTAAGGGTATTCTGGAAGGGAATAAAGCAAAAAAGCACAGAGGCTGAGAACATCAGGCCAGTTTCAAGGCACATATGACCAGAGCACAGGGAATGTGGACTGGGATTCAAACTCAAGATAGTTTTTACTCTTGCTCCTTTTGTCCTACCTAATTAGAAATTAGCTGGTATTTTTCTTTCCTGAAATGTCTGTTTCCAGGAAACAGTAAATTTATTATGTTAAATTCAGGCACATTCTCACAGTATCCACAGGTAATTATAACTCAACTTTTTTGTTCTGCATAACCAAAACAAGCATGACTGTGTACCTCGCAGGAGCTACATCCAAAGCAGGTACGGTGCCCAGAAAGAAATAATCACCCTCTCTGTGGCCAGCCTCATTAACTCATACCTATTAGGTGACCACAGATGCCACAATGCTCTGAAATCTTATTATCAGAGCAAGTACTTTCCAACTGCCCTATTATTTTTAATGCTGCCTTGCAACAAATTGTTATTGAATTGTATTTTTAAATATCCATCATTTTGTATCGAATTGAAAGCTTACTCCTAATAACAAAATTAACAAAATAATTTTCACTTTTCTACAAGTTACTTAAGTTAGCCGGAGTCAGGGATGATTTCATATTTGTATTTTATGAGTCCTTTGGCGAATTACGTTGCTTTTACGGTTCATGGTCTGATTCCTAGATCTAAGAATTATGGTTGGCAAGAATATTTATAAGTGGAGAGAGACAGATAATGAATAAAACGGAATCCCAACATTTCACAAAAGATATCCTTGCTGAAAAAAGCTGAAGGAGATAAATGGGTTAACTCTTGATTAATCTAAAAGGCATTAATAATAACATCACATCCACTCAACTACAATAAATAATAAGATGCTATATGTATATAATAAAGATCAAATTGTCCCAAGAATGACCATTAATTAGTGATAACAATATTGGATCTGGACTTACAGAGAAAATCTTGTTGGTACTAATGTCGAGCAGAATAAAGCAGAGGAATTTAATTTTGTTCAGTGGGCCTCTACAGATCTATAACGCCCTGAACCTTTGCATACTTTAAAATACATGAGCACATAGGCATTCTTTAGGAGAATGAAACTCTTCTTTCACCCTAAAATGACAGAAAATCAAATTCAAAATAGCTTAAGCAAAAGAAGGGAATTCACTGAGTCAAATGATTGAAAAATCCAGAAGTAGATCCAGTGACTCAACTCATAAGAAAGGTGTGTATCTGCCTCACCTCCTTCCCTCCCTCAGTCTCAGAGATACTCATCTCGTAGGGCAGCTCTAGGCTTTCACCTTTACAGCTTCAATTCAACAGAAGAGATTCTCTTCCTCCAGAGCTTAAGGAAAGTCCCAGGATCAAGTCTCACTGGCCCAGTCACATCACGCGCACACCCGTGAGGTCAGGTCTCCAACAAATACTCACCCCTAAGACCAGGCCTGACAGCGAGGAAGGTGTTTCTATCCAAGGAAAATATGGGTTAGATTCTCAGAAGAAAGAAAGAATGATGGGCAGGGAACAAAATAAATGTAAGTCATCTATGCACTTTCACAGAGGTCCCTGAATGCTTCTCTGGAGTTAAGAACCAGTATAAAAAAGGCTTAAGGAACGAAGAGGTACATCTCTCACATGTTACCTTACACTGAAAACTGCACCACACTGCTCATAATTAAGTAACTGATACCCTAATCAAATCTGGTGCCTCACTTGGCTTTGTCAGTTTAGAAGCACTGCACTTCCTTCCACTGACTCCATATTTATCTTTTCTTGAAGTCCTGTTCTGTCTTCTGATTTGGCTTCCAGGATGTACATGACTCAGGTTCTATGAACTCTCTGACTTTTTCAGGCATTCATTCCCCAGTGCCCTCCCCTCTTTTTCTATCTCATTCTATCACTACTCTATCTTACCTGTCATTTTACTTCAAAGACTCTCAAGTATTCATCTCCAGACCAAAAAACAAACAAACAAAAAATCTTCCACATATCTAAAAACCAAGTATATTCCCTCAAAAGCCCAGGTGCCACACCCCAAATATTCAAAACAAACATCTTGTCTCTGACAAAACCAGCCCTTCCTCCCTCTCAGTTATCTATCTGAGAAATAACCTGTTCACTTGTGCTTCGAGATTCAGCTCAGACATGACATCTCCTAGGAAGCCTTCCCTCCAGGCTCGGCTAACTGCCCACTGTCACAGTGCTCACACCATTTCAGTGTGATGCCTGGTTCACTTCCCGAGTTCTTACACTAGAACTCATACTCAGTAGCAAGGACACAGCTGAGTCTTACATCTGTATCCAATATGCTGAGTCAAGCGGCTGGCACATAAAAGGCTCCCAATGAATGTTTAATGGAAAAGGGGGGAAAACTTAATTCTCATTAAAGATCTAGAAGCTTAAAATATTCACTACTTGCTAAAAAGGACTGTCAGGAAAGAAGATCTGTTTGATTAACCATATGAACAGACTGTGTCTTGGTAACACAAGGTCTAGCCAACAAGACTGCTACCAAAATTAATAAAATGCAAGTCAGGGACCAGAATTAAAGTGAAAAATCACCACTCTTCTCTTTTCCTTTTTCTTAGCAAGCCCCGAGGTTAAAAAATAAATAAATAACGATGGTAGACATTAAACACTAGGAAACTCTTCTTTCTCTCCAACGGACTGAAAACAACCCTCCATCAACAGGCACCGGACGTGCTTGCTCTTGAGACCTTAGTGCTGTTCTTCCAGGGATCAAGCGTGCCCGCGGCTATTCCTCCACACACCAAGAGATGGCGTTTTGAGACAGAGGTGACTGGGAACGACTCGATCCTTTTAGGCAAAAGCCTTTGCTTCTGGGTGATATTCCTCCTAACTTTAAAGGGTCTTGAATCCTTATGACCTGAATTTGGGCCTGAGAATTCATTTTTATCCACTACTTTCTAGGACAATGATCACGTTACTTAATGTCTCAATTAAGAGATTAGCGACTAATTAATCTGAATGTTTAAATTTCCACGTCTTTAAGAGGGGAATTAAAAAGCTGCCCTACACAGTTGTCAACGAGAGGACATGAAGGAGAAGGAAAGGCACCTGCAGAACGGGCTGGCTCTTAAAAGAGAGGTTATGACGACAGTGGTTACAGCTGCTCCCTGGCGTTAATAAAGGACACGAAGGTTTGCTGGCTCACTGACCTCAGACATCTTCCAGATCACTTAATACCAACCTTCTTTAACCTGCTCCAGGCAGGTATTATTTAAACTCCTCTTGTTATACATATATTTTTAAAAAAATAATTCATTCCTTCTCATGAGTCCGAAAGCTGTGTCAAATTTTACACATGCTCTGATCTCGTACTTACTGGTTCCCTCCTTGAATTTCCTTCACTTTAGTCAAGTTTTGATACCATATTGTCATTACCGTTTTTAAGACTTTTTTTTTTTTTTCCTAGGAGAGAGAGAGAGACAGCGTGAGCAGGGGAGGGTCAGAGAGAGAGGGAGTCACAGACTGAAACAGGCTCCAGGCTCTGAGCTGGCAGTCAGCACAGAGCCCGACGTGGGGCTCGAACCCACGAACTGCGAGATCATGACCCAAGCAAAAGTCGTACACTTAACCGACTAAGCCACCTAGGCGCCCTGCGTTTTTAAGACTTTAATAAGCAACAGTTGGTTCTCTGTTTCACTGTTATGCACAAACTTAACATAAACCTCGACCTCAATTATTCTGTCTTTGGTTTTCTCCTTAAGATTACTCACATCGACACCACTTAGCTGCAGTTTATACTGTTTTTAGGACCATTACCCATAACATTGGAAACCTTGGGCTATTCAACCTAGCCTGAGACAGCAATCACTACAGATAAAAAAGTTAAACATACCTCATCTCTGATATTTTATTTATAGGTGCCAGATTGCTGCCCTTTCTATTTATTTATGTACTTGGGGTTCTGTCGGTTTGAAGACAAAATATTTCTGATATTTTATTTCCTTTCCATACTTCTGAATGACTTTAGTGGAGATGCAAAGTGACACTGATTCACTATCAAGTGGGCATTACAAGTCAGGTAAGGAGGAGAGTCCAGTCAATGCCACTTCATCTTGCTATGATAAAATGGAGTACTAAAATTAGATTAAAAGTAAATTTCAACTTCAATTATTAATGATGAGCAAAACCACAAAACACACTGACATTTACTTTCTTAAAATTACTTTGTTGAACAGAAATTTTGTCATCTAAGTTTCCATATATAGAAACTTTGCAAGAAACTGAAGCCTTTCCTTTTGGGGAAAGATCAACCTATAAGAATAAACACAATCAAAACATTAAAAATGTCAAAACTATTTCTCTCACTGGCAATAACAACAGAAAGTAAGTAACAGCTTGGATGGGGAAAAACAAATCTGCTTCACAGCTCAAACTCCAGAAATGTAAAGAAAAAGTGCCCTCATCTGGCCAAACAAAAAACTTAACATTCTAGGCGAACACACTAACTCTAGCCCGAGCATAATTTTCAAGGCTTTAACTTGTATAGAAACAAATCTGAAGGTTTAAAAGAAACAAGCAGCAAATCCAACAGTATAACCTTTTTTGCTGTCTTCTACAAATATAACTATTTGCTATTTAACCATAAAATATAAAGCAAATTATACAATATATAGTCTTTTCCCAACCAGATATATAAGAAATATAGTAGGAAGAACATATATTGTTACCAGTCCTCTTAGTCTGTAAATCATTAATTATAAGATGGCATGAATAACCATATATTCTAATAACAAGGCTGATTTATGAATGTCATATGCTATTATCTGGAAAAAATATCTACGTAAAACTTTTCAAGAATTTTTCTTCCTGCATACTTTTAAAAATGAATGTGCCATTTAAAGCTAAATATTGGTAAATCACTTATATTCCCAGCTGACATCTCTGCCAAACAGACCCAGTGGAGCCTTGACTGGAAATACAATTTTCTGCAGCGCTGTGACACTAATGTTACAATTGAAGCGCAAGGGATGAGTAATCCTACCATTAACAGTAATGATGATGAGGCAATACTAATATTAGAAATCACTCAAAAGTTAGCTATTTGCCAGGCCCTGTAGGAGGTAGGCAGAATGCCCCTCTGCCTCTAAGAAGTCCATGTCCTAATTCTCAGAACCTGTGATTATGTTACCTTACTACCTCACGTGGCAAAAAGGACTTTGCAAAGGTGGTTAAAATGGGGGGAAATAAGGTAGACTGTTTGCATTACCTGGGCGGCCTGATGTAGTAACAAGGGCCCTTATAAAAGTAGAAGAGGGAGGCAGGGGAGATGTAACTATGGAAAAAGGGATGGAGGTGCCACATTGCTGGCTTTGAAGATAGAGAACGGAGGTCATGAACGAAAGATATGAACAGCCTCTAGAAGCTGCAAAAGCAACCAAATGGATTCTACCCTAAGAGCCTTTGGAAAGGGACATAGCACTGTGACCACCCTGACTTTAGCCCAGTGAGTCCTGGGCCAGGCACCTGACCTACAGAACTGCAAGGTAATGAATCTGTGTTGCTGTAAGCCACAAAGTTTATGGTAATTTAACAGCAGTGACAGAAAACTAATAGACTGTGCTAAACTCAGTTACTCCTCACACTAGTGAGACAGATACTAATGGACTTGGACTTGGGCGTATCCATGTGCTACCACTGTCATGCAAGGATGATGCCCACCTCTTGTATCACTGCCTTCAACCCGTAAACACGACACCATTGTGCTTTGGTACTCAAAGTGTTCAACTAATTTCTCCTATCCTCATACTCAAGGAGGTATCTCCTTGTATCTTCCAGTTACTGCTTTTTGAAACTATTTACCCCTTTATTCTCCTTGTTCAACCAACCTTTGCATCATTGTATCTTCTTCATCTAAATTAAAAATTTTTTTTAACATTTATTCATTTCTGAGAGACAGAAGAGACAGAGTGTGAGCAGGGGAGGGGCAGAGAGAGAAGGAGACACAGAATCCGAAGCAGGGCTCCAGGCTCTGAGCTGTCAGCACAGAGCCTGACGTGGTGCTCAAACTCACGAACCGTGAGATCACGACCTGAGCCGAAGTCAAATGCTTAACGGACTGAGCCACGCAAGTGCCCCTCATTGTATCTTCTATGTACCTTCTACTTTCCACATCCACTGGGCCATGCTGAAGTAGAACAAATCACTTGAATAAAAATATTATTCTAACTCACTCCCTATTATCAGTTCCAGTCATGTAACGTCTGACACGAAAGCTTTCAATAGCTTTCCAGTATATAATCAAGTAAAACCTTTCTTTTAGGAGTATGACTTCAGGAATCCTTTAGGAATTTCAAAAGGATCCCATCTTATATTTCCATCTTCTACTATTGCTTCGCACATACTACAAGATACATCCAAATATAGTCTGCAGGACTATATTTTGGCACCATCTCACTTCTACATCCTTTGTTGTGCTGTGATGTTTATCTAGAATGTGTGTCTATCAAAAGCCATACTTGCCCCTTAAAAATAGCACAGCACACCAGCCACAAAGCCCTATACCATTTTGTTTATACCACTCATTAGTCCCTACCTTGTCCAGTCCCATTTGGCTTCAGACACTAACGACCCAGTTAGGCTAAAGGAAGTGGTATACCATTGTTGTCTCTTAGGTTAGACAACCTGGGTCCAAATCCAAGCACTACCACTTTCTAGCTTTGTGATCTGGGCCAATTATTTCACTTCATTGCTCTAGGTTTCTCTACCTGGAAAATGGAAAAAATAATACTACCCTCTTTATATGGTCATTTCAAGAATTAAATAGATAACTACATACAGCTGGCATATAGATTCTTGATTTTTACTACAGCTCTGCTAGAGAAGTACCTTGCTCCTTCAATCTCAGTCCACTTGACTAAATGGCTGGTAGACACATAATGTATTGTTACCTTCCCTTCTCCCAGAGGACTGGATCTTGTGATCCGCCCCACAGGGTCCAGCTACTCCTCTGCTTCCACCAGACGGATCCCAATCCCCAATCCCCAGTACTACAATATGGAAATCAGCATGAGCCAGTACCTCCTTTCACCACCTTTCCCCCTTTCCCTCCTGATCAATCCCTCCGCGCCCAGAGCAGACACTTAGCATATCTTCTTAAGCACAGATTTCTATCAGTTTAGGTACTGTGACTTTAATAACTGACTGCCTAGTTCTGGAGATGAGTTAGTCCTTGTAGCACTGGCTTCTCCAGCAAGCCTCTTCTCCTATTACTGCATCAATGAAAAGGTCAACCTGCTGTTATTGCTGTTATTGGTATATGTCTTACTCACCTACACAATTATAGGTTTCTTGAGAGCAAAGGCTATGGAATAATAATCTTTGAATTTCCCAGACCTAAACACATTTTTATTTTTGATTAAGCTGACAGATCAAATGAGTCACATGTGACTCACAGCTGAGTACCAATCAGTAAAAATAGCTTTTTGTTTATCACCCCTTCCCCAACCACTGGTACTAAAATACAAACACAAATTTATCTTTGCTTATAATTATAATGAGTTTTATTTTTTTAATTATTTAAAATTGTTAATTTTTTTTTTTAATTTTAGAGAGAGCGCGCACAGGAACAAGGGAGAGGGGCAGAAGGTGGGAGAGAATTTCAAGCCCGGCATAGGGCTCAATTCCATGACCTTGGGATCATGACCTGAGCCGCAATCAAGCATCAGATGCCTAACCAACTAAGCCACCCAGGTGGCCTTATAATGAGTTTTTAAATGACTGATACCATATAGTTTCCTCAGGCTTTTGTGACATATCTTTACATTACCTTGCTTTAATTATCTTAATGTACTAAAGTGTGTTCCGTACAAAGCTTCTTGAAATTATTTTAAAATTCCATAATATGGGCACATTAGTGCTTTTCAGTAACACCTCTTATTAGACTAAATTAGTATACCTTAAGCTTTCAGAGCCTATACTTCAACACTGTGAACCTGTGCTGCATTCAACAAGAGACTTCAAATATTTTTTAAAAAGTAACAGATACTGTTCTGCTTCATTTATTCACATGCTTCTCCTTTAATTTGAACTTGGTGCTAAATTTAACTTGCTTGATACTCTTAAGTCAAATTCAAGTCTAATTCATGCCAATATTGGTCTGTGGCTATTAAATATTCCACCATCTTCTTCTATTTTGTTATGTGTACTTCAGGCCATCTCAAGTAAATGATGAAATTTTCCTAGAGAGGGAGGTATTCGCTTTAATCTGACATTTCCCAAAGTATTAAGGAAGTAAAATTGGTTTGGTTTTTTTTACGGTTACTACTAGACACCTACAAGATTTAACTACCTGCCTTTCCATGTGAATTATATAAAACTTTAGAGCAGTGACTCAGAACCCTGACTGTACACTATAAATCTGTGGAGATCTTTAAAAATAGATCAGTAGGCCTCATGTTAGTGGGCCCTGATTTGGTCAGTCTCTGGTGAGCCCAAGTTTGAATGTTGTTGCTGATGATTTGAGGACCCACAGTGAATAAGAAGTACAGCCCCAGGAATCTTTCCTTCCTTGAAAAGAAAATGTTGTATGTCAAAGTTAATATATAAGACATATGTAGATACAGATTTAAAATATGTATGTGTTGGGGCACCTAGGGTTAAGTGTTTGACTTTGGCTCAGGTCATGATGTCACCACTCGTGAGTTTGAGCCCCACGTTGGACTCTGCTAACAGCTCAGCAACGAGCCTGGAACCTGCTTCAGATTCTATGTCTCTCTCTCTCTCTCTGCCCCTCTCCTGTTCATGCTCTGTCTCTGTCTCTCTCAAAAGCAAATAAACATTAAAAAAAATTTTTTTTAAATATGTGTCATTTATAGTTAATCACCTAATTGAAATAACTTACATAACTAACAAAATAAATTCTCTTAATTTGAGAGAGAGAGAGAGAGGTGGAGAGAGACGTGGGAGGGGAGAGAGAGGGGGAAGGAGGGGAGGAGGGAGAGGGAACAAATCTAGAGCAATCTTCATGTTCAGCACAGAGCCAGATTCAGGGCTTGATCCCACAACCCTGGGATCATGACCCTGGAGCCAAAATCAAGAGTCACATGCTCCACTTACTGAGCCACCCAGGCACCCCACTAACATATTTGAAATCATCATTGTGCTGCTTACGTCTTTGAAAATATAATTGCAACAATCACTGGCAATTCTTCCCCCAAATGATCAGTCCTTATCTTGGTGATTTTCTAAAATAATCTTTCAGATATAAATTTTTTTGCACATCAAAAGTAATAACAGAATATATTCTAAATACCTTTAAATCCTCAGTATCTGGCCAAATCGTTCCCTATCTGCTTGCTGTCATTTAAAGTTCACTTTCTGGATTAGTTTACAAAACAAATCCCTTGTGTTTTATTATTTTTTGCATGTGGAGCACCCCAGATTTAATGCCTTAACCCTGAGAATGACTCCCCACTCTGGGCTGATGGAGGAGTTTTCTGCTGGGCCTGCAAAACAGTCTTGAGAATGAAAATGCCCTTGATGGCTGTCAAATGACCTAGTCTTTCAGAGTAAAATTTAAATCCCAATGGTGATTTAAAGTCTATATTCAGCTGTTAAGCCCTTTTGGACTCAAACAGCAGACACACATAATAAATCTTAAAGCTGACAGTTTGAGATTTGCTTACTACCTCTGGTACTTCTAAGCTCTAAAAAAAAAAAAAAAAAAAAAAAAAAATCACTGGCATAACTGCACTCTGATACAAAGCCTAAAACCAAGTATAACATCAACTATAGGGGGGAAGAAGGAGGCTCTGAAAGACTTTTGCTTAAATACATGCTATATTTTCATATAAATTTATCAAGGTACATTCTACCTCATTTGAATTATATTTTTCTGTATCTCCTGTAAAAAAAAAGAGAATACTATTCTGTTACAAATAAGAGGCTGAATTTCAACTCCCCTGAAATTAACTTGCCTGTTAGTACTTCAACAAGCCCATCCCTCCCCTATCCACCAGGGAAAAACCTGTATCCTGAAAATCTATATTTAACTAACACTTCATTCGTTTGCAATTCCAATTGTTTTCCAGATTACCCTCCAGTCCTTAGCAGCTGCATAAATTTGTAAAATTGTGATCACAGTTGTGTATCAGGATTGTTTCTTCAGTTTCAATATAAATATTGTTAAGCAGAGCCCTTTACCAATATATATAGGGAAAGGAAAAGCATTCAAGAACAATTATACAAAACAGTCCATTTCACATCTTAAAAAATTTTATCCAAAAAACTCATTTCCCAGTGCCAAGGAATTAAATGTCCTCCTTTTAAAATGCAATGTAATCATCAGAGTCCTAAGAATTTCTGAAGGAGGCAATATGTGCCTGTAATTAAAAATTTCCCTCCTCCTAAGTATTTGGTTTCTATTCCAAATAAGATATGTAAGATATATGCAGATTTCTAGATTTCAACTAGATTAACATGTACCACCAGTCACTATGAATAATTTTGCCTTTTTCCCTTTTTAAAAAAACAATTAATGGACATCACCACGTTTTAGACCATACCTCCTCCACAGAGATGAAGAAACTAATACCCAGTCAGACAGATGCCACGTGATTCTGCAATTACCACCTTCTGCCCCAGATGTGGCTACATCAGCCCCCAACCCCTCTACCTCCCCAAAGAGAAGTGAGCAGTCTCCAAAAGCTACTGATCGTTACCATACCACCTTTGTACAACATCAGCAAACCTGACTTCATTACATGGATTTTGTAACTTCAATCATGAAAATTAAGAATAAAATTAACTACCCACTTGGAGAATGTGCTTAAGCATTCTACCACATGTCACGCTTCATGGAAACTACACTGTCGCAATCTGTCTCTGCAGGTCCCAATTTCCTCGTTTTTTTTTTATAAAATTGAGTATGCTGGCCCAGAGTTAAATAATCCCCAAATATGTTACTGTCTTCAATTAACGATGGGATCCAGTTTGACGTTTCAGCTACTTCTGCTGCCATGACTTGGGAATAATGACTTCTGAACAAAATGTAATGTACAAGTAAACACCAAACCAATTTCTGTTATACTTTTATAAATATGTGGTTTGCTAGCAGTGCTTCCTCAACTCTCTTTATGTCACAGGCACATAAAGTAAATGGTAAGACTTGGCAGCACACTGCAGACTGCCAGAGGTGGACTGGGAGTCCTCTATGGCTCCTGAAACCTCATCGTGAACACCAGTTACGGACGCTGCGTGCTAGAGTGGGAGAGGATGACAGACTCAACCACTATAATGAACGACTTGCTTACTTTCAAACAGAGCCTGTATTTCTAGGGGTAACTCACAAAGCTATGCAATTAGTCACACACAAACTGATCACCAGCACTGGCTAACTCACCGAAAATTAACAATGGAGGCAAAATATTCCTACTACCGGAAAAAGAAATCAAGCATTTTTGGGTAGGGAAATCCTTATTAATTATTCTTAGAATTACAAATATGCCTATAAATTACAATTATAGACATCTATGAATGTTACAGCATAGGTCTGATTATTTTAAACTATAAACCAGAAATGAGATATGGAAGGAATCGTCACTTAGGCATCCCAGAGCTCAAACAGGATCCTGGTCCACTCTTTAAAATCATTACTGTGGATTATTTAAACATTATTACCAAAGAACAAGGTAGAACTTCTTCCTGAGAAACATTACGGGGCTCTGAGTGTATAGATTGGTTGGAGTGGGAGATGAAGGGCCTGGACACTGAGATTTCAAAACAAGGCTGATCGATCTACAGGCCAAGTGTCTAATTCCCCTTACCCATAGTTTCCTTTTCTATCACACAAGAGCCAATACCAACTTCCTTATTGGGTTTCTCTAAGGATTAGAGATAATATAAGAAACTTGCTTTCTACCAAGCATATCTGGTACTCAAATACACTCAAAAAGCATTACTTAGCCATTGGTACTATTTTGTATGCTTTATTGTTTACTTAACTATAACTTAAATATCTTTTTACAAGTACCTTCTCATCTCATGGTTTAGTCAAGAGGAGTCAAGTGCTGGACATTTGTATTACATTCATTATCTACTAATATGAAAACTTTTTATTTCCTTAGCATCTAAATCCAGAAATGGAACTACAGAGTCAAAGAATATGATTACCTTTATGGCTTTTGGTAAACATATTTCTTAGAGATCTACCTACCTAAATGAAGACTGAGGTGTAGAAATGAGTTGGGTAGAGTCGGATTGATATTGAAATTCTGCTAGTTCAATCTCAATCACTTTAGGTCTGAGGACTAATCATTCTTTTTTAAAAGAGAAATTAAATTATAAAGAAATCAAGAACAAGCTTTTCAAAATTATTTAAAATAAGGGAAGATTTCCTTAAACCTAAGTTACAAAGCAAAATCATTTTAACAATGAACACACCTTATTGTTTTAAAAATTTTAAACGAAAACAACATATATACATAGAGTGTGTGTGTAACTTTCTTCACAAAATACAGAAAGACTTAAAGTGAAAAGTCTCCTCTGTTCCATCTTAGATATTTCTTATCAAAACTCAATAAAATCCGGAAGTCACTAACATTTTCATGTGTATCCTACTAGAATCTTTACATAGAAAAAGCACAAACTCTAAAACTTGATTTTTTTCCTCTTAGTAAATCTTGGTTTTAACACATACAGATCTATTGTTACATACACTCATTATTTTCTACTGTTCTCTAATTTATATAACTAGTTCATTATAAAATGATACTTGAGTGATTATCAGTTTTTACTGCATTTCGTGTGTGTATAAAACAAAACTTCAGCAACCATCCTGTACACACATCACTATAAAACAGATGAAAAGTCAACCTCATATTAATCAATACTATGGTATTTGTAGGACAAGGTTACAGGTATAGAACTGATGAGTCAGAACGGTATGAGCATTTTATATTTCACTACTGTCACCTTATATTCCTACCAGTACTAAAAGAGAGTGACTATTTCCCTCTACCCTCACTAATGGGAGGTGTTACCACACTCGAAACTTAGCCAACCTGATAAGCAAATATGGTATCTCATTTTAGCTGGCTTTTTTAAAAAAGTGTCTTTCTGTATTTCCTTTAGTGTGAGCTGACTTTCCTTGTTCCCATCTTCTATTCATTTTCTACTAGCTTGCTCATCATTTTCTCACTGGGAATCAAATACTTTTATTCAATTTAATGTTTTTATTTAAAATTTTTGAATTCCATTCATATTTGATCTCAAATGTTAACTTCAGGGGCACCAGGGTGGCTCAGTCAGTTAAGCATCCGATCCTTGATTCTGGCTCAGGTCATGACCTCAAGGTTCATGGGTTTGAGCCCTGCATTGCTTGGGATTCTGTCTCCCTCTCTCTCTGCCTCTCACTCTCCCCAACTTGCTGTCTCTCTCTCAAAATAAAACATTTAAAAAAAATAAAGTTTCATTTTATTATTTATCAAATAATTATATTTATCAAATGTTAATAATTAAATTATAATCAATTTAAATATTTAAAAATAATGATAAAATGCAATTAGGGATTTTGACATTAATCTCCATATACTCTGTATAATCCTGGCACATCTTTTCCATTATTCTTTTTTTTATTCTTTTCCCACCCTTTGCTTTAATTTTTTCCTTAAATTTTTAAATCTGAGTATAGCTGACACAATGTTACATTAGTTTCAGGTGTACAACATACTGATTCAACATCTCTGTACATTATGCTATGCTGACCACAAGCGTAGCTACTATCTGTCAACATATAACCCTATTACAAGATCACTGACTATAGGGAATCAAATACTTTTAAATGCTACATGTTTGACATTACTCAATAAAATTGACAAAAAGAAATCTGAAAACTGACTGTAGTTCCTTATTATCTGAATTGCTTAAAAATACTTTCACTCCCTCTTGTCCAAAAGAGATGACTGCATATAGATTTGTTTTTACATGTATAAATTACTGTAAAGATTGATAAATATGGAAGAAGTAAACAAGAATATAGCGTCATGCAGGTAAAAGGTTAAGAGACCAGGGTCATCTAATTTTGGTCTCAACTCTGCCACAATGAGTGGCTGAGTGATCCATCAAAATATTAGCTCTTCAAATGATAAAATGAAAAAGTTGGACAAAATGATCCCTAAGATTGCTTCCTGGAATAAATCCCATGAGGGATTTATTGAATCCTGTTGAAACCTAAGAGGTTTCAACATTTTTCTTAGGACTATGAAACACCTAGAGTAGGACATAATCACATAACTTGATTATTATACTGTAAAAAAATGAATGATAAATATAATCAAAAAGTGTATTTTTTAAAAATAAAACTAAATGATAATAGAGCAAGATTATCAATGTGGTAATATCCAAGTTTCTTTAAACATTTGACTTTTCTAAGTCCTCAATATATTAGGAACTTGGGAACACATACATATATAATGCTTGTACTAAAAACATTAACTATTGCCTTCATTATGATTTTCTGATAATCGTTTTATAAGTAGTTTAGTAGGAATGAAATATAAACCTAATTAAGGGCCCACTGCTATTAAAGGCTTATTTTTGCTGGAATAATAATACCATGCCACTTATTGGCATTTACGATATTTCAATTTTTCAACTCTTGCTTTGTTTATTTTTTATTTATTTTGAGGGAGGGAGGGGGAGAAAGAACAGGAACCAGTGGGGGAGGGGCAAAGAAAGGGGGGGGTGTCAAAGGATTCAAACGTGCAGACAGCAGTGAGTCCAATGCAGGCTCAAACTCACAAATTGTGAGATCATAACCTGGTCGCTTAATCAACTGAGCCACCAGGTGTCCCTCAACTCTGGCTTTAAACGTAAATCAAATTAGACTTATATTCAAGTTTACACCCCTGAGCTCCCACCCATGAAATCAACTGAGCTTTCTGATCAAGTCTTCATGTTTACATTCATGAAATTATAAAACCAAATCACCTTTCTCCCATTTGAGGAATTATTTCAGGGCCATGGTGCCTACGCTTATTCATTTTATACTTCTAAAAAACGGGTTTAAGAAAAAACTGTCTCAAACACAAATTTTATGTAGGCGAAAAATCATTGCTATAGCAACAGTAGCTTTAGTTTATGAGAACCGAAAGGTGAAAAATTCACATTTCCAACACTTGGAACTTAACTATTTGATTTTTGATGGCTGAGAGCATAGGGTGGTAACTCCTGACCTTTCAGCGCTACTATCATGAACTGGATATAAGACGTGGCCAAACTCAAAGCCTTTATATACACAGTGCTCTCTTTAATGATCCGGTTAATTAATAGAAGTCAAACATGACACTTTAGGCCACATCCCCCCGGCTGTTCTGCTCTTCTGACTCCCTGTGTTCCAGACAACCAAAGGGCTTCTGGGACAGTGACAGCCTCCAATGGTGAGTGATTCGTGCATCTCTGAGGTCTTCCTGCTAAAAGAACAACAGCAGCAGCAACAAATATACCACTAGCACCATGCCGTTGCTTTGTTCAGAGAAAATCAAGCGCTGGTCCCAGAAGAACCACCATCTTAACTGTGGCTGGTTCCAAGTACACAACACGATCATTTCCTTAACTGTTCTGATGGGCAGAAATTAAACACTAGCAACAAGAAGAAATTAAAAGAGTATTTTTCCATACACAGATGGCAAAATTTGTGAGTATGAGTATATGTGTACAAGAGAAGCAAATGAGGAACAATTTTGAAATACTTTTTCCCATTCTAACACCTAGATGCAAAACATAACCCTGGCAGAAGGGAAGGATCACCACCACTAACTTAACCCAAAAGCACACGACCCACTGAATACGGTCGAGTAATACAAGGTTCATGTAATTCTGTAATAATGCTTTCCGGGTTCTGCCCTTTACCAGTTGCATGACTATGACCAATTTATCTAAGCCTCAGGTCTCTCATCTGAAAATGTGCTATCTTATAGTTTGTTATAAAGACCAAATAAGTTAATATAAATAAAGTATGGAGAACTGTCAGTGGCACATGGTAAACACTTCATCAAGGAACAGTTACCTTCATTGTTCAGTTTTGAGTCATTCTAATAGGGATGCAGTGGTACCTACCTGGGTTTTAATGCATGTCTCAAGACTAGTGATGATGTTGAGGATCTTTTTATTGTATTTATTTATAATCTGAGTTATCGGCTTTCTTGGTGAAGTGACTTTTCAAACCTTTACCCCATTGGATGCTTTGTCTTCTTATTGCTGAGTTTCAAGAGTTCTTTATGTTATTTGGATACAATTTATTTGTCAGATAAATGATGTGCAAATATTCTCTCCCATTCAGTTGCTTGTCTTTTCCTTCCGTAAGTTCTTCACAGAGCAAAAAGTTTTTAACTTTCATCAAGTTCAATTTATTTTTTTTTTTTCTTTTTGTGGATTATGCTTTTGGTGTCCTAAGAAATTTCTGCCTAACTCAAGATCACAAAGATTACTTCCTGTTTCCTTCTATAAGATTTATAGTTTTAAATTTAGTTCTAACATCCATTTCGAGGGGTTTTTTTTGTTTTGTTTTGTTTTGCCTTGCTTTGGTTTTTTGTTTTTTGGTTTTTTTTTTGTTTTTTTTAAGTAAGCTCCACATCAACGCAGGGCTTGAACTCATAACCCCAAGATCAAGAGTTGCATTCTACTGACCAAGCCACCCAGATGCCCAGATCTAGAAGTAGATCTTTTGTTGTTGTTGTTTTTAAAATTTTTAAAAAAGTAATCTCTACACCCAGTGTGGGGCTCGAACTCACATTGCAAAGATCAAGATCGCATGCTCCGCCAACTGAACCAGTCAGGTGCCCTGAGTTTTGAGTTTTATGCAAAGTACAAAAGTACTCTCTTTTTTGCATGGGAATGTCCAACTGTACCAGAACTTATTTGTTAAAAAGATAACCTCTCTCCATTTCAATACCTTTTTACCTTTGTGTTGAAAACAAACTACCTACCATGTATGGTACGAGCCCATTTCTAGATTCTATTTTGTCACAATCCACCCCCTCCCAAACCAAGGCCTGACTATCCTTTCTCTTATGCCACACTATCTTGATTGCTATGGCTTTACAGTGAACCTTGAAATTGGGCAGTATGAGTCTTCCTATTTTGTTCTTCTTTTTAAAATACTCGGGCTACTCTGTAAATAAACATATATAAATATAAATTCACATAAAATTTAGAAGAGCTAACCAAGCTTTCTTAAGCAGCATAAATTTATACTTGTATGCAGCTATTCGTACAGGGTGTTGTTGAACTCACAGCTAATACCATGTCTCTTCATCATTACATTAAAGTTCTTTTTAGTGTTTTATTTATTTTTGAGAGATAGAGACAGTATGAGCAGGGGAGGGTCAGAGAGAGAGGGAGACACAGAATCCGAAATAGGCTCCAGGCTCTGAGCTAGCTGTCAGCACAGAGCCCGACGCAGGGCTCGAACCCATGAGCCATGAGATCATGACCCGAGCCAAAGTCGGACGCTTAACCGACTGAGCCACCCAGGCACCCCACTTCATCATTACAGTGAAAGAAACACTAAAATCTTCCCAGAGGTAGATGAAGGAGCTGATGATCTCCATGTTTCTCAAACGGTGACAGAATTTAAATGCTCATTCCTGAAGTTGATTTCTTCTTAACAATCTCAGTCTTTTGGGGGATAATTTGACATCACAGTCCTCAGCTATAAATAAAGTTATTTTTCTCCAGCATGTCCCCCTGTAAGTCAAGCCAGGCTGTTTGGGGTTTCTCTCTGGAGTGGGGGAAGGGAAAGCCTAGGAAAAATATCTCTATCTCTATTCTAGTTACTAGTCTCATTTTACATCTCAAATTACAGAAAAATTTTCACTTGATTAAATTTTTATGAGCTTCTTGCAACTGCCTTGTTAGCCCAAAGCCAAAGACATTGATCAGAAAGCAGCAATAGTAACAGACTCTTAACTATAAACAAGAATCTTAACTGTGGTTTTGTAAAGTGTATGTATAGGCTGGGCCAGTCATCCTCCCAAGCAATTTAACTACCTCTCAGCCAGTGAGTAATTCAAGCTGCCTTTCCTGCTCATTTTAAACTGAATTATGTAAGGAAAGACAACCAAGCTTCAAAAATTACATTGACTCCAGAAAGAAGGGATGATAAATTACTTATAAAATCATTACAGGGAGATTTCAATTACATTTCGTGCAGAAAGTTACTGATCTGCATTAACTGGGTTTAAAAGCCCAACAACAAAACCCTAGATAATCACAGCCACAGATGTTGCCCATTCCCTTTACAGTTTGTTTACTGAAGGAGTAGGCTCTGTAAACACACACAACTGAAAAATCAAAAAACACAAAAGAAAACCATTAAGTTACTCATTTACTAACTTAACCCCTATAAATACAAAACATGCCATCTCTGGCAGATCAGACAGGCTAGCCATCTTCCCATATTGCACTTCAGAGGTTAAGAACAAACCTTAGGCAGTGTTATTCCATTTCTGACCTGATTTTCCCACAATTTAATTAAGCTAAAGACAAAGAGAAAAATGCTGTCATTCGAATCTTCTGATTTGCTACCTCACTAGTCTGTTTCATGCAATTAAAAGGGTTTTTTTGTTTTTCTTAATTTTATTATTTATTTTGAGAGAGCGAGCGGGGGAGGGGCAGAGAGAGAGGATGAGAGAGAATCGCAAGCAGGCTCCATACTCAGCACAGAGCCTGATGCAGAGCTCGATTCAATGACTACGAGATCATGGCCTGAGCCAAAACCAAGAATCTGACGCTTAACGGACTGAGCCATCCAGGTACCTCAAAGTTTTTATGTCACTCATTCCTAAGCTTTCAACTCTTCTATTCAGGAACAAAATACTTATAGAAACGTTAATACCCAGGTACAGGTATGGTACTGGGTTTATTTTTTTAATTTAAGGAAGAAAAAAGAAACATTCCAGATTAGCCAGCTACAAAAGGGTTTTTTTTTTTGGATCGTATAGCAAAGATCACACACTTGACTTTTACCAATAAATGAAAAGAGGCAAGGGGGGGAGTTCACTGGGATCAGGGTTTCTATCTGATCCTATTTCATATTACCTTAATGCAGGGTTGATACATAGGCTACTTTCTAAACTGATTCACTCAGGACTAGAGGTTGCCAGGGAACTCTACAATAGATAGAATACACAGAATTATAAATTCATAAATGCTGATAAAGTATTAATTTTACATATTTTTTCTTTACATATAATGCTTAATATTCATTTTTTACCACACACCACTGAGTGAGGAATGAGAAGATTGTAACAGAAACAATTTACAAAAAAAGAGCAGGCTTTTGGGGGGCATGCTAAAAATGGCAGATGCTATGCATGTGTAGGGGCAAAGGGTATATGGAAAATCTCCACCTTCCTCTTAATTTTGCTGTGAACCTAAAATTGTTCTAAAAAATAGTCTTTTAGAAAGAGTTATGCAACATAAGAAATAGAAGTACAAGTTATCAGTAATGGCCCAGAAAGATGCTCAGCCTAAGCTTTGTCTAAAAGACTGAACCCCAATGAAATCTTGACCCGATTTCTACTCAGGCTCATTCCCAGGAGCCACTGGTAGCTCTGTAGGATGCAGAAGACAAAGTCTAGGAAGACCTGAATTGTATCAACACATGTAAGATCACCAACAAACTCACTAATGAGTTCTTCAAACGAGTTCTGGATTTATACATTTTATTTCTCACTTTAATGTTTATGAAATTGGGTTCATCTTAGATTCAATGCATGCATTTTATGTACTAGTGAATCCATTTGCTTTTCCCTACAAAAGTTTATATTTAAACCCCCTGCAGATCTTTTAAAGCACCTCAGAAGACAATAAGAAGCTCAAGTCTACCACTGCTGGTCAGAGATAGCCATTCAGCACTGTCATACAAGTCACTGCGTAAAGGATGCATAAAGGCCAGAAGCTGCTGGTCCCTCCCAGGACCCGGCAGAGAGGGAAGGTTCTGATTCCCTTTAAAGTGATATCAGCAGAAACCAAGTAGGCAAGTGACACTAACTTCATCTATGGGGGCTTTAGTTTACAACCATCCTTTTCTTTTCTTTTTATACTTGATAATGTTTAAACAGACCTTTACTGAGGTCCAAAGAAAACTGAAAATTGTGACAATCTTTAAATAGCTATTTAGTGAGATCCAAAGATAAAACTGAAAATTAATTTAAGTCAGACTCCTGGGTCTAAACTAGCTGTACAACATTAGCAAAGCTGCTAAACCATTATTGATAACTCAATTCTTCTTTAAGGGTAAAAACAAGAGAAACATGACATATGCTTTCTAGAACTACTACCAGCATAAAATAAATCAAGCCATTTGTTTTATCTTTCATAAATTAATTAAAAAATAATGACTGCATCTTATTATTCACATATCTACTATGTGCCAGGAACTCAAAGTATATTACTTTAATCCTCTATGGCAGCTATTAATCTCGCATTACAGAAAAAGAAACAGAAACTCAAAGGAGTTATATGGTTAGAATCAGGTCTGGGATTCAAAGATCTTTCTGCTTTACCAAGTTGCCTCCTGAACACTAACTTACCATTTTACCATCCTTCATTTACCTTTAACTGAGTTTCCATTTAGAACACATTCCTATAAGAAATCTCAGTATTTGGTATTATCCACTACTAATTTACTCTTTCCCTCATTTGAAGAGCTCTTTCTTACTGATGTTGTTGCCTGTAATACAGCATTATGAAAATCAGAATGTGTCCATATGCATGGGCTTGAAGGTGTGTGTATGGGGGAAGAGGAATGCATGGGGAGATGAAGAATTTTAGGTAAATTTAATATTCAAATAACAGAAAAGATATTGGTATCAAATTTTTATTTCTCCCACCCAAAAGAAACGATTTTACAGCTATTTCTCTGTAAATCACTGCAATAAACTGCCTTCAGCTCAGAGTCATGTGGTTTCCACAAACGTCCTTGCCACAGTTGATTTGTTTCATCTATAGCATAAATAAGGTATAATTCACTTTAGCTGTACAAGCTCTGAAGTTTATTTTGTATTAAAATAGCCCATTTACACATAAAAGGAGAATATTCTTCCCCCACCAACAGAATCCAAATACACGATTTCAATGAAAAGTAAGTCTCAAAAAACGTTACATCAGCCAAGGAGAATAATGAAGCAAATGGCAACCAGGAGATGGTTCCTTCTGTTCATCTAAAACAGCTTATATCCTGAAACCAATCTAAAGGATGTCTCTATTCAAAACACAGCTTTATGGATTGACACTATGGTTCAAAGTAATCAAGAACTCCTCCAGCGGTTGGATGGGGTGGAGACAAATTGAAACTTTCAACTAGAAAGAACTAGTATGAAGTAGTAGTCTCTCCATAAAACTGTAGAGTGGACAGTTTTAGAAGAGAAGAGTAACACAGACTGCAGTGAAATACGGAATTAATAATGAACACAAAGAACCCATGCTACCACGGATGCCTTACAGTAGAATGATGACCAGGAAATCTCCAGCTATCCAAAGACAGATAAAGGCCATTTCAAGAGTTATGTCATTTTCTCCAACAGTACTCAGCTTTCCTGAATAGGGAAGTTGATCCAGGGTTGGGAGTTTTTCTGGGGTTAACAAAATGGAAATGTGTGTGTGTGTGTGTGTGTGTGTGTGTGTGTGTGTGTACATATATATATGTATATATATGGAAATCAAAGCTCTGTGGAGTTCAGAAATCAAAAGAACATGTAGTAGACATTAGTTGGGGAGGCTCACCAATCTCACGATTCTCCTGACACCTAAAGGAGCCCCCCAAAACAGTGCTTATTAAGCTGAAGAATGAGAAACTGCTTTTTCTTGAGGCAAAGACCATCCAACTAACAATTTAATATGGCTCGATCTACTACAGATGGCTCTATCCTCCGATCCATCAAGCAAATCAGATTCTCTCTCCTGGGAATTTGACACTTGAGTAACAACATGGTCACAGCTGTGTCATCCTGATGAAAGCACTCTAGGGAAGGTTCAGAAGCTCTCAATGCTCAAGGCCCTAGATTCTTGCTCTGTGCAAAATTTAGCTGTGCTGCAATTCCTTCAAGACTGCAAGCTCCCCAAGAATACTTGGAATAAGGAATTTTAGCAAATAATTTCTTTTGATGAAGTTTGGCTTAGTTTCTGTCCCTGCAACCAAAGGAATTAACAAACACTGTGAGCCTGGGAGGTCAGACAGGTGGTTCCACCAGATCCTTGAATTACCAGTCCAATACACAACTTTTTTGTTCTGTTGTTCACAAAACCTGAGCATGATTGCTGATTAAGCAAAGTACATCAAGAAAGGAAGGAAGGTTTCCTTTTTTTTATTTTCAGAAGCCCTATAATTGCTGCAAACATACAGACTTGCTCAAAGCATATTCTGTAAACTGAGAGAAAATTATATTAATAAAACATCTATCAGGATTCAAGGATTTTGGTTATTTTTAATAGCAACTTTAATAGTCACACATGTTATATAAATTTAGATATAAAGTGTTCATTAAAAAAAAAAAAACCCAGTACCTGAAGTTACCACAATCTTAATTCCCACTGTAAAGAATCTATTTCAGCTTCAATTCGGCACTCAGCTGGGCAGGTATACTCACTCCCTTGTGACACAGTATGAGAAGGCACAAAAAGCACAGAATATATAGAGTCAAATGGAGCCTCATGTAAATTAGATGGTAAACCTCTTAACTGGGGACCAGCTAGGAATATGGAGAGGATTTTCCAAATATAAAAGCATATCATATCCTCTGAGCCAATAAAAAGGATTTACTTCACCTTCTCCATGATATAAGTGCTCAATGCTTAGTGAAGCTGCCTTTTGTTTGAAGCAATGTGGCTCTCAATGGCCCAGAGGACTGATACTTTTTACCTTGCTCCATTGTAATCACTAATTATTAAGGATATTTTAAAGCACTTGGCAAGAGTTTGATATATATTCACACAATCCTATATACTAAACAACAATACAAAAGTAATGCTATTGGCACAACTAACCAACAATTTGACAAAAAATAAGTTCTATATGCAAAACAATTTCTCAATGGACTAAAAATCTAAATATGAAGAATAAAAACATGAACACATAGAAGGAAATATGGCTATTTTTAAAATCTAAGGGTAACTTCATGTATTACACCAAATGCAGAAATCAAAAAAGGAAAGGACTGATCAGTTTCACTACAATACAAAAATGTGTTTGAACATTTAAAAATGACAGTCAAAATACAAATGAAAAACTTATTCAAAAACAGTAAGAAAATGATTAATATGCCAAACAAAAATGGACATTGAAGGCAATTGGAGAACAATATAGGAATGTGTTATCAAAACCTTAAAATGGGGGTCTGGGTGGCTTAGTTGATGGAGTGCCCAACTATAGATGTCTGCTCAGGTAATGACTGCACAGTTGATGGGTTCCAGCCCCGTGTCGGCCTCTGCACTGACAGCGTGGAGCCTGCTTGGGATTCATTTTCATTCTCTTTCTCTCTCTGTCTCTACCTCTCCCACTCTCAAAATAAATAAATAACTTTTTAAAAAAACTTTAAAATGGGCTTACTTTTTGACCCATCAAATTCTATTTTTAATAATTTACTTTACAAAAACAATTTTCTTACCAGGTATATTCACTTTACAAAAAACCTAAAACAAACAAAACCACCAACATTAGCATGTTAAATTATAATTCATCCCATCTGTTCAATGAAGTAATGTACTGTCATTAAAAAACAGAAAGAGATCCATATTCACGGACATGAAAAGATAGTTACCATGTACTAAGATGGTGGGAGGGGAAAAAAAACCCAGATTATGAAACAGCAAAAATAATGTGCACAAACAAGGCCTGCTATCAAAGTACATTTTTTCTGGGCACAAAGGTAGACTATACTTCCCTCTCGTATCTTTACCCATAACACACACACACTTTGCTGTGCCTTGTGATTATGTTCTTTCTCTGCAACAGAATGCAAGTGGGGTATAACCTTGGACCTACAGGTTGAAGATGTCAGACACAACCCGGGCCCGAGTTGCTGCAGGAATGCAGAGTGGAAACAGGCCCCCACGCAGATCCCAACCTGGAATATCGGCCCCGGACTGCTGTGTGTGAGAGAAAAATAAACACTTGCTGTGTTTGTGCCATTTTACTTTGGGTCTGTATTCTGTAGCTTAGCCTACCTACCCTAACAGAGCAGAATATCAGCAGTTTCACTTTTTTATGAAATTTATATGCACATATAAATATTTTTGGAGGTCTGGAAAGCTATGCATCAAAACTTGTCTTTATGATATCTAACCCTACTGTTTTGCTGCATGCAACTGTGAACCATTCCTGTTGCTATACAGTATTTCACTATGTGCCCATGCCACAACTTACTTATCGACAACTGATGGGCACTTGGGTGGTTCCATAGTTTTTTGCTATTATTACACAACTACTCCATGAACACTCTTGTATATGTCTTTTGATGCACATATATTGAAACTACCGTCGGGTACTAACCTAAGAGAGGAATTACTGAGTCACAGGATATGAGGTGTTCAGCGTTAGCAGATACAAATAGTGGGGCGCCTGGGTGGCTTAGTCGGTTAAGCGTCCGACTTTCGCTTAGGTCATGATCTCGCGGTTCGTGGGTTCGAGCCCCGCGTCGGGCACTGTGCTGACTGCCAGCTCGGAGCCTGGAGCCTGTTTCAGTCTGTGACTCCCTCTCTCTCTGACCCTCCCCTGCTCACGCTGTCTCTCTCTCTCTCTCTCCTAGAAATAAATAAAACATTAAAAAAAAAAAAAAAACAACAAATAGTATTCCACAGTGAGGGCACCAATTTGCAGTCCCACCAACAGCACATGAGAATTCCAACTGTTCTATTCCTCATCAACACTTTGGTATTCTTTCACAGTTGTCATTCTAGTACTAAACACTTTTAATTATTCTCAACATAAAACACCTTATTATCTAAAATTAAAGACCTTTAGTTAAGGGGCGCCTGGGTGGCTCACCATCCCACTTTGGCCCAGGTCATGATCTCACGGTTCATGAGTTTGAGGCCTGCACTGGACTCCACACTGGTGGTGCAGAGCCTGCTTGGGATTTTCGCTCTCTCCTCTCTGCCCCTCCCCCAATTCTTGGGTACTCATTCACGCTCTCTTTCTCTGTCTCTCTCAAAATAAATAAATAAATTTTTAAAAAAAGTTTAAATACAGTGTACCTCTACAGTGGAAGTATGTGATCTCAAAACTATATGTATTTTGTAAAATGTGTTCTTAATGATTTACATAAAGTCTAGAAAACAGTAAAAGAAAATGGGCGGCAACTTTGTAAAAGGCAATAGTTATAGACATTTGAAACCTGACCTTCCTTTCTTCCATTCTCTTGATGGCTGTAATTCTCTTGGAACACTGAGGTCAGAGTTCTTGGGCTAGGGTTCCGTTTCCATGACATACTGTGCAGTGTGACCTTGAGCTCTAACCTCTCTCACCTGCCACTTCTGACCTTTGACTAAAGGAAGGGCTTTAAAAGCTTGGATTCCAGGGCACTTGGGTGGCTCAGTGGGTTAGGCGTCTGACTTTGGCTCAGGTCATGATCTCACTGTTCGTGGGTTCAAGCCCCGCGTTGGGCTCTGTTCTGACAGCTCAGAGTCTGAAGCCTGCTTTATATTCTGTGTCTCCCTCTCTACCTATCCCTCCCCTGCTCATGCTCTGTGTCTCTTTCTCAGAAATGAATAAACGTTTAAAAAAATTATTTAAAAGCTTGGATTAAAAGCTTGGATTCTAGTGGTAAACTACCTGAGTTCATACCCAGCTCTGCAATTTCAGAAATCTCTCTGGGCCTCATCCTAGTCTCTAAGTAGAAAACTTCGAAGTTTCAACACCTCATGAAACTGAACGAGAAATAAGTGGAAGTATGCAAGCAGAACACTCAGAACAGTGTCTGACACATAGGTGTTTGCTACCATCCCTGCTGCTGCTGCTCCGGTCACCACTGCCCCAACCACCATGAGTCTCATTATCTAACAGAAAAAAGACCAAAGAAACAAAACCAATGATGAAATCATCAGAAGGCACAGTAACAGTCGGACTCAGTTCTTCCTAGCTTATTCTCTGAGACTGACAGTCGATTATCTGAGACAAAGTGGCCACAAAGCTAGAGGTCTCAAGTACCCTTCACTTTCACATACTTCCGAGTAGATTCAGGGTCCTTCGCAAGGCAAATGGAAAGACAAGCTTCCATCATGCAAATCCCAAATACAAAGCACAAAGATGGTGAAATATGGGCACCATTTTATAACTGAAAATGCACTAAAATGACATTTGCAATAGCTTAATGGATTTTCCTACACCCATTCAGGCCTGTCTACTCTCTTCTCACAGGATGAGTTTTTCAAACAGAAATGGGATCTTAGAATCCTGCTTTGAGGATAAACACCAACATCTTTCACATGGCCTTCATGGTCCTGGCTTGGAATGACCCCGTAACCTACTTCTCCTGCCTCGGCTTCCTTCAGACTTCGCTGTCTACACACTCCAGACACAGAGGCCTTCCCTGAGTTCTGCGAACCCACCATGCTTCCTCTCTCCATGGGGCTTTTTGGCAACTATTTCCAATGCCTGCAAAGACCTGCCTTTCCCTCTTTGCCTGAGTAATTCCCACTTATCTTATTGATCTCAGTTCAGTCCACTCCCCACAGACTGGTCTTATGACACTGCATCTCTCTTCACTAAGCTTATCACAGTTGTAATTTACAGTGACTTGTGTGACAGCCGATTTAAGGACTGTCTACCTCATTAAAATGATGATTCCATGAGGACATCTGTGTTTGCTCAGCACTGTAACCCCAGTGAAGGATACACACACTTCCTAGTGCAATGTACAGGCTCAATAAACATCTTCTGGTTGACTGAATGAATAAAATGAATGGAAGAAATGGAATAAAAACCTGGAGTAACACAAGTCAAACCAACAGGGAAATGATAGGATTTCAAAAACCTTTCAGCAAACTAAGAACCACAAAAAAATTATCTCAGCATCATGGACGGAATCTGCCCAGTAGCCATGTTTCCAAAGCAGAAAGGAAACGAAGCCTTCGAAGGCTTGGAGAGTCTTCCGTAAGCATGAAGACAACACTGAAGTCCAAACTTCTTTCTGTACAGTTTCCCAAGTTAAATGACGTACTGCATCTGTTGCCGGTTTTATCCATTTTATAAGTACGCTACATTCAGTTCATCCCTTTTGAAAGGCACATTCTTTTTAGCTCTCCTTGGTTCCTGGAAGAATTTGACATCAAATTACTGTTCCAAGGCTACCCTGAAGAATGCTTTCATCACTGATCTATATGCAAAGTGTGGATCGCAAAATGAGAAAAAATCCTAAATAGAGGTAACAACTGGGTAAGCAATGAGGTGGGAAAGGTAGGGCTTGGGTGTGTGAAAAGTATCACTTTATTAATCAATACAGAGAGTAGGTATTATCTGCCTGGATAAATCTATGCTACAACTTCTTTTACTTTTTATTTTTTGGTAGTGGACAAATAATATATAGAAGAGAAACTGTAAAGTCAATGGCTTATTTGACAAATCTGCTCATTCCATTTAAAAGCAATATAAAGCGAACCGCACATTAACAGGCAAGAGTCATGAAGAGTGACAAATCAAAGGTCAAATGTTTCACAAAATGAGAAAAAAAAAAAAAACAAGTTTACACTGCTATGGTCACTACTACTTTCAAAAAGAAGCAAAGAAAAACAATATAGTTTGTTTTTTAAAAAGTTCAGTTCACCATTATCTACATTAATAATAGCTATAAACATGGAAGCTTGATACTTAACTATTGAAGTGCAGAGGCTACAGAAATCATGATCTGGAATGTGTCTGGGACAGCTGACAGCCTTTGTATAGGCAAAGAAAGTCAAGCTCCTGGATCACAGCTCCTAGTCAGCTGAGGTAAAATAGGACCAGTGTGAGATGTGGCACACCATTTGAGGGATGATACTCAGTAATGCATGAAACAGTAAACACAAATACAATGATCCTACCCCAGAAAAGATGGCCAGACACTCAAGGGAAATAGAGAGGCAAAAGCAGAGATAATGATGTAACACAGTTATCTTCTGCCATGTGGATATAAAACGTTAGGTACAAGACACTGAGTACCACGATGTGTTTGTGTAACTGCAATAGGTTTCAATGAGGTCAATAACACAAGGAGTAAGCTAGATAAAATTAAGTCAAGTGTTAAATTTAGGTTAAATTCTCTTCAACCCTGATCTAATTTGGAACTTTTTTTCTTTTATGTTTTAGCATTAGAAAAGAATGGTTACTATTTTTTATTTTTGAGCCCACACATAATTTATTTTAGAAAAAGGAACATAGGAGAGACTGCATAGTGTTGCACTGAGAATAAGGATTCTGAATCCAATGCTACCACTTATCATCTAGGTGACCTTTAGACAATCACAGATCTCTTTGTGCTTTAGTTTCCTCCTATATAATGTCAAAAACAATCATACCTACTTCATAATTACAAGGATTAAATGAATTAATATTTATAAAAGTAAAAAT
The DNA here is from genome assembly GCF_003009895.1 of Hyaena hyaena. Lineage (NCBI taxonomy): Eukaryota > Metazoa > Chordata > Mammalia > Carnivora > Hyaenidae > Hyaena > Hyaena hyaena. Next base: position 1,568,135 of record NW_024080959.1, read on the forward strand.
ACCTGGAACATGGTATGCCTTTTATAAGTATCTGTTAAATATTTTAGCTTAATTACATTAAGTAGATTTATAAAATTTCATGTCATAAAACACATGAAAGAGTTTAAGTATATATTTTAAGAGGCCTAACTGTTCATACCTCACAATAAATTCTATTAAAAGTGCCCATCTTTTACTGATTCAACTTTAAAAGGAATAGCAGCAAAAAAGCTATCACTTACCGAGTACTTACTCTGTACTGTAATACACACTTTATGCTACCTAGCCCTTACAACAATCCTATAAATGTTATTATCCCCTTTGACAGGTGAGGAAACAGATTCCAAGAGGTTAAAAGACTTGCCCAAAGATACAACTAATCTCGTTAAAGCTCGAATTGAAATCCAAGTCTTCTGATTCCAGAGTCTGTCTTCCTAATCTCAAAATACCTTGTTTCTAAAACTAGCTTTGTCATCTACTGAGTTCCATGGTCTTTAAGTACTTAGCTTAGACATAAGTAGACTTTAAAGAGTTAGATCATCTTAATAAAAACTAGGTTTTTAAATAGCAGGTGTTACAGACCTTCTGATAAGCACATAGTAGTTTCACATCTCGTAACTACTTCCAAAATCAAAGTCACAATTGAAAAAATGATTGTGCTGAAAGTATCACAACACAAAGCTGAAAATGCTGCGTATCATAATTTCAGAATACTACTTCTGAAAGGGTCGAAAGGAATTATTTTATTTACTTACTTTTTAATTAACTTTTATTTTATTGGGGGAAAGGAGTAAGATGAGGAGACCTGGGATGTAGACATCTGTGTCCATGCACAATAAATTTCGAATCCCCAAATGCCTGTGGACCTTCTATGACCACTTCACCATATGAAAAGCTAGTGCAGCCCCCTTGCTTCAATATGATGCAGAAGCCTCTGCCTTGCAAGGCAGCAGGATAAGCAGGACCTCCTGGGTGGTTTCTGCTAAATAACTGAGGAGGAGTCCTTCTGTCTTGGCTAGATATTAATTTAACTGGTGTCAATACAAAGCAAAAAGTTGAGACTTAAAATGAAAATATTTGAATCACACTTTTACATTAATTGGGCCATTCATGAAAGTAAAGTGTGCCAATAATTATAATGGGGACATTAAGTGTAATTGCCAATATTCCATTCCTGTTTAAAGGAAGTAAGGAAGAGTGTGAGGAACAATGCAGAAGACAATAAGCCTCCAGTATCCAGGGCGTGGAATCATCTCTGGTATTTTGGTGTATAATGGGGCAGCCATGTTTGGATTTACACTAGATCATCCTGGTTAACCACTTGGTCAGGATGAAATAAGGTTTCTTAGTTAAATCTAACTTCCTAATCTATGAAGAGTTAGATCTAGCACATGCACGTACCAATGTTATAAGATTCTATCACACTGCCTCCAAAGTTAACTTTCAACAAATCTTCGCTACTGACAAGTTATTAAATCTTCCACACTTCCATATATTTTACAATGAAACCACAGTTAAATAATGGTACTTGGGACAATACTAATTACTTTCCCTTTTGTGAATCCTCTTTAATATAGCTCAAAGTACAACCATGATGTAAGTATATCCCCTAAAGTGGTTTGTGTGTTTGAATAGTTTGACCAAAACGTACAGAAGTTTTAGAGAATAAAAGACATTACAAGCCACTTGTAGGAAGTTCCCCAAAGTAGATTCTGCACAGAACCTGCCCAGTCTTGGTTCCAGGACAGGCAAAACAGGTATTACAGGTTTCTAGTTTATACTCTTTTCTATACTCTGTATTTCAAACCTCATCTCTGAATGTCAAAGATTCTATCACTACCAATTTAAAACTGATTAAGGATGTGGGTGAACTAAACACTGTCCGAAGATCTATAAAAATGATGTCTAGGATGCTAAATAAAACATTCCTATCCAGAAATAAGATTTTTCTGATCCAAGATTTACTCTATGAATTGAAAGGAAACTAGGGTTGAACAAAAAAAAAATGTGGCACTCATATCTTCTGTGTCTAATTAAAACTACCAATGTTTGTTTGGGGTGCCTGGGTGGCTCAGTGGGCTGAGCATCCAATTCTTGATTTCAGCGCAGGTTGTGGTCCCAGGGTCGTGGGATCAGCCCCATTTCAGGAGGAAGCGTGGAGTCTGATTAAGATTTCCTCTCTCCCCACTCCCTCAGGAAAGAAAGGAAAAAAAAAAAAGATTTTTCTCTCCCTCCCTCATGCCCCTCCTCTCCAGGTGGTGTTCTCCCTCTCTCTCTCTCTCTCTCTCTCTAACAAAAAACACAACACAAAACAATGTATGCAGAGCATCAGGCACGGACCATAGTGCACAGATGGAAGACTGACTTAAATAGTGTGAAATGGTTTGAGTTCCTTACGAAGCAACTTACAGTATACTGAATAAGAAAACCAAACCTCACATGATACTTCTCTAAAGATCCATTTGTGGGAACATCTTCTCCTCCATCAAGAGAAGAATTTTTCAGTAATTCCAAAATTGTAACTTTTAAGGTGTTCTGCACAATCTGAGTGGGAGGTGTTTCCCAAAGACCGGGATCTTCATGGAGGACAGAGCAAGGTGGTATGGGCTGAGGGTTTTGGAGGGTTGGGGATGGTTGGTGGTTGTTTTTAAAGAGTAGAGGGGAAAAGGAGGGGTGCTGCAGTGGAGAGAAGGGAGAATGTGTTTACTTGGGAATACTTCAACTTACCTGACATCCCATTAAGAATGAGTTTGAAGGTGGAGAGAAAGAGCTGGAGATAAAAAGTTAGGAGGTATGGATAGTGGCTAAGGATTATTGTAAGAAATAGTGGCTAAGGATTATTGTAAGAAAACAAGATCCCTCAGCACTCAGGGAGAGAGTGCATCAAGAGGAAAGACATATGAAGGATATAAGCAACAGATGCCAGCAGTATTTAAGGTTGACCGAGTTGTACTCAGGGAAGCATAAAGAGATCCAAATAAGAACTATGCTCAGCCAGGCAACAAAGGAGATTTTAGATTTTAAGCAGTGGGAAGGGCCATCGAGGAAGAAAGATAACAGCCATACTGAAAAGACGAATGAATCTAGCTACTGAAAATAATGAGAAGAGGTGGAAGCAATATCAAAAACGGGACGAAGGGATGCCTTTTCAGAAAGGCGGAGGCTTGAGCAAGTTTTCCGATGTGAAGAAATTTAACAAAAGGGAAAAGGGTGATCATTTTAAGCAACATCCTAAGGTGATTTGGGGTGGTTGGGGGACCAACAGCAGAGGTGGAAGAAGAGTTTCTCTTGGAAGAAAAAAAAAGTCACTCCTTTAAAAGAGGGAGAAGGGGCGCCTGGGTGGCTCAGTCAGTTGAGCATCCGACTTCGGCTGAGGTCATGATCTCACGGTTTGTGGGTTCGAGCCCTGTGTCAGGCTCTCTGCTGACAGCTAGCTCAGAGCCTGGAGACTGTTTCAGACTCTGTGTCTCCTTCTCTCCCTGACCCTCCCCTGTTCATGCTGTCTCTCTCTCTCTCTCTCAGAAATAAATAAAACATAAAAAAAAAAAAAAATTAAAAAAAAAAACAGGGAGAAAAGGGGTACCTAGATGGCCACTGAGTTAAGGGTATGACTCTTGAATTCAGCTCAGGTCATGATCATTTGGTCATGAGACTGAGCCCTGAGTGGGGGCTCCATGGTATACTTGGAGCTGCTTAAAATTCTCTCTCCTTCTCTCTCTGCCCCTCTTCCACTCATGTGCACTGGTGAGCACTTTCAAATAAATAAATAAAACAGACTGGAAATAAAATCAGGATAAAACTATCTCAGTTTGAGTGGTGAAAGAAAAAAGTTGGAGAAAGAAAGTTCTTATCAGGCAACCTCACTTTTTTCTAGAGAGTAGGAACAGGGTCGGTGGATGATAAGAGACCACTTAAGGGTCCCTGGGTATTACTGGAGACCCAGATGAGACTTGGAAATTGGAGATTTTTAATGGCCCCAATGGCAGAGTTATTTTATTTTTCTAAAGAGAGAAGAACAGATAGGTGGGTAGCCCACAATGAAAAACTTGAGAGTAGGAAACATGAACAAGAAGTCAACTGCTGTTTTCCAGAGGGCACTGAAACTCACTAGCAAAACCCAGCAGAGATTACATTTCCAGGCACAGAGCCTCCACCTCAGACAGTGCAGCGGAAAGGTCAAAGAAAGTGGATTCAAATTATGGGACCTGGTTAACTAGCTATGATGTCAGTCAAACTGCGTTTTTTTTCATTTTCTCACTTGCTAACAAAGGTTTGGGGGGATTGTCTACGTTTATAAAGTTATTCTGAGTATTAAAGGAGGTGTTCTATGAAAAGACCCAGAGTATTGTTTCTGACACTTTGTAGGCACTAAATAAATATTAAGGCTCTTTTTTCTCCTGTACAAAATGAGGATATTAGGCGAGACAGAGTCCCATCCCACTGCACAACTGTTTCTAGATTTATTTATGTTGGCCACACCTCACACTCCTTGAATTTTGTGAGTTTCATCTCCAACACCAAAACTAATAATGATACCATCTTATATTTGTAAGGTGCTTTTGCAGTTTTAAAAGCATTTACTTCCAATTACCTCATTCATTAGTCCTGACAACAGCCCTCTGAGGTAGAAAGAATAGTTAACTGCCATCAATTTGTGTACAGGAAACTTGAGAGGCAGGGGGATTAAATGACTTGTCCCTAGGTCAATTCACTGTTCATTTAGTTATCTTTGTTCTGTAAAGTTGCTGAAGTTCATTAAAAAGAAAGACAACCTGTCCTTGTATAGAAAATAGGCTCCCTTTGCTTTTATTTTTATAAAGCTAACTTACTTCTGATTTCATTTACATCTTATTTTACACTGTGCTTTAATTTGCCAATCATTTCACATGTCTTTCTAAAAAAGCACAAGTTAAATGCTATCTATAAATAAGAGAAGATATTTAAAATCGAATATAGTATACAAAAGTACCTCAATTGGTGCCTGCTAACCCCCGCATTTCTAAGATTTTCCCTGCATTCTGTATATACACTTATATTTATTTCATAATTTTTAGATGAAAATGGCCACTAATTTGCTTTATCCCCTCCATGAAAGTAGTATCCCAAGGAACCAGGGAAAGAGTACAGGGATCTTGGGATGGTATTCAGAAAATCCATTAAGTTAGATGGAAGAAAAATTATTCTCTATCTTCACAGATCTCTAACTGAAATTTAGCATTTCCTTCAATTATGAATGCAGAGAAGTCACACTTACATTAGCAGCACTTCTCAATTTTATCACCAATAGAATTCGGATATTTTCTATCATGTTATTGCGAGTATCTTGAAATATCATTTACACATCACCACTTCAAAATTACCAGTTATTAAACTCACTTCTAGACTTTATGTGTTAATAAAGATGCAGATATTGCCATATCACCAATTTGTTTTAAAATTACCATCTCTATATTTCAGTTTAATTGGTCTGCTTTGCAATTATAAATATGTACGTGAATATCATAAATAAAACAGGTTAAGAACTTCTGTTTCAAAGGACGGTTAAGACCTTGCCAAGGCGCCTGGGTGGCTCAGTCGGCTGAGTGTCTGACTTCGGCTCATGGTTGGTGAGTTCAAGTCCCCTATCAGGCGTACCGCTGTCAGTGCAGAGCCTATGTCAGATCCTCTGTCCTGCCTCCTCCTCCAGTGTCACTCCCCTGCTCATGCTCCTTCTCTCAAAAATAAAAAAATAAAAAAAAGACCCTGCAGAACTTCCCTCTTGGTCCTCTACTTCAAGAGACTTCCTCTTCTCCAATTTTGCCTTCCTTCCTCCCTCTTCCATCCTGCATGGTTTCAAGTACAAGGAACTCAGAAAGAGAAAGGTTTGTGGGAAAGCAAAACAAGTAAAAGGTAAGGCTAAGTCTGAATCCCTTTTCCTCCCTCTCTCCTCAGATATGGGCACAATGATTATTATTTATATCTACAGCTTCTAAATTCATTCTCTTTCCTAAACTCTGAAGTGTCCTTTGTTGCTCTTTATTCCTTAAGCCCTAACACCCAACATTAGTGATAAAATGGCTGGGGTAGTCAGAGTACCCTTATGAAATAGTAGCTTTTTAACATCCAAAGACCTATAACCTATGTGGCTTACACAACTGATGGAACATGGTCTCCCAAAAAAAGAGAAGATAGCCAGGATGGGGTGAGGGTGATTGGGGAAGGAAGGCGGACCACAGAAAGGGTTTTCATTTCTCATCTTCCTAGCAACTGGAAGGAAAGAAGGAATGAATAAGGAAAGCACATACACACATATTCACACTCGTAGAAACTACCACATGGGCTGTGAAATTGCTTTTGGAAAAGCAGAAGAGGCGAGACTGAGTCCCTACTGGAAGTGAGCCAGGAAGAAAAGATGCACTGGCTGAGAGAACAGTGAAAATGGAGGACATGTTGGTTAGTTCTTAGTAGAGGAGTCAGCCACATACCTAGGTCAAGACTACAGGGTGTCCAAACAGGAAGTCCAGGTTTGTTCGTATGTATATGGCTCTTCTCCCCAACTTCCACACACCCAGAACAAAACTTTCAATGTAGTATTTACATTATTAGAGGTGTCGCGGCCACAAGAGCCTATGCAGAAGCTGAGAAGAGAGGTCTCCGTCACATTTGCTTAAAAAGTGAAGGGGAAGCACAAAAGTCCTTACAAAATTACAACAGAGGGATGTATCTGTCCAAAGAAATACTGCAAATGAATTTTCACCTTCTAGTACTATCAGTACTATACATCCTGAGCTGGTGGTTTGAGGACAAATCTACTTCCATGATACTGTTTCTGTGGGAAAACATACAAGTTCTAAACAAATGATTTATCTAAAGCCTCAGCAGGACTCCTGACTGAGAATTACTTATATTAATTACCCTCCGAAGTACCAAATAACAAATCTAACAGAAAATTAAGAAGTAAAAGTTTAAGAAAGGATGACAACATTGAGACAGTGGTAAATATCTTTTAAAAAGTGATACTTTGATATTCTATACAAAACGTTAGTTGATTACACTTTAAATTGTTAAAAACTTGGATACGCATAGCTGAAGTCAGGTTTGAATTCAGTGTATCAATTTAACAATATTTTTTAAACACACACAAATGGGCTATTCTCTATGGTATTCCCCATAAAAACATTTTTTTCTAAGTTTACTTATTTTGAGTGAGAGAGAGCATGCATAAGTCAGGGAGGGACAGAGAGAGAGGGAGTCAGTCTCAGGCAGGCTCTACACTGTCATCATGAAGCCCAATGTGGAGCTCGAACTCACAAACTGTAAGATCATGACCTGAGCCAAAACCGAGAGCCAGATGCTTAACTGACTGAACCATCCGGGAGTCCCAAAAACATTTTTCAAGTAAATGCCTTCTTTTCCTTTGTCATTAATAAAACACATTCTCAATTAACCAGAAAAGCAATATATGAATAGTATTTACATGATACAACAAAATACTATTCTTTTAAAAGCTAAAGCAAAAATTTTGTAGTTGTAAAGCATAGGAAAATAAAACCATTTTTTGCCTCTCATGTATTAGTAAAAATTAGTTTAAAAACACATTTTGTTATTCTAGCAATTAATGTTCACATAAGAATATTTAAAACTCAAGTTAATATAGTAACATCCTACTGCTCCCTGAAAATACTGGGATGAAATGACACATTTTAAAACTACAAACACTTAAAGAAAATGAAAAAGCCTGCTGCATTTTTCCAAAGTAATTGTGAATGTTGACCCTTCTAACTAAATTGTACCTTGTCTCATTACACTGTTTAGTTTTTACATCCCCTATAATTTCAAGTATTATTTCATCACTACCCTGATAATATAATACTTGGAATGAAATTTCTATCTGAATTTGTTATAAGGTCCACATTCTTACAAGATGAAATGTTCAAATGCTTTGTTCTTTAGCTAAAGTCACAAAGCGATTCCTTTGACAAGGAATAAATATATTGATATCCTAAAACTGAACGGCTGGACTAGAAAGTGTGTAGAAAGACTTCCTTTTAGTTTTGGTTCCTTTAAATATTAAAACATTACGGGAAAAAATTGTCTTCAAGGAAATAAGCTGAAGGGATGAATTTCTTCAAGCAATTCCATGTTTAAGAAAAATCTATTTTACCTATAAATAACCTATTTTCTTTGCCTACTTGCCTCAACAGAAAACATTTTCCCCAAAAGTGTTCAATGTAACACTCTTACATGGAAGAAGGATTAAAATTAAGTATAAACCCATCTCCTATGAAAGAATAATGTAGTAAACTAGTGGTCACCATTTTAAAATCACCTAAGAAAATGCTGACAGAAAAAAAAAAGCAGGGCTTGCCTGAACAGAGTTGGAACTCAATATTTGTTGACGAAAGGAATTTAGTGTTGAGAACTTTCTGGTAGGAATAAAATGAAAGTTGGAATAGCAACTTGTCCCTCTCAGATTACTTAAGTATATGTTCTGTAATAAGAAAAAAACATTAAACTAAGGCAAATATAAAATGATTCCATTTTATATTAAAATAAACTTGTATTTCAACATAAATACAAAGCAATTGCTAAAGCAATAAACCTAATTATGAACTTCCTGCCTTTTCCCCAAAATGATTGCATCATAGTACATTTGCTTTTCAAAAGTTAAATGATTTCTGATTCACATTAGATGACTAATAAGGGTTTTTGGGCCATTCACTTAAATGAGTGTATACACAAAGCTATATTATGGGAACAAAAGTAAGACTACTTGATGGTCCCAGAAAAATCTACTCCTTCTGTTTTGAAAACGGATATCTAATTTGAATAATTGAGATTATTTTTCTTTCCTTTGCCCTGAAGGAAAGAACATTCTCAGTTCCCGTTTTGTAGCTGGCACCCGTAAACTCAATCTTGGTTAATTTCCAAAAGCACATATGTTATAGTAAATCCTCTTTCAATACCAAAAAGTTTTTGCTCCTAGAAATTATTTTACTGGCATACACTCAACATATCAGTATCCCTATACCTGCTAATCCTGGGGAAGCAAGAGTGGTCACGTAAAGGTTCCATTTTAAATCTATAAAAGGTTGAATTATTACTTTAAGTAAGATCCTATCTGCAAAATTTGAGAGTTTAAAATAGTAGCTCTCAATCTACTGAGATTGTGCACATGAGAATCACAGTGAGACAGGGGTATTGACTGTATGTTTTAATATGTGGCAAACTATTAAACCTATTAGCTCTTAATTCATAAAGGATTTTCTTATAAATGAGATAACACTTCAGTCTTTAAAAAGACACAGAAACATATTTTAGCCAATTCAGATGGAAGTCTTCTGACATTCACTGAAGTGTTTTTTTCTAGTAAAAAAAAAAAAAAGTCATCAACTCAAAATGAGCTATGAGAGAATTTGCTTTTTCTTCTTTTAAACAAATGGAGGTAGGGGCGCCTGGGTGGCTTAGTCGGTTAAGGGTCTGACTTTCGCTCAGGTCATGATCTCGCGGTTTGTGGGTTCGAGCCCCGCGTCGGGCTCTGTGCTGACTGCCAGCTCAGAGCCTGGAGCCTGTTTCAGTCTGTGACTCCCTCTCTCTCTGACCCTCCCCTGCTCACGCAGTCTCTCTCTCTCTCTCCTAGAAATAAATAAAACATTAAAAAGAAAAAAAAAAAAAACAAATGGAGGTAAAGCTGAAGAGTGAAGAAAATATTTAAGTTTTCCTACTCTCCTCCTTTAGGGAATGTTCTGCACACTTCTAATATAAATATTAATATTTCCCTGCTAAGAAGGAACTTGAACTTCTAAAAACTTAAATAGGTTAAAAAAAAAAACCCAAAAAACCCAAAAAACCCAGACATTTCATAAGACTAGTGTTTCTATAATAAACCCTCTGATTTAAATGAAAACAAAAGCTTTCCTGCTTTCTTTCATAAATGTGCACTATTATTAATACTATTCTTACTATTGGTTTTATTTAATATTTTAGTATTTGAGTAGCAAAAAAATTACTTCTTAGAATAGTAATATTATAAAACTTTTGTGTTCCCCATTCCCCTTCAAATTAAAGTTTCATTTTAAAACACCTTACTATAAAGTGTCAAGTTTAAAATTCATACTCACTAACCCAGTAATTCTATAACTGTGAACCTATTTGAAGAATATGTTTTTAGGAATTTATGTTCAAGGATGTTTTTTATATAATTAAATTATTTTAACAAAATGGATTAGAGAAACTAACCACTGAAAGTAGGAAACTAACGAACATATTACGATATATAGCTACACAATATACAGTCATTATAAGAAACTGTCACCCGTGGTTGGATAAAGAAGGGGGTGAACAGGTAGGGAAGAGAGTCGAGGAACTTTTCAGTCCTTACACTCTTCATACTTTTTTTTTTTTTTTTTTTTTGAGAGAGAGAGAGACAGAGGGACAGAGTGTGAGCAGGGGAGGAGCAGAGAGAGGGAGACTCAGAATCCGAAGCTGGTTCCAGGCTCTGAGCTGTCAGCACAGAACCTGACGTGGGGCCTGAACTCACAGACTGCAAGATCATGACCTGAGCCGAAGTCAGATGCCTACCCAACTGAGCCACCCAGGTGCCCCTCTTCATACTTTTTTAAACTTTCTGGCCAAACTACAAAAGGGTAGGTAGATTATATATGACCACAACTACATGAAAATGAGTAATGATGAAATTGTGGGTAAATTTATTTCAAAAAATATTTTAACATTATGTGTAGATCACTGTTTTAACTGAAAAAGACAAGGCAATTTTTCTAAGCCTAAATGCCCAGTCTGCTTCTTTGGAAATCCAGATTTTAAGTAAAGGAATAAAGAATAAAATTGAATGCACAGCTGTTTGCTTCTAGGAATACACACAGGCGGAAATAAACAGAGAGAGGCTAATGTCTGTGAGATTGGGCTAACTACTTCATTCCCAGCTGTGTTTTAATTTGTATTACTAAACAGTAACAAACCCCATTTTATGATCGTCAGAAGCTGAGAATTTCCATTTGTACCCAGCAAAAGTTAAAGGCACACTAGAAAATACTTGGACTGTTAGACTCAGTAATTTATTATCTGGTCTATGTTCTAATTTGTACAGCATCAGTTGGATTATTCCGTTGTTAACTCTAATTTAATGGCATTTAAAATCAGAGATGCCTGAGCACTTACAAGTGGCTTAAAATATAAGAAAGATGGGTAAGTTAAAAACCATACCCTGTTTTCCATGGTAAGATAATTAGGTCAATAATAAAGCAAGCCAGTATAGAGTGAGGTCAGTTTATGCCACTGGATCATAACGACAAACAGCCTGTTCTCTACCCTTCAAAAACTTTACAAGATCTCTATGACAGCCACAGAAACCAGTAAAGAAGGGCTATGTTCAGATGGAAGTGAGGCATCTCACTATGGAATACTTTGGAAGGTGAATGTCTTTATCATTATAGCTACTTTACACACTAGTTTTGGTTTTGTTTTCTTACAAACTGAGAACTATAAAGTCCATGAAAGCCCATAACTTTTAAGAAATCAAGAGGGGGGCATTCAAAAATTTACCGAAAACCAGATATTTTTTAAACCATCAATTTTTTAAGGCCATCAGCATAAGATGACTACCTTTATAAGGACGCTGGTTGTAAGAAAATATATGAATTTCCAGCTTAATCTTAGGTTCATGAGCTGCATTAGCTGAAATAGAATTTTTTTTTTTAACGTTTCTATTATTGAGAGACAGAGAAAGACAGAGCATGAGCATGGGAGGGGCAGAGAGAGGGGAAGACACAGAATCTGAAGGAGGCTCCAGGCTCTGAGCTGTCAGCACAGAGCCCGACGAGGGGCTTGAACCTACAAACCGTGATATCATAACCTGAGCCGAACTCCGAGGCTTAAAAAACTGAGCCACTCAGGAGCCCCATTGTTTTGTTTTATTTTGTTTTAAAGCTGGTTGTAAAGACACAATATTGGTTACTTAAAATGATTAATTTATTCCATAGTTGAGTACTACTCCTATCTTCTATTATCTCCTTCTGAATTGGTGACTTTTAAATAATCTGATCCTCTACTATTTGTACTATAGATGAAAATTTTACTGTAAATTTACCAAAACTTAGCTCAATTGCTATAAGATCTTTTAGGGTAGAATGCAGACCCACAATTGCCAACCTACCCCAAGTCTGAATCCTAGCTCTGCCGATTTTCTAAGGCTTAGGTTCCTTGTTTGTAAAGAGAGGAAATGCTTACATAGTGGCAGGTACATGAAATGCTGAACAACTGATGGGGAGGTCTAAATGGTATATGTGGTCAGTGACAAAATGCATCCAAAATACTGAGCTGAGTGTCTGGAACATAGCTATGTGCTCCACAAACACCAGACAGTACATAAAATAAGTAGACAAAAACTTAAAAATAACAAATAAAAGTAGTTTCTAATTCAAATAACTGTCTTCTCAAAATCTTAAAAAAAAAAAGCCCTATTACCATGTTATCCCCTAGCGTTTAGCATTATATCTAGCAAATAACAGATTATATAAATATTTTTACATTCCTAAATAATGACTATCAAAATCAATTATGAAGTTCTAAGAATAATGGTTTGTAGATCTTGCCTGTTTCATCTTTACAGCCCACTGCCTGACAGATACTCAGTTAATTTCATATTTTCTCATTGGATTAAAAAATAAATTTATTTAAACTTTTCAAACTCTTTTTTTTAAGTTTATTTATTTATTTATTGTGAGAGAGAGTGAGTGAGCAAGCAGGACAGGGGCAGAGACAGAGGGAGAGAAAGAATCCCAAGTAGGCTCTGTACACTCTCAGCACAGAGCCCAATGTGAGATCTCATAAACTGTGAGATCATGGCCTGAGCCAAAATCAGGAATCAGGTGTGCCAAATTTTTTAAGCTTTTGATTTGTAATTTTAAACTCACTGCAAAGGGTTTTGTGTTTGGACTATAACATACACAACGGTAAGGGCCAGGTCTGTCTGATTCATTACCATTTTGCAAAAGACAGTCAATATTTAACATATATTGGGGGCTCAAATGTTTGAATAAATGTATGAATTTTTTCATGTTCTATAGAAAGAGTGAAACAAAACCGTAATTCCTAACCAGAGTTCATATCAAACAAATGCATGAAAAGACTATAATGAAAATATTACTGCTGGTTAGCTGTACTTTAATAAGAAAGTCTTGGCTTGGTATACGTCAACTGTATCTCAATAAAGCTAGAAAAAAGAAAAGGAAGTGACAAGTAAAATATGCTGATCATTACGGTAAGGGACCAACAGCAAGCAGTGTTACCATTTTGGATGACAGAAATATTTACTTTAAATGGAATACTGATTTTTTGTGTGCTTTCTTACTAAAACATAAAATTCAGTGTCATATATAGTTTCACCACTAAACCTGAGAAACTCTACACAACCAACTTTCTACACTGCTCTATAAAATAAAAAGCTCCCAATTACTTCTTCTTCTGTTTCACAGAAGTTGCAATGACTGGCTTGGTTCTAGTCCCTAAGGGGGGTAGTAGCAGTGGCAGAGAACCAAAGCAAGAAAATGCTCCTATCTAACCTTTTTGATTCCTCTGCCAATTAAAGAATACACTCCAGGGGAGGCCCCTGCAATACTAACTTTGAGAGATAATTACTGATACAGGAAGCTTCAAAAAGGAAGACTGTAAAATGGAAACTACTTTCTAATACAAATAGTTGTCTCAAAAAAGCAAACAAAAATAACACGTAGATGATAACAATTACCTTCTCTGTACAACCGGGTCTATCTAAGCAAACTTAAAGAAAAGGACCATTCATTCAATGCACACTTTTCAGGAAAGTCCCTGAAGGTAAACAAGATGTTCAATCAGAGATGAGTTACTTTCAGAGAGTCATATGAGTTGTTTCAGGGGTTATTAGGATATTTGGATCAGTAATGTGTTACCATGCTCAGTTTCACAGAAGCCAGAAGTTGTTACTGTTTTCTCCCATGTGTTGCATTCACTATGAAGATTATGAGAAAGTAATTCTATCTCTCATAGAATCTTGTCACCTAAATGAAGACCTTTGCAATCCTGAGCACAGAAGACACAAATTCTAGACAGATTAATATTATATGCCCAACAGAAGATATGAACAGACACTTCTCCAAAGAGGACATCCAGATGGCCAACAGACACATGAAACAATGCTCAGCATCCCTCCTCATCAGGGAAATACAAATCAAAACCACACTGAGATACCAGATCACGCTGGTCAGAGTGACTAAAATGAGCAAATCAGAGGACTCTAGATGCTGGCGGGGATGTGGAGAAACGGGCACCCTCCGACACTGTTGGTGGGAATGTAAACTGGTGCAGCCCCTCTGGAAAACAGTGTGGAGGTTCCTCAAAAAATTAACAATAGAACTCCCCTATTACCCAGGAATAGCACTGCTAGGAATTTCAAGAGATACAGGAGTGCTGACGCATAGGGGCACATGTACCCCAATGTTCATAGCAGCACTCTCAACAATAGCCAGATCATGGAAAGAGCCTAAGTGTCCATCAACTGACAAATGGGTCAAGAAGATGTGGTTTAGCTACACAACGGAACACAACATGGCAATGAGAAAGAATGAAATCTGGCCATGTGTAGCCACATGGATGGAACTCGAGGATGTTATGCTGAGCGAAATAAGTCAGGAAGAGAAGGACAGATACCATATGTTTGCATGTATAGGTGGATTAGGAGGAACTTAACGGAGGACCATGGGGAGGAGAAGGGGGAAAAATAGTTGGGGAGAGGGAGGGAGGCAAACCATGAGAGACTCTTGAATACTGAGAACAAACTGAGGGTTGATGGGGTGGGGGGAGGGGAAAGGGGGTGAAGGGCATGGAGGAGGGCACTTGTGGGGATGAACATGGGGTGTTATTCAGAAACCAACTTGACAATAAACTATTAAAAAAAAATATATACATATATATACACATTATATGCCCAAGATTACGATTCACATCTTTAAACTCTTATCTTCTTTTGCAGAAGAAAATACATTCCATTTGATTCTAAGTCACATTTAAAGTCCTGATATAGGTGATTCTGAAGCTTGTTTAAAAATCTATAGATCATATTAAAAACTGTTCCAGATCAGGAAGATGTCCGACTAAAGGCTAACAGAGTAACACACAAACAGGGCCTGAAGAAAAACCAAGATTTTGGGACTTCATAGGAAAGACTTGCTTTCTCCCATGCCTGCCAGGCCCTCTCTTACTAGATAGAGTTAGGTTCATTATTCAGAAGCATCTAATAAAAGCGTTTTTATTTAATCTCATGATCAAAACAAGTTTGGGACTATAGGGATTTCCTTCTTGCCAGGTAATGTAGCTGATATTATAAAAACACATCTCAGTTACTTTACACAGAGCTTGTGAGGTCTTCCCAGTATGTGACAATGAGCTTTCAGATAAAAACTAAGAGTTCAGACATATATGTTTAAATAATCTATTTAAAGATAGGCAACTGAAGGAAACTGTCAGTGCCACTTTATTCCACCTACACACCCCCAGTAGAATTCCTTCCTTCTTTTCTGGCTCTTCCTTACTGTTTCTCATCCCCTTGCTTCATCTTCCTCCCTAAGCCTCAGTCCTGCCTCTATGAACCCAGAGGTTTAGTCCAATACTGACACTGAAAGAGGTTTCTCACTTTTTCTTTTTTCTTTTTTTGATTTTAAAGAGAGTGTGTGTGAGCGTGGGAGAAAGGCAAAGGGAACGAGAGAATCTTCAGCAGGCTCCACACTACATGCAGAGTACAATGCGGGACTCAATCCCAGGATTCTCAGATTGTGACCTGAGCCAAAGTCAGGAGTCAGAAATGCAAAAGGCTGGACCACCCAGATGCCCCAGAAGTTTCTCACTCTTATCACGCGCTGACTTAACATCAGGGCAAAGCCTGCAATTTCTCTGTACTCACAAGATACAGACCTTAATTACAGAAGGCACTCAGTGTTAGACAGCTAAGGTCTTGATAAAAAATGACATTTTAAGTCAACAGAAAGCTAATATAAATATCAGACTATTAGTAAGAGATTCTAGTTAAGTTTAAAAAACACACAGATCATTCTGCTCCCATCAATGAATACAAACAACAACAAAGCGAAAAGCATTTAATCAGCATATTTAACTATGCCAACCACACAAAAAACAATCACTAATCTTCTGTGGAATTACTTCTTCCAAAATTATGCAGACCTGTTTGCAGGCATTTTCTCTAATAACTTCTTACTGAATTTGTGGTACATGCTGAACAGGTCTCTTATAAGTCAACTACTAACGTGAAAATTTATTGTCTACTGCTATCTAAATATTTGAGGTCTATACAATGTAAGAGTATAGATTATCTTCTTAAAGAAACAAAAAGAGAATGAAGCATAAAATAGGAAAGCACAAAAATACACCATAGACAATTTTAAATATACCAGTGATCACAAGAAATATAAGTTGACTAATTTTCTAAATGAAAAAAAAAATTTCAAACTAGATAATAATCTGTATACTATTTAAAAGAGATATACAAAAGATAGATGGATAAACAAAGGTGTTCTTTTCTTTTTTAACAATAAAAGAGTAGAAAGTTATATTAGGCAAGTACTAGATAAAAGAAAGCTGGAATGATTTATTAAAATCAGACAAAATAGGCAAGGCCTTGAGTATAAAGGGAGATCAAAGTCTCTTTCTAATGATAAATCTCTTTCTAATGATAAAATGCTGAATTAATTCTGATGACACATTCTGCACTTTTTCAAATATTAAAGGGGGCGCCTGGGTGGCTCAGTCAGTTAACCATCCAACTTCAGCTCAAGTCATGATCTCATGGTTCATGAGTTTGAGCCCTGTGTCGGGCTCTGTGCTGACAGCTCAGAGCCTGAAGCCTGCTTCAGATTCAGTGTCTCTTTCTCTCGTGGTCCCTCCCTTGCTCATGCTGTGTCTCTCAAACATAAATAAACATTAAAATTTTTTTTTAATTCAAAAGACATAACTTCATAGAGAAAATGAAAAATCACCATAACAACAAAAAATTATAACCCTCCCCCAAATTATAACAATACCTTCCTCAGTAACTAATTCCAATCCCATGTAAATAAACTCTCAGAACATAAAAAAGTGGAATATCCTCCAATCCACATTTTGGGGCAAGAATAACCTTGATATTAAAGGCAGACAATGACAGTACAAGAGAAAGAAATTATATGGTAATTTCATTTATTACCATAAATGTCAAAGTCCTAAACAAAATATCAACAAACCCAGTAGAGCAATGTATAAAATAGAAAGTACATCATGACCAAGACAGGTTTATCCAAGAATGCAAGGTTGGTTTACCATTAACAAGTGTATTACATAATTCACAGCAATCCACTAAATTAGCAAATTTAAGAAGTCATTTCAAAAATAAAGAAAATTTTACAAAGACATTTCAATGGATGTAGAAATATATTCAATAAAATTCAATACTCACTCACTCATTATATTAAAGCTCTTAGCCAAGTGGACTAGCAGAGAATTTTCTTACCTTGGAAGGGACACCTTCTTTCATTAAATATTATTCTTATTTATTATTGGTACAGTCAGAAGCAGTTACTTTTAAGTCAGAAAGGTAATTGCTTCTATTTATCACTGTACAAGACAGAAGTACTAGCCAGCAATACAAAGAAATGCAGGAACTAAAATGGAAAAAAATAAGAAGGACTGGAAAGAGGGAAAAATCCCTATCATAAGCTATAGAAGACTGCTAAAAATTACACTAAAATTAAGAATTATGTTCATTAAAAGAGCCCTTAAAGAAAATTAAGGCAAGTTACAAACTTGAAGAACAGATTTGCAAAAGATGATTATCCATAATTAATAAGTATAAAAATTATAAATACCCTAAGAAAAGATGCCAAGTAAAGCAAGCATATATATATATACACACACACCTATATATAGGTATATCACAGAGGAAGAGATACTAATACACTATGGACCTATATATAGGTATATCACAGAGAAAGAGATACTAATACACTATGGACCTAATAAAAGGTGCTAAATTTTATTAATCTGGAAAATCCAAAGTAAAAGCCACAATAAGAATATATCTAACACCAGATTGTGAAAAACGTGCAACCAGGCAATATCAAGTGCTGACAAAGATATAAAACAACAAGAAAGATCCCATCTACTGCTGGAGGAAGCTTAATAGTACAGTCACTTCAGAAAATAAAAGTATTCAAAAGTTGAAATGCACCTACCTTACAACCTCAATTATACTTCTACTTCTAGAAAATCTCATGCACATGCACATCAGGAGACATACAATAATGTTCACATAATAGCCATAAAATAGGAGGCAAATGTTCACTAATGGTAAATGGTTAAACTGTAGTATAATCATACAGTAAGATACTATAGTCATCAAATTAAACCACATCAACTTTGGATATATCTCCTCAAAAAACTGTGTTGAACAAAATTAACAAATCACACAAGAATAACTTCACCACTGTGAAGTTAAAAAAGAAGAAAAAGCAACAGGGGAAATTAAACCATGTGTTGTACATGGACTCAGACATATGTGGTAAAATTTAAGAAAACCATGAGAATGTTATAAACACAAATCAAGATGGTGGCTGTCTCCGAGGTGGGGACACAGAAGACACAGGGATGGGATCAAGGAGGGGAAAGTGGCAGCTTCAAAGATCCAAGACATGATCTATATCTAAAGCTGAGTATCATGTGCATAAGTATTATGTGTGTATTATCTGACAAATATTCATTTGGCATGTATTAAGTTTTTTGTAATGAAATAAAACACATACCTAAAAAAAGCTTGGGGCTCCTGGGTGGCTCAGTTGGTTAAGCGTCCGACTTTGGCTAAGGTCATGATCTCACAGTTCGTGGGTTCAAGCCCCGCATCGGGCTCTGTGCTGACTGCCAGCTCAGAGCCTGGAGCCTGTCTTAGGATTCTGTGTCTACCTCTCTCTCTGACCCTCCCCCGCTTGTGCGTGCTCTCTTTCTCTCTCTCTAAAAATAAATAAAAAAACAACATAAAAAAAGGCTTAAAAATTCTTAGCATCAGATTTAAGTAGAAGTAAAATAACTGATCTAGCAAAATACATAATTGTAGTTAGACTATTACTAACTGCACACAACAAACTAGATGAGCAGTTAAATGACATCGATTTTAACCTGCCTTGCTTCTTTCAATGGCAAAGGGTTAAAGGCAACAAAGTAATTACTATTAATTATGTTAAACAGTCCCTATTTATAAGCTTATAATCAAATACCTTTCCTAAAATTATTTCTTAGTGGTTCCAGGAATTTATAAAATCTTCCACTGTTGTCATTCCTACTTTGTTTTCTATTAGGTAACTTTGTGGTTTAAAGATTTTGAAATTTTGCTCTGGTTCACCATACAATTTGAACTTCCAAAGTGACTAAGAGCAAAAAGAAGAGATTAAATATTTACATTTAGAACATCTACTTCTGCTAATACCAATACAAAAAATTTATGACCAAAAAATAGAAAATACTAATTTGAAAATCCTGATCTCTGGATTTTAGTAGATAAACAGTACTACATAAATTAATAAATCACTGCCCTCTAGTATTTGCATATATCATTCATGTTTCACGTTTTTAAATACATTTGAAAAATATAATTTCTTATTTAAAAAGATTTTTAAGACATTCTGAAAAACCTACAACGAAAAGACTGCAACTATTTAATGAGTATATGTCTGCTTAGTATGTAAGCTCCTAAAAGTTCAAAATATGTCTACCTAAATCCCATTCACAGAGGCAGGGGCCAGAAATTCCTGGGCGGACCATCACCCTGGGTCAATGAAAAATGGCCTCTGTTCATTAGTCCCAGGATCACTTTTGTCAGACTCTCCTGAAACTAAATCCATCAAGCCCTTTGAAGCACAGGTCCATACCATCCCCATTCCCTTCTCAACCCATCCCCTGACCAAGCATTAGCCCTACAAGGTTTTGTTCCTCCTGTCCCTGACTTAGCCTCCACTCCACCTTTACTCTGTAAACTAAACTACCTACTACCTATGGAAGTGATGCTCCCTAATTAGAATACTTCCCTGTACCCTCAACCTTTTCTCAAAGCAATACCCCAATATGCTGGCTGTCAAGGGCTTTCCCCTGAGGACATCAGCTGTACCGCTGCACACTCTCAAAACAGCAGCTGTTCAGTTCCTACCCCAAAGGTCCTTCAACCACCTGAGCCATTCATTCATGCCCATTACCTGGCATCAACACAGCCCCTAACTTCCCAGAATGCATGTTTAACTACTTTCCCTCTGTGGATTCTCTGGTCTTGAGGGAATCTCTATTCCAGTCCACCAGATTCTTACTCAACCTTCTTCCTTCCCAGCCTGAAGTCCAAGGATTTAACATTTCAACAAATTTATCACACCCTAAATTCTCCTGCTCATCTGCCTTCCATTGCGTTCATGAAAAACACTCTCTGGTGCCAACTATTTATTTTCTCTGAGCTCTAACTGCCCATGAGCCTCCCTCAGGACTGCATAAATACTTAATGAGTGTCTGAGTGTCTACAATGTACCAGAGACAAAGCGTCTAACACTCTTATCACAAAATTTTCATTAAGACCATTCAACAAATGGGGCAGTTGGGTGGCTCAGTCGGTTGAGTGTCTGACTTTGGCTCAGGTCATAATCTCACGGTTCATGGGTTTGAGCCCTGCATCGGGCTTGCTGCTGTCAGTGTGGAGCCCACGTGGATCCTCTGCCCACCCCCACCCCTCCCTATTCTCTCTCGAAAAAAAAAAATAAACAGTAAAAAAAAAAAACAAACCTGTTCACCAAATATTTACTGAGCATCTCCTAAGAAGAGAAAGCCACTATCTTAAGCTCATTATCAGTAGTGAACAGGTCAGAAGAGGTTACTGCTCTTCCAAAGCTTACATCCTAGTGGGGGGAAGACAAACCACAAAAAAAGTAAATGACAAGAACTTGAGCCAGTGCTAGGTGCCATGAGGAAAATAAAACATGTTAACAGGACAGCAAGTGCCTGATCAGTTTTAGGTAGGGGCAGGATAGAGGAGGGAAGGTCTTCTATTTGAAAGAAACACACTGAAACCTATAATATCTTCTCCACCACAACTCTATGCAACAAAAGCACTAGGGCCCACTCTGAACCTTAAACAGACATAGCCCCAGGGAGATTACCAAACCAACTAAACACATCATCAAAAGAAAAAAAAAAAAGTAACCCTACTTTACAGGAGCTAGGAACTAACAGATTTAATAAAGAAGAGAATCTCACACACATCCATTTAATGTTCTATATAATGAAAGAAGTACATGATCAGCAGTGTGGCCATGATCAAGTGTAATCCCTTATTTGAGACTAAGAAACCATAAACTTCAGCAATTTTTTTGACATGTGTGCTATATGCACTACAGAAACGTTCCAGTTCTCTCCTCCCACCCTCCCCTACCCCCATATCCACAACCTCTGTCATGTGAGTTTCTAACTGCTCCCTCAAAAGATGGGTGTCTCTTTCTCCACTCCTTGAATCTGAGCTGGACGTGTGACTTTCTTTGGCCAGAAGAAAGCAGTGGAAGTGACGTTCTCCCAGGACTGAGCCCAGGCCTCAAGAAACCTAAAACACTTCTGCTTGCTCACGTGGAATTTGCCTTCATCACAAGAGCAAGCCTGGACAAGGCTCCTGGGGGATGAGCGATCATGTGAAAGACAGTCCAGTCATTCCCACCATCCCAGACAAGGGCCATCCTAGACCAGCCAAGATCAGCAACTTTCCTACCTGACCCACAGCTAATCTGAAGACATGAGCAAACCCAACAGAAACTAGATGAATTACCAGCCAACACAGGGATGTGTGCAAAATAACACACAGTCACTGTTTTAAGCCACTGAATTTTTAAATGGTTTGCTATACAGCAGTAACTGATAACAGCAAGATTAATTAAACACTATTTGATTCAGATAATCTATTACATTTCTATTTTCATACTTTTGAGGAATTACAGCCAAAAATTATTAAATATTTTAATTTTAGGATTTTCTGCCATGAGGCTTTAAAAGTAAGCTAGGCAAGAGCTTTTATATACAGAACGGATTTAAAACCTCATCAAAGGATTTTATTTCTCCCACCAATAAAACTGCTTGTTTTCAATTAGTGTTTTTTGGGAGTTGTTTTGTTTTATTTTTGTTTTTTGGGAGGGGAGAGGGTTGCAGCTCCACTGAGAAAGGAATAGCAGCTGAACTGAAAATCACTCATATTAGAATAGCAGGGCTGACTTGAGACTGTAAATTTCTGGATTATTAACTAAAGGTTCAAAATGACCTGAAAGTTCTCAGTAAAAGAAAAAAATAAGTAGTTGATTTCTTTGTCCTTTTATCATTCTTTTCTAAAATACAGAAATTTCTCAGTGTGAATGGTTTCTGAGCAATGCATCTATTGTTCAGTAAGGATTTCATTTCTCGTTTGCCCACTGTCTCTTACCTCCTCCGACTAAGTTTTGGAAAATAGATATAGTGAGATACGTTCCACCCCGACCCCCTTCCCATGCATCTGGGTAAGCATAAAAGGTTTAGTGACCTGAAATGGACGAGGCCGTCCTGCTTTCTACCCTGTGGGGTTGTTCTGAGAATCCAATGAGAGCGAGGGAGAGGAGAGTGTTTAGAAGGAAGGTGACCTCTCCTGGCTCACCGCCCACAGTTCTCAGTCCCAGCCTACTTCAGTCACTCCTGGTCATGGCGTGGCCTGTGCCGGTCAGCATTACGTGCCTGGGAGCGCCTGTTTTCCAGCACCTTTGCTGAGCCTGAGTATTAATACATTTTAAATATTTCAAACCTATATATTTGCACAGCTGTGATCTCAACTTTTTAATCCCTTTTTATTAATGACAAGGGTTTCGGTTCTTCTCCATCCTTCATATACCCTCTTCTACAGATAATTTATTCTACGGCTACATTCATTTTTCCAAAAAAAATTATAAAATATATTTTTTTAAAACAGCAACATCTACCTTCAAAGTGCCTTTTCATAGTAACTCCTGGGCATACTATATTATATATTGCCTTTAGCATTCTCTCCTTTCAATTCAGTTCCACTTGCCTACAGAGGAGTCCCTAATGTTATGATGCCTTAAACTCTTCATTACCCTGGAGAATATATTCAAGCCAGGTTATCTGCAGCCCTGGACAAGAGTTACTTTACTCTTTAAAGCAAGTCTTTCTTAGTGGCACCAAGCAATTCAGAAATAAACTGATTTCTAATTCCTTTCTTTTATTATTTCTTTAAAGTTTTATTTATTTCTGAGAGAGACAGAGAGAGACAGCATGAGCAGAGGAGGGTCAGAAAGAGAGGGAGACACAGAATCTGAAGCAGGCTCCAGGCTCTGAGCTAGCTGTCAGCACAGAGCCCAGTGCAGGGCTCGAACCCATGAACCGTGAGATCATGATCTGAGCCAAAGTGGGACGCTTAACTGACTGAGCCACCCAGGCACCCCTGATTTCTAATTCGTAAATCACAGGGCTTTCTTAGGTAGAAAGCAGCATTTTAAATACCAAATATAGTGATGTGCCTGGGTGGCTCAGTCTGCTAAGTGTCTGATTTCGGCTCAGGTCATGATCCCATGGTTGGTAAGTTAGAGCCCCACATCAGGCTCTCTGCTGTCAGTGCAAAGCCCACTTCAGAACTTTTCCCTGTGTCTCTCTGTCCATTCCCCTCCTTCTCTCTCAAAAAACTGAAGAAACATTTTAAAAAATTAAATTAAAAAAAACCCAAACATGTATATTACTGAATATATACTACACTATCACTAACACTTGCTATTGCACACAACAGTCACAAAGTGTTAGTGAAGTTCCTACTTCAAGAGGTCTAAAATCTACATGGGATAAAGCCTTAAAGCAATGTTTCTGAACCATGAGTAGGCTTGACTCTTAAGTTGTTTTCCAGCATAAATAACATTGGAACGAATTATTTTTTTACTCAATGTAATGAACTTGCAAAACAAATACTCATGTGAATTAAAATCTGAAAAATACACAGGTATTTCATACCTACACCATGTTTTACAGTCTGTTTATATAAATTAACTCATAACACTGTAAGCTTATATAATAGGCAAGAAGAAACTGGTATGTAACAGGATTAAGACATGTTCTCAAAGTGATATGGTTAATAGAAGTAGTCGGGCCAATGTCTGACCCATGGCTACTTTCTACTTTACTAGATTACTCAGTGCCCATAGACTTACCAATTATGCACACTGTGATACAGAGATAATAGCGTATTCCTCTTGGCAAATCTAAATGGCTGATAAAGGGCCTAAATCACAGTTCTGAACTCATGGTTTTCTAGGTGGATGCACACAAGACTATCCATTGTGCTGTGGGAAACCATATTTAGCACTCGTATGTACATGAATTGTTAAATCATGAAAAAATAAGAAAAAGTAAGCTTTACTAATATGTAAGCCATGAAATGACAGCAATACATGTACATAATTTATAAATACACATACAATGGGGGAGTATAATCAAAAACTTTTTACCTGTAGGGTTACAAAACCAATAATACTTTGGAGATCTCTACTAAGCTAACTGGCTCAGGCATCGAAAATACAAATCTATGACAGAAGAGAAAACAGAAAATATATGGAAGAGACAATTCACAGAAGACATTCAAACTGCCAACAAATAGAAAAAAAGATGCCAAGCAGAGCTAAAACCAGTAACATGCAAATTCAAAGATACCATTTCTGTCCATTAGATTAGCCAAAACTTAAGTCTGGGAATACCAAGTGCTGGCAAGAATACAAGAGAGGATAACTCCAAACACTGCCTGGCTCAAGGATAAAATGGTAAAGATTTTTTGGAAGACAGCTGGACTCAGTGTAAACCACAAATAGTAAAACCATTAATCTGAAGGTGACAATCAAATGGTTCCAATCCAACTCCAATTCCCAAACGAATTCAGGAACTGAATGCACTGTGATCTGGGGCTTTCTGATTCATTATGCAGTCCGTTTTGTACAATGGGTCGTTTTTATCACTTTTCTATTCTCTTCTCTTTTTTTTTTTGTCACTCCATGGTCTTAGTGAGAAATAATGTTTTCCATTAATCTTATAAATATGCATTTTAATAATGTCAATATTTTTAGACCCCATGTATGGCGGATAGCAGGATTTTACTATATTTACCAAAAGCTAAAATACACATATGGCAAACATTTTCTAAAAATATTTGCAAATGACCACAAAATTTATGTATGTTCACTATACACTTTTAGAAATTGGAAAAAAAAAATTTGGACCCATATGTCCAACAATATGGGTATGGCGAAATAATCAAAGCATATTTTGTAGCTACTGAAACTGACTTATAACTACTAATATGAAAAGACAGAAGATATTAAATAAAAACTATATTCAGCATAATCGCATTTTTAAGTACAATCTTAATTTTGTTTACACACACACATGCACGTGAATGCAAAGAAAAGACAATATAGTATGAAATAATCGTATTTTTAAGTCTCCCTTTGAATGCAGTGTTATAGTGCCTACTCAAAAATACTGCCACTGATAATTACATGTTTAAATCACAAGAGTTGATCCAAAGGTCAAGTTGACAACTCAGTCAAGCACTTAAAACTCTCTCCACATAAACACACATGCAAATGTGAGACTATGTATATAATACACATGCATGGGTGAGACTATCATTGATATCTTATTCTACACCAACTATATTAATTGTCAGCATGAAAACAGGATGAACAAAAGCTTAAGACTCATTGGACTCAAGTACTCAAATATTTTTAAACTATTTGGGCTTATATACAAGCTCATGAATTGCTTTCATTTTGTAGGTTTGTGGTTTTATGATATACGTTCACAGACATTAAAGAATGGTAAATACAACCAGTATACCCACCTCCTCATTTAAGCCCTTACAAACATCACTAGCTCATCACAATATGCTTTCCTACTGATCCAGAAGCTGGCCTCCAAATTGTTCTGAATACAGTGCTCTAAAACTGCTATTGCTAAGCAATTAGAGTTGCAACTTATATACCATCTCTAGTATTCACAGGCTTGTATAGGCCTCTCCCACTTTTGATTTTGGCCTTAGTTTGTGACTTGCTTTGACCAACGGGACATGAGCAAATATAATGTAAGCAAAGGACTTGTAAGTGCTTTGTGCACTAGGGTTTGTCCACTTGGAATGTTCCCCTTTAGAAGCCTGCTGCCATGTTATAAAGAAAACTGTAGACAGACCATAAAGTGATGAGAGGCTATGAGGCAAGAGACACTGGATATTCCAGCCGCAGCCAACTTCCAGCTGAATGTATCTACATGAATACTCAGTTATACTACAAAGAACAACAGAGGAATGGCCTAGCTGAGCCCAGTCAACCCAAAGAAAGGGAAGAAACTATAAATCATTATTGTTTTAAAACACTAAGATTTGGAGTAGTCGATTATGTGACAACACGTAACTGGAAGACTAATCCCTGTTCTAAACCATCTGCAGCACTAACAATCCATGTAGATTCTCTACCAGTTACCTTTACCTGTCCAACCAAGAGTGTCTATTGCAGGCATGGAGAAATGGGGGCACTCTGAAATACTCTCATATACTGCAAGAGAGAACATAAATGTGTAAAATCTTCTAGAGAGCAATTTGGCAAAATGTTAAGGTACTGAACCTTTTAAAAAGGTCATGTCCTTTCCAAATAATTCCAAGTCTAGGAAATATATATGCATTATAAGAATGTTACATAGAACTTTCTCACAGCAAAAAAGTAGAAAACATAGCCATCTAAAAATAGAGAAATGTTTAAACAATTATATGTTTACAAGAGAGAACATCACAGTTATTTAAAAATCTTCTAACGAATACATAACATAGGAACACACAATATAACTAATGAAAATAGTATTCAACACAATATTAGCAATAAGACCCAAAACTTAAAAAAAATATGTATGTATGTATGCATGTGTACTGAAATATTAACACATTTTCTTGGCACAACAGGATTGGGTGATTTTTTATTTTCTCCATAATCTTTAGTATTTTCCAAATGTTTTTATAACAAAAATCTGTAACTTCTATAATCAGGAAAAAAAAACATTTTAAAAAAGGTTGGGAAGTTCTGACTTCCTCACTCTGCCCTTCCCCTGCTGGCGCACACTCGCATGCACATGTTCTCTCTCTCTAAAATGAACATGAAAAAAAGTTTAAAAACACGGGTTGAGAGAAAAGCACACACATTAAGTACAGAGTCTTACTTGATTTGGAATCATTCTCTGATCATTCTTTAGTGAATTATTTTATTTTTTGAGAGAGTGCATGCATGTGAGCAAGAAAGGAGAGGGAGAAAATCTTAAGCAGGCTCCATACCCAGCGCAGAGCCGCACAAGAGGCTCCATCTCCAGACTGTGAGATCATGACCTGAGCCAAAATGAGATTTGGACACCCAACCGACTGAGCAACCCAGGGACCCCTAGTGAATTATTTTAAATGGCATCATTATTACAATGCATCTATATTCTGGGAGAAAACAAATTTTTCAAAATAAATGAAGAACAGCAGCGCCTGGGTAGCTCAGTTGGTTGAGCATCCGTCTTCAGCTTGGATCATGATCTCGCGGGTTGTGGGTTTGAGCCCCACACTGGGCTCTGGGCTGATGGCTTAGAGCCTGGAGCCTGCTTCAGATTCTCTCAGTCTCTCCCTGCCCCTCCCCCACGCGCTTGCGCGTGCTCTCTCTCACTCAAATATAAATAAACATTAAAAAAGTTAAAAAAAATAAATGCAGTACAAAAGATTAATTTTCAACAGATTAAAAAAAACTGACTAAATTTAACATGCTACTTTCCCTCTATCATTGTTTTGTACTATGAAGCTGAGCAAGGAATTCATTTCAAGACTCTGCTCTAGTGTTCTACTTCACTGTGTTTTAAATTTTAGTTTGAACAGCTTTATAAATATTTAATAAAATGGGTATTATATGCACCTTCAACCAAGTTTAGCAAAAGCTGCTGGAATGAACTCAGTGTGAAGACTAAAACTATTTTTCATCTCAGAGGCGAATTCTTTTTTTAAGACCATGCCTATCTAAAAAAATAATGTGTAAAGAATCTCTTTTGGAAATGATAAGAAACAGGAGGCATGTAGCAAGTTTTGGTAGCATTACTCAAGCACTGATACTATTTGGCAATTAGTGTCAGAATCGGTCAGTAACTTCAGAAGAACCTGAGGGCATCACTGGCCTACACAGCAGGGTGGAGTTTTGATCACACTGGGGGTCTACTGCTACTTGTACTAAATCAAAGTTGATTTCCTCCATCTCCTTTGCTCTCGACAGCCAGTGTAAGATTGATTTCTACAGTTTCTTCCTCAGAATTCAACACTTCCACTCCATTCTCCCAGGTCTAGGCCTGACCCATCCTGCTTTCCTTCTCAATACTCACTCTGCAAGGTACTGTACAAAGCTTCCTTAAAGATCAGTGATACTATCACCTCTTGGAATTCGGCAGATGTTCAGGTTCACCATCTTCCCAGCCCTGAGCACTCTGTACTATATTATAAGGGAGGAGCAGCAGATCTCTGATCTTGTAGTCTTTCACACCCTTGTTTCCTATGGTGAACTGAACCTTTCTCTCCAATCACATGGTTTCTGGAAGGCTTGCCAAGTAATTTTGGCTGCAGCCAAGGACAGAAAATTGCTGATGTCCAGAGGGTCAGTCTTTGCTGTGATTCAAGGTGGTCAAAGTCCTGTCCAAGACTGTTCTGAGTATGAAAAAGAAGCCTTCCCTTTCGGACTTAAAAACTAAAAGGGTATTATCTGGGGTTCAAGCATAATTTTTCTGATTAAATGGAAAGAAGCTTTTGAAAGTGAAAAAGATAAGAGCCCTGAAGAACTCATTTGTATCACTCCTGGAATTAATGAGGAAAAACCATTTTGTTTTGGCTTATACCATTGGCTTTGGGTCACTGACATTTGCCACAATAAAAATTCTGACTGGATGACAAGTAAGAAGCAGAAAAATGCCCTGGGATGTTCAGATTTTGGTAAAAACTTTCATTTTTTATAATCTGCACTAGGTCTTCATTTCAAACATCTAACTGCCTATTATGTGGCAGGTGCGGAAAACATAAAGATTATCACGACTTCAAAGAATTAAGTGTTTCTGAAGTCGCTGGCCACTTTAGAGAATAATTCCCCAACAGCTCAGAGGCTACTCCTAAGTGGCCACACAGTTCCCCAGCTGGATCTAAAACTTCTATCACCTGTACCTCATGAGTACTACTTCCTATTTCTCTCAGGTTTCTATAGGACCCACTGATTTCAGAGTGTTAAAGACTGGTCTACATTCGCTTTACTCATGTTATTCACAACGGTATAGACTTCAGGGTCTCCCTTGCGCTCTAGAAGCCACAGCAACGCGATGTGAAAGTTCCTAAATGGAAATGTCATGGGCAGTGGTAAGGTCTGGATTTCAGCTGTCTCCCGAGAGGACTCTCAGATCCCTGCATTCTCTTGGCTTACGCATGGGATCAGGCCTCTAAGAAGATCCTCTCTGCCTCACAAAGAATCACATACACCAAACTTGAGAAACAGAGGATTTACTAATTCATACTGGATAGATAAACGTCACATGGAGAGAATATTTAAATTTCACATGGAGGCAAATTTTAAGGTTTCTGAATAAGCATGGAGTTAAGTTGGCTGTCATCAAAATTCATTCAGTCAACAATGAGAAAAGCTTAGGTTGAGGGACTAAAAAGACAGCAACGAACAAGACTGCTTCTCATGAATCTTACCTACCATACATCCACAGGGTGACCAAGCAGGCATTTAAAATTCTAACATGTACTTTTTAAATATATTGTTTCTGAAATAAGGACGGAATGGTTTCTTCAATATGGTCATGGCGCTCCCTTTCCCCCAGAAAAGCTGCTATTAAATTAACAGTAACTGATAATCAGGCAGCTTGAAAGAAACGCAGTAATTACACATTCAATATTTAAGCATAATCTTGTTAAATGCTAAGAAGGAAGACTATACGGAGAAAATCTGATGGGGAACAGAACTTACTCTGGAAGGGCTCTGTGAGCTCTCCCAAATCTCCTCACGCAGCAGAGTGACTCTTTCAGAAGGTAAAGCCGGATCATGTGCTTGCTCTACTCAGCCTGCAGTGGTTCCCTATTTCCCTAAGTAACAGCCAATTACACCAACCAATGAGGCCCTAAAGAGTCCAAGCCATTACTTCCTTGGTTTCAGCGTTCTTCCCACACTCATTCTTCATCATTCCTCTCCTGATGGCCAGACCCTGTCCTATTTTTGTCTTATAGCATTTTCACATTATCACGTACTCTAAAACTGACTTATTTACCCATGCTTACTTTGTCTGACGTTCTGTCTCCCACCCCCACCCAGCTCCCCAGAAGGATAGTATTCTGGTCTATTTTGTTTAGTGATCACTAAGACACATTTAGGAGCTTAAAATGTGTTGAAGAGCATCGCAAGAAAGAACGTATCCATGAACAAGTGACTGGAAGACCCTGTCACTGGGACTAAACTAATAATCAAAACGAGCTGCTGAAGTCTTGCTCTCTACTATAGCATGGAGGGTAACCCTCCGCAGTTTTCCTCCTTCTACTCAAGTTCTATGCCACACCAATCCACCACCCCAAGTCTTCAGAAGGGGCAAAACCTCCACGTTACAGTCCAGTCTCAAGCCCAAGATGCTATCTTATTCTTCATTTTTCAGATGATCTTGTGCTGCTTTGTTCTGATCCACTCTGAGAATTTCACTGCTGAACTTCCGGAGGCAGGCTTATTTCTCTCATTTGTGAGAAACTCCTCTTCCAGTAACCCTCATATCGGGCCAAGTCCACTCCATGTATCTGGTCAAAGCATGATGTACACTTCACAGAATGTATCACCATCTACAAGTACATATTTGTGATTATTTTATTATGCCCTCTCCCACAAAATAACTGTATGCTCCTTACAAGCAAGGTCCATGTCTGTCCTTCACAAAGCCTACAGCATCTGGCACACAGTAAATACCCAGGGAGTATTTGTTGAATGAACAACTGGATAGATGTCTATGACATTTCCGGCTTGGATTTATACACATATATAGCTTACTAGGTAGCTGGAATAGGGGTTTTTGGGGAGAGAGGGTTGTGTTTCTTGTCTGTGAAGGAGAAATAGAAGATAATGTTGGGAATTCTTTGGAAAAGCCAATTTTGGCCACCTAAAATGCTATGTCCTCTCAAGCAGCTAAAAGACCAAACCATGATTAACACTTCCACCGAGAGCTTCCCCCCACCACCTACTCCCTTATTCCAGTCAGGGGTACGAATCATTCTTGTAGCCACTCAGACACAAAGCGCTTGAGTGGCTTCTGACCTCTTTCTCTAGCCTCCGAGCTCAGCAAGAGTCCTAGAGCATGTCAACTCCTCTTTAATATCTTTGATCGATGGCCTTCCTCCTTTCCATTCCTGCTACTACTAACTTGGTTTAAGCAACTAACTCACAGATTATTACAGCAACAGATCCAAAACTTGGTCTCCTTGATTCCAGGTTTGCCCCTTTCTAATCCATCTGCCAATATTAAATCTCCCTTAAAACCTTCATTCTACACTATTAATGCTATACCAAAAAATACCTGCCATGGCAAGCTAGAAAATAAAAATCTCAGCCTGCCATTCAAAGACCGGACACAATACAGCTCCATACAGTATCCTGGCATGTTAATTAACACCACTTATCAGCATGGTAGTTATCATTAGACATCACACACATTATACATGGTTCCCACTCTCATGAATTTACCCTATCAGTCATTTATATCAACCCATCTGAATTCCATCCATACCCTCAGGTCTATATGTAACTTTTCACATTTGACCCCAATTTATACATATCTATTATAGAAAAATTAAAAAGTCACAGGAAGGGTGCATTTATCAACAAATGCTAAGAAACACTTTATCTATCACAGACAAATAAAGGTGGCTATACAGGGATGTATACATCTGGTCAGAGTCCAGGGCCTCCAATTCTCACTCCTCTAACTAACTTTGTATTTTTCTACTCTCCCTGTCTTTTCCCTTCCTAAAGATACACCAGACTTTTGAGAAAAAGAAAAAACAAAGAAATCTACCCACATTAAGGGAACCCCAAAAGGGTTCTCAAAATGCACCTGAGTTATGAGGAAGCCTCTTAATCTGTCCTAATTAACTCCTTCAAAGACTGGAAGCCAACATTATTAACATCAACACCACTTTTAGAGACTGACTGGATGCTAGGGATTAACTACCCACAGAAACTATAAAGACACACTGAGCAGGCCTGGTCCTGGGGCTAAAAAGGAGGAGAATGGGATTCCACGATAAAATTCATTAAGACTGGAAGTCTGGTGTCCCAATCTTGGAACTCTAAATGCATTTCGTCACTGAAACTTTCCTAATTGTGGAAACAGAACACTCTACTTTTCCTTTAAGACGGAACTATTTTAATTTTTTTAAAATGTTTATTTTGAGAGAGCGAGCACTCACACACAAGTGGGGGAGGGGCAGAGAAAGAGAGAGAGAGAGAGAGAGAGAGAGAGAGAGAGAGAGGAGCCCAAGTAGGCTTTATGCTGTCAGCACAGGGCTCAATGCAGGGCTCGATACCATGACTGTGAGATCATGACCTAAGCCGAAATCAAGAGTCAGAAGTTCAACCAACTGAGCACTCAGGTCTCCCAGGAGATATTAGTTTTAAATTACAGGTTTATTCCACCTTTTGTTTTAACGTCTGTTCTACTACTAGAGTATAGGCTCCAGGAAGGCAGGGTCTCCCCACTGTATTACAGAACACTGGAACAGTGCCTAGCAGTTACTAAGTGTGCCTGAGTGAATATAAATGAATGACCAAATTGCAACACCCTGTCAATATAATACTAGTCACAAGTTCTCGGGGGGTTGAACAAACTTTTACTTGTAGGTTGGCCTACTAACCTAACTACTGTGCTTGTTGAAATGATACCTCTAGCCCCAAGCAACCCACTTATGGAGAAATATATATTATAGGGCCTGTTTATTATACTGGTCAGTATTTTTAGTATTTAGAGGGGCTTTAGCCCAGAGATCTTTGAATGCCAGTGACTAGTAGTGAGGCTATGTGACCTGCAATACACCTTTAACCTCTTTAAGCTTCAGTTTCATCATCTGAAAAAAAAAGGAAAGAGAACAGTAAAAGGCCACT
Organism: Hyaena hyaena; assembly: GCF_003009895.1. Lineage (NCBI taxonomy): Eukaryota > Metazoa > Chordata > Mammalia > Carnivora > Hyaenidae > Hyaena > Hyaena hyaena. The sequence continues at coordinate 1,601,398 of NW_024080959.1, forward strand.
GTGGAGATTAAATTCATCTAACAGTATGCTGAAGGACCTAGCACTAAGTCCAGGTTTTCCCCACTACCTCCTTCTTTCAACCCATTTCCTATATTACAGACTCCCTGAAGGTTGAAACCATTGTTCATAGTTGTGTTGTACCTAATGGAATATCATAAACTGCTTCACACACGTAAGAATCACATATTAGAATCCAAAACTCTGTTATGAATATAAAAAATATAATGCCCATAAACTATTCTGAGGCATTATATTGCTATATCCAATCATATTATAGTATTAACATACCCAACAATTTCAAATATCAATTTAAATATCAAATAGATAGTAATATATTCTAAGATTCTTGGTGGCAGTTATGTTACATTCCCTACTTTTGCTCATAGTTCGAACTGTGATAATCTACGAAGAAACATGATTTCTCCCTCTCACTCACAACCTTAAATGGCGATGTCAAACTAGAATTCCCTTCATTGCAGGTTAGTTTGAAATTCTAAGCACACATTAGATCCAGCCATTGCAGATACTGAAATGAAACTTCATTAGTCAAAAGTCAAATACTGCTCTATTTGCGTATCCAAGAAAAAGTTCATTTTTTAGAACTTAAAATTTTAAGTCAAGAAAAAAAAGCAATAAGAAAATACAACCTCACAAAGTTTACACGCTACTTTATTACCCTGCAAAGACATTTTATGATCCCCAAATCTACCACATAAGACAATGACCTTTAAATAATCAGAACAAAGTTTCTCACTCTTCAGGAGCATTGTTTTAAGATTTATTTGGCACTTGAAGTTAACCATCTTAAAGCTTTGAAGCACAAAGGAATAGTCAATGACACATCCATTTTAAGCTACCATGACCTGTCATTACGGAGTCATCAAGCAATATTTTCAAGGAGTAAGCAGAAACCTTTATAACTTTCAAATATATAAGATTATCTTCTGTACTTCATAAACTAAGTTATTTAGATATCTAAAGCTACACTTCATAAGTTACAAAATTCACTGTTAATTTTCTGCATTCTTCCTAATGATAAATAAAATGAATTAAGTGTTAAAAAGCAATATGGAAACTCAATAATCAAATTCAAACACTGTATATATGTATTTATTATACACACACGTGATAATTTTGAAGCTGCCTAGCTTAAGATATACAGAAAAAAACACTTTTCTCAGAAAAAAATTATTTACCTTTATGATATTTTCAATCATTAACATTTTTATGGCCAAATGGATTTAAAGTAAAATACATTCTCTATATTATATATTCTTTTATCTAACTGTAAACTTTTATTAAAGAACCAATTTCAAAAATTATATTAAGTAAACTGATGACCCAATTCAAATCTATACAACTCTTAATCCTGATCAGGTCCTTTGTTGACATTAGCACCATTAACTGTTCCCATGCAGCTCTCCAGGGAAGATATGTACACAACAAAACACACAATGCAGCAACAGAAAGAAAGCACACACCACTCTGGCACTACACACTTCACGCTCATCTGCAGTTATCTGCACAAAGTTTAAGGGAGAGACTAAAATAGTTGGCATGATAGGAAAGCTAAGTAGCTTTCCATATTTCCCACATCATCTCTTCTTGGCCTTTTTAGTTCATCATTTTGTAGACAATTGCGAATTCCCAAAGTATTATAAAATCTGAAGAATTTTAAAAAACGGGATGGAATTTAGAAGTTGTCATTTGTAGCCCACCTAATTTAAAGGCATGAAGACTACACTCGAGAGTTTTCAAAAAGGTCCAGACACAGCCTAGCTCTTACAACTTACCTCCATTCCAGTCCTCTTTCCCCTTACCATCCCTAGAGATGCAACGGTCACTACCTAACTATTATTCAGAATTAAATGTTTTGGCAACGTGCCATTTTTAACAACCACTAACATTTGTTCAGAACAGAAATAATCTGAGGGTCGAATGTACCTTACTTGGGAAGAAAAGTAGAAACAACTCAGGTACTTTAGGCCTTTCTTCTTGCTAAGGGAGCCTCCCAGGAATACTTGATTAGGAACACCAAGAGGGTCAACTTGTCTTTGATTGACCTATCTTCCCTCTTCCCATGAGAACAAAAACCACCCTGTTCACTATCACTATCACACCTTTTCTTATAATTTGATCAATAACCTCCTTTCTTCATCTAAGAAAGAACCAACAATGAGAAATATTATCCACCAATATTAATCACACTTTGCTATTCAGAGTCCTATCCTTTCTTCTCTCAACATTCTAAATATAGTTCACATTCCTGCTGTTTCTCATCTTGCCGTCTCTGCCAACTAGAAGTTCCAAAGGCATGTTTCTGTTGTTTTATTATGTGGTGTGACAAGGGAAACAGTAATTCTTCTGACTACTTCCATGATTAAAATGAGATTCAGACATGACAATATATGTGAAAGCACTTCGTGAATTGCAAAATTTATGAGAAAAGTAATGCCCCATCATGTGAAAATGATAAAGTATCCCTAATTGCTCGTAACAAGACAAGTAAGCAAAAAGTTTCTAGGAAATTACTGCCTACATCAGTGATTTAACTATCTTAAATTAGTCTGATATATCTAGAAAGGGAAAGTAGTAGCACCTAACATTCGGCAAATCATGTACTTGCCGATGATCATTTTATTTCAAAGAAGTTCAATGAATGATGTAGTTCTGTAAACATACTCAACTTTAGAACAAATTATTTCCATAGTATAAATTTATTACTACTTTCTGACACAATTATTGGTTGTCTATTAATGCTACATGATTAAAACCCACTAGCTTAAAAATGTCTTCAGAACTAAAGTAAAATTATTACAGTTTTCTTAATATTGTCCTCATTTTCCCGAGAAACTTATTTGGGCATGACACTCAACTAAGATTCTAATTTGTTTAAGTCAACATAAAAGAAAATCTAATCAAAATGGCTAGTAGAACAAAAAAAAAAAATTCTTTCTAACAGCTCAGTTCTGGATTAAAACATATTCAGCCCACACAGAATCACATTTTGTACTGCTGAATAAACGTTCATCTAAGAATGTACATATTCACAGAAATGAAAATATTATTGAGAATTACACTGGTACTCCTATTCTTGTAAGATCAGCTAGACTTACTGTACAGTAAAAAAATATATTGGATAAAAATAAATGAACTCCATCAACAGAAAACTTTCTTCAGAAATATCAATACTACATCTAAAACAGGAGCATCCTTTTCATGGCAATACACACTCACTTTAATTCAGGATGAATATAGTCACTAGAAAAATACTTGTGACTCTGCACTTATGCCTTTATTTTAGAATATAGTCACTAGAAAAATACTTGTGACTCTGCACTTATGCCTTTATTTTATAGACCATCTAATAATGTATAGTACAATCTCCAAATAAAAGATATGATAAAAAAAATCCAGAAAAGAACCACATCATGAAATCCTCCATTCTTATAACTGAGTTCTGCTTTCTCTATTTCTATATTCAAATGCAAGCATTCCGAATACCTATAAATATCCCTTGACATTTTACATAAATATCAGTCTGAAAAAATTTTAAACCACACAAGTTAATTATAATTTAACATAAGTACGGTGTGATCTTAAAAATATTACTTAGTAGGGGCACCTGGGTGGCTCAGTTGCTTAAGTGTCTGACTTCGGTTCAGGTCATGATCTCACAGTTTGCAAGTTCAAGCCTTATGTCGGGCTCTGTGCTGACAGCTAAGAGCCTGGAGCTTGCTTCAGATTCTCCATCTCCCTCTCTGCCCCTCCCTCGTTCACACTCTCACACGAGCGGTCTCTCTCTCAAAAATAAATAAACATTTAAAAAATCTTTTTTTTAAAAATATCACTTAGTAAAAAACCTTACTGGGCCCAATGAAATAAACGTGACTTTAGCTAGGTATCCATTATGATTAATAAACTCTTGATATCTCAACCAAGTCTTATATTTTAAGCATTCTCTTTCCAGCCTCAGTTCCTTAAAATTAAACAAAAAAATTTAAAACAAAAAAACCAAGCTCTTAAGTAAACAGTTTCTAATTTAAAACGAAGATAAAAACCACCTTTATTTTCCCCTTGGGGAGTAAAAAGCTTTCTGACATACGGTTAACCCTGAAGCCCTGTATTTGTCCCCAAATACTACCAACTGAATGAACACTAAACAGAAATTAGCTCAATGTTCTACAGAATTAAAAGCTAGGGCTGACTGGTTATCTCTCCTTGATAAGTTCTAGTGAAAGCCTTTTACTGAATCACAAGCAACCATAAAACATCTGTATTTTTAAAACCCTGATATATTTAAATAAACTGAGGCAAATTACAATGCTCCAACAGACGCTTGTGAAATAATCAGTATTTATTTGTTTGTTTTTACTTTCAGCTCTGTCATTGTTCATCCAGCTGTGACCTAGCCTCACATCCCTTTTGCTTCTTACTAACAACTCTGGTCAACATACACATGAACAGAATTCACTTTAAAAGAAAAAAAAAGCAACATGCTAATGACAAAATATTATCATGTTCTATCACCCAGGAATTTATACAGAAGCACGAAAAATGGACTTGTGGCCATAAATGATCTAATTTCCAAGTGAATGAATGTTTAGGCAAATAACTTAAGAAAACTGAGTGTTATCTTTTCTCTCAAAATTACAACACATTAAAAGATAAAGTCAGTATTATATGACAGACCTTAAGAAAAATCATGATTCTATCTGGAGATAGAACTATTCAATTGAAGATTAAATATAACATTTAAATTACTAAGGAAAAAAATCACAATTAAAAAACTCACTTTATATAGTATCTTGCACCTTCAAAAGTATATGCTTCTTCCCAGCCAGTAGGCAAATCTAAAAAACATACATTTCACAATTAGTATTACTTCAATGGGACAGCAGAATAAGTTTCAATCCATTTTAATTATTCATTTTCATGATCAGCTATTTTCATTTACTCAGAGTCTTAAAAAAATGCTGGACTGGTAACAATACTTGCAGTCAACATAGTATCATTTTTGGCAAAATGGCAATTCAAATTCAAAGCCACCAGGAAAGTATGAACAATATTAGAGATTATCTTACGTGATTATACACCTTAATGATCAAAGTGAAAAGGAACAACTCTTTGGCATCCCAAAAAAGCCTTCTAATCCTACCTAAAATACCCATGAAGGTTGGCCAAAAAAAAAAAAAAAAAAAAAAACCCTCTGCATAAAAGGCAACACCTGCTTCTTCTCACTGTGTCTATTTAAGACCGTCCTTTTCAGCTACATAACTAAATCCATCCAGAAAGTGTCACTGATGAGAAAGAACTTCCTAAGTACTTAATTAGGGGGAAAGAACTCTGATAACACATACTTAAAACATGTGTGTTTCTACAGACTTGACTTAAAGAGATGTGAAGTTGCAAGTAATAAACCTGGGAACAATTCAGGTGAATGAATGATGGTAATTTTATGTGCCACACACTACAAATGACAAGTGGCTTGGATTTAACCATAATCTCTCTGAAATAAAGACCAATGATGTGTGCACAAACCCACACAGTCAAAGCAAAGGAAACCAAACCAGAAATCATGATCGTGTCTTAGAAATTAACACCAAGTCACACAAAAGAATACAATTTTTCTGTAGCGTGAATGTTATCAAATCTGTGCAGGTAATTAGGATACAAATTCATATTACACACAGCCAAAATAAGTATGAAATAATTCCACAGGATGATTAGGCTAAATAATTAGACCATATTGTCTTTTGTGAAATAAACTTATTATCCATATCGCAAAGAGGCCACCAGAGCTGATATTATGTACGCAGAATACCGAAAGGTATACTGAAGTCAAAGACTGCAGCGGGGAGCATAGAAATATGATCGTGTATTAGTCAGAAATGCCTTAAAAATGTAACCTCATCATGCTTGTTACACCAGCTTTCCCTTTCCTCCTCCACCTTTTTGCAGATTTGGGTATTACTCACTTAACTCCAGAACTGAATAGAAAAGGCAGGCTTGTTCAATATCCTGGCAACTCTAAGGGACTCCCAGAATCTCAGAGTTGGAGAGAAAGTATCCCAGAGGGCTAAAGGACTGCTGAAGCCGGCCTCACCTTCGACCCAAACAATTCTCAAGCCTTTCCAACCTCCAGAGACAGAGGGAGGCCAGGAAGAGAACACATGTTACACTTCAAAGACAAACAAGTTTCACGAATGTAAACAAAGAATGGCAAAAGAAAGCCAGACCAGCGCTGAAGCTACAATCAACCCTTCTCCAGTTCAGCTCCTATGTAGCATTCAAACAAGCCGGCCAAGGCCCGGGCCAAGCCGACCCTCCCCCAGTGAGGGCACAAATGCCCACAGGCGGGACAGCCCACCCGCCGCCTCCTGGCGGTCGGTGCAACCTCCGCGCTGCTGCCGGGGACTTTGAATCCCGCCGGCCAGCAACTGCAGCTTGCAAATGCCTGCTCCGGCTCCGGCTGCTGCTCCACGCGTTTCCTGAGCCGTTCGCTGTCACACGGAGGATCGCAGCACCCCCAAACTCCTCTCCTCCTCCATCAGTCACCTGCCCACGAGTCCCACCGAGGAGGAGGAGGAAGCCGCGCGACTCGAGGCGGCCGTCCCACGAGCAGGGAGGGGATGTGGACACTATCACCCCGGCGCACGACCGCCAGGGTCCCGGGCTGCAGGGGGGGNGGGGGGGGGACTGGGGAAGGACTTCCTAAAGGGTGAAAGAGGGTGAGATCAGGGGTCGGGGGTGGTGGTGGGAGGATTCAGGAGTGGCTTCGGGAGGAAAAACTCAGGTTCCCAGATTCCTGGGAAAGGGGGCTCGGCCTCCTGGGGGAGGGGGGTGTGGGGGACGTCCAGGTTGGGATCGGGGAGAGGGCCCAGGAAGAGGGCGCCGTCTCCAAGTGGCGATGAAAGGCTGAGAGAGAAGCGTCCAGAGACCCGAGAGAAGTCCCGCGGCTGGGCCCCCGCCGGCCCCTCTACCTGCGGCCGCCCCCCGCCGGCCTCCGCCCCACCTCGCCGCCTCCCGGGGACGGCGGCCGGGGGCAGGTTGCGGGGAGGCGGGCGGCCAGGGCTCTGCCGCCTCCTCCCGGCGGAGCCCAACTCCGCTCAGGCCCAGCCGGGCTCGGCGTTACCTGTGCTCTGCCGCCGGTGTCCGGTGACCACGGCCTCGCCGGTGACGGGGTGCAGCCAGGTGGTGCTCTTCGCCTCCTCGCTGCAGGGGTGAGACAGGGGGCAGAGACCCCGCGTAAGTGGGGGCGCCCGGGGAGCCGAGGGGTCTGAAGCGGCGCAGACCCGGCTCCTGCTTCCCCTCCCGCCGCCAGCCCCCCGCACCCTCCGGGGCCCCGCGCCGTCCCCTGCTCTTTACTTGATGAAGAAGACTCGGCCGCCCCTGGTGATCCCGTAAGTCCAGGACCGGGGCAGGGAGCAGATCCACTCCAGGTTCAGATCCGCCGCCATGTCTGATCCCCAGCCGCCGCCGCCGCCGCCTTCTCCTGCCGCCGCCTCGGCTGCCGAGGGAGGAGGGAGCGAAGGGAGCGCGGAGCGAGCGCGGCCGAAGCGCGCCTCCCCGGCCCGGCGCGCCCCCGCGCGCGCCCTACCCCCGCGGGCGGCGCCCGCCCCGCCGCCCCGGCTGGGTCGCGCCCGCGTCGCCGCCCCTCCGCATCCTCCGCGGCCGCCGCTCGGCCGCCCCGCCGCGCGCTCGGGGGATGGGCGGGTGGCGCCGCGCCCCGCGGCCAGACCCCTCCCTCGCGTCCCTCGCGCGCTCCCCCCTCTCCGCCCGGGCGAAGGTTCCGGGATCGATTAAAAAAAAAAAAAAAAAAGAAAGAAAGAAAGAAAAAAAAACCCACAACAACGCGTCCTGCCCCCAGGGCTTTGCCCGGAGGCTTCCCAGCCTAGAGCGCGAGTCAAAGGGAGCGTCATCCCTGCGCCCCAGATTGCTCTCTCTTTAAAACAACAGGAACACTGGCTGAGCTTTGTATTGGATGGATATCAGAGATTTTTCAAAAAAAAAAAAAATATATATATATCGCTTTAAAATAGAAAGCTGTTTTATTAAAGCACACGGAAGGCTTTTCCTGTTTGTGTTTTGTGTGCCAGATATCAAAGGTTTGATGAGTTACTCTGGGCCCATGAAATAGGAGTAGACTCTGACTTGACAAAACAAGTTTGCTTCTTCCTAGGCCCCTTGAATCATATAATGTTTTATAAAATGAAACCTTGACTATTCTCCTATGGGAAAAAAAAAAAAGATTCGCTTATTATCAGTCTGGATTTCCACCTTCCCCTATTTTCCCATAGATTACAATCGTAGCCAACTTTTATAGAGTCCTTGCGACGGTGTTCATTTTTAAATCCCCGCAACAACCCTATGGATGCTATCATAATTCCCATTTTACAGACATGAAAAATTGTTTAGAGAAACAGAATAACTTTCCCAAGGTCACAGTAGTAAATGACAAAGCCTGGTTTCAAACTGGCTCTAGCATTTAAACAGTTTTATCTGTATAACCACATTGCTGTATTTAAGTCTTGCTTTCTCTGTAGCCCACCCCCTTTTTTGTTCTTTGAACAAATGAAGGACAGATTTCACTGCAACTGAGAACCCCTAACACCACCTGGGAGTACTTGCCTCTGGTTGTCTCTGGTCCTCTGCTACACTGGAAACTGCTTATGCATCTTTGCAGCAAGATGACTCATTCCAACCGGATACATAGTTCAATAATAATAGTACTATTTAATATTCCTCTAACACCTTTTCTGACCAGTTTTGGGTGCCTCTGAAGCATTATCTTATTTATCTTTCCAGTAGCTCAAAGTAGCAAACCATCTCTTTCTTCATTTAAGGAAACTAAGGCACAGAAAGGGTAAATGACCTTGGCCAAAGCCATACCCATCTCGTCAGATGGGGCCTGGATGAGAATGCAGTTTCATTGGACATTTTCTCTTATACTCTAATTCCCCAAGGCCAGTCTGTCTTTGGAGAAAAGAAGTCGACAATTACTGCTATAATTTTCCTGTCCATCTGCATACACAGGGAAAAAAATAACATCACTTTAATGTTTTCTCTCTTTGGTCCCTTTGCATTCTCCTTTTCCATTTTGCTTCTTATTACTTCTTGACATCTTATCTCCTGCCCAGTCTCTGGAAAAAGTGACTTTTTTTTTAAATCAATGAATAACTAGCAGGAAATGTTCCACATTACCATCAGTGGTCACTGGTTATTACATAACAAGAAAATCAAGAGCTATTAAATTCATATTGTGCTATCTTACAAATTAAAAAATCTAAAGTGAACCTTTCTAATACCATTATAACTTTAGAAATCTACTGTTAGTCCAGCTATATTTGACTTTTTGACTGTGTTAAGAAGTCTTTAAGTTGGCCATCTGCTGTATGAGGATTCCTTTTAGCTGTGAATCTTTGATTTTACAAGATTCATTAGTGCAAGGCATATTTCAAAAAGATAGAAATTCACTCAATAAAAATGTGTATCTTAAGAAATCACATTCACAATACTTAAATAGAAACCTAAAATCTTAAGCATAATTCTATTATATATCCCTAAATTTAGGAAAGTAGTAAAATGAAAAAAAAAACCCATATATATATGTATATATGTATATATATGTATATATGTATATGTGTATATATGTATGTACACACATACATATATGCAAAATGAGGCGTGCTTCTGATTTTGGGAAATGATAGCCCTCATACCTTCCAGGAGCCAATAAAAGCAGCTTCATACATTAGACTGTTGGGTTCTCTGGATAATTTTCATCTTTAATGAGTAAAATAGTATTTTTCTAAAAATTGTCCTTGAATGCTCTTTGTCTGAAACGTTATTGCCTCCTGGTCTGCTTTGCCTTTTGGTTGTATGCACATGTGTGTCTCCTTCACTGCAGGAACCTGGGAGTCATGTCTTCGCCATCACTGAATCCTTCCCAGCCTTGACTGGTACTCAAACAGTTATTGAATTTCATTTTCTCCCAGGGCCTCTACCTCCCAATAGAGTTATTTCCCAATAACCTAACTCCTTTTATCACCCTGTACCTCTTCAATAACTGACTCAGACCTTAACTCATATCTAACCTCTGCTTTTTATTGCATTTTTTCCATATTTCCAACCTATGAGACTATGCAAGTTCTCATGTCATGATCTAACTTGTTGAGGAGTATTATCCTATGGCCATTACAGCCTTTCTGGAAAAAAAGGAAGCTTCAAAAGCACTGAGCATTAAAAATAAACATCACTCCATTCATACATAGAGGACGATCCTAGTCCTAAAGGGCTTCCAGGTCAAATATAAGAGAGAAATACACATAATGATAAGAAAAACTTAAATGAAAGTTTCTTAAAATATGTGAAACATAGAAGAACAAGGTGACATCTTGGAAAACAGCAAATCAATACCCCCCACTTTTTAATAAATGGGAATGAAAAATGGATACACTCTGGAGAGTACAGAGATTCTTGAGAGAAAAATATTCTTTTGCTACCATTAATGTGTATTTATATACATTAATATTTATTAAAATCTACCAACAAAGTTTTATAACTTTGACTAGGTCGTCTCTCCGAACATATCTGTGTTACTGTAGATGATTTGTTACATTATTAGTACACAAAATTAAGGATATTGTAAACAGTTCCTTTAATGAGTCATCTGTAGAGTGTTCTAGATCATGAAAAGTTATAAGTAAGGGCAAAATAGAGGACCCAATGGGCTTAGTGGAAATCTAGGCAGAAAGGATGGCAACTGTGGGTCTAAGACAGGAAGAAAAATAGTTGGAAGTTGATTTAATGGAGATTTTTATTTTCTGTTAAGGAATAAATTGATAGGAGAGTTATGGATAAAAATGATTTCACTCATTCATTCAACAACCGTATGTAGGCTTCCTGTTATATATGCTGTGCCAGCCAGTCTGCTGGGTCAGAGAGATTAAAAGACTTGTCCTGCTTTGGGCAGCTTAGAAAGGGAAGTGGAGATGTAAATATTTAGGTGCATTGTAGAAGCAGCATCTCTATATCCTCATCATAGAGAGAAACGTCTGTAACAGTTGTTTTCCAAAGAAGTGTCCCGTGAACTGCTTAAGGCCTATCTCAAACGACAGTCTTCTAATGTTGAAGAGTTTGGAGAACTCTTCCATTATGAACAGGGTAATTGAAAGAAGTATGTAGCAAGCAGCGTTAACTACCCTACTGCTGGCCAATCCCTCTACTACACCGGGGGTTCTAGACTAAGCTGGTATCTGCCTGGAGGCTTGGAAAGACGCCTGAAAGGGAGTTCAAAAATGTCTTCAAGGAGCTTACGTTTGAACCTCTGGTCTTGTTCAAATTAAACACCACTTCCTTTACTCCAGTCAGCAAAGCTTCAATCATCTACTTCTCTCTTCGCTGTAAAAGAGAAAGACCAAAATTCAAATGGCGGAGAATTAGGAAAGGAAGTATGTTCAAATGCAGGGGGCAGGACTGAGTGAGTCAGCAGTCTGGTTGAATTTCATGCCTGGCTCTGCCATTAATTAGCTGTATGACTTTGAAGAAATCATTTAACCTCCACCCCTTTTAGACCTCTGAATCCTCATCTGTAAGGTAAGAGCGTCGGTCTTTTTAAGACATGCTCTTAAGACATAGAGTGCAAAGACATGGGTAGGATACCAGCTTCTAAAACTGCTTAGTCGTTTCTGCCGCCCAGAGGGTTGTTAATAGAGAAGGTTGGAAGAGCAATTAAGAAAGTTCTTTCACACACAGTATCCTATTTAACTTGTGCAAATGGCTCTGTAACACTGACATTATTAACGTGTTATGGACAGGAGAATGGGCTCCATGAAGACACTGTATATAATACAGCCGTTAAGTGGAAGACTTAGGGTTTGAACCAGGTCTTTAGGATATTAGATTTCAAATTCTGTGCACAAGGTAGTCCGTCTCCCAAGCTTCGTTCCTTGGGTCCTCTGGTTCCTTACTGCCAGCCACTCTCCTACCTACTCAGCTAATGTCCGCCCTCACCACCTCACAGCACCTGCTCTTCTGCGTCACCATTGTCCCCCTGCCGGCTACCAAGTCTAGCGGATGCTTTCAGTCTCGAGCTTTCTTGACTTCCCAGCTGTAGTCACGTGTCACCACTTCTATTCCTTGAAACTTTCTACTTTTGGGTCTCATGACACCACTTCCTTGAAGCTCTCCTGCTCTTGCTGTAGACCATCTGCAGCATGGTCCCCAGGGAAGCTTACTTAATTATTGATTCCTGAGACTCTCTCCAGACTCATTCAACCAGAACCTCTGAGCACTAGACCGAGGAATCTGCATCCAACAAGCACTTTGGGGATTTCTTATGTACAGTAACTTCTGAGAACTATTCCCAGTACGATAAAATTCCCAAATCTGTATTTCCAGTCTAGAACGCTCTCCTGAGTTCTAGACCATATACCAAATTTCTTTGTAGACATGTTCCTCCTGGAATATTCTTTCTGGATGTTCCTCACACATGTCAAACTCTGCATTCCAAAACAAGTCCCTTTTGCTCCAGACGTGCACCACGCCAATGTCGTCCCCTCCTACATGGTACCAACATCCAACCAGATAGCCACATCAGGTTTTCCAAACCATCCTCCCACAAACAGTTGGTTAACAAATTCTCTTAATTGTCTATTAAATATATCACAAAGTTATTTCTCTTCCTCATTTCCTGTATTCTAATATAAGCATTCACCACTGCTACCAGAACGATCTTTTTAAAAATGCAAATCTGATTATGTTCCTTTCTTGCATAAAATCTTCTCATGGCTCAAAAAACTTAGAGGATGAAATGCAAAGCTCGTTGCCTGGTTTTGGAAGTTCTTCTTGATCCCAGCCCTGCCCACTTGCCTGTTAGCCATATGGAGTGGCCTACTGTTCTCCGAACAAACCAGGCTCTTTCAAGTGTCTGTACATGCTACTCCCTCTCTCTAGAATGCCCTCTTCTCTGTTTACCTAACAAACTCCTACTTATGTTGAAATTCTTAGCTCAAAAGTTATTTCCATTAAGAAACCAGCCCTTCTTCCTTCAGGGCAAATCTACTTCCTCCTTCTACCATTCATGCTCCCATATCTTCTCTACTGAAATATTATTATAATCTGCATCTCTTTCTCCTCCCTAAACTCCGTAAATGAAAACATTTTATTTATTTCTCTTTATCACCTCACTTTCAATAAATGTTATTTACATGAATGAATAATAGTACTGACATTTACATAGTGCCCTATATTTCACTCCATATTTGATATTTATTTCTGTTTGTATTACAGCAACTTGCCAGTGAGTCATGTTTCTATCCTTTCTTAGATTTAACATTCCCTTTAGCTTTTTATAGACCATCCCATATAGAAGAAGAAAAAAATGGCATAAACCCAAGAGCGGCATAGCAGTGTATGAAAATAGCTGCCTTCTATAGAGCTGTCTACCTGGCTTAAAGAATACTGATTTGTAGTTATATTGAGTGAGATATTGAAGGACAGGTAGGATTCCGCATTATATTTAACATGTTAAAGGGATCTATGGAGCCATCTTTCGAATGTATTTTTCCTAGAAAAATATTGATAAAAATAATATGCAGTATTTATAAAAATCACATACTATAGCTACATGAATTGGGGAAAAAAGACATAAGCTATAACAGACAAGGTATAAACATACCATAATCACAATTATGTATATAGCCGTAAGTGATAAAGGTTATCAGATCTCTTGCCCGAAGCCCGAGGAATAAATGCAAAGATAAAGGGGAACCCTTTACTCCTTCAGTGTTGGTGTTTTACATAGTGTGCCAGTACTCTGAACAATTCTTCTTTAATGCTTTAAGTTGCTATCTGCTTAAAATGTTTTTCTCCCATATGATAATTCATATCTTTTTATAAAAAATTATGTACACACAAGTGTATACGTATATATTTTATTTTCAACCAATTTTTCTGTTTCCAATTTCTTAGTTTTCAATTGTTTATTTCAGTTCCATACAGAATTAAATAGTAATCTCAGATGGAGTATCTGCAGTTAACTGTAATATATCACATAGCTCAAATTAAGGAAAATGTAGTGTGAATGCAAATTTTTGTATCATCATAGGCACTGCCTTGTATATATATCGTTAGTATTCAACAAATGCTTAGCAATGGAACGGATCATAAAATAACAGTGTACAGTGCTAGGGGAAAAACTGGAGGCTTTTTAACAAAGCTCTTCTGTTTTGGATACATTTTTCTTAAAATCAAGCGGTTATAAATTCAGAAGTATCTCATCAGTTGAATTTCTGATCTGAAGAACATGCATGTTTGACCTAGGAAGATTTTTAAAAATATATGAATAACTACAATGGGAAATTAATAGGTTTAAAATAAAAAAGGGCTAAAAAATATAAATGATATCTGCTTAAATTCTCTCTTTCTACATGGTGGTGTGTGGGTAACCGAGGGAAGAGGAGATACTGAACTGGAGCACATTATGATGAAAGCCTTGCTGTCCACTGGCAGCCTGTCCCACTACAACCGTGTGAACATCAGAACCTAGAAAACAACACTGTTCATCAGAGTCATGTGTGTTACTCTATTTCCAGATGTGTCATTCTGTGCCTGACTTGACCGTTTCTTTTTTTTTTAATCTGGTTATTATTTAGTTTGAGAGAGAGAGAGACAGACAGATACACACACATACACACACACACACACACACACACACACACACAGCACAGAGGGGAAGGGGCAGAGAGAGAGAGAGAGAGAGGGAAACACAGAATCCGAAGCAGGCTCCAGGCTCTGAGCTGTCAGCACAGAGCCAACACGGGCCTCAAATCCACGAATTGTGAGATCAAAACCTGAACCCAAGTTGGACACTCAACAGACTGAGCCACCCAGGTGCCCCTCTTTTTTTTTTTTTAATTTTATTTATTTATTTTGAGAGAGAGAGAGAGAGAGAAAGGGAGAGAGTGCACAAGTGGGAGAGGAACAGCAGAGAGAGAGGGGAGAGAGAGAGACTCCCAAGCAGGCTCCACACCATCAGCTCAGAGCCCAAAGAGGGGCTTGAACTCATGAACTGTGAGATCATGATCTGAGCTGAAGTTGATGCTTAACCTACTGAGCCACCCAGGTGCTCCCCAACTTGATCATTTCTATCAAAGAGATAGAATTAGCTATTTGTTTTTTACTAGACCATTTTTTAAAGTTTTTTTGTTGTTGTTAATCTTGACCACAGGGTAATTTTCAGATTTTAATTCGTCATAACATTCATCATCAGCAAAATGCAATTAATTGTGTTTGTCAGCAATATTGAACATGCTCAGAAAATCAGTTGCTATTCTAAATATTGATGAAAATTAAAAAATCGCTTGTGTTCACAAGCAAAAAAAATAGTGCTAAATATTTTAATAGCTGGAGAAATTTTTCTTTCTATACTATTGTGTGCTCTATAGTAACTAATCTTTATTACCCTTGATTAAAGATTCTTTATCTGCAGTTTATTTATTCATCCAGCTTAGGTAATAGATACTTTTCAAGAATCTAGTATATATCATACACTAGGCTAGGGATACTGGGGACACAAAGAAATACAAATTCAGGTCTGAGTCTTCGGGCATTGCAGTCAACCTGGGGTAGAAAGGAGTAAAGGAAAGATAAACACACAAATAATATATCAGTAATAAATGGGTTGATACATACTGCACAAGATGGAAGATAAAAGCTTGTAGAAAGGGCATCCATTCTGCAACCATGAGGAGAGGTGATCAGGGAGGCCTTCCTGGAGAAAGAGGTACCTGAGTTACTATTGTTAATTAATTTTATCTCTACAAGGATTTCTTGAAATTGATAAATTATACCTTAGGCTGATTCTGCCCTTCTTCCTCCCTCCTCCAGCTCTGTTAAGGTACTAGGTACAAGGGGTCCAGGGCCATGCATGGCAGAAATTATTTACCCCTTATTTCTTCTCCTTTATTGGATCCCACCCCAGACCTCACCCCACTGATTTTTTTTTTTCTTCTGGATGCTTGGATGCTTGAGATAAAGATGCATTGGGGCACCTGAGTGGCTCAGTTGATTAAGCGTCCCATTCTTGATTTTTGGCAAAGGTCATAATCTCACGGTTCATGAGTTCAAGCCCCACATCGAGGTCTATGCTGACAGTGTGGAGCCTGGTTGAGATTCTCCCTCTCTCTCTCTCTCCCTTCCTCTCTACCCTTCCCCCACTAGCTATCTCATAATAAATAAATTTAAAGATGTATTTCCCAGGCACAATTTTATCTACAATTTTTTTTATAGTTCCTTAAATTCATTTTTGAAACAGAGAGAGACAGAGTATGAGCGGGGGAGGGGCAGAGAGCAAGGGAGGCACAGAATCCAAAACAGCTCCTGCAGGCCCGGAGCTGCCTGCACAGAACCCGATGCGGGGCTCGAACCCACGAACCGCGAGATCATGACCTGAACAGATGTTGGACGCTTAACCCACTGAGCCACCCAGGCACCCCAGCACCCTTTTATCTAGATGTGAGCCCTTGGGTTGGGCTTTGGTGAGTGGCATATAAACAGAGAAATGCATGGCAGATTATGGGAAATGTCCTTAAAAGATGATTGATAAATACTTGGTCCTGCTTCTCTCCCTCTTCCTCAGCCCCCTGCCTGGAATATGGACGAAATGGCTGTAGCTCTTTGTTGGATGAAGAAGACAAAGGCCCACCCTAGGGATGGCAGAGCAGACATCTGGATGTAACCTAGGTCCCTAAGGATTCCAGGCAGCGGAGTCAACATAACTGCTCTGAACGTACAAGCGGAGGTGTAATCAAATTGTCTTGATTAAGCTAATGCTGTCTTATGGGGGAAGGGATCTTCTGTTACTCTGGATAAACCTAATCTTACTTATCTAATGTATCACGTCTATCTTATCTAACAGCACTTAGGACATGTTGGGTGCTCAATAATTTTTTAAATGTATGAATCTCCAAACACATCAAAATTTCATACATAAAATTTGCCTCATGCCTCAGTAACTCCTGATTATTCTTTCAGATGAGCCAGCTTTTCTCATCACTTACCTTATTATTTACTGAGAATAGGGCAGGCCCTAACAGACTCTTTAACTCATTCTGATAATTAGACTATTAATTTCTTTAAAATTAAAAAGACTTTTAAAAAATCTTTTTTGAAGCTTGTTTATTTATTTTGAGAGAGAGAGAAGATGACTTGGGGAGGAACAGAGAGAGAGGAAGAGAGAGGGAGATGGAGAGAATCCCAAACAGGCTCCACACTGTCATCATGAAGCCTGATGCAGAGCTCAAACCCATGAACCCCAAGATCATGACCTGAGCTGAAGTCGATGCTTAACATACTGGGCCACCCAGGCTCCCCTAATTTCTTTGACGTTTTAATTTGAACTACAATAGTCAAAAGTTAGTTAACCTTCCAAATATCCATACTACTTGACCTCTTTATAGACTATATATTGCCAGTATGCTATATCATCGCAAACAAAAGGCAAAATTGACAGACAGAAAACTTGAACCATTAGGTATCACTGCCAACCGTGCACTGATGGGCATGTGTTGTGTTGTGTTTATGTCCTGTCTACCTAGCTCTCAGGGAGAGGCTCAGAATACTAACCATCAGTTTTATCAAAATTCTCCCCAAAACACGGTCTGTGACAAAGTTCTACTTATTACAGGCAAGACAAAGTTGTCAAAAAGATTTATGTCATATAGGTTGTTCTACATATAATGAAGTCTGAAGAGTAATCATTTTAGAAAACATTAAAAAAACTTTCAAATTGTTCCAGTCCATTACTTGGTAGTGCATTTTTATTAAACATTCTGAGATGCAGCAAAGAGCACTGTCTCAGAGATCTAAGCTTTGTACAGCTTTGATGCAGGTTATTGTCACTTTCCATCTCTCTGTAAAATGGCGGAACGTTTACCCACCACAGTTCATTATGTGTGTTGAAACAGATAACATCTTGAAATAGCTTGAACTGCTCAGATATAAATGTTTTAAAATAAAGATGGCATTTTCCTAGAGTAGAGAAGAAAGAAAGGTAATTTAAATTAGTAGTAATTTGCATGCTGTTCCTATCTCTGGGCAGCTTGCTGTGATTTTTCCTCTATAGTCCGTCACTTATTTTCAAAATGATTATTCAAAAATAAAACTAGAGCAGCAGTTGATTCCTTCTGGAATAGTTGCATGTAAGAATTGTCCTCTATGAAATTATACTTAATTTGGCAATGGGGAACAGGTGCTTCTAAAGACAGTTGAAAGGAGGAAAGGAAGGAAAGGAAGAAGGAAGACAGGGAGAAAGAGAAAGGAGCCACACTATCCAAGATTCTGATTATCTACAAGTTAATGCTTAGAAGCTCAAATTGATTTTTCTTTTTTTTTTAAATTTTTTTTAATGTTTTATTTATTTCTAGGAGAGAGAGAGAGAGACAGCGTGAGCAGGGGAGGGTCAGAGAGAGAGGGAGTCACAGACTCTGAAACAGGCTCCAGGCTCTGAGCTGGCAGCCAGCACAGAGCCCGACGCGGGGCTCGAACCCACGAACCGTGAGATCATGACCTAAGCGAAAGTCGGACGCTTAACCGACTAAGCCACCCAGGCGCCCCTCAAATTGATTTTTCTTTTTTTTCTGCTCAACACCCTCATTATAGAAAATTGTATTGGATAATGTTTTTTCTTTTTTTACCAGAAGATCTTTCATCAGAAGTAACTTTCTTGGGGCACCTGGCTGGCTCAGTCGGCAGAGCATGTGACTCTTGATCTCAAGGTCATGAGTTTGAGCCTCATATTGGGGGTAGGGATTACTTTAAAAAAGAAGAAGAAACTTTTTCTTTTCCTACCCCTTCATACTTAAAAGTTATTGCTTGCAATGCTGCAGGAGTACATATTATCTAGTGCAATGCAGAATCACAAAGGAGAGCACAAAGGAGGCCACTGGTGGAGATAGGTTAGAGCAAAGGGCTGAATGATTCACAGAACGAAGGAACTTCATCAAGCAATAAGAATGGATCTCAAAATTGTCCCAAGATATTTGTGTTCCTAAATAGTAGTCTCCTGCATTGTATTCAGGAAAAACTCCTCCAATCAGAATTGCTAGGACTTGAACGAACCTCATGTTCTTTATCTTGTCTTACAGATGAGGAAGGAGAGGCAGGAACAGCTCCATAATTTCTGGGGCCCAGCAGAAAATGAAAATGTTGGGCTTCTTTTTTAAAAAATCATTAGACATTTCAAGATGGCGTCAATAAACCAATCAGAGCATACCTCTGAGGGCAGGGCGCAGGTTGCATGTCCAGGAAGCAGTCGTGAGAAGAGGTCACCAAGGGTAAATTATTTGCTGAAGGTGATGAAACTTCTTGGGAACAAAACTAACCTCCTGATTCCTTGTATAGTTTTTCTTTTTTAAATCTGCATCTGATTATTTTTCTGTATTCACTTCATGTTTAGCTCAGAATAGTACTTTTTATTCATTCATTCTTTAATAAGTATTTCTTGAACACAGACTGTGTGACAGGCACTATATTAATCATTGAAGAAACAATTCTAAGACAGTTCCTTTCCTTAAGTACTACTTTAACCTGGGCACAGAAAAAGGATGTCAGAGAGAAAAATCCATTTCTACAGAGGTTGTAGGGAAGGTAGAACTCTCATATACTATCAGTGAGAGTTAAATAGGTTAATTTCTTTTTTAACTTTTTTTAATGTTTTTTTTTTTAATTTATTTCTGAGAGAGAGAGAGAGAGAGAGAGAGAGCAGGGGAGGGTCAGAGAGAGAGGGAGAACAGAATCCGAAGCAGGCTCCAGGCTCTGAGCTAGCTGTCAGCGCAGAGCCCAATGCGGGACTCGAACCCACAAACCACGAGATCATGACCTGAGCCTAAGTCAGAGGCTTAACCAACTGAGCCATCCAGGTGCCCCTAAATAGGTTAATTTTTTGGAGGGCAACTTGGCCAGATAAGAAAAATGTATTAAAATGGGTATACCCTTTGGCCCAGAAAGAACACTTACTAGAGGTATGCCTAGGTGGCTCAGTTGGTTAAGTGTCAGCTTCAGTTCAGATCATGATCTCATGGTTTGTGAGTTCGAGTCCCACATCGGAAAAAATTAATGGTTTAATGTCACATGTAAAAGTTCACAATAGACTAACCCAAATGTCTATCATTAACTTAGGTGAATTGAAATATTCCCCTTGTAGTTGAAAGAATTCTTACAGATCATATGATATAATCTTCCAACTAAAGTAGAAATTGACTTTGTTATCCCTGAAAAGTGATCTAAACTGACTGAATTTACAGGTAGAATATTTTTATTCATAAAATACAGGTTCTTACCTACATTACAACAAAGAAAAGCCACTTTGGAATCAGAGCACCAATATTCTAGAACTACACTTGAACATTTAGGTAGAATTATGCACGGTAAAGGAAGGAATTGGTATGTTACTAAATAGATGTTCTCTAAAAAATCCATCCAAATTGAATAGTTGCTTTTGGTCACTATACCTTTTATTTAGTGTGTGTTTAGTGTCACCATTCACCAGAGACTTTGCTTTTAAATGCATGGCTAAGAAAATGAAGAATACTTCACCCAGAGAGCTCTCATAGGGGTTGATCTACCAGATCTAACCATAAAAATACCTGGGATACTGGCTTCACTCAGATCCTCACTTGGCAATTTCTTTTTATATTTGTAATATTATGGGTAAAAACTTTGTTTCTGTAATCATTACATTGTATATAGTGAAAAGGCAACTTTAAAAAAACGTAATATGAACTAAAAAAACCAGAAACACACATAAATAATCAATAGTTTGGTGCCATTTTTAAATCTCAATTTTGCAAGAAAGAAAATATATATAAAAATGTGTAGAGGATCATGAGAAAATGTGAATAGTAATTATTTCTGGGGGAAAAGCTTATGGTAAAATTTCAGAATGACAAAATGATTTCTAAGAGGACAATTCCTGTAGAGCAATGCTGAATGCAGCGCTCTATGAGAAAGAAATTGGATGCATCATAAGAGCATGCTGCCTGAAAGGGGCTATTGCATCAAATTTGGCCATCCCTTACTCTAAAATCCCATTTTGTTTTGTTTCGTTTTTGTTTATTTTCTGCCTGTAAATACCACTTAAATGTTCTACACTAGTGGATCTTAACATTTTTTTTTAACTTCAAAATATGTCATTGATAATTGTTATGCTTTTAGTGTCCACGTTGACTGGGATACACACGTGCGTGCGTGCACGCCCGCGCGCACAGACACACACACACACACACACTTTGATTCCTTGTCATTGTACTTGCTCTGCACCCCAGATTTCCAAGACAAATGGTTTTAGGAATTACTGTTCTATATCTTTTTGCATTTGATACATAAACCTGGTTTAGTACACTGGGTAATGACAAAGACAGTAGTAAAATTACTTTTCCTTAAAATTGACAGCTGCCAAAACAGCCACAAAAGCCTATGTTTTATAGCTTGGAACATACTTTCTTTTCTAGAAAGTATTCCAAAAATATTTGTTCACCATTGGTCTTCTGGAAATTCTTTAAAACCCACAATTTCTATCGGGTTCCCTGTAACCACCAATTTGACCAACTTTGTTACAATGCAGTCAGATTGAGTTTGTTAGTTAAGAATTATATCTACGTTAGTTTCCTCTCTCCTCCATTTTCCCTGCACCTGCCAAAACACAAAACAAGCAACAACTACACGTCCTTTCTTTGCATCACAGCGTCTTTCTTCTCCTCCTCTCCTCACTTCCCAGCTGCCAGAGCTTAGGATCCTGTGTGGTGTCGTGTAGTTCCACTTTTTCTCCCATCCACCTCATTCCTGACACCTCTTCAGCACCAGCATAATCCTAACAGCTACTGGGGATTTTGCCACATCCCTCTTTCTAAAATATGAATCTAGAGAACAGAGAAGAGAAGAAATTTACTTTACAGGTGAGTCTTTGTTTATTTCAAGAGGTTACAGATCATAGCAAAATCATTAAAATTAATATGACTTTTCAACGTAAAAGAATTAACCCAAGGGGAAACGTTTCAAGGGCAAATAATGCTCAGAGAGTGGGGCAAAGATGGCCAGTAGAAAAAGGTCCTTTCGAGAGTGAAATCCATCCAACAGTATGAAAACCCTCCCAAACCTTGTGTTTATTTCAGATCTCATTATTGATAGATTTTTAGAATTGAGTGACGTTGGAAAGATTTTTAACAACCAAGTAGCCTATGTGACAATGTTAACTAACGCAATAAGTAAAGACTATAACAAAAATTCTATAGTAAGTAAATGAAACATTGAAGATATAGATATTCAAAGAAATGATTCATTTTGCCTTATCCTTGGGTAGGTAAGAATAAAGGAAAAGAATAATAGTCATCAAAAGGGAAAAAGGGAGAGAAGGCATCAAGGACACTGGGTAGGATGCCAACTTAAGAAAATGACATTGGGGAAAGATTTTGCATTGATCCATGGTTGAAGCTGGGAGGAAGGGGAGAAAGAGAGGCAAATAGATTTTTATTGTCTTTTTAATTTTCTGAATGTGATGCTATGTGATTATAGCAATTTCCTCATACCACATCTTAAGAATGTTCTTTAGGGGCACCTGGCTGGTTCAGTTGGTTAAGCAGCCAACTTCAGCTCGGGTCCCAATCTCCTAATTCTTGGGTTCGAGCCCTGCATCAGGCTCTGTGCTGACAGCTCAGAGCCTGGGGCCTGTTTCGGATTCTGTGTCTCCCTCTCTCTCTGACCCTCCCCTGCCCATGCTGTCTCTCTCTCTCTCTCAGAAATAAATAAAACATTAAAAATAAATAAACAAAAAAAATTTTTTTAAATAATGTTCCTCAGCCCTAAATACTGTGGAGAAATTGCTTTTTCTTATAAGATAATTATGATTAAGATTCCTTGGGTGCCTGGTGGATCAGTCAGTTGAACATCCCACTTCACTTCAGGTCATGATCTCATGGGTCATGAGTTCAAGCCCCACATGGGGCTCTCTGCTGTCAGCATAGAGCCCTTTTGGGATCCTAGGTTCCCCTCTCTCTGCCCCTCCCCCACTAGTGCTCACACACTCTCTCTCTCTCTTTCTCTCTCTCTCAAAAATAAATAAACGTAAAAGAACAAAATGAGATCCTTGCTAAATTTTACATATCCTTAATATGAACTATAGTGTAGACTAGCAAAACTCAGACCTTGTTAACTTAGCAATTAAGAAAAGTATTCAGTCAGAGCACTTAGGTGTCTCAGTAGGTTTAGCATCTGACTTTGGCTCAGGTCATAATCTCATGGTTCATCAGTCAGGGCCCTGCATCGAGCTCTCTGCTGTCAGTACAGAGCCTCCTTCAGATGTTCTGTACCCCTCTCTCTCCCTCTCTCTTTCTGCTCCTCCCCTACTCATGCTTTCTCTTTCTCTCTCTCAAAAATAAGTAAAGAGTACAAAAAGAATGTTCAGTAACATAAAAAATAAAAACACTGGTTCCTCAAAAAGTTAAACCTAGAATTACTAAATGATCTAGCAATTCCTCTTCTAGGTATATAAACAAAAGAACTGAAAGCAGGGATTCAAACAGATACTCTATACCAGTGTTCTTGGCAACATTATTCACAGTTGCCGAAAGGTAGAAATAACCCAAATCCGTCCAACAGATGAATGGATTAAAATAATTGTGCCATATACATACAATGGGATATTGTTCGGCCTAAAAAAGAATGAAATTCTGATTCATGCTACAACACAGGTGAACTTTGACAATGATGCCAAGCCCAAAAAAAGCCAGATAAAAGAACAAATATTTTATGATTCCATTGATACAAGGTACCTAAAATATGCAAATTCAGAGAGACAGGAAGTATATTAGAGGTTACCAGGGGCTAGTGGAAGAAGGGAATGAAGAGTTATTGTTTAATAAGTACAGAGTTTCTGTTTGGGATGATGAAGAAAGTTTGGAAACGTATAGCAATGAAGGCTGCACAACCTGGGAAATGAACTTAATGCCACTGAGTTGCACACTTAAAGAACGGTTAAAATAGTAAATTTTATGTTATGTATATTCTACCACAATAAAAATGTATTAAAAAGTAAAAATTAAAATGCTGACCATATTTCACACCACAGAAATTTTTGAAAGAGGCCATAGCTTCATACCAGAAATGAGTCCTGTTTTTGAATGTACATTATATTTAATCTATCAAAGCATATGATTCAATTTTAGCTTGGGTATTTTTCAAACTTTGAGATTATTTTGTTCTTCAAAGTTTTCAGCAATCAGGGCCAGACTCCAGACTACTGAACACATTGCATAGGAAAGATGCTTCATGCTATTAACTAAACAAAACTAAACAGAGTCCTTAACAAGTTAATGTTAAGTAAAAAACAAACAAGCAAACAAAAACCCCACTGTATGGTTTGCTGCCTTTCTCAAATGTAAATGGTTACAAACCTTTCATCATCTCCCTGACCCAACGTTCCTTGAGACACAGTTTTGGGGAATACTGCCAACCAGTCACCTACATGGTGTAACTTCCCTCACAATTGGTTGATTCACTTATTCCCTTGTCATACTTTCATGATTTTATTCTTTATTTGTGGATCAATTTAACACATTTATTGGGTACCAACATTGTGCCAATAAGTATGTTAGGTGCTAATCAGTGTCCTTGGTGAACTTTGTACATCTAGGTGTGACTAATCTAAAATATCCTCTGGTTAGCATTCTCAGTTATCCCCCTGAGTCTCTCCAATTAAAGACTTGCCCAGTTTTGTGTAGATCCATCTAACTTTATTATATGGAATAGATGGAAGAAGAGTATCTTCCCAATTGGGACTGGTCAATGTCTAGGATGTGGGATGAAGATCTTCACCTTTACTCTCAAGTGGTGGGGAGCCTGCTTTCTCTTCCAACTCCAGTTTCACACCACAGGACCATCTATACCTCACTTCTCTACTTTGCATTTAAGTTGAGCTGGGATTTCAGAGTCAGAAACCTGGGATGCACTGTTCTTTGGACTCTTTTCCTTTGCAATCTTATTTTCTCAGGGGAGGAATCTCCTTGGAACCATGTGCCAGACACTTACTTGTTTATTCATCAAAATATATACTGAGTATCTTCCAGTAGCTGTATTTTGCTTGGTACTATGGATAAAAGAGGGAAAAAATTTGTTTCTTGACTAGAAAAACTAAACACATACAAATCTAACAAAAATGCAATAGTGTAAGTGATGTACTATTAACATCAGCTGAGGTAGAGCAATTCCAAATATCTGTAGAATATTCATTATGTATCTGACATTGTTTGAAGTGCTTTACATGCATTATTAGCTTGCTATGTATCCAAAAACAAACTTATGACGTAGTAACTCATATTACCCCCATTTTATAGATAAAGGAAGAGGTTCAGAGCTACACAACTAATAAGTGGCAGATCTGAGATTTGAACACAAGCAGTTTGACTTCAGAGTTGGTTATTAATCACTATTCTATGATGCTGCTTTAGTGTTAGTATAAGGCAGTAGAGGAGAGGCCTCACGTAGTACGAGGCCTCACGTAGTACTTGAAATGAGTCTTAATGGGTAAGTCACACTTCATTCAGCACCAGGTAGAGGTATGTATGTGTTGAGGTGAGCAGAGAGGGCAGAGAGGGCAGAGGAGAAGGGATTATTGAACATACAGTTGTATAAATTGTGCACAAGAAAATGGGGGGAGAGGCTGGAATCTATACCCCCTCTGCTCACTGAGCTATGCACCCTGGAGTGCATTTGCTCCCACCTGAAGAGGGTACAGTTTGCATGAAGATACTGTTCTTTCTATTCTGCATGAAGAAACTCTTCTATATAGTGTTCTTTCTATCCAGTTTCTAGGAGTAGTTTTGTGAGACAGATCAACTATAGATTCAAATTTAAACTATAGAAGCTTGATGGTAAAGACTCTGTGCTTATTTTTTGATTCTTGTCTCATAATTCCAGCCCTCAGATATTAAGTGTTATCAGAGCTGCCTCCTTATCATAACTGGTCCTGTCTGCCCTTCAAATTACCTCTGTTCCAAAAGTAATTCTTCCTCTTCCCTAGCCCAAAGAATATGTCCACATTTTAAAGTACATCTAGGAACCAATTGCTTCTTTCATAGTTCACATTGAAGTGTGAGAGACAGATAATCTGCCCTAAACCTCTAAAAAGAGATCACTTACTAATAGAAAGAACATGCAATTAGTACGGTTTCAGGTGGGAGTGGGCAGATGTTCTTGGCTAGAGGGAACAATTTGATAACTTATGAGTAAATAAGTAAAATTAAGAGGTCTCTATCCACCTGTGTTCTGTTTAGGTTCAAGAATCTTACAGTAACATTTACTCTTCTTACCTGGCCTTCCCACGCAATGGACTCTAGAAATACACTACCAAGTGAATTTCCACTACCATTACCAAGATTATTTCTTGTCCTTCCTTTAGGCCCATGGTCAACTTGGTTTCTTTGTTCTTTTGGGAATTGAGCTTTTGCTCAGTTGACAACTGTCCCTTGTCCCAGATCCACCCCAGAAAAAATCATCTCCAGCCCAAGGAACAGTTCCAGCTTGGATAGACTGAACTTGACCAAGATGTTGTTTTTGGACATTCAGCATGATGCTATGACCCCGATCTATTAACTAATATTGTTTAATATAAACTCCACATTATGTAGGGTTGTTACTCATAGCAAGCTGAGAAATGTCCTGTTGCCTTTCCTCTCTTAAGGTCTCTTTTCAAAAATGCAAATAATCCAGGTGTGAATAGCACGTTTGACTAATTTACACTGAGGTGTAGGTGATTTTTTTTTTACGGCCTTTTTTCCTCAGGAAGCACTTAGGCAGAAAGGTTAGCAAATGGAGAAGGGAAGACATGGAGAGAGAAATGGAAGAGGGAGAATAAGCCTAATTGAAACTGATAATACCTAAAGACTTCATAATTCAGCCATTTCATAATTTTTACTTTTGGTACAACATTTAAAATGTTTTTAAGTTTATTTATTTATTTTTGAGAGAGACAGAGACAGTGTAAGTGGAGGAGGGACAGAGAAAAAGAGGGAGAGAGGGAATCCCAAGTAGGCTGTGCGCTGTCAGTCTACACCTGATGTGGGGCTTGAACCCATGAAACCAAGAGATCATGACCTGAGCCAAAAGCAAGAATTGGTCGCTTAAATGACTGAGCCACCCAGGTGCCCTGGGGATGGCATTTTAGAAGTGAATTAAATGAGTTTACACTTTAACTGATATGCATAAGGAAACCAAGAAGGCCTACTCTGAATCCCAGGTTTCCAAATATAGAATTTTTATAAGTATTGATATTTCACGGTATTTATTACAGAGAGGCAAACTTTTCCACTCTTGACAATAAGAGACAAGTTTTCCTACTCTTGTAAATAAGAAATAAGTTTTCCATTCACATATCTCATGGACTCTTAATTCTTTAAAGTTTGTGAAATAATAAAAACTTCCCCTCAAATGTGACAATATTATACATGCCTTGGGACATGTTTGATATAAGAGACAGATTTCCTCTAAGCAATCTAAAGAAAAGAAGGATCTCTTATAAAGAGGCAAGGTATGTCATAGAACCCAAGGACAGGAAACACAGCCAGTTCTCCCATGAGACTGGAATTGAGGACTGTAACGTTCTCACTGACCAAGGCAACTCTTGGTATATTTTTTCTTTCCTTCAATCTCATCTCCTCCCCCACTGCGCGTTCACCTCAGTCTTTAATTTTTCTTATCTTTGTGTTTCTACTCTCTTTTTACAGAGCAGTGTTCTTTGCTTATACATGGTTCATCATATAGGGTTGCCAGAGTAAGCAAATAAAAAAAAAAAAAAAAGCATTATAGGATGCCTATCCTTTACTTGGCAACCCTAACATCATGCCCAGCCAATCCATTGCCCTCATTTCCTGGGTCTTCCTGACCCATAACCAGAGCTAATTTACAGGAGTTTCTCTGTCCTCATCCAAAATTCAGTAGGGAGAATCTCATTAGTTCAGCTTGGGCCAGTGGCCAGCCCTCATGGGTAAAGCAGCCAGAGGGCCCATCTCTATAGGTGTGATGCACTGGAAGAATAAAAGGTAAGTACTGATGAGTCAACCCCAAATGTTATCTACTAAATATAAATTTAGGCTATAAGTACATCTTGCTATACATAATGAAGTTACTGTCGAAAATTTCTTGAATTCATAGACCAAGTTCTATTGGTTTTTGTATCTCCTGGTGTCTGGCATCTGATATTTCATACATATGAGTTAAACAAGGAATATTTCATAAATTTTCCTATTTCTCTATTAACTTGAATATCTATAAAGACAGAGCAACTTTCCAGAAGTGGTGTTTGAAGTTACTAGTATTGCTTTAAATTGATAGTACGAATAGTAGGGGATCAAATGAAGAATGATATTGACCTAATGTAAAAAAGAGTTGGGGCGCCTGGGTGGCTCATTTGGCTAAGCATCTGACTTTGGCTCAGGTCATGATCTCTTGGTCCATGAATTCAAGCCCCATGTCGGGCTCTGTGCTGACAGCCTGGAGCCTGCTTCAGATTCTGTCTCTTTCTCTGCCCCTCCCCTACTCACACCTCTGTCTCTGTCTCTGTCTCTCTCTCTCTCTCAAAAGTAAATAAACATTAAAAAGTTTTTTTTTTAATGTAGAAAAGAGTCACTGAAAAGCTTCAGAGCACTGAAAAGCTACCAAATCTTTTCAAAGTACATAAACTACCCCAAGAAGGTTAATGTATTAGTCAATCACTAAGAGGAGATTAATCTATTAAAATTTCAGATTGAAATTTTTTCTCTCAGTAAACAATAAAAAACAACCCTCTTATAATGGATGTGCTCATTTATTTTCTTGCTTCTCTCTGGCCACTAATACTCTTTACATGGTGATTTACTCTAGTTTTTCAGGTTGTTTTATGCAAATAGTAGCTAGTGACTTTTAATCTATTACCTATCACTTATGCGATGCTAACGACATAGGGAATAAGTCATCTATATTATCAACATCTACAGCACTGATGGATAAAAGTCATGGTACCATCAACCTACCCAGGGTTATAATGTTATAGAAAGCAGAATGAGGAGGGGAGGAAACTGAACCTGGGTCACATGACCTGGGCTTGATGACACCTGGCCTTGGTTTAACTCCTGGCTCTCCTTTTTGTTTACTGTGATGCCTTGGGCAAGTTTCATAACCTCTGTAAGTCTCAATTTTTTTAAAAGCAAGGATTAATATGCCTGCCCTGGCCACCTGCCAGGGTTGTTAATCAAATGAGACAATGTATGTGAAAGTGTTTGTAAACTATAAAATGCTTCACACACATAAGTTTCTTCTTATCGCTGTTGTCTAATAAGAGAATTTTATAAATCATGTTAACATTGATGCAAAAATACCATTGTTATATTGATGACCACTGTGAACTAGAGGTAGAGGCTCTCACAAGTAGAATTTTTCAAAGAAAAATAATGTTCCTGAAAGGAATATTACTTTACATACCATTTTTAAAGACAAGCCATTCTTATTGATTATTATTGTTTTTTAAGTTTATTTATTTTGAGAGAGAGTGTATGTGTGAGCAGGAGAGAGGCAGAGAGAGAGGGAGAGAGAGAATCTCAAGTAGGATCCGCACTGTCAGCGCAAAACTCCACATGGGGCTCAATACCATGAACTTTGAGATCATGACCTGAGTCGAAATCAAGAGTCGGATGCTTAACTGACTGAGCCACCTAGGCACCCTTATTATTGTTTTTAATGTATAATACAAGATAAACAGAAGACACACTAGGCTTGGGGACAATATGAGCCATAACCAAAGATATTTGAGTAAAAAAGCCCTCATGGTGGCCACATCATTAAAGGTAGGAATCTTTGATCCTCCCTATTGGATTCCACGCTGTCCACTGTCTCATCCCTTGTTCTTATCCTGCTGGAATCCCCTGAGAGATGGAAGAACATAGCTATCAGTGTGTCCCGTGCCCTCCATAGAGACTTTAGTATCAGTATCTATTCTCTTCTCATTTCCTTTTCCTCTTTTTAAGCCCCACCATTTGGTGAAAATGAGAAATAGCCTCTCTGACAAAATGGTGGGAGCCTTGTGGGAAAGCAAAGTTTTCTCTGCTGTAGAAATCTCCTTTCTTCTAGAAATGAGTTTGTAACTTACTGATATTGCCGATGGCAATTTTCAGCCCGTAACTGGGACTCAGTAAACACAGGTGCCCAATAAATGATAATTGAATGGATAAATTGATTGATTATATCTTGGTTGAATTAGTATATTCTCAAGAAGAGAAATAAATATCTGCTTGTTAATTAATCCATTTAACTATATAAAAATGGTATCACAGAGACTTTAACCTTGAAATTGCCTATGGATGGAATTCCCTAAGATAAAGTAGCTGTGGAACTATATACTATTATATCAAACTCTTGTGACTTGCCTTGTTTGGGAGCATTTGTAAATATCCATTTTGAATATTGATAAAGCAACGTCCATATACCCTCTTTTGCATTAATGATTTTATTAGTTTCTATTATTTAAAATTTTTAAGTCAGTTGAATTCATGTCTAAACAAACTTAATTGGATTTCAAGTCTATGCTGTTAACTTGAAAATGATTAACATCCACAGAGGAAAAAAACAAGCAGGCTATTTCCAGGCAAGTTTTATGTTTACAAGTTGTAGAAAGATTGCTTATTTTAACCAGTGAGATTGATCTAGGGTGATGAACTTCTAAGAAAAGATGGACTATGGCCAGTTTGACCTAGAGACAGAAAATGAGTTCTGAAAACAAAATATAGGCAGGATAGAGTTGCACTGAGGAGCAGATTTTAATATGGGATTTAAGTCCTGGTTATTATTCTATTTCTTTTGTTAGTTTCAGATTCTGTAGTTGAAACATTTCAGCTAGTTAGTATATCAGGCTTGCTCATATACTTATTACAGAGTCTGTCATTGCTTATCATTCCATGACGTTTTATTTGTTGCATGCTGTTGTTCACCGTCACCATCCAGGCTTCTAGAATTCTGTCCTTTGTTTATAGTGTTGGTTTTCTGCTCTTATGGCTGAAAAAATTATCTCCACTTTGTTGCTTTTCTTTGTGACTTGTCTCTTGCTTAGGTCCCAAGTTTCTGCCTAACTGGTTGGAGGAATACTTCTGGGCTTGCCACTGTAATTTGTTTAATCAGGTCCAGGTCATGGGAACAGAGCAGTGATTCTGAGAATGATTTGCCCTCAGCTGAGGTCTGGCCACCCCAGAGAATAGACTCAACATTATGGGAGCCACAGCATCCTGTCTCAAAGCAGGAGGCATGTAGCCCTGAGAAATCATTCTGGGAAAAAAATCTAGAAATTAACCTGAAAACAGGAGACTGTAGTGAATAGACTGGAATAAAATATCTGCCATGCTTGAATGGCAATTGCAGCGGTCATATACCTTGGCTCAACTGTCTTGCCATAATTAAAACGAACATAATATTTCTTTTTGCTTCTTCGTAAGTGATTATATTTACATATCAGTTAAACTTTTCCTTTTGGATGCCAACAAAACGTTTTCTGTAAAATTTTACTAAAGTGAGTTTTGGATTGTAATTATTAATTCATTTATCAAAACAATATTTCTAACAGAGAAATAGAAACAATCTCTAAAAGAAATGGCAACCAATCTTAGATTATAATAAGGGAAACATTTTGACATTCTCCAAAGAAGACTCTGGTATTAAAGATACAGACAAAACATTAGAATAATGGTACAGTAACATAATAGCTCTATCTTCATGTTTGCCCACATGTACAATAGACGTAGTGATTACATAAATGTCTTCTGCCTCCCATACTTCAATACGCCACCGAGGTTACGTAAAATTACATTTAAGAAGCTCTGCTGTTCCTTTGAAACAGGAAGAAAAAAATGTCCCATTGACAGTAATTAAAGATTCTTTTTTTTATCCACAAACTGTTTTCTTAAAGAATGACTTGCTCACCCCAAAAGGATTTGGGGGACAATAAAGCTTAATTACTTAAAATTACTGTGGACCATACAAAAAACAACAACAACAACAACAACAACAACCAAACTGTTGACATATGGTTATTTGGATGTTACAATTTTAAATATGCTTGCTCATTTTCAGCTCAAAATACTATTAAGATAAACTTTGCCATATGCATGGGATTCTTAATGACTGACTTTATGATTGTTGCAAACCCAGCCAGAACATAATATTTGGAAAATCTGTTCTTTATTGGGAAATACTAGTCAAGGGTAGGGGGTTGGTGTTGTAAGAAATGAGGTTCTCATAACATTCTCGTGCAAGCTCAGTGACCAAAGGAAAAAGAATTCTTTCGTGTTCTTATCATGTTTGTGCAACATTAAAAAAGATTACTGCTCTAAAAATTGTGCAATAGAAAGTAGTCATAGTTAGAGCTTTATAAGATTACAATACATGGGACACAGATGTCATTTAATTATGTACCGATTTACCTGTTTAGACGTGTCTTTGTTGTCCCTGGCTGTTCATCAGAAGTTCAGGTATAATTGCAATTAAGATTTTAAGAACTTGGAAATATACATCGAAAGCATTTGTATAATTACTTCTTTTTGATAAAAATAGAGCAATAGGTTTGTTTTGGAGTTAGAGACATGAGTATAAAATAAATGGCATTTCTTGAGATTATGCTTCGAATGTGTTCATTCTTAGCTGAAGAAAAGAAACTAACTTGGTCAGTAAACCTCTATTTTTTCCCCACTACTGCTAAAATTTAAAATATATCAGGTGATCAAGTTTTATCACAAATGTTAAGTATGTGAACTGTCCGTTGGCGTAAGGGTTGCACATAAACTGTCTGGCATAATTTAGAACGTGATAAACTTGTTGAAATAGTATCCAGAGTTTTTGCTCTCATTTTATAGGTAAAACCACCTCTCCTCCTTCAACTTTTACTGAAATGGTTAAGTTTTCTAATATTGGTGTACTTCCAGTACACAAAGAAAGCAAATAAGATAATTGGATACTATTTCTGTATTGCAGAAACAACCAGAATTCAAAATGAGGGCAGAGAAACTTCTAGGAGTCTTCTCTCTGACTAAACCTACCACACCCATCACAAGAGGACAAAGTTCAATCCATGGATAAGCACAAGCTGCCCTTAAAGCGGTGGCTCACAGGTTTTTTTTGATCAAAGTGGATCTTTGCCAACAATATTCCACATTCTCCATTCCATTCTTCTCTGTAATAAGTAGTGCTTTTCTGAAGTTTACTTCTTAAGTGGTTCATTAACTAGTCCTTTACTTGCTGAATACCTTCCAAAGCTACCAATGGTTTAGTGCTCCATGAATACAACAAATACGTTGGCTCTCAGAAATTGTCCAATTAGCTTCATGGTGATAAGACAGTGCTTAAATGTTAAGAACAGGGAGAAACACAAGTCTTAAAGCTGCATACAAAAGGAAACAAATCATACAGAAATAGTTATGCTTACAAAAAAAAGAGCTCTTGATACAGTGGAGGTAATCTAGGACCGTAGATAATAATAGTTGTAAATTGCTAATAGGCGGAAGAGGAAATAAAGTGTTCTAAACCACCAAGAATTCTTACCTGCAGCTGCTTCACAAATGGGAGAAGCTGAATTTGTTTTAGGGTACTATCCTTCTTTGTCTCTGAAGGACTTCTATTTCATGAGTTAGATATTTGCAAATTAAGTAAATACTATTTCTTTTAGTTGAATATTTGTAAATGAAGTATCCACTACTATTAGTGGGGAAGCCATCCCTAAATCTACTGAATCCTTTCGTGGAGGGGGGTGCTATATAGCTATCAGAAGATACGTTGATGATGTGATCTGGTTCTGCTTTTCTAGCTGAGTCTGAGACAGGGGATGGGGACACAGTACTTGGGAAAGAAAAGAGATGAAAAAGGGAACTTTTGGCTAGCGGAGATTAAGTGGATTCTGTAAACACCCAAGCAGGGTGGGGCCCCAAAAAGGGTTCATTAGGTAATTCCCTGTGAAAAGGTATGCCGATAAACCCTAGGTTCTAGGATGAACATTTCAATTTTCATATTTTTCTTTTTTTTATCATTCCTTTTAGCTTCTTTGAGCCTTGGGAAAGTATCCTAAAATGTGTTAGCTGTGTTTGCTGAATTCAAGGTGGCAGGGAGTGGAAAATCCATTTCTCTGTTTTGGGGAAATCTGTGTCTATACGGTGAGAAGTTAAGGAGCCTGGAGAGTTCCAGCCAGAGGTGATCAGTAAAGAACTCTAAAGTGGCAGCCCAGAAGGCGGTGACACAAAACTCCCAGGATAGATTTGTGAAAGGTGAGAGTACTCACTGCGCCTCTTCATAAAGTAATTCTGAGGGAGGAACCAGACTCCCTGCATTCCCTTCTTATTTAGATATTAAAGAGAAGAGTGACATTGAAAGCCTAGAGACATGGTGTTATATAATTCATGTCACAAGTATATAAGAACTGAAATGCAATGTCACACTGACGTGCTAGCATCTGGCAGTAAAGTAATAAGATTGTATCAGCTGATTCCAGAACAATTTGGAAAGTAAAGATAGAAAGCTTTAAATATCAAAGCCTGGTATCGCTCCATGAAATATGATACCTTTACTATTGTATAGGGGCATATACAAAAAATACATAAGCACACAAGGAGAAAAACTTTAAATCCATGTAAATAAAACGTATATAATAGGCCTACCATTCACTCATTATGCTAGGAAATGCAAATAAGTTAGAAAACATAACCTTGCCCTTGAGAAGTTTACCATTAGATAGTCTAATCTGCATTATAAATAGAGGGACACATATGAGAGATCAAAGGAAGTATGTGCAGAAATCCATACCTTTCTTCCCAGACAGGACACACTTTCCTAGACAGCAATGACCACAAGTCTTAGAATGTGGTGACTACTTTCAGACCTGATGTGGGATCAGGAAGCAGAGAGACCAGCGACAGTTCTACAGAATAAATGTCTAGGGATCTAGGTGGGATGCCCCTGGGCCTTCTGCTGCTGGCCAGAATGCAGCAGAGGGGACGCACCAGGGCACCGAGTGGGGCTGTGAGCTGCAGAAGTCCAAAGAAGGAACTCTAGAACCACACTACCTGCCTTCTAACTTAGGCAAGTTCCTTCACCAGTCCAAATGCTTTTCCTCAAGAAGTCACTGTACTTTCAATTACAGTAATCAATTTAGATGAATCACTAAAGGGGTGCTGTTTTAAGACTTGATCTGGGTCTTTCCTCCTGGTTCTTAGATGAGGTCTTACGTGGTGATGCTGCAGTCTACCCCTGAGCTATAACTTCTAACGTGATGGTGATGATTCTGGATGGCAATTGGTTTCTACCTGCTCTGGATTTATTTGGGAAGTAAAAATTAGTCTTGGCTAAAAGCAATGGAATTATATCAAGGTGGATTCCTTCCCCTACAATTGAAGTTAGTTCTGTGACATTCCAGATTTAGGCTACATATGGGCTCCGGGAGCATCTCCAGGGTGATTAGCTGCAAGCACACTGGTTACAGACTACCGGTGCCATTAGAAGAGTTTCTATAGTCACCATGGTTTTTCTGCCACAGCCTCCCACCTGGTGACTTGGCAGTCTCACAGAGTGAAGGAAACAGTGACTGAGGACAAGCCAACAGACATTTCTCTGCCGACTGGTATAATACAGAACCTGTGTCGTCTTTGCTAATTGGGAAGCTCTATAGATACTGGTGTTAACACCACCCTTAATTGCAGTGTTCTATAAAACTAACTGAATGCCCTTGAGACTCTAAACTACCTTTTTATAAAAAATGATTTTTCATTTAAAATCGTAACATATACATTTAATTTCCTTCTTTTGAAAAGAAAACATGCTATGGTGGTAACATCGGTTTGCACTACATTTACTTTGCCTAACAATAGCTTTTCTGTATGTACAGGACTTCTCTGAGCAGACGTTCAGAAATAACCTAAAGCCCTGGAAAGGAAAGCTAGGAGAAAGAGGGATGATAATAGAATCAAGAACAAACAGACAAACAATTCTACACAGGAACGAGCTACCACGGCACATATAAATAGTACACTGCAGACACATTTCTAAAAGTATAGTTCTTGGGGGGCCTGGATGGCTTAATGGGTTAAGCATCTGACTTTGGCTCTGGTCATGATCTCTTGGTTCATGAGCTCGAGCCCCATGTCAGGCTCTGAGCGGACAGTTTAGAACCTGGAGCATTCTTTGGATTCTGTGTGTCTCTCTCTCTGCCCCTCCTTCTCTCACTTGTGCTCTCTCTCTCTCTCTCAAAAAAAAAAAAAAAAGTATAGTTCTCATACACATAGAGTATCTCAGGTTACAATTTTAGGTACTATACAAATATTCAATATGCCATTGTTTAAATTTTGTTGAAGATAACACTATCCTTAGTTTTATAGATGGATACTATAAACCAAGAATTTAGAAAAATAACTTATTGCAAGAAAGCAAGCCAGAACTCCCCACTCATGATTCCTGCCATAGTCGGTAAGACAAGTAGCTTAAAAAGTTCAGACTGTCTGAAACCTTCCCTCTAGAATCTTAATTGTAACACTTCTTAATGTCTGGAAGTCCTGTGGGCTGAGTCTCTTTCTCCTTCGTGGAGGTTTTCTTGGCCTGCATAAGGAAAACTGTGTCCACGTAGCAAACTGCAGCAGTCTGCATCCTGTGGTTGAACCCACTCTTGCTAAAATGTACCAGTCTGGCACATTTGTTTATAATCCTAACATTGGTGACTCCTGTCCTCCTTTGCAAGGCTCATTGGTCCTTGTACTGTGGTTCCAGTGGTCCAAGAGGTGTTTGTTAGAAGCTACACCTAAGTAGAGCACCCCCCCAACCCCCCACAACCCCTAACTCTTACTGAAACAGCGGCTCATTTGGGGCAAAACTGCCGTAAACTGTAGTCACCGCTCTGCATGATCAAACCACAAAACTTCATGTTCAAGCTGTAGCAAAACCATCTGACCATCTCTTAAATCAGCTTGGCTAACATAAGCCTCTACAGACCACTGAGGTCAAAATGTCCTACCATATACTAATGTCTAAAGCCCCAAGTCACCTATCTGGACCCCATCAAAAGTTACTCCTGTGTATATATCTTTTCCCCCCTCTAATTTCACTTCTTTTATTTCTCAGTGTTAGCAGCCAATTCATCAAATTCGGGGGTCTTTGTGAAGGTCCACCAAATAGAGTCTACCTTCCCCTTCTGGACTCTGAACAAACCAAGAAATAAAGCAAAAGAATAAGAGAGGCGAAATGCCCAAACATCACCATTAATACCATAAAGCCTTAATTCAAGAACCGAATGGACTTCCTCATTCTAAATCCCACGATGAAAGTCACCGTAATGCTGGGCCCCACACAGTGTTTTAATTCGGCACATTTAATGGCAATGAAGGGAGGTTCTCCTCAGCAGTATCAGGTTAGTCCTATTGTGTTGCACTATTTCATAATTCAAAGAAATCTTTTTTTGTCCAGTAATCTGGAATTCAGTAGGAATTCCACAGTAGCCCTGTGGAAGAAATAAATCACTGGGATCTGTCCTTCACCTTTCTTATGAAGTTTAGGGTGTAACAACTGCCTTCTGCTAATTACAGAAGCTGTTTCTTTTTTCCAGAAACACTGGTTAGGTCTGTTCTAAATCAGCAGCCAATCAGCTTAGCTACCTCTAGTAAACACAGGCTCTGTGCTGCTGCAGACCTGCTTAGGCTTCTGGATGCAGTTGAATGACACTTTAGCCTGGAAGATCTGGTTTTTATGGTTGCCATTTTTGTTGTAGTAGTGGTTATTGTTGCTATTGCTGGTGGTGTGCTTCTATTTGTAGGTAGGACCGTGAGGGGGGAAGAATTTTATGGGGAATATCCTTAAAAAAAATAATGAGAACAGGCTACTGTCATAGACGTGTGCCTTTGGCTAGCCAACGTGAAAAAATTTAAATGTATTGGCTGAAGGTTTATTGGGAAAGCAAGGAACGAACAAAATATTGGAGGAAAACAATACTCAGAAGAATCGATAGGGAAAAACAAATGTCTAACACTGAGTGTAATTTGCTAAGAAAATGTGACCTAATCTTTTCTAAATGGAGGGAAAACAAAGCTAAGAAAGAGCAGAGATTTAGAAGTATGGTATCATATTTAAGAAAAGAGTCGGCAAACAATAAGGGAATAAAAAAGCAGTGTTCATCTTACATGAATGCTGAATTAGATTTTTTTTTCCACGGTGAAAGACCTAAGGGATTTTGCACAACTGTGTAATTTAAAAAGACAGATTTTTTTTTACTTGCAAAAAAATTATGGTAGAGGTTTTAAAGCTCATTATTATTTATTTTGATTTTCAGTGAAGGAAGACTTTTCTATCCAGATGTAAGCCTTTATCTCAAGAGAAGTCATAGTAATTCACAATCAATAATTATACCTAATAATAGAAAAACATATGGTTAAACTACATGCAGTTAATTTATAATATGTTCCTTTAAAAACTGGAGTTGATTCTGGAATTACAATAGGACTATAAAGGAAAAGAGAGGAAGAAATAAATTTTCCAAGTTGAAACTCATCAAAATTTTCATCTCCATTGATAACGCTTTTGCAAAGAATTACTTTTAGAAAATTACTGGCAGCTTAAATTAATGTTTGAGTGTGGGAATTCAGTCATTATACAATTTCACATTTTTGACTTTTCAAAAAACACGGTCACTACAAAGTCTGAATTATCTGTGGGAAATAAATGATATGCAATTGAAATTCTTTATAGATTACCAAAACTAACATTTTTAGTCTTCTTCCCTGATATCTTTTTAAAAATTAATAATTAGAAAAAAACCCCAATTATAATAACTATTTCTCTCACTGTAGGGCTATGATAAAATTAAAAGAGATAATATAGCATTGACCTAAGTGTTTTCCTAAGATTAATAATGTTTTAAACATTGTGGTTAAATCAATAAGGAAACTCTAGATTAGATAAAATTAAACAGGTCTTTCTCTTTAAAATATTGCAGAGATTTTAATATGCAAAAATAGATATCCAAGAATATCCAGGAGGTAAACATATTTCCCAATGGGTTTTATTTGATTACAGAATATTTATTCTCAGACTATCTCTCAAGGCGAGGACCATGCACAGTATGTAGTTGTTGTTATTTTTATTGAGACATCTGTGAACAAGAAAAAAGGGGTCTGGATAACATGCAAGCTAGATAATCAACATCAAGTGTGGTACTCCTTGGCGCCACTTATCAATATCCAATCCTTCTCTCCTTCCTGGCATATGGAAAACTGAACTTTCTAGGCAACGAATTTTGTGGAAGGTACTGTGAGTCATTTCTAGCTGGAGCATATATATACCAAAGCAAACTCTTTAGGGCTCTCTTTTTCTTGACCACAACTCTTGGCTGTTCAAAAGGTAGCTACTTGTCAGCCTGGGTCCCCTAATCAGGAGAGCAGAAAGTGGAACAGAGGACAGAGGAGCAGAACCTTCAGCTGACTCTCAATGGACACAAAGCAAAAGCAAGAAAAAAAAGTCTTCGTTGTTTTAAACTGCTGACATTTGGGGTTGTTATCATAGCCGAACTTAATTTATACTGACAACTATGCTAATTGATCAAGAGTAAATTGTATTTTTAAAGCCAGGCAAAATCTTCACTGTTTAGTAGAAGGAAAACTAGGTCAGAGCTTAGTCAGTGGTTAGACAGGCCAGAGCAGAGAAAGCAAGGATCCAGAAAAGGGCCAGATCCACCAAGTTGGCATTGGTCATCAAGGGAGGTGGTAGCTGTAGAATAAGCCCCAGGAAAGTCATTAAACTGAGTCTTAGTCAGGGAGACTTAGGGGTTGCCAAGAAGGCTCATCATGACCTGTGTTTAGGGACGGGCCCCAAAACGAGGGTTGGTCATAAAGAAAAAAAAGAGAGCCTATTAATTAGAACAATGCTTGACCATTGTCCAAGATGATTAGATGATTATTAAATATTGCCTAACTAGGGATAGCTTTAATTTTGGGGCTTAGAGTAGGGCCGAATCTATAGATAAAAAATAAACGGCTCATAATTAGTAGAAGAGTAACAGAAAGAAGCCAAATGAGTTACTAAAGTGAAAGATTTTGTGAATGGGTATAGGAAATGGAAGAACAGTTTTTTTGAAATAGTACTAGAAAAAAAAAACGAGGTTCTTTTTGTTTTTCTACCTGTTAACTCTCTGAGGTGGAAAATATGTGGTTATCACATGGTCATGATTCTTTCTTAAATTTAGGATATTTGGTAGAATAGCCTGGGTCGAGATCCCTTCATGGACTGCTAATTGCACTTGTGGCGCCTTTTGTGAACTCGGGCAAACCTGACGGACCGGGGTCATCTATGGCCCGTGTATTGGTTTGCTAGGGTTGCCATAAGAAAGAACTACAAACAAGGTGGCTTACACACCAGAACTGTATTGTCTTAGTTTTGGAGGGTAGAAATTTGAAATCAAGGTGTTACAAGGTTGGTTCTTTCCAAGGTCCATGAGGAAGTATCTGATCCATGCCTCTCCCCTCCCTCCCAGTGGTTTGCTGGCCATCTTTGACATTCCTTGGTTTGTAGAAATATCACCCCAGACTCTGCCTTCATCGTTACATGACATTTTCCTTGTGTATGTGTGTCTGCCTCCAAATTTGCCTTTTTAAAAAAATATTTACTTTTTGAGAAAGAGCATGTATGAGTAGGGGGAGAGGCAGAGAGACAGGGAGAGAAAGAATCCCAAGCAGGCTCCCATACTGTCAGTGCAGAGCCTGATGTGGGGCTTGATCTTATGAACTGTGAGATCATGATCTGAGCCAAAATTAAGAGTTTGGATGCTTAACTGACTGAGCCACCCAGGTGTCCCTAAAGTTCCCAGTTATATTGAATTAGGAGCCCACCCTACTAGGGTACTAGGGTACTAATAACATCTGTAATGGCCCTACTTCTGAATAAGGTCACATGCTGTGGTTCTGGGGATTAGGACTTTAACGTGACTTGTGGGGGACATAATTAAACTCGTAACAGCACCAATCAAAGGAGAAAGAAGATTGTTTTTCCCACCATACCTGCTCATTCCCCCCTTTTTTTCTCATTTGCATGGCTTTTTACAGCAGCATTTACATGCCTTTTTTCATTTCCTAGATCATGAGTTTTTTAAGGTCAAAGACTACACTATTTTAATCTGTCCGGCTCCTGGCACAGACTATCACAAAGTAGCATAGTCATATCTCCCCTGAACTAGTGACAAGAGCCTTATAATTATGTTGCCTGCTTCCTCTACTTTTGGTTTATCCATTCTGATTCATCTTGCATAAAACTGTCCCCTCATTAAAGAATGATCCTCACCAAATTCACATTCACCCTTCAAATCAGCACTACCATCTCGAATGCCTTCTGTGACATTCCTGGGCAAAGTTAGGTAGCTAATTCCTCTTTACTCCCATATAACATTGTGCATACCTATGGTAAGCATTAGACACTCAATAAATGCTTGAATGAGTATTTAAATTAATTAAATGTATGATTTGTAAGGCAAATCCCATAGTAATTCTTGAAAATTTTAGGGAATATTTTTCTATTTCTGTTTGCACTGCTGAATTAAATGGGTCATACTTTAGAATTAGTCTTCTTATACCTACAGTCCTATTAAAAATGTATTTTTAAAATTGAGATATAATTGACATATCCTGTATCACCTTTAACTCTGAAGAACTACCCCTAAATTTCAAAGAATGTAATTAACAAACAAATGCCATTCACAATACAACTTACGACTTTTTATCAAAGCAAAAAACAAAACAAAACTGTAGGGTCTTCAAATCTTCTTTCATATAAAGATTGGGGTTCATAAAGCAGCTAAAAGAATACTGTACCAGGGGCTTCTGGGTGGCTCAGTCGGTTAAGCATCCGACTTCAGCTCAGGTCATGATCTCATAGTTCGTGAGTTTGAGCCCTGCATTGGGCTCTGTGCTGACAGCTCAGAGCCTGGAGCCTCCTTCAGATTCTGTCTCCCTCTCTCTCTGAACCTCCCCCATGGTTTCTCTCTCTCTCTCTCTCTCAAAAATAAACAAAAAAAGAATACTGTACCATCATTAGTATAACTACCCAGAAATGCCTTTAGCACCACTTGACAAATCAGAAGACTTCATCTCTAAAAGAAGGTCCTGGAATGTACACTCCTTAACAATCTAGGCCATGATGGCCAAGTATCAAGTCTCTGGGTAGGGCACATGAAACGTGGTAGATGGCAATCAGGTTGACAGGGTGGATTAGGACAGTAAGTGGAGCAATTCAAGGATGTGCTGAGAGCAGTTTGAAAAGCTCCATGGCATCATCATTAGGGACGAGTAGGAAACTATTGTTGCTTAGTATATTTTGGGTTTGGAAGTATCTCCTCCATAAGAAAATGCTAACAGCCAAGTCCAGAAACAGCCAAACCTTCCACCCTCCATCTGCCATCCAGTCTAATATCATCATTCCTCATGAACCCTTCTCCATTTGTGTCCCCATCTTTAATTTCCTTTCATTTTCCTTTGGTGCATTTCAATCTGACTTCCATCACCACAATGCAAGTAAAGCTATTTTTCTTCTTTTTTCTTTTTAAAAAAAATATTTACTCACATGTTTTACTAGTTAGCTATTCCATGAATGCTTTTTTCTTTTTTATTGTAAAAAAAACACATGAAAAAATCCCCACATAACACAAAATCTATCCTCTTACATTTTTAAGTGTACAGTATTGTTAACTATATGCACATTGCTGTTCAGCAGATCTCTAGAACTTTTTCATGTTGCATGACTGAAACTATGTCCACTGAACAGCAGCTGCTCATTTCCCCCTCCCTCCAGGCCCTGGTAACCACCATTCTACTTTCTGAAGCAATTTTTCTTTCTTTAAAAAAATTTTTTAATGTTTATTTATTTTTGAGAGAGAGAGACAGTGTGAGTGGGGGAGGGGCAAAGTGATGGAGACACAGAATCCGAAGCAGGCTCCAGGCTCTGAGCTGTCAGCACAGAGCCTGACGTGGGGCTCAAACTCATAGACTGAGAGATCCTGACCTGAGCCGAAGTTGGGCGCTTAACTGACTGAGCCACCCAGGCGTCCCTGAAGCTATTTTTCTGGGTCACTGCTGACCTTTTAAGTGCAAAAACCTATGATACTTTTCTGTCTTTATCTTACCAGATCTTCTGCTACATTTCACACCTATAATGAAACCTTTCTTCCCTGAAACTTTTTGTATTTCAGTTTTCCTTGTATTTTCTTTCCATTCTCCACTTCAATCATGGGCTGCCATCTTTTTACTCATACAATAAATGTTGGTGGCCTTACAGGACCCAGTGGTCTTCTCACTCTCACTCTCTAATCCTCTCCTTTTGTGTTATATCAACACTGATTTCTGTTATTATACCTGCTCATGACTCCTCCAAAGCCTTGGGGCTGTAATTCCTCAAGGTCATCTATCTGAAGGTCCCATATGCACCTCAAACTCAACCTGTCTAAAATTACACTCCATTCCCCTCAAGTGGTGACTCTAACAGTCTTAAGGTAACTCACACCACAGGCTGGAGAATCATGTAGGACCACTCCATTTTTGCTCTCCACATCGGATCATTCACCGAATTCTACTGATTTTGATTTCTAAGCTTTTCTTGAATTTGTTTGCACCTCTCTATGTGCATCACTTAGTTCAACATTCATCCTCTCTGATCTGAAATTCTGGAAAGATTTGCAATCCCTCCCACTGTTTCTAGTTTTATTTTCTTAAAGAGTCCTCCACAGAGCAGCCAGTTATTTAAGTAAAACACAAGTCCGAATACGTTGTCCCCTATTGGTGACTTGATCCCCACCTGGGGATTGTCGAGTCTTGGGCAACCAGAGTATCCAAGGTAGATTCATGAGCTAAGGAAAAGCTACTAGCAATTTCAATAGTTTAGAAATCTGTACAACTGTATTGGTATGGACCCGCCACAGTATTCTGATTCCTATCTGGACTTTAACTCTTGCCCTGCCAGCTCAACCCCCACCTGGCTAACTTCTTTCATTCTTCAAAATTAGCTCAGATGTCTATTCCTCCAGGATGTCCTTCTTGTCACCTCCCCTAAATACCTTGTCCCTATGCTTCGTAAATAGATCTATGCTTCCTACACTCCTTGTAGACAGTGACCATGTCACAAAGCCATGTTGCACAGAACTTGATATGTACTTGCATGATGAAGGTTATTGCGAAGGGGATGGTTGGTGCCTGGGAAGATGTGGGACCTAGATAGGTAATTATTTATTTATTTTTTAATTTATTTTTTATTTTTTATTTATTTCTAGGAGAGAGAGAGAGAGCGTGAGTAGGGGAGAGT
Source organism: Hyaena hyaena (assembly GCF_003009895.1). Taxonomy (NCBI): domain Eukaryota; kingdom Metazoa; phylum Chordata; class Mammalia; order Carnivora; family Hyaenidae; genus Hyaena; species Hyaena hyaena. The sequence continues at coordinate 1,645,765 of NW_024080959.1, forward strand.
CAGAGAGAGAGGGAGTCACAGACTGAAACAGGCTTCAGGCTCTGAGCTGGCAGTCAGCACAGAGCCCGACGCGGGGCCCGAACCCATGAACCGCGAGATCATGACCTAAGCGAAAGTCAGACGCTTAACCGACTAAGCCACCCAGGCGCCCCTGTAATTATTTATTTTCACTTGGACGCTTCCTATTACAATTTTTACACAGGTGAAATCAGGTCAAAGCGTTTATATATCGGAAAACAAAGAGAAGGAAGAAAGACATCAAGGACATCTCGAGGCATGTGGTTATGAGGGGTTGAGGGGCAAATCCACATCTTTGCTTTAGGAGACAGAGAGCTGGAGTAATAGGGCCCTTAAAATGTGTATAAGCTTTTAGTGTCTTTTGCATTTGATGACAGGGCCACATCTTTCTTCCCATCAAATTGAATCCTGATTTATTGCCTTATGGGAGGATTGTGAGTGAATGTCTAGGTGCTGTCAGGGACTGTCCTATTTTTAAGAAGAGTTGAATTCTGCATTAGAGCTCTTGAGTAAAGATCTTAGTATCCAGTATGTATAGTAGATATTTGTTTATTGATTTATTTCCTGGTTCATTCTGTAGAAGATTTGAGGCTAATTATAATAAGAATACATATAATAAAATAATAGTAGTATATGAACAGAAATAGAAAGACTAAAGAAATAATACAATATGCAAATCATGAAGGCCAATACAGTTGTTTCACTCATTCATTTAATTACTGACTCTTCCTTTCATCTGCCAAATATTTAGTGGATACCTACCATTCCTAGCTGTATACTGGATCCATATTTAGCTTTGAGTTTCTTGGGAAGCCCAGTCAACAGGGAGGTATGATTAATTACATAATCCTTATTATTAGATAGGGGGAAATGTATAGTTTCCTCTAGGAAAATAAAGCTTTCTCTGGTACTAAATTCTGAAAAGACCAAGAGCTTCTATGGTATGAGACATAGTAGACAATGAGTCAAAAGACAATGTCATCTACAACTTACAGTAGTGGATTTATATGTTCTGATATGTAACCAGATAGAGGGGGTTCTTTGAGTAGGTTCTAAATACATCAGATACTCATATGCATATAACACCCATATATACCTAACCTAATACATTTAATAGTAGTTTAGAGGAGAGAGTAGCAGGCTTGGAATAAGGAGATCTGGAATCTTGTCCCTGGCACACTAGTAATTGAATAAATTACTGCCGTTTATGCCTTAAACCATAAATCAATCATCACCAGTATACTATCCCATTTCCTGCAATGTTATTATGAGACTTAAACAGGGGTATATGTGCAAAATGCTTTATTAATTGCAAATTGCAATACCAATGTTATTTCTTTGAAATTAAGAGCGCTTTGATGGTAAAAACTATATCTTGTTTATTTTCCGGCTCCAATATCCCATCTTCTCACCATGGTCAAAGATAAGCAACATGAGTTTGTCAGTAAAGTAGAAAAACAGGATAGGGCAGGGGGCAGAACAAAATCCTGCCTCATGCCCCTGGAGATTACTTGACTATTCCAATTTCATTAAATTATTAAAATTTCAGGTTTGTGAGTACCAAAGCAACTTGTCTGTCTATAGAATCTGTCTATAGGTGGGGTGCCTGGGGTGGCTCAGTTGGATAAGCACCCAACTTCAGCTCCGGTCATGACCTCACGGTTCATGGGTTTGAGATCCATGTCAGGCTCTGTGCTGACAGCTAGCTGAGAGCCTGGAGTCTGTTTCAGATTCTGTGTCTCCCTGTCTCTCTGACTCTCCCCTGCTCACGCTCTCTCCCTTCCTCCCTCTCTCTCTCTCTCTGTCTCTGTCTCTCTCTCAGAAATAAATAAAACATAAAAAAAAAAAAAGAATCTGTGTATAGGTAATAAAATGGATCAAAGAAAGGCAAGCCTTGCACTTGGGTTGGAAGGTGTCTTCGGGCCGGTAGAGGGCCATGCCATTCAACAAGGGACTTACTCAGCTTGAGGTCTGCTTTCCCCTCATGTAAAAACGGAAATGAGAAAACCCAGTGTTTAGTTTGACTAGCAAGCTGAAATAAAGGGTTTAAAAACAGTGGAGTTTTTTCCGCATACAGAACAAAAAAATACTTATTGTAGAAAGCTTGGACTATATATTAAAGAAGAACATTAAAATTACCCAGAATTTGAGTATGTGGAGGTAGTAATTTTTAACATTTTAATGGTTATCTTCTAGTTGTGTTTTTGTTTTCAATGCAAGAATGAGTGCGTGCACAAATTTGACATCCTAGTATAGATGCTATTTTGTAACCCTTTGTCTCAGTGTGCCTAAAGATTCTTTTTTTGTTGTTTGTAATTTTTCAAACTTTATTTGGAAAGAGAGAGAGAGAGCACGAGTGGGGTAGAGGCAGAGAGGGAGAGAGAATCCCAAGCAGGTTCAGTGCTGTCAGCGCAGAGCCCAGTGCAGGGTGTGAACTCACAAACTGTGAAATCATGACCTGAGCTGAAACCATAGTCGGCCACTTAACCAACTGACCCCGCCCAAGAGCCCCCTAAATATTCTTTTATAATGGCTCCCAAACACTTCAATTAAATCAACAATATTTTTTGCCAAGATCTACCAAGCACTTGCTGTATACTAGAGCTAAATATATTTTAAATGCTCATTTAATCCTCACAGTAACTCAGCAAGTTTAACATTAGGAAGTGGAGGCTTAGAAAATTTAAATAACTTTCTCATTGTCACACAGCTAGTATGTAACTTGAACCCAGATTTCTATCAATCCAACTACTAAGATCTTAGTCGCAGTTGACTACTAGCTCATATGTGGACATAATATAGTATATTTACCAGTTTTGTATTCTTGGACATTTAGGTAATTGCTAATTTGATTATATGAAAACACACACTGTGATTAACATCTTTATAGGGAAATTTATACACATGGAGATTATTTCACTAAGTTAAATTGCTAGCAGTAATATAGCTCAAAGGGACTGCAAAATTTTATTTCATTATTTAAATTTTTTAAATGTTTATTTATTTTTGTGAGAGAGAGAGAGCACAAGTGGAGGAGGGACAGAGAGACAGGGAGACACAGAATCTGAAGCAGGCTCCAGGCTCTGAGCTGTCAGCACAAAGCCCAATGTGGAGCTCAAACCCATGAACTGTGAGATCATGACCTCAGCTGAAGTCAGACACTCAACTGACTGAGCCACCCAGGCACCCTGGAACTGCACAATTTTAAAAAGACTTTTAAAAATAATTATTGCTTAATTGCCCTCTAGAAATATTGAAAATAGCTACAGTACCAAGTTTCCTAAAATCTCCTCAACTCTAGATATTTCCTTTTTTTTCAAGTTTTTGTCATAAGGTTTTTGCTATGCTCAGGAAGGTAAGAATTCTATATTTTTGAGGGAGTGGAAGATGGTCCCTTTTGAAAATTTGTCCAAGTAGATCTTTATGACATCCACCTGGATTGTATCTGAGGAATTCAATCAATAAATAGTTTGGTGAAACCTGGAAATCAGAATAGACTTTGAAAATTTACGTTAGCAAGAGCTCTTCACCCTGATTCATTTAAGAGCTTAAAGCAAATGGAAACTAAAAGGAGGATTTACTTTGTGTTGGCCTGAGGGGTATATTAATGGTAATGAATCTTCTTTGTGATATATTACCTTACATACACCTATACAACTTGAGTAATTTTTCAATGTCGTTTTTAGTTCTGGGAGATGTGAATTATGGTGTTATGTTTGATCTTAACAAAACTTCTCTTTCCAAACTTCTTTAGATATTTGAGGTCAAAGGAGAGGAGAGCCAATGTTAGATAAAAATTAGAGCTAACGGGCAGTAAGTCTAGTAAGAAAATGACATGGGAGTTTCTTGACCTGGATTTTTGCCCCAGCTCCTTAATCCTTGGGCAAGCTTCTTAGCCTCTTTTGGCTATGTTGTCTACTTATAAAATATGTTTTGACCAAGGTAGTGATTTTTAGACTGCTACAGACATTCTGAGAAAATTTGATTTATATTTCAAAATGTATTTTTTACTATTAAAAATTTAACTGGTACAAACTAAGGTTGTTAAATCCCAAATTTTAACATATTTGAGATCATCCATACGTTGTCACATCAACTTCTTTTTTGGTGTTAACCCTGGAATAAAACTTCCTGTGCTTATATTTGACTGTCTTATAAACATGTCATTGACTAAGAAGAATATAGTTACTCTCGAAAGTCCTTCAAATTTCCTGCAAATTTTAGCCCTGGTTCTCTCTCATGAGATTACACAATTGAATACATAGGCTGCCGTCAAAGAAATGACAAGCTAGCAGTACACACATGTGCCTGGCCAGCTTCCATTCACCATGAAATCACCAGTGGTATTGTCCAGAGTGGCTGCTTTCCACATCTCTTTTCAATAATGCACTTGGCAGTATGTTTAAATGCTTACTTTTCACTTTGAATGCTTGTTACTTGATCTTTTTGATAAAGTTGTTATATGCTTGGGTGCTTTGTGTTTAACTTTTAAACACACACACACACACACACACACACACACACACACACACCCCGCACACATTTTAGGTGAGGTGGAATAATTCACACTGCAACTAGAAATGGCTTGCTGATTAAAAAGCAGGGCATTTAAAAAGCAAATGTGCAGATGGAAATGATAATATTGATCAGGCCCACATTTGAGATAGGCGTGCTGTATTGATTAGGCTCAGAATAAAACAAGTCATACTATAAAGTACTAAATGTATCTCCAGATTTTATCGATCAAACTGACAGCACTATGCAAAATGAAAGCAATATGCAGAAAATTCTCTTCAAAGTCACTATGATACAAGTTTATATTTGTTTGGCACTTCTGGGTTCCCCATGAATTATAACTACAGGTTAAAGTGCCAGTAAAAAAAAATGAAAACTTAAAAGCGCTGGTTTTGTTTGTTTGTTTGTTTACCATTATTTATCATTGGGATTTACCTTTGTGCAATAAAAATGCTTAAATCTTCAATGTGATATATGTAATGAGATTTTGCAAGATTCTTCTCTGTTCTATGACAAGTTTCAACACTATTTGGAAATAAAATTTTGTGAATGTAGGCAGAAGGATTCCAGGTTCTTTCAGTATTGAAGAGCTCCTCAAAGCAAGAGGTGGTATCTATTTTTCCACTCCTTGAATCTGAACTTGCCTTGTCACTTGGTTAGACTAATAGAATGCTGCCTTGGAGCTCTTGCCTCTCCCTCTAAGAATGCTCTGGCCACCATGTAAGGAAGCCTAGCTAGCTACTGAATGATGAGAAAGAACAGCACCAAAACCCAAGACATGAGTGAGCCCACCTTAGACTTTCTGGCCCCTGGCAAGTCATGTGATCGATGCAACCAGAGGAGTGACCAGACAAAACTAGCAGAAGAATGGACCAGTTAATTCATAGAATTGTAAAAAAAAGAAATAATTGTCTTTTTGAGCCACTAATCTTTGGAATGGTTTGTTATACAGCAACAAATAACTGATACAACACAGTAACAAATATGGGATTAGAACAGTAACATTATCTGATAACACAATCTAAAGAGGACTAAAGAATACATCCATTGGATTTGATGTATTAGCAAGGAAGCTGAGATTATATGAATTCTTTACAGTTCAGCTGATCATATTGCAAATACTATGGATCTCAGTAGTTTGTTTGAGGTTTGTTCTGACATGCATATATGAAGAAGATGTAATGCTCTGTCAAACACATGATTCATAGGAATCAGAAAGAAATGATAAGAGTTAAAAGCAGTTTTCAAATATGATGAATGTAGGAATGTCTTCAATAACTGTAAGAACAATCATAGGGGCAAAAAAGAAGCAAAGGATTGGTGACTTAGGGAAAAGTTGTTGCCAGAATGTACTTAGTCATCATATGTTGTGTAAGGCAAGCACTAGCTTTTAAGAAGATTCTACCATCTTTGCACACAGTGCTAGTGCCATACGAATCTCAATTTTATTAAAGCTTACATTTTAAATTGCAGGATGTTCAGGATTATTTGTAATGACATGGGTAGTAACTTAAACTTGAATAAGCTCATGTTAGTTTGTGAATTCAAGATCCCAGTGAATTATAGCTACAGACTGAAATGTCCATAAAGAAATGGAAACAAAATTTAGACTCAATATGTAAAACAACATAAATCCGATTATTTTGAGAAGTCAAAGAAATATTGGACAAAATTGTTCTTTAAGTATCTGGAGTTTTAAAAAAGCCATTGAAACATGTCATAATTTTTTTCAATGTTCATTTATCTTTGAGGGAGAGAGACAAGAGCTTGAGCAGGGCAGAGAGAGAGGGAGACACAGAATCTGAAGCAGGCTGATGCGGGGCTTGAAATCATAAACTGTGAGATCATGGCCTGGGTCGAAGTGGGACCCTTAACCAACTGCACCACCCAGGCACCATGAAACATGTCATAATTTAACAATATATGTTTAAAAATCATTTTTCCTGTAAGCAATGGCAGCCTGAAAAAACTATTCATTGATTTTCACATTGAACATTTGCCAATGGAGAAATGTTTGTAGATATTATTAAACATTGAGACTTCACTTTTCTTTCAAATGTCTTGATTGGTTTTCCTGAATGTGGTAGCTGTTTCTCAAGGGGCCACCATCAATTCTTTCACCTCTTTGTATGAACATGCCATTCTTCCATTGAGAGGTAGAGTCCATTCTTCCCTCTGCTTGAACTTGGGCAGGTCTTAGTAACTTATTTGATCAATAGAACATATTGGAAGGGATATTCTAAAATTCTGAAACCAGGCCACGAGAAGGCTTGCAGCTTCTTCCTAGCCTTCTTAGAATGCTCACTCTTGGCTCCCTGAGCTACCATGCAAGAAGCTTGGCTACCTTGCTGGAGTGACCACATGGAGAGACCCCGAGTCTGTATGGAGAGAGGAAAGGGTGCCCACCAAAGCATCAGACCTGTGAGTGAAGCAACTTTGGTTACTCCAGACAAGGTCCTCTATTAGCTTAGTACCAATGAAGAATGACTCCACTTAATGCCACATAGAGCAGAATCAAGCATCCATGTTCTGCCTGAATTCTGGACTCACAGGAATTGTTGTGACATTTTTTAAAGCCACTAAATTTTAAGATAGTTTACTGTATTGTAAAAGATACTTAGAACATTGACTAATAATCTGAGATGACAAGATAAGCTATTAGAAAATTGTTACCACTTCAATCATTTATCTTGTGAATCAAGCAATTGATTTAAAGGGAGAATACAAAATACAGAAATAAATTGAGCATCATGTCTGATTTAAGACCACAACTAAAGGCAGTAACCTCCAATTTTAATATCTTTGCACTTGCAAAAATGGTTTCACCGTTTTCATTGGCTGTTTTTAAAATACATATTATGGGGCGCTGGGTGGCTTAGTCGGTTAAGCGTCCAACTTTCGCTTAGGTCATGATCTCGCAGTTCGTGGGTTCGAGCCCCACGTCGGGCTCTGTGTTGACTGCCAGCTCAGAGCCTGGAGCCTGTTTCAGAGTCTGTGACTCCCTCTCTCTCTGACCCTCCCCTGCTCACGCTGTCTTTCTCTCTCTCTCCTAGAAATAAAGCATTAAAAAATTAAAAAGTAAATAAAATAAAATACATATTATAAATTTAAGAATAAACTTTTGTAGGGCGCCTGGGTGGTTCAGTCTGTTAAGCAACTGACTTAGGCTCAGGTCATGATTTCATGGTTTATGGGTTTGAGCCCCATGTCAGACTCAGTTTTGACAGTGTGTAGCCTGCATAAGATTCTCTTTCTCTCCCTCTCTTTTTGTCTCTGTCTGTCTGTCTCTCTCTTCCTCTCACAAAATAGTTAAATAAACTTCAAAAAAACCTCAATAAACTTTTGCTTGTATAATGCCACTTTTATCTCTTGGGGATCTAATAATATTTTACTAAGAATACGTGATCTAGGAAATAATTTCTGAATTTAAAAATGTTTGAAAACCAGTAGACAAATACTCTTAGTGTCCCTTTTTAGTTCTAATATTTATAAAATATGTCACAGTGGGCATGATGGATTTGAGCCATAATCTCTTTTCGTCAAGGATATCAAAAAAATTCCCCCTGGTGTTTGGACAGGAGGTTTTTCTTAAAACAAGAAAGCAGAGTTTCTTACAAACAGCACCTTCCTGAATAGTGGTTAAACGACTTCCATTTTATATGCTTATATAGGTGTTCTATATCTCAGGCTGCAGATCAAAGTATGTTAAGAATCGTACCTTTATTTTTCAATCACTCCATTCAATTTCTTTTTGCACACCCATTCCTTCAGCAGAGGAGAAACTTAACTCTGCTTCATGTGGTTGGTTTTCCTATATCTCTCTCTACTTCCCTTCTCCTTGGGTTGCATTTAAGCCATAGATGGCTCACTTGGGTCTAAGCACTCAGGGCTGAAGAGGACATTTGATCACACATGCATCTTCAAGGCATCCATTGCCCCCTCCTGTCCCCATTCCAAATACATTCTTCGTTTCTGCCTGAATAAGGTTTTCAGGTTGGGCAGGGCACTCCGCTACATCCACACTGTTCTAGGGCCTGGAGAATCATACTACTGCTCCCATGTCACGCTAGAATTTGTAAAGCTCTGTGAGGCTAAGACCTTCTCGTGCCAACTCTTAGGGGCCTATTCATATAGTTGGACTCCAGTCTCCTTTGCTCTAAGATCCCAATGACTTATCTGGGAGTTTTGCTGTCTCATTAGAGTTTGGTTGTAGGAAACCAAGCTCTAGGTCCTGATTACCCCCATCTCCCCATGTGATAGTCAGAGGCCTTATGCGGGGGGGGGGGGGGAAGCCTTGCTCTTGCTCTGTTTTTTCCTAAATTGTTCTTATGTCACAAGTCCTTACTAGTCCTTACCTTTCTAGGTTCGTGGTGTCCTAAGTGTGTCAATATTTTTCATGGCATCTTGGGGCGCCTGGGTGGCTTAGTTGGTTAAGCGTCCGACTTTCGCTTAGGTCATGATCTCACGGTTCGTGGGTTCAAGCCCCGCGTCGGGCTCTGTGCTGACTGCCAGCTCGGAGCCTGGAGCCTGTTTCGGTCTGTGACTCCCTCTCTCTCTGACCCTCCCCTGCTCACGCTGTCTCTCTCCTAGAAATAAATAAAAAAAAAACATTAAAAAAATATTTTTCATGGCATCTTAAGGCCTAAGTAAACAAGTGAATAACAAGCAAACAAATAAAGCACTAAAAACCTAATGATTCCATCTTTCATTTTTTAAATTAATTAACTAATTAATTTTTAAAAAGTTTTTTATTTATTGAGAGAGAGAGAAAGAGGTAGAGAGAGAGGGAGACAGAGGATCCAGAGTGGGCTCTGTGCTGATAGCAGAGAGCTCGATGTGGAACTTGAACTCAGGGAACCATGAGATCAGGACCTGAGCCGAAGTTGGATGCTTAACCAACCAAGCCACCCACGTGCCCCGTGGTTCCATTTTTTAAATAGCTAGGTTCAAACGAGAAGTTAATACTAGCAGCTTGTGCACCGATAGCTCAAAAATTTAAAGAAGCCACAACAGTCTTGTAATTGACCATGGCACTTAAGGAACTGTTCACATAGGCTACTGAAATACAAAATCCAAGGAAACTCCCTCTTTGCTGTTATATGCCTTCATACTCACAGAAGCTCAGAAAGACATACCTGTTTGATTGGCAGTAGTGAGTAGTAGAACAGGACACAATGGGGGGGAAAAAGCCATGAAAATAAGTAAGTTCAGTCAGGAAATCACAGCCATTATAAATAGTATTGGAACAATAGACTTATTGTAGGAGAGGGAAGGAGCTTGGGGAAGTGAAGTTTTGAAAGGACGAAATGAGAAGAATTGATAGAGAGGACGCTTGGGCAGCTCAGTTAGATAAGCCTCTGACCTTGGCTCGGGTCATGATCTCATGGTAGCTTCTGAGTTTGAGCCCCATTTCAGGCTCGTTTCTGACAGGTTGGAGCCTGGGGATTGTTTCAGATTCTGTGTCTCCCTCTCTTTGACCCTCTCTTGCTTGTCTTCTCTCTCTTTCTCTCTCTCTCCCTCTCTCTCTCTCTCTCTCCCTTTCTCTCTCTCTCTCTCTCTCAAAAATAAACATTAAAAAAATAATTAAGAGAAGAGTCTATAGAGAGTCACTAACCAATCTATCATGTGGGCTATGAGAAGCCGGGTGCACAGGTCACTCTGTGAACTCACAGAGAGGCTGATGGAAAACTGTTAGCCATATGGGGCCATAGCCATGTGTCTGGAGCCACTGTTGGTAAAGCAGTACCCTAGAGGAAAAATATGTTCACATCTGTGCAGTGACAGTAGAGGGGAGAGCTTTACTTAGGAAGATCAGGAGAAGACAGCCAACTCAGACATCCAAGCAAATAGCTTCCAAAGAGAAGAAGGACAACATAGGATTCCGGGGGCTGGAAAGTTTTACAGACAGAATAATAAAACTAAGAAAGCTCTCTTGAGAAGTATTAGCTATCTTGCAATAATTTGAACTTCTTTTATTGCCATTACCTGTAGTAAAGTAGCCGTTAATATTCTCAAGAAGAATGATTGTCACGTCAGTTGCTAAGAATGAGGGAAATCAGGAATAAATGGTGTGAGAAGACAGACTCCTGTTTCTAAGTTCATAAATACAAGAGGAAATCTTCAAAAGCTCTGGTGGTCACAGCAAAGGCAGTTGGTAACTTTATTGCCACATTTCCAGACAAACTGGGTCTATGAGTTCTATTCAGAACTGTCGCAGTTGTAAAAGCCAATAGACATAGAAAGATTACCCTTCCACATAACTCAATTCTGACCTTAATTACACGGGCATAGTATAGTGAAAATAGGAATTAAGGATTCATATCTATAAGTCACTTTACTGGTACTAGAAGGTTGCTTTGGGGGTGGTTATAAACGATAGTCTGCAGTTCTCAATGAATATAATCTTGACAAATTTGAACGGAGTCTGCAGAAGATATTCATTAGTCAACTAATGCTAGGTAACAACAATCAGAGACTCTAGGGGCATAAAACAACAAGCATTTATTTCTTGTTTGCCCATGTGTGTGTCAGCTGGAGCTCAGCTGCCCCAAGTCTGGCTGAGGGCTGGGCTTAGGCCTCTTCCATGAGTATTCATTTTAGAGCCTGGGTTAAAGAGGTAATGGCTATAGACTGGAAGTTCTTCTCATGGCAGTTGGAAGGAATGCAAGAGGGTAAGGCCAGCCATACAGGCACACTTCAAGTCTTTGTGCAAGTCATGTATGCTGACATCTCATTGGTCAAAGCGAGTCACATGGCCAAATCCGACACGGAGACGTATGGAAGTATATTCCTCCAACAGAAAGGAGAGGAGTGAATATTTCCTTAGCAACAATCTAATCTCACATGTTTTACATATTGTTTTCTATTATTCCTCAAATTCTAAATTACTTAAGTTCCAATTCAATTTGAAGTGATAAAAGCCTCTAAATAAGAGTAGCTTAAACAACAGGGAATTTTATTCTGTACATGTAAATTAAGTCTACAGGAAAACAATCTAAAGTGGCATGGGACCTTCAAAATCGTCAGGAACCCAGGGCTTTCTCTCTAGCTTCATTCTAAATTCCGGGCCACCTTCTGATCCAAGATAGCTTGTCAAGTTTCAGCCATCAAGTCTGCCTTCCAGACAGCTAGATGGAGAATGGGATGAAGAAAGTTTCATCAGAGGTCACACAAAATTCTTTTGCTCCCATCTTATTGGCCAGAAATATTTTGCATAATTATACTAGCCAGGAAAGATGAAATGTATACTTTATAGTTAGAAGTCTCCAGTTGGCCATGTTTCCTGTGCAAAAATAATGGTTTTTAAGATGTTAATATACTGAAGAACAGCTGTTGATGTAAACACTTGGTAGCCTTCACCAGGAAATTCCAAAGAAACTGTTTGCATTCTCAGCACTATTAAGCCTGTGCATGAGATATTGCATGTCTTAGAATAAAAATGATTGTTAACAGATAAAAGCTATTGATATCATTCTTTAATTTTTTGAATTATTTTTAGTTATAGCTGGCAAGCTGCCAAAAAGAAAAAGGTAGAGGAAATGACATTAAAAAAATTTTTTTTAAACATTTATTTATTTTTGAGAGACAGAGAACAAACAGGGGAGGGGCAGAGAGAGGAGGGAGACCCAGAATCTGAGCTGTCAGTACAGAGCCCAATGAGGGGCTCAAACTCATGAACCACAAGATTCTGACCTGAGCCAAAGTCGGACGTTTAACCAACTGAGCCACGCAGGTGCCCCAGGAATGTTTTTTAGCACGTATGTTTATTCTCAGCATCCTTCCAGGTCGCTCCTTAAAATGAATTCCAGGGAAGACTCAGACTTCATATTTTCACTGTAGTAGGTTAATGCCAGTGCATGAGTGCTTGAGAGATTTCAGAAAAGAGAACATTTCCTGCCATGAATAAATAGTTGAGATTTGAATTAGCCCATGGACATTGATGGATCACTGCTTTTTATCATAATCATTAGCCTGTAATCCAAGTTACCCATGACCTGGTCCCAGTATACCTTCCGAGGGCTATCTCACATGACTCTTTTTCAGGTATCTTTATAAAATTTATGACATGGTGCAAAATGTCAAGTATTATATATGACTTTCTCAAACAAACTAGATCAATCGTGCCACCCAAATATATTCTGTATCTTGCCTTTTTTTTCTTTGCCTATGCCCTATGCTTGAGCCACTTTAGCAGAGTGACCCCCATCGTATCTACTATAACCTTATGCATTCATTTAAGACTTAACGCAAAAATCTATATTCTTTTTTTTTTTTTTTAAATGTTTTATTTATTTCTAGGAGAGAGAGAGAGACAGCGTGAGCAGGGGAGGGTCAGAGAGAGAGGGAGTCACAGACTGAAACAGGCTCCAGGCTCTGAGCTGGCAGTCAGCACAGAGCCCGACGCGGGGCTCGAACCCACGAACCGCGAGACCATGACCTAAGCGAAAGTCGGACGCTTAACCGACTAAGCCACCCAGGCGCCCCCAAAAATCTATATTCTTATAAAGGCCTCTCTAGACTCCACAATCAGATGTGACGTCTCTCTAAACCCCACGTAACTGTATATCATATGCATTCTCCCTTTTATAAATTTACAATTAATATCCACTGAACACCCACTGGTGTCACTGTACTAGGTTTCGTTCATAGCATTTATAGTCTAGTGAAAGGCATTAATCAAGTAGTATTTTCTTATGTATATACCACAACCTATTTCACATTATACTTCCATTGTTCATCTTGCTTACCTTTACAAGCACCAGAAAGATACTTGCAAAACAGTGTCTTCTTATCTGTATATCTTTTGATATCTAGTACTATGCTTGCATTGTTAGTCAATGTTCAGCAAAAATATTTGATGAGTGAATATTCTTGGTGTGTTTCATTTACTGCTTCCCCCTTCCCTCAAGCGAGGCAAGTCAAAGGAGGTATGTCATCATTAAGTTAACTGTTGTGGAAAAAATTCATTCAAAACTGAAGCACACATTTTAAAACATATATATGTATCTTCATACTACAGGTGTGAGGATGGGGAAAAATCAACAAGATGAAAATTTAGCATTTGCCCTAGAAATGGAAAGTGTCCCAGTGAAAGACTGAATTTCAAGAGGTTGAGTATCAGGTGTCCAGTGTCCAGACTTGCAAAAATCACTTGGATAAAAGCAAATCTCTGTCTAATCTTTTTTTTTTTTAATTTTTATTTATTTCTAGGAGAGAGAGAGAGACAGCGTGAGCAGAGGAGGGTCAGAGAGAGAGGGAGATATAGAATCCGAAATAGGCTCCAGGCTCTGAGCTGGCAGTCAGCACAGAGCCCGACGCGGGGCTCGAACCCACGAACCGCGAGATCATGACCTAATCGAAAGTCGGACGCTTAACCGACTAAGCCACCCAGGCGCCCCTCTGTCTAATCTTTGTATTGCCTTCTGTGATGAAAAGAAAGAGTAAACCATGAAGAAGTGATATTCAGACATTTCTGAAAATATTTGCATCATGCTGCAGTCACTGTATAATAGTACGTTTTCTGGGTCAGCAGCCTTTTCCTTGTTTCCTATTTATTCAGGCTTCAGATCTGTGGCGTGGATCATAATTAGGAATCTGGTCATTCTTTCCTCAACTCGGATTCAATTAGCCATATGTTACAGGCAACAAACACAGTAGCTGTCAAACTTCAGCAATTACCAAGGGAAAAAGAATGTAGTGGGGTCAAAACTGTGGACTTACAGAAAGCTCTTGAAGTAGAGGTGACTCCTCATTATAAAGCATTAATCAGAATTTTGTCTGGTCATTCATCAGCCATCTCCATGGACCACTTTGAAAATAGCAGCCTCTCATTCGCAAGGGACCGAAGTGTGAAGCAAAGGTATCAGAAAATGGAATGGGTAAATAAGCAATTCTGTTTACATTCTTCATCTCAACAATGAAGAAAAATCAATAGGCTTACAGAATATGGCAATTGTACTTTTAAATGAAGACTCTCTAGAAGGTAGGTTTTTGTTTGTTTGTTTGTTTTAACTCATAAGGGCTGTTTCCCAACAAGTGATTTCCTTGCTGTGGAACTTTTTATGCACAGTTAGGGCTGCCCTGGGTCAGCCCCACAGGAGGAGAGCCTTGGCATGGTGGGTCACTGTGAAATGCTTTTTACTTGGGAAAGGTGGAATTAAATTTACGCATTTGAAATTGAAAACTGTGTTAGTTCGGAACTTTTCTTCTCTGTTACATGCTGATTTGTTAGAGAAGAAGGTTCGAAATCCTGGGACTAGAGAACAGGTAAAAAAGTAGTTAAAAGAACATGAGTATTGGGGCGCCTGGGTGGCTTAGTCGGTTAAGCGTCCGACTTTCGCTTAGGTCATGATCTCGCGGTTCGTGGGTTCGAGCCCCGCGTCGGGCTCTGTGCTGACTGCCAGCTCAGAGCCTGGAGCCTATTTCAGAGTCTGTATCTCCCTCTCTCTCTGACCCTCCCCTGCTCATGCTGTCTCTCTCTCTCCTAGAAATAAATAAAAATATTAAAAAAAAAAAAAAAGAACATGAGTATTGAAGCATGTGGTTCTTGAGGAGAAACTCACATAATTAGGTAGGCTTTGTGAAGAAATCTACCACTTAAAAAAAAAACCTATTTAATTTTTGGCTAACCTACCCATTCACGCTTTTCTCTGAGGAAGAAGGAACTAAGTTAGAATACGGCCACACTCCATTTAAAATAACATTTATTCAACAGCAGGTCTGCCTCCTAGGCTTACTCCCTCACAGAAAAGTCCTATTATAAATCCCACTAATTTTCCCATGAATTCTACAAAGAGTGTTTCTTTGTGGTGGGTTTGAGTATTTTATCCACTATAATTTAAACGTCTCAAACAATGTCGCTTCAAATCTTTTCCCCGGAGGCCGCTCTGGTCTGGAAAATATCTTCATTAAGAGATTTCTCTAGTATTTAACCTGGAATTTTAAAATTCTGTTTTATCTGCCATCAGACACATGTCTTTTTTGCCCCAGCCTTGATCCTGAACTTTATCCAAGGAGTTGGTATGTTCTAGTGCGAGAAAGGTGGTTCATTTTTTCTTCATAAAATAAGTGACTTTTAGCTCAATGGTCCTGAGCAATTCCCATTTGATTTCTTCTGCTCCAGGTATGTCTACAGGGACTAGTTTTGAGATTTTTGTAAAGGAAGGTTGAGATTTGGTTGGGGGAGGGTGAAGTCCACTGGAGAGGATTTTTAAATATAGTTTTTATTTTTTCATATCAAATCAAGATTAAAAATTTTTTTTATGTTTATTTATTTTTGAGAGACAGAGACAGAGTGCAAGCAGGGGAGGGGCAAAGAGATAGGGAGACACAAAATCCAAAGCAGGCTCCAGGCTCTGAGCTCTCAGCACAGAGCCTGATGCGGGGCTTGAACCCACAAGTTGTCGAGTTCATTGCCTGAGCTGAAGTCAGATGCTCAACAGACTGAGCCACCCAGGCACCCCAAGATTTTTTGTTTTTTAATATCCGGCGGTTAAACTTTACTCTGGTAGAATGGAAATTGAGGATAGCAACAAATCTACAAAAATATAGATGCGACCTTTCAGATTTTTTTCTCTTTAAGAAAAAACAACTGGGAAAGCATTTTGCTAAGAATTTAGAGCACAGATTTCTGACCCTTTAAAGAACTTATACCAAAACACTTGAGCTTTAAGCATGTCTACTTTAATTTTAATAACAAAATTAGAATGACAAGGGAGTCAAGGGTTGTCAAAGCCAATACATTAAATGCTTATCAAGGAGAGTGGGCTTCTCTGTGGAGATAATTCACTCAGCTCCATCACTCCCTCCTGTGATGGGGGCTCCAGGGGTGAGGATCTTTGCTGCTGGCTCTCTCATTGGTTTTAAGTGTGTCAGTACACACTGACAGTTCTACTACAGAAGGCAGAGCACACTCCAACAGATGTCCTAGAAGGTCCATAGATGGTGCAGCAGAAGAGAATGTTTTTTCTACCAGGAGAGTTTAATTAAAACTACATGTGATCTGAAATGGATGCTGTTCCTTCTCTTCTGACAATCTTTGTAATGTGCCATTATAAAAAGAGTAACTTTTTTTTATTTTTTTATTTTTTTACAAATAGTTTATTGTCAAATTAGTTTCCACATAACACTCAGTGCTCATCCCCACAAGTGTCCTCCTCCATGCCCATCCCCCCGCCCCCCCACATCCATCAGTCCTCAGTTTTTGTCAGCATTCAAGAGTCTCTCATGGTTTGCCTCTCTCCCTTTCCCCCACCATTTCCCCCCTTCTTCTCCCCCTTGTTCCTCCATCAAGTTCCTCCTAATCCTCCTATACGTGCAAACATATGATATTTGTCCTTCTCTGCCTGACTTATTTCGCTCAGCATAACACCCTCAAGGTCCATCCATGTTGCTACACATGGCCAGATTTCATTGTTTCTCATTGCCATGTAGGATTCCATGGTATAGATAAACCACATCTTCTTGATCCATTCATCTGTTGATGGACACTTAGGCTCTTTCCATGTTTTAGCTATTGTGGAGAGTGCTGCTATGAACATTGGGGTACACGTGCTCCTATGCCTCAGCATTTCTGTATCCCTTGGGTAAATTCCTAGCAGTGCTATTGCTGGGTCATAGGGGAGTTCTATTGTTAGTTTCCTGAGGAACCTCCACACTGTTTTCCAGAGGGGCTGTACCAGTTTACATTCCCACCAACAGTGTAGGAGGGTGCCCGTTTCTCCACATCCTCGCCAGCATCCCTTCATTTAAATCAGTGAGATGATAGCATCAGTGAGGATTGCTGTGTGGGCTTTAATAAAAGATTATTCCAGGCACACTTCAAAGGCCAGGGCTAAACTTAACAGGTCATTGCAAGTATCAGCGTCATTGGACATCACCAACTGGTTCATGTGGAAGGTTTCTTTTCAGTTTTGGAATTTAAAACATACACAAGGAAACCTTGCCATTTGCAACAGCATGGATGGATCCTGAAGGCATTATATAAATGAAATAAGTCAGACCAAGAGAGACAAATCCCATATGATCTCACTTACATGTGGAATCTAAAGAGAAAATAACAAAAAAAAACCCAACTCATAGATTCAGAGAATAAATTGGTAATTGCCAGAATTGAGGGTGGCGTGTGGGAAGGTAAGCAAAATGGGTGAAGGAGGTCAAAAGGTATAAACTTCTAGTTATAAGATAAACAAGTTGCGGGATATAATGTACAGGATGGTGACTATAGTGAATAATACTGTATTGTATATTTAAAGGTTGCTAATGGGGTGCCTGGCTGGCTGAGTCGGTAGAGGACATGACTCTTGATCTTGGGGTCATGAGTTCAAGCCTCGCATTGGGCATAGAGATTAGATCTTAAAGGTTCTCATCACAAGAAAAAAAACTTGTAACTATGTGTGGTAATGGATGTTAACTAATCTTATGGTGGTACTCATCTCGCAATATAAATATACATCAAAACATAATGTTGTACACACCTAAAATTAATACAATGTTCTATGTTAGTTAGATCTCAATTAAAAACAAAAAGAATCACCCAAACCCCTATTATTACTAAATTAATAGAGATATAACTTGAAAAAAAATAAAACATATACAAAAATTTATGAAACAAAAATGTGTGGCCTAATAATGTATCTTAAAACAAACCCTAATGTAACCACCACCCAGATCAAGAAACAAAATCTTGGCAGCACTTCCAAAGCCCCTGTCCTATCTCCTCCATCACCCCTTGCCTACAATGGTAATTACGTCCTGTCTTACTTTATAGTCTCAATGTATCTCCAAACTCCATGGTTTGCTGTTTTGAATTTTATGGTAAATTAAGTCCTACAGTATGAATATTTGCATGACGGGCTCCTTTTGCTAACGTATTTGTGAAATTTATCCAGGATTTGATTGGATTGTAGCTATAGTTTGTTCATTTTCCTCTTTCATAATCTTCCACTGTATAAATATATCTACAGGTTATTTATCCATTTTACTCTTAATGTACATTTGGATATTTCCAGTTTGAGGCAAAAACAAATAATACTATTAAGAACACACTTCTACCTATCTGCTGGTTCATATGTGCACATGTTGCAGTTCTATCTGGTCCTAGGAGTGGAAGTATTACGTGCTAGCATGTGCTTATATTTTACTCTATAGATAGAATCAGACCTTTTCTAAAGGGTTGTCTTGATTTTCTTGCCAAATAGTAGGGAAAGAGAATTCTTGCTGCTCTATACTTGACTTCATGATTAGTATTATCAATCTTTTAAATTTTAGTCATATTGATAGGCTTCTGATTAAAGGAAAGCTCTTTCTCTATTCACAGCATTTCTGATACCAAATGTATGAGTTTTTCACAAGAAGAAATTCTCTAATTCTCTGTGGACAACAACTGGATGTTGTACAATTAAATTCAATTCTGACACTAACTACCTGGAGTCAATTCAGATCTTACAGCTTAAGGGCTCAGATGCACAAGACTGCCCCCACCTCAGATGCCAACTCCAAGTAGTGAGTCCCAGGTTATTCACTTCCGTCTGACTTGGCTACAGATTGGAGGCTCCCACAACCCCTTGCTCAGGCTTGATAATTTGTTATAATGGCTCACAGAACCCAGGGAAACAGTTTAATGCAAAAGGACACAAATCAACAATTCAATGAAGAGCTATAGCACTTCCATGTGTCCACCATCCTGGAAATTCTTCAAACCTTGTTTAGAGTTCTTATGGACATTTCATTACACAGGCAGAGTTGATGGATCATTGGCCACTGATGATTAGTTCAATCTCCAGTCTCATACCCAGCCCCCCCGCCCTCGACGTTGGCAGGACTAAAAGCTCTGATTCTTTAATCATGTCTTGATCTTTCCAGGGACCAGCTCCTATCCTGAAGCTATCTAGGGACCCTAGTCACTAGTTATCTCATGAGCGTACGAAGTTACTCTGGAGATCCCGAGGGTCTTAGAAATTCTTACGTCAGGAACAAAGATCTTAGAACATATATAAAAAAGATGTTCTTCTCATTTCTATCATTTAAGGAATAAGAAGGGTTTTAGGAGCTCTGTGTTGAAATTGGGGACAGAGGCCAAATAAATACTTCTTATTATGCCATAGTAATGCTATCCCATTTTTGGTTGGCTCACATTTCTTCTGAGTTTATATTAACTTATGAGTTGAATACCTTATATATTCATTGGCTATTTGGATATAATCTTTTGTTGAAATCTCTTGCCCATTTTCCTATTTGGTTGCCAGGCTTTTCCTTCCTTCTCCTTAGTCTTCTTGATTTGCAGGATTGTTTATGTGTGTCAAAATATTCTCTCACATTCTGTGGCTTACTTTTGACTCTCTTAGAAGTGTCCTGATGAACTTAATATAGTAACATTTATAAATATTTCTCTCATGATTATGTTTTTGGTGTCTTGCTTGTAAAGTCTTTTCTTATTCTAGGTCATGAAGATATTGTATCTTATCTTCTAGAAACATCTAAGTTTTGTTTTACATATTTAAATGTGTAATCTAGGGTTGCCTGTGTGGCTCAGTAGGTTAAGCATCCGACTTGGCTCAGGTTGTGATCTCATGGCTTGTGGGTTCAAGCCCCATGTTGGGCTCTGTGCTGACAGCTCAGAGCCTGGAGCCTACTTCAGATTCTGTGTCTCTTTTTCTCTCTGTCCCTCCCCTGCTTGCGTGTTCTCTCTCTCTCTCAAGAATAAATACAAATAATTTTTTTAAAAATCTTGTTTAAGACTGTTCATTTCTGGTATCAAGAAATGCATTTGAGTACATCTGGAGCTTTTGAAAGATAAAAGAATATTCTTCATGAACTGGGGTAGGAAATGAAATGCTTTTGTGTATTTTACATACCAACCTTGTTGAACTCTCTTGTTAATGCTAATTACCTGTAGTTATTTTGGAATTTCTTTTTTCCCTGGATTTACTGAGATATAATTGACATATAAGGTGTCATATATACAAGGTAAATTTAAGGCATACATCATGATGATTTGATATATGTATATATTACAAAATGATTAGCGTAGTAAGGTTAGTTAACACATTCATCACCTCACATGGTTACAATTTTTATGTGTGTTGAGAATTTTTAACATTTACTCTCTCTTACTGATTCTCGGATATACAATATGCTATTGTTATTGTAGTCACCATGCTGTACATTACAATCCCAGAACTTATTTATCCTATAACTGGAAGTTTGTACCCTTTGACCACCTTCACCCATTTCCCCTCTGCCTCTGGCAACCATCAATCTATTCTCTTTGAGTTTGGTTTTTTAGATTCCATATGTAAATGAGATCATACATTATTTGTCTTTCTCTGTCTGACTTATTTCACGTAGCATAATGCCTTCACCTTTATAGGCATTGTCATAAACAACAGGATTTCCTTCATTTTTATGGCTGAATGGTATTTTATATATACATATAAATATGTATCACAACATACATACATATGTCACATTACTTTATTCATTTATCCTTTGATTGACACTTAGGTTATTTCCATGTCTTACCTATTATAAATAATACTGCAATGAATGTAGGGGTGTACATGTCTCTTTGAGACAGTGATTTCATTTTCTTCAGATATATACCCAGAAATGGAATTTGCTGGATCATATAATAGTTCTATTTTTAATTTTTTGAGAAATCTTCATACTGTTTTCCACAGTGACTATACCAATTTAGATTCCTTTTCTGGAATTTCTACAAACACATACACATATCATCTGTGAATATTGAAAGTTTTCTTTCTTATTTCTTCCTTTTCCTCTTTCCTCAATCTTTTTCTCTTTCTCCATTTTTTTTTTTTTCTTTCTCCTATATTAGCTGTGTTGCCTTTCTGCACTGGCTGGTACCTTCTGTTCTTTGTTGAATGAGAATGGCGATGGCAGACATATTTGCCTTCCATGGCTCAGTAGGAAAGCCTTCACCATTTCACCACTAAGCCTAATGCTTTTAATGCTTGCTATATGTGTCCTATTGATACTTTTTTTGAAATAAGAAAATTTCATTTTTTCCCAGTTTGATTAGAATTTTTAATATGAATAGATGGTGAATTTTGTCACAGTATTTTCTCTGTTTATTAAGACAGTCATATGATTTTTCTCTTTTGTTCTACTAGTGTGATAAATTACATTGATTGACTTTAAATGTTTAATCAATCTTGCATTCTTGGAATAAACCAAAATTTTTATATTTTGTATTTCAATTTGTTGGCATTTTGTTTCGGATTTTTCAATCTGTGTTCTAGGTGATACTGCCTTGAAAATTTTCTTTCTCATAATGTTTTTGTCATGTTTTGATATCAAGGCTATGTGCTCCCTCAAAAATGATGGGAAATAAATAATCCTTCATTTACTGTTCTCAGGAAAAGTCTGATTAAATGTTTGGTAGAATTCACCACGAAAGCCATCTGTGCCTGTCGTTTTTCTCTGTGGGAAAGAATTAAATTAAGAATCCAGTCACTTTAGTAGTTATAAAACAATCTAGATTTTCTATTCTTGTTAGTTTTGATAATGTGTTTCTATATATGCCATTTAAAATTTTAAGTTTATTAGTGTAACGTGTTTCAGGGGTGCCTGAGTGAATCAGTAGGCAGAGCATCCAACTTTGAATCAGGTCATGATTTCATGATCTGTGGGTCAGAGCCCGATGTCAGACTCTGTGCTGACAGCTCAGAGCCTGGAGCCTGCTTCAGATTCTGTGTCTCCCTCTCTCTCTGCCCCTCCCCTTGTGCTCTGTCTCTCAAAAAATGAATAAACATTTAAAAATTTGAAAAATATATATACGCAAGATATGTATGAGGTGGGATGCCCGAGTGTCTCAGTCAGTTTAGATTCTGACTTTGGCTCAGGTCATCATCTCACAATTTATGAGTTTGAGCCCCACATTGGGCTCTATGCAGCTCAGAGCCTGGAGCCTGCTTTGGATTCTGTGTTTGCCTCTCATTCCATCCCTCCCCTGTTCATTCCCTCTCTCTCTCTCTCATAAATGAATAAACATTAAATGATATGTTTGATGAAAACTATATAATTCTGATCAAATAAATGAATTAAATAAGTGAAAAAGTATTCCATGTTCATGAATAGGAAGACTCAATATTGCCAAGTTGTCAGTTCTTCCCAACGTGATCTAGAGATCTAACACAATTCCAGTCACTATGACAGCAAGTTATTTTGTGGACATCAACAAACTGGTCCCAAAGTTTATATGCAGAGACAAAAGGTCCCAAATAGCCAATAAAATATTGCAATGTGCCATGCAAAAAAAAAAAAAAAAATCTAGACACAGATCTTATAGTTTCACAAAATTAACTCAAAATGGATCATAGACTTAAATGCAAAACACAAAACTATATAGCTCCTAGAAAATAACACAGGAGAAAACTCCTAGAAGAAAACATAGGAGAAAATCCACGATTCAGATCCTGAATATGTAATGATGATTTACATGTAACACCAGAGGCATGATCTATTAAAGAAATAATTGATCAGCTAGATTTTATTAAAATTAATGCTTCTTGCAATCCCTATCAAGATAACACCAGCATTCTTCACAGAGCTAAAATAAACAATCCTAAAATTTGTATGGGACCAGAAAAGACCCCAAATAGCCAAAGCAATCTTGAAAAAGAAACCAAAGCAGCAGGCATCACAAACCCAGATTTCAAGATGTATTACAAAACTGTAATCATCAAGACAGTATGGTACTGGCACAAGAATAGACACTCGGATCAATGAAACATAATAGGTAACCCAAAAATGGACCCACAAATGTATAGCCAACTAATATTTGACAAAGCAGGAAAAAATATCCAATGGAATAAAGACAGTCTCTTCAGCAAGTGGTGCTGGGAAAACTGGACAACGTCATGCAGAAAAATAAACCTGGACCACTTTCTTACACCACACACAAAAATAAACTCAAAATGGATGAAAGACCTAAATGGGAGACAGGAAGCCATCAAAAGCCTCAAGGAAAAAGCAGGCAAGAACCTCTCTGACCTCAGTCACAGCAATGTCTCATTCAACACATCTCCAGAGGCAAGGGAAACAAAAGGAAAATGAACCACTGGGACCTCATCAAAATAAAATTCTTCTGCACAGCGAAGGAAATAATCAGCAACACTAAAAGGCAACCAATGGAATTGGAGAAGATATTTGCAAACAACATATCAGATAAAGGGTTAGTATCCAAAATCTATAAAGAACTTATCAAACTCAACAACCAAAAAACAAATAATCCAATGAAGAAATGGGCAAAAGACATGAACAGACATTTCTCCAAAGAAGACGTCCAGGTGGCCAACAGACACATGAAACGATGCTCAGCGTTACTCATTATCAGGGAAATACAAATCAAAACCACACTGAGATACCACCTCACACCTATCAGATTGGCTAAAATTAACAACTCAGGCAACAACAGATGTTGGTGAGAATGTGGAGAAAGAGGATCTCTTTTGCACTGCTGGTGGGAATGCAAACTAGTGCAGCCACTCTGGAAAAGAGTATGGAGGTTCCTCAAAAAATCAAAACTGGAATTACCCTACCAGCCAGCAATTGCCCTACTAGGTATTTATCCAAGTGATACAGGGATGCTGTTTTGAAGGGGCACATGCACCCCAATGTTCATAGCAGCACCACTGACCATAGCCAAAGTATGGAAAGGGCCCGAATGTCCATCGATGGATGAGTGGATAAAGAAGATGTGTATACACACACACACACACACACACACACACAATGGAGTATTACTCAGCAATCAAAAAGAATGAAATCTTGCCATTTGCAACTACATGGATGGAACTAGAAGATATGCTAAGCAAAATTAATCAGAGAAAGACAAATATATGACTGCATTCATATGAGGACTTTAAGATACAAAACAGACAAACTAAGGGAAGGGAAGCAAAAATAATATAAAAGTTAGGAAGAGGACAAAAAAAGAGACCCTTAAATATGGAGAACAAATACAGGGTTGCTGGAGGGGTTGTGGGAGGAGGGATGGGATAAATGGATAAGGGACATTATCTACTCTTGAAATCATTGTTGCACTATATGCTAACTAACTTGTATGTAAATTTAAAAATAAATACATTAATTAAAAATAAAATATAATAATAAAAATAAAAAATAAAAATATAAAAAATATTTTAAAAAATAAAGTTAATTAAAAGAATAAAATTAAAAACTTCTCTATAAAATATACTGTTAAGAAAATGAGAAGACCAGGATGCCTGGGTGGCCCAGCTGGTTAAGCGACTGACTCCTGATTTTAGTTCCAGTCATAATCTCATGGTTCATGAGATCGAGCCCTGCATTGGGCTCCACCTGACAGCATGCAGCCTGCTGGGGATTCTCTCTCTTCCTCTCCCTCTGTCTCTCCCCCACTGTGCTCTCTCTTTTGTAAAAAATAAGTACACTAAAAAAAAATAAAATAAAATGAGAAGGTAAACTGGGAGAAAATACTTGCAAAAGACACATCTGATAAAGTACTGTTATCCAAAATATCAAAGTACCTTTGAAACTCAACAATAAGAAAAAAAAAACAGGTTAAAAAAATGGGCAAAATGCCTGAAAGAAGACCTCATCAAAGAAGATATATAAATGGGAACTAAGCATGTGAAAAGATGCTCTACATCATATATCACAAGGGAAATGCAAATGAAATCAGTGAGATACCACTACACACCTGTTAGTGTGACTAAAATAAACATACAAACACCAAATACTTGAGAGGATGTGGAAATAAGAACTCTCATTCATTGCTGGTAGGAATGAAAAATGATACAGACACTTTGGTGGTTTCTTACAAAGCTAAACATACTCTTACCATGATCTAACAATCATGCTCCTTAGTATTATCCAAAGGAATGGGAAATATACGTCCCCACAAAGCCCTGCACATGGATGTGTATAAGCAGCTTTATCCAGAACTGGCAAAACTTGGAAGGAACTAAAATGTCTTTCAGTAGGTTCATGAGTAAACAAATAATGGGATGTTATTTAGTATTAGAAAGAAAGTAGTGGGGCGCCTGGGTGGCTCAGTGGGTTAAGCGTCTGACTTTGGCTCAGGTCATGATCTCACAGTCCATGGGTTCAAGCCCCATGTTGGGCTCTGTGCTGACAGCTCAGAGCCTGGAGCCTGCTTCAGATTCTGTGTCTCCCTCTGTCTCTGCCCCTCCCCCACTCGCTCTCTGTCTCTGTCTCTCAAAATAAAATAGAGACATAAAAATTTTTTTTTAAATTTTAAATAAAAAGAAAGTAGCTAAAAGCCATAAAAAGACACGGAGAATCTTAAATACATATTACTAATTGAAAGAAGCCAATCTAAAAAGCCTGCATCATGAGTGATTCCAACTATATGACATTCTGGAAAAGGCAAAACTATGGAAAAGTAAAATGATCAGTGGTTGTCAGGATTGGGGGAGTGGGGCAGAATAAATAGGCTGAGTACAGAGGATAGATCTTTTTTATTGTATCTACACTAGATGATGGATGGTAACTAAACTTACAGCAGTAATCATTTCACAATATATGTAAATCAAATCATCATGCTGCACTGTACACCTTAATCTTATATAGTGATATATGTCAACAATTTCTCAATGAAACTGAAAAAAAAATAGAGGGAGACTTTATTTTGCCTTTAAGTGTCAGAGGAAAGAGACTGTATCTAAGCCATTTACAGATTTTTGAATGGCATTTTTCTTACCTAAATTCAAGCTGGTAGCAATCACAAGCAATTAAGGAAGATTTTGATTTAAGGCTTTACACCATATTTTGATACCCTTAAGCAAAATAAATTATCTTAACCATTTAATCTTTAACATTCCATTTTAATAATTTTTCTACCATCCTATTTCACTTTTCTCAAGAAATAAAGGGAGTCAACTTTTATAAACAAAAATAATGAATGAGGGCTTGTTTATTATCCTTATGTGAAAATACTCATGCTAGATTTTCCTTTGTGTTCTTCTGAACACTGACCTTTGAAATGAAAATAACCAATGGAGAAACAAAAGTCTAAGTCTTGCCTCAGAACTGGCTCAGTGCCAGAGGGATATGTGTTCTAATTTTTACCTTAAAGAGTGGCTGCAGTGTGATTCTGGTTTGGCAGGTGGAGATGTTAAGATTCAGGACCCATTCAGCTGTGGCAGAATTTCAGGGGGAGTTATTTAACACAACGTGGGATGAAGCCAACTACAGAAGGGTTTGGTGGGACAAACCAAGAAATGTTTTCTTAACTGTAGAGAACCAGAGAATTCTGGTTAACAGCGGGACAGTGTGGGGAGAGTGGGTAAAATAGGTGATGGTGATTAAGAGCACACTTACCATGATGAGCACTGAGTAACATATAGGACTCTTGTATCACTATGTCGTACATCTGAAACTAATATAACAGTGTTAACTGTAGGAGAATTTTTAAAAATTTAATTAAAAATTTAAAAAAAGAGGAGGGTTTAGTGGAAAGGTCAGCAAAAGAGGGGTCCTGCAGGCTTTATACAATACACAAACACTCATCCAATGGACAGAAGTCCACTTGGCCTCAACTCATGCCCTACCTAATAACAACCGAATCCACAGTATCTGCGGTGACTTGTTGGTGACTGAACTATTTGTTTTTATTTCCCTCAATAGGACCTCATCTTCCGATCCTCTCCTCAGCTGGTACTAAACATTCAGAAAAAGGCAGTTCCCAGCTGGGTGGGGCGCTGGTGTCCTTATTTGACAGGAGAGGTATCTATTACATGACTTGTTCTTATCCCTGCTCAACTACTTACATGTAGTGAGGTCATAGATAAATTACTTTATCTGTCTTTGCTTTTTTTTTCTATATCTGTAATCTGAAGATAATAGAATTGTATCACCTTCTTATACACTTTAGTGACACACCTGTGAAGACAAATTGAGGCTGAATTGCAATGTGTCTGCCAAGTCCCAAGAGGTCGGAATAAAGGCTATGTATAAATAAAAATGTATTACGAATGCTTGGATATTAACAAAGGCTTTTATGTTTTACCCTCATGACACTCTAGAGAACCATAACTATTGAATATCAAACAGATTTCCCTGCCACCCAAATATTTCCCACACTCTCTAATTAATCCCTAGGAAATAACCACGAAGGAGATAAAATCTGTCTGTGTCCCCTGATCCCCTTTTCCTCCTCCCAATAGTGCATCTGTGCAACCACTGCAAATGGGTTCAGGGCTTTCATGGACTTTCTGCCACTATTACAACATGCTCCCAGTCAAGGATTTCATGAATGGGTCCATTGAGGTAGAAGCAACTGACAGACCGAGTGTGTTATCTTTCAGTATTTTTAAATTTTGAGATAGTACACAGTCTTTAACCAGATGGATTAATCTAAAATGGGATTTTCAGATTTCAATTTGAGTATGGGTGGGGAGACTCTGTGTTACTTGTTTTTCTGTTTTCTGATGGTGGTATGGGTGAGAGAAGGAGGAGACAGCAAGCTGGAGGTTCTAAACCCTTACTACATTGGTACAGGTATTTAAAAATAACTCCAGCATTAACCACTTTCTATATCATCAGCCTTATCTATATGTTATCAAATGCACCCTTTTACAGATGAGACTCCTGAAGCTGGCTGAGGTCACACACCTAGGGAAAAAGCTGAACTGAGCTCAATTTTGAACTCAAGCTTCTTTGACTCCAAAGTGCTTTTCTTCTCACATATATTAATGAAACAATTCACAATTATATAGAACTGCCTCTAGGATTAACTTTTTACTCAGCTCTTTTTGTTTCATCTACCTTAGTCAAGCACACATCTTTTCTTTTCATATTTCATTGTTATAAAATTTTTCACATTTACACTTTTTTTTACAAATAGTTTATTGTCAAATTAGTTTCCACATAACACCCAGTGCTCTTCCCCACAAGTGCCCTCCTCCATGCCCATCCCCCCTCCCCCCCACACATCCATCAGTCCTCAGTTTTTGTCAGCATTCAAGAGTCTCTCATGGTTTGCCTCTCTCCCTCTCCCCCACCATTTCCCCCCTTCTTCTCTCCCATGGTCCTCCGTTAAGTTCCTCCTAATCCTCCTATACGTGCAAACATATGATATTTGTCCTTCTCTGCCTGACTTATTTCGCTCAGCATAACACCCTTAAGGTCCATCCACGCTGCTACACATGGCCAGCTTTCATTCCTTCTCATTGCCATGTAGTATTCCACGGTATAGATAAACCACATCTTCTTGATCCATTCATCAGTTGATGGACACTTAGGCTCTTTCCATGTTTTAGCTATTGTTGAGAGTGCTGCTATGAACATTGGGGTACATGTGCTCCATGCATCAGCATTTCTGTATCCCTTGGGTAAATTCCTAGCAGAAGCACACATCTTTTGAAGCTAACAGGTCTCCACGTCTTCCCTGGCTCTGTAATTCTTGCCACTAAAATAGAGGTGCATATATTCAGCATATTCTCCAGAAATAATTATGTTGTGGTGAAATGTCATCAATAGATCTTTGGTATCTTCCAAATGCTATTCAGAATTTCATCATATTGAATGATGAATGTCTTTTAATTAACAATCAGGAAAAAAGTTAACAATGTAATAATATGTTTATGTATGACTCGATTTGAAGGCCTTTTCTTTATCAGCAATTTCTCTGACATGTGTGCAGCCTTCTCCTGAATCTCTCTTTGCTTCAATTATAATATATTCTTTTAGTTCTCTTGCTCCTTTTTCAGTGAAGAATATTTTATATTTTTATATTTTGCTGGCTTTTCTTTCTCTTTAACATGTATGTCTCCCAGAGCTCTTATAAAAACTGTTATGTTTTTCTTTCCCAATACTCCTTAAGCATTTGCAATCTTTACATTGGCTTTCATTTCTTTTCAGCATGAAGCTTGGTTCAGGCAATTTAGGCTTGAGTTTCCATCCATTCCTCCAACCCCCTTGCTTTTCTATATATTTAATGCTTCTCTCTCTCACACACATATCACACATATATCCCATTCAATCCAAGCTCTTTGTTGCCCACAGTATGGTAAATTACCATATTACAGAATACACAATCCTCGACGTTTTTTTCTATAATATTAGAAAAATTTAAAGTGATAGAGACATATATCAAAGGTAAATTTACAATAAAATTAGTGATACATAGTGAAGCGTATTAGTAAAATTAATAACCAATATTAACCAAGTAGAGTCCTCAAACTTT
This sequence comes from Hyaena hyaena, assembly GCF_003009895.1. Classification (NCBI taxonomy): domain Eukaryota; kingdom Metazoa; phylum Chordata; class Mammalia; order Carnivora; family Hyaenidae; genus Hyaena; species Hyaena hyaena. Next base: position 1,675,511 of record NW_024080959.1, read on the forward strand.
GTCTATCAGTGTACCATTTTGTTTTCTTATGTGATCTTCTCTCATCCATGGGCTTGTCTCTACTCATTCACGGGTCTTTGCTCACTGCCATGTCATGACTCAGCTGTCTGTCAATGAAAGTATTAATTTGGACCACTGATGACATACATGTCTTCTTGTTACATCCACTCACTCCAGTGTCATTACTCTGATCATTTGGTCTTTTATCCAGAACTCTCCCTAACCTAGCAAAATTTTTAAATGTTTCAGGTTTCACAATATGTCAAGTTAAAAAAAAAACCTTATTTTATCTATTAATATCCTCTTCACTAACTCTGTCCTAAAGTGTAGGGACAGGCTCTCACATCAGTAACAGCACCTTTTCCTTTTAAAATCTGGCTACCATTTCTCCAGAACATACTGAAAGTATTTAAAAGAGAAAATAGTCTAAAAATGTTTCTTTACAAGTTGTAAAGTCTATTTCTTTATATAGTAGAGAAACACCCTATCGAATTTTCCTCTCACATGTATTTCCATTGAAATCAGAAATAGTTTACAAATTACCTTTCGAAGATTCACTTCTATCTCTAGGGCATTCTATCAATTTCTTTAGCTGTGCTCAATAGAAACTGACTGCTGTTATCTTAAACAAAATAGAGTTTATTTAAGACTATGGTGGCAAGGATGAGGATGGATAGGTGCTTGTACATGTAGGGATAACAGACTAGGAGGCTGTGAGGTCAGGCTTGGGGACAGAGAGGAGCAAAGGGTGCTTGAGAGGACCAGGAAGTAGGAAGGAGAGCAACCACCCATCGTGAAAGACGCCTGCCTGGTCAGCTCACCTCTTCTCTTTTGTTGCCACTGAAACAAAATAATCTCTACAATAATTTCTTCATTCTTGCATCACTCACTCAAAATTCATAGCTCAGGAGAGAGATCCTGGATGGCTGAGGTTGTTATACGTCCAAACTCTGGGTCTTCCAGAAAAAAGGCCTGGGTCCCTTAGCCTCCAAAGACAGACAATTGACCTTCTACCATGGATGAGGTACTTTCCTAAGAGAAAATCAGCGGGAACCTAGCTGGCTCAGTTGGTTGAGTATTTAACTCTTGATATCAGGGTTGTGAGTTTGAACTCTGTGATACATGTAGTTTACTTAAAATAAATAAACAAAATCTTATAATAAAAAGACAGAAAAGAAAATCAGGGGAAGGTGAATGGATTGGGCAGCCATTGAAGACCAATGTCCATAAAGGAACTAGTATTTTGGATTGAGCTGCTCATCTTTTGAAATGTTATAGGGACATGCCAAATAATATCCATTGTGTAATTATTTAGAAATAATTCTAAATAACTGGTTCCAAATATGTCTTCCTAATAAGAATTTACAATGGTAAACACATACAAGTAATTCCCAAACAGGCATAAGAGATGGTCTTGGATGTAGAGCTGCTGTTGAAATGTTGTGGGAAAGGAGGAGAGAAGAGAAGGAATCAAAATGAATGGGAATAAAGACAAGAGAGGCTATGTGGACAAGAACTATGAATGTGTCAGCATTTACAGGTCATCTGCAAGTCTGTTAGTTGTGGAGACTGGAGTTGATTGTCAAACCCTTCAGGGAGCCTCTTTCTTTTCTATTCAACTTTCTTTCTGTACTCTAACAGGTAGACTTTTCTGCATATTGAATCAAACATTTGAGTAGGTGGAAAAAACCACACATTTTACTATCCACTTTTCTCTTCAGCAATTTCTCTCCCTGTTTTATGCATGGTGCTCATGGGTTACAGTAGTAATAAAGATTCATTTTTCAAGAGGGAGCATCAAAATTAAGAGACTTGTAAAACTATTCAGCATCCATCATTCTTCTTATAATTAGGCTGAGGGCAAGATAAAGTATATGTATTTCTAACATCCTTTTTGATTTCCTTTTTTTTTTTTTTGCAGATGACAAGGAAGATTGGGCTGTTCATTGTCTAATTTGACAAGCTGAATATTGTCAGGCAGATGTCTTCATTAAGTCTGTGAAGGAAAGGGGAAGAGCATCAAAGGGGAAAAAGTAGAGTTTTCCTTCAGGTACTGTGGAAAGGGGGTCATATATCTTGCAGGATGATCCATGAATACAAGGGTAGATTACAGTATTTGGGGTGAAATGGTAAATTGCTTTAGTATTAAAAACACCTTTGACAAACATTTGTTGGGTCCTGACACGCCATTTGGTAGTCTTGAGTTATGCAGTGTTATGATCCACTTCAGGACTCAGTAACAATTTAAACAGATTTTAATTTTAAGTATTTAGGTCATGAACCATAGCAGAGAGGTACAGGACAATCCAGTGAGGTTAATCAAAGGTAAGGAAGACTGAAAATGAGCTGGAGTAACATACCCACCTATAGCAAGGCTTGATATACATGATATCTATCAGTTGTTTCTGTCAGTAGTATCTATCTAATTTCAATCTTGTCCATTCCAAGTTCCTTACTAACTACCCAAACGTGCATCCTTTGGCCGTTTACTACTCTTCATTTCCCTTCTTCTACTCCCAATTGGAAGGTTAAAATAATCTTCCATCTATAATTTCTTAGATTTTCTTCTTTTTTATGTTCTTAAAATCTTGCCAAATACCCACTCTCAGAATTTATTCTTACTTTTGATTCTTTGGTTCTTTTTTTTTTTTTTTACAAATAGTTTATTGTCAAATTAGTTTCTACATAACACTCAGTGCTCATCCCCAAAGTGCCCTCCTCCATGCCCATCCCCCCCTCCCCCCCACATCCATCAGTCCTCAGTTTTTGTCAGCATTCAAGAGTCTCTCATGGTTTGCCTCTCTCCCTTTCCCCCACCATTTCCGCCCTTCTTCTCCCCCTTGTTCCTCCGTCAAGTTCCTCCTAATCCTCCTATACGTCCACTTTGAGTGTGGTTTTTACTTAAGTATAACAACTTAATTAATTTCTATCCCTTACTCCAAGAAAATAATTGAAAAATATTCAAACTCAGTGAGCAAATTCTTTGTACAGTCTAATGTGACAATATTCACATCAATACTAAAAACTGGGCACAGAAGTGATCAAATATCTTTGGTTCTTTTTAAGTGATCTCATATCCTCACCTTGGTCATATTGTAATTTTTTTTAAGCAGCAAAGACTCCCTACAATTTCTGAGGCAACTTTATGTAAAGACAACTAGGTTACCTCAGCAGGATAATGTGAGAAAATGGCATCACAGCAAGAAGCTTGTATTGTGCTAGCTAAGTACCAGGAATGACCAGTAGTATACCATCAGGGGCTGGAGACTAAACAATAGTGGCAGCTATTTTGGACAAATTCCTGCTCTATTAATTCAGTTATATATTGTGGTAACTACTATGCATCCTTAACAATAAACTGCAGGTAATCAGATTATGCCTCTCAATCATCATGATAATGGGAAACGACATTATAAGAGCAGCAAATATAAAATGACATGTACTCTGAGTAACCCAAGAACGAGGATTAGGAAATAGTGCTTCCAGGAAGAGCCATTTTTCTTTTCTTTCCTCCTATCCTCTACCTTTTAAAATTAGTGTTTCCTTCCCAAACCACTAGGAAAATGCCTACTATACATTTTAGCACCAGAACTGATCCTTCTTCCCCTCCTCAGGCAGTACATATCTTGAGATATGAAGTAGAGAAAAGAGCATGACACTTTGGATGTTAACAGGGAGTATTGTCACATTTAAAATTAACTGCTGGAGGGTCACCTGGGTGGCTCAGTTGGTTGTGCATCTGACCTTGGCTCAGGTCATGTGATCTCATAGTTCATGAGTTCAAGCCCCGCACAGGGCTCTGTGCTGACAGCTCGGAGCCTGGAGCCTGCTTTGAGTTCTGTGTCTTCCTCTCTCTTTGCTCCTCCCCCACTCAAGCTCAGTCTCTCTCCCTCTCAAAAATGAATAAACATTAAAAAAAATTTTTTTTAATAAATAATAAAATTAACTAATGGGGTAAGGATAAGGGAAGGAAACAATGGACAATGACAAGTCACTTTAAAACAAAGCACATAGGGGTGCCTGGGTGGCTCAGTTAGTTGAGAATCTGCCTGTTCATTTCAGGTTAAGTCATGATCTTGCAATTGGTGAGACAGAGCCCCACATCTGACCCTGCAGTGACAACATGGAGCCTACTCGGTATTCTCTCTCCCTGCCCATCCTCAACTTGCACACACATGCTCTCTCTTGCTTTCAAATCAAATAATTTTTAAAAACAAAACACATAAAAGTATGGAACAAAGTAAATTTTTTTTTTTTTCTGTTCAGGAAGCATTTTATTGATGCTCCAAGTTTAGGAATTTTCACGGACAGAAAATCAATACTTTCAGGAAATCTCCCGCATGGCCCTGCTCAGCTTCTGAACCCTGGTCTTTGTAGACATATCAGCGTATTTCTCTCCAATACGGACAATCATTCCACCCATGATGGACGGATCAGTCTTAATCTCCAGTTTCAAAACCTGGCTTTACTTAGGAAGCTCTTCAGGACCGTTTTTAATTCAGCAAGAGTGGGTTCATCTAAAGGGGACGCAGTGGTCACCGTGCAAGGAACCTCTCCACGGTGGACGCTCATCATGGTTGAAAAGGCAGAAACGACTCCAGGGGTGTTGTTCAAGCGACCATTTTCAGCAAGCAAGTTGATGAGGTTACACGTGAGGGGAGAGAACCTCTCCTTTACTGTAATGTCATTTAGGCTTTTCACTTTCACGGAACGCTTTACATAGGGATTCATAATGGAAGCGGCCATTTTGGGTTCCCTCAGGATTTGTGCTACTCTCAACAATTCCTTTTCTACTTGTTCCAGTTTATTCTGTTTAGATGCAGCCGAATAAAGGGCAGTGGCATAGCGACCTTCGATACCATATATCTGAACAGGTGGCCTCGCGAGCTTGGCAAATGGCCTGACCACAGATGTACTAAAGCTTTGCACCTGCCGGGTGAGCCCGGACACCGCAGGGACCGCCATCTTCTCCGGAACAAAGTAAATTTAATGTAAATGTTTTCATTTAAAAATTACTTCTAATATGTCAGTAAATGTTTACTAATTTATAGATGTCAAACAAAAGATTAAAGATAATGCAGTTACTGGGGGGCCTGGGGGGCTCAATCGACTGAGTGCCCAACTTGAGCTCAGATCATGATCTTGTAGTCTGTGAGTTCAAGCCCCACATCATGCTCTGTGTTGACAGCTCAGAGCCTGGAGCCTGCTTCAGATTCTTTGTCGCCCCCTTTCTCTGCTCCTTCCCCACTCACACTCTGTCTTTCTCCCAAAAATAAACAAACATAAAATTTTTTAAAATAAATAAACATTAAAAAATTTAAAAACAATATGCAATTACTGTATTAATGGACACAATCAACAAGAATTTAATGTCTACATGCCAGATATTGTTCTAGTTGCCTGGGAAAACACAGCAGTGACAAAGTAAAATTCTTGTTCTTATGGAAATTTTATGCTAGTGGTGGTGAGAACATAGACGCAGTAACTAAATAGTAAATATACAATATGTTAGTTGGTGAGGAGTGCTCTGGAGAAAAGTTAACCAGGGTAGTGTGAGTGGAATGGTGGCTGCAGGGAGGAGCTGGCTGTTTTATATACTTTATCGAAAAGAATCCCCAGTGAGGGCTCAGGGGGAAAACAATCCTCAGTGAGAAGGTAGCATTTGAGCAGAGATGGGAAGGAAGTAAAGAAGTTGCCTGTGTGGATATATGGGCAAAGACTGTTGAGGCAGAGGAAACAGGGAGCACAAAATCTCCAAGAAAGGAGCACGCCTGGTGTGTATGAGGGAAAGCAAGGACATCATGAGATTGGACCTGAGTAATAACAGTTGTAAGAGATGAAATCAGATCGGTGCATGGATGTGGTGGGCAGCTCAGATCACTAGGTAATCACAGACATAGCACTTTGAAAAATCACTTGGCTGCTATTTTGAGAATACTACTGCTGTGACTGGAGACAGGGCAGAAATAGGGAGATCGGTTAGAGGATGTCTTAGATCAGGCTGCTATAACTGCTATAAGTAAGTGGTTTATAATAACGGAAATGTATGTCATAGTTTGGGAGGCTGGAAGTCTGAGATGAGGGTGCCAGCATGGTCAGGTTCTGGTGAGGGTTCTCCTCTGGGTTGTAGACTACTGCTATCTCAGTGTAATCCCAAATGGCAGAAAGAGGGAGAGAGAGCTCTTTGGAGTCTCTTTTATAAGAGCACTATTCTCATTCATGAGGACTCCATCCTCATGACCGAATTACTTCCCAAAGGTCCCACATCCAGGTACCATGATAGGGAAAGTTAAGATTCCAACATATGAATTTTGGGGGACACAAACATTTAGTTGGCTTCAGGAGGGATTATATTAAATCTACAGATGATGTGACTTAGAGTAGATTTTGTTTCATTTTAGGTATTGGGAAGTGGTTGGCTGTTACAAATAAAACTTCTATGAAAATTTATGGATAAGTCTTTGTATGGTCATATGTTTACATTTCTCCTGGGTAAATAACTTGGAGTGGAATGGCCAGGTCACATGATAAGGGTATATTTAACATTTTAAGACTGCCAAACTGTCTTCCAAAGTGATTGGTCCATTTTACATTCCTACCAGTTGTCTATGAGACTTCTAGTTGTCCCATTCCATTGCTAACACATTTTATACTCAATTGTAGCCACTCTAGTACATATGTAGTAGTATCTCATTATGGTTTTCATTGGCGTTTCTTTAATAACTAGTGATGTTGAGTGTCTTTTCATGTGTTCATTTGCCACCTCCATTTCTTCTTTGGTGAAGTGTCAGTTCAAATCATTTGCCTACTTTTAAAAATTGTATTGTTTGATTTCTTATTGTTGAGTTTTGAAAGTTCTTTATATAATCTGGATGCAAATCCTTTATTAAACACATTATTTCAAACATAGGAGTTGCAAATACTTTCTCCCTGTGTGTTTCCTGTCCTTTTATTATCTTAATACATCTTTTTTAGGAGCTGAAGTTCTTAATTTTAAAAGAAAAGTTAAAAATATTGGGGTCCATTATTCAAGCTGGGGTCACATGTTGCCCTTAGTTTTTATGTATCTTCGGTCTCATTTAATCTGGAAAAGATCTTTAGTCTGCTTTTGCTTTTCATATCCTTGACATATTTGAAGAATACAGGCCAGTTATTTTTGTAGAATGGTTCTCACTCTGGGTTTGTTTGATGTTTCTTCATGATTAGTTTGAAGTCTTTTGGCAAGAATACCACAAAAGTGATGTTGCATACTTCTCAGTGCACCGTATCATGAGGCACATGATACTGACTTGTCTTTATACCACTGATATTAACTTTGATCACTTGGTTAAAGGTTTCTCTGTTGTAAAGTTTGTTTTTCTTCTTCTTTTTTTTAATGTTTATTTATTTTTGAGAGAGAGACAGAGTGTGAGCGGGGCGGGGGGGGGAAGAGAGACACAGAATCTGAGGCAGGCTCCAGGATCCAAGCTCGTTAGTGCAGAGCCTGATGTGGGGCTCAAACTCACAAACAGTGAGATCATGACCTGAGCCAAAGTCGGATGCTTAACTGACCGAGCCACCCAAGTGCTCCTGTTTTTCTATTTTTAATCAACACATTTTGGGGGGAGGTAATATTTTGTAAGAATATGTAGATCTCGTCACCCATTAGTTTAAGTGTTCATTGACGATTTTTGCCCAAATCAATTATTATGATGTTTTTCATATAAAGCCTTCTCTATCCCTCATTCATTCATTCATTCACTCCTTCACTTATTCATTCCTATGCTTCCTATGTCAGTATGAATTCATGGATTCTTATTTCTTTCAATAGGTTTTAGTCTGTTACTATAATTACTTTCTTGTTGAAAATGTAGCAGATTTGGACAGGTAAGAACCTTTTCAAATAGGTTCTTATGCTTTTTTGACATCCTCACTAATTTTGAACCTCTTTTTTATGGTGGCATGATAAGATGATTGAGGTTCCTCTTATATTTTCTCTGCTTCAGGCTGGAATCAGCCATTTCTCCAAGGAGCATTGATTTCTTTTAATAGAAAAAGTGGTTAGAAGCCAAAATGTGGGCATTAATTGTTCTTATTGTGATTGGGAACTGATTACTTCCAGGCTTTCTCAGCAAACAGTGCTAAGAAATATTCTTATTATATTAAAAATCATATGTTCAGTTCTTTCCTTTTAGAATGAAGGTATAGTGTTAAAATGCCATGATCAAAAGTGGCTTGAATAGCCCTTCCTGACTCTCTCCCCCACTCTCCCACCTCAAGTATGGTTATGATTTTCTTTTGAATTTAAGAATATAATTGTTATTGTATTCTTTAGATAATAATAATAATACTTTGTATTCCTTTTAAGGGAGAAAATATATAATTATTTTATTAATATTTTGAAGTAACATCGTTCAAAAGTCAAAGTCATAAAAATGATAAACTTAGAGAAGTATTACTCTAGTCCTTTAACTATGTTCTTAGCTTTCTTAAAACCTTCTCACAAAACTATGCCCTCCACCTGCTCATTTCTACTTTTTAGCCTTGTGTATAATTTTTCAAACTCCAGGCTCAAGTCAAATACTGTTTCCTTAGGGAAATCTTCTCCCTCTAAGCATCCCCCAACTCTAACATCCCCGCCAAAAGAACTGGATCTTCCTGTTATTAAATCCTCCAAACATTTTCTTCATGGCACTGATCACAGTTTGCTGTTATAATAAATATTTATTTCTTTGAATCATGGCTACGTGGCTCACCATGCTTCAGATTTCATGTATAGCAAATATTTTTTGAAGTAATGAATGTACAACAGGAAAAAAATTAAAGTTTAGGCTACTATGTAGTATCAAAATTAAATACAATTAAATAGGTGGCCACTTTAGATAATTCATAGTTATTTTAGCTTTATTTACAAATTCATGCATCTTTGTGTTTTTGGTCCAACTATAAAAATTTAATATAAGTATCAATCTGGCCTTGGATAACTGAAAGTAGTTGTATTGGCAAATACAATCTTATGCTTTTCAACTAACAAAATTATAGAAAAGGAAGATTTTCTTTGAGGAGGGGGCACAAGTGAGGGGGAGAGAGAAAGAAAAGTGGGGCTCACCCAGGGCTCATGTTTTGCCCAAAGTAGGGCTCATGGTCACTTAAAGTCAGGGGCTTGAGCTCACCAGATATAGGAGTTGAACTTGAGTTTCATAGTGACATGCGTACACCATTACAGTATCATATAGAGTAGTTACATTGCCCTAAAAATCCTTTGTGCCCTGCCTAGTTATCACTTACTTCCTCCAAACCCCTGGAAACCACCAATCTTTTTATTGTCTCCATACTTTTAGTTTATCCGGATTATCATATAGTTGGAGTCACAGTAGAAAGTCTTTCAGGTTGGCCTCTTTCACTTAGTTCTGTATATTTAAGTCTGTGTTTTCATGGCCTGGTAGCTCCTTGCTTTTTAGCACTGAATAATATTCCATTGTCTGGATGTATGACAGCATATTATTCATTCACCTACTGAATGAAGGACGTTTTGGTTGCTTCCACATTTGCCAATTCTGAATATAGCTGCTATAAATATCCATGTGCAGGTTTTCTGTGGACACAAATTTTCAACTTTCTGGGGAAGATACTAAGAAACACAATTGCTAGATTGTGTGGTAAGACAATGTTTAATTTTGTAAGAAACCACAAAACTGTTTTTCCAAAATGGCTGTACCATTTTGCTTTCCCACCAGCAATGAATAAGGGTTCCTGTTCCTTCATGTTCTCACCAGCATTTGGTGTTGTCAGTGTTTTGGATTTTGGCCATTCTAATAGGTATATAGTGGTATTTCATTGCTGTTTTAATTTGCATGCCCTTGATGACATACAAGGTGGAGCATATTTTCTTTTTTTCTTTTTAGAGTTTATTTTGAGACAAATGCATGTGTACCATGCACATGAGAGGGGGAAGGGCAGAGAGGGAGAGAATCTCAAGCAGGCTCCATGCTGTCAGCAGGAAACCTGATGTGGGGCTCAATCCCACAAACCATAATATTCTGACCTGAGCCAAAATCAAGAATCTGACATTTAACCAGACTGATCCAGCCAGCCACCCCGAAGCATCTTTTTATATGTTTATTTGCCATCTGTATATCTTTTTGGTGAGGTCTCTGTTCAGGCCTTTTGCCCACTTCTTAATCTGGTTTTTGGTTTTCTTACTGGTGAGTTTTAAGAGTTCTTTATGTATTTTGGCTAACAGTCCTTTATCAGATATGTCTTTAGCAAACATTTTCTCCCAGTCTGCAGCTTGTCTTCCTATCCTCATGACAGTGTCTTTCATAGAGCAGAGTGTTTAATTTTGATGAAGTCCAGCTTATAAATTATTTTTCACGGACCATGCCTTTGGAACTATATCTAAAAAGTCATCACAAAATTCAAGGTTATCTTAAGTCTATAGGATCTATACTAATGTACCCTCTTTCATTTCTGATAATAATTTGAGTTCCCTCTCTCTTTTTGTTAGCCTTGTTAGAGGCTTACTCTTTTGAGTAAGAGGCTGACTTTTTCTAAAAAAAAAAAAAAAAACAACCCAGCTTTTGGTTTCATTGATTTTCTGTATTGATTTCGTGTTTTCAATTTCATTGATTTCTGCTCTGATTTTTATTTCTTTTTTCTTGCTTACTTTTGATTTGATTTGCTCTGCTTTAGTTTCTTAAAGAAACTTTGACAACGGATTTTAGATCTTTTCTTTTTCCTAATATATGCATTCAATGCTATAAGTTTTCCTCTTTGTACTGCTTTTACTGAATCCACAAATTTTAATAAGTTTTATTTTCATTTAGTTGAGAATACTTTTTAATTTTTCTTGAGATATCTTCTTTGACCAATGAATATTTAGAATTGTGTTTAATCCCCTTGTATTTTGAGATTTCCCCAGCTATCTCTGTGTTATTGCCTCTGAATTTAAGTCCACTGTGGTCTGAGAGCAAACATTTTGTGATTTACATTTTTAAAAATTTGTTAAGATGCATCTTATGGCTCAGAAGTTGTCTATGTTGGTGAATGTGTCAGACATTAATTTAGGGAAATTCTCACTCATTACTGCTTAAAATTGCTTCTGCTTTTTTCTCAGTTTCCTTCTAGTATTCCTATTATGCATACCTTTCACCTTTTTTAACTATCTCAGTTCTTGGATATTTTGTTCTTTTTTTTTTTTTTTCCAGTCTTTTCCTCTTTGCATTTCAGTTTTGGAATCTTCTACTGTCTTATCCTCAAGCTCAGAGATTCTTTCTTCAACCGTGTCCAGTCTACATATTCTTCATATCTGTCATTCTTCATATTCTTCACATCTGTTACAGTGTTTTTGATCTCAAGCATTTCTTTTTGATTATGTCTTAGAACATCCATCTCCCGGCTTACATTATCCATGTGTTCTTATATGTTGCCCACTTCTTTTGTTAAAGCCTTTAGCATGTTAATTTTAGTTATTGCAATTCTTGGCCTGATCATTCTAACATTCCTCCCATATCTGACTCTGGTTCTGATACTGTTCAGGCTCTTCAAACTGTGTTTGTTTACTTTTTAGTAAGCTTTGAAAGTTTTTGTTGAAATGTAAACATGATGTACTTAGTAAAAGGAACTGCAGTAATTAGACCTTCAGTAATGTAGTAATAAGGTGCCCGGAGAGGGGAAGCCCTGTTTGATCCTATGATTAGGGCTCAGCCTGTGCCCTTGGACTGTGAGGTTCACCACTACTTCTCAGTAGTGGAACAGGATGGGCTTGAGGGGGCTGCAGTTGTGTATTTCCCTTCCCTCAGGTCAGGTAGGATTTGATAAAACTCTAGTAGGTTAGTCTCTGGTGAGGTACTTTCTCTTGGGGGCAGACTTTGTTAAAAAAGCATACCCTGGGGATGCCTGGGTGGCTCAGTTGATTAAGCGTCTGACTCTTGATTTCTGCTCAGGTCATGATCTCATGGTTCATGAGTTCAAGCCTCGTGTTGGCCTCTGCACTGGTGGTGCAGAGCCTGCTGCGGATTCTCTCTCTCCTATCTTTCTTTCTCCCTCTACCCTGCTTGCTCTCTTTCAAAATAAATAAGTAAATATAAAAAACAAAACAAAATAACAGAATACCCCTTGCATATTTCAAATGGTTCCTTTTCCCTTTTCCCTGCAGGAAGCACGAGGGGACTTTCCTGACATTCACTGTTGAGATTCTGGTACAACTCCTGGCGATGAAACTCACAAAAGTGTGTATACCCTCCCCCTAATGGGTCTTGCAGAGATTTTAACTCTCAGATTTATCCACAGTGAAACTTCAGGAATTTGTCAATTACAATTCAGGTTTTCTTCTTGTTCCTGTGAAGGTCTGTGCTTGAGGTTTTTGCTTTATTGGGTTGTGATTCTCTGTATCTGCCTGTTTGTTTTTCCAGTTTGGGAGATATCAGTTTGCCCTGTGATCTCGTTTCTCTGATGAATGTAAGAAGAGTTGCTGACTTTTTTCAGATTGTTTAGCTTTTTACCTGTTGTTCAGATGGAGTGGCAACTTGTAAGCTGCATTGTGCTAGAAACTGGAAGCCTCACTGCTCTGTTTTAAATGATCAATAAGATTAGAGAACAAAGCAACTATACACTGTGAAGGTAATGGAGGCTTTTCCTTGCTTGCATTCCAAGCCCCTGAGAATGATCCAAGCAATGCATTCACATGGTCAGATGATGTGTAAAATTTGCAAACTTTTATCTATAATTGTTTAAGACTCCTGTCTCCCCACATTCTCCCTCACATTTCCTCTGGTGTCCGGCATTTTGGGAATGCAGTAATGACAGTCACTTCTCTATATAATTAGCCATCCCTTTGAAAGAACTGCTTCCAGGAAACTTCTGCTGCCCACCTGGCATTATGACACAAAGATGCAGATCAGAAATTATATTTTGATATGCATATGTCCTATAGCTCCAGGCACTGCAGTATGTGGACAGTGGAAGAGGAAAAGTTTTTAAAAATAGGAAGCCAGAAGCCAGTTTGTAGCAAATACTTCTAAACATCAGAAGTGTAGAATTATAACCAGAGCATCTACTTCTCATTATTGCCTCATCAAAATGGTTGCCCTCTCCTGTCAGGAACATACTTGCTAATGTAGAGCATACAATTATAAATGCATCATATTTTTTCCTTTTTTGGATGAGAATCACACAAAATAAAATTTATCCAAGAATTCCTGTGTTTGTAGGTCACAATCTTTAGAAAAATTACAGAGAATAAGCCTCTTGACATAGTGCTTACTGCATTTCAATATGTCAGATCACTTCTTAGAGTATCTGACATGTCTTGTCCTTAGAACGTTGTTCAGTTCCAGATGAAATCGTACACAAAATTGCCAACAGTGCAGGACATAGACAGAAAAAAATAAGTGCTTGGATGGCAAAATACCTACATGTATTCATCAACTTAGTCAATGTAGTATAAGAGTAACTTGATTATGCTTCATGTAGCTCTGTATAAGGTAGCAACAATTTAAAACTATATTTTAATTCCCCTTATGTTACAATTAATTTTGCATATATTTTCCAGAATAGAAGGAAACAGAATTTATTAGAGAGGTTTATCAAGCAATTAATAAAGTATTATGCTATTTTTCTGTACTGTGTATTTCTGTATTTGCGGAGTATATATTTTCTGTATTTTGCATTTTCTCTTTCCACACATGTATTTGCTTTTGTTTCTAATTTTATATTTGTAGTTTTGTGTTCTTTTCCTTAAAGTGTGTCCCTTTAGTCCAGAAAATATCTAGCACCACAAAAACTTAATCTTCCTTTGTTTTGATGAACTAAAAATGTTTCTGTCCTACGAAAGTCAGGTGTTTCCTGTTATCATAAAGATAATTAAGCATACAAATACATGTTGCCCTTCATCAACGATGTGCTCCAATATTTATGAGGTACTTGCTCAGCTTTCATTTGTGTGTATATATTTGGATTACGAATTCACAGAAACTGGGTCAATGGAGAACTTTTAAACACCACCCTCCGCCTTCAGAGACGGGTCTTCTTGAAGGTAGGCAGCATGCAGTGAAAGATGTGTCAGAGACTTAAGCCAGCTCAGAATAACAGAAGGAGATAGAGCTGGATGGAGAACTATATTTATTTATTTATTTTTTGATTGTTTAAATTTTTTTTCTTTTCCTTTTTTTTTACAAATAGTTTATTGTCAAATTAGTTTCCACATAACACCCAGTGCTCATCCCCACAAGTGTCCTCCTCCATGCCCATCCCCCCACCCCCCACATCCATCAGTCCTCAGTTTTTGTCAGCATTCAAGAGTCTCTCATGGTTTGCCTCTCTCCCTTTCCCCCACCATTTCCGCCCTTCTTCTCCCCCTTGTTCCTCCGTCAAGTTCCTCCTAATCCTCCTATACGTGCAAACATATGATATTTGTCCTTCTCTGCCTGACTTATTTCGCTCAGCATAACACCCTCAAGGTCCATCCATGTTGCTACACATGGCCAGATTTCATTGTTTGGAGAACTATATTTAAAAAAAAAATGAACATAGCTAGATTCTACTGTTGGTATTGGTGTTAAAAGTGTAGCGAGAGATATCAAGATGCCTAGGAATTACCTACTGAATACAAAGAAACGAAAAAAATCACTGAGCTGAAGTTTGAGAAGTGATGAGACCCAGAAGCTAAGCATCTATGTAAAAAAATAAAGAAAAGAAAAGAAAGAAAAAGAAACAAGTAGAAAGAAAGCCTAAGGGATAGAAGACAAAAGATCAACGGAATGAAGGGTGTACCGTCAAGTAGGAAGCCCTCTTGGAAATAATTTGAAAAGAACATTGGTTCCCTTCTGACAATTTTGATATGAGAAGTCCAAGCCTCTGCTACTTGTTTTTGTCTGGCCTCAGGTTTCGGTGTCCCTTCTACGGGGCTCACATATCTAGTGAGCAGAACATTGTTCTTCCATAATTCCCACAGAGGCTTTGCCATTGGATCTCTTTGAGGCTCTCACTCACCTTTCCTTTTGGGGCTTATTTATTTCTGCTTAAGGAGATCTGGGAACTGCAGTTTGCCACTGGCGGCTCAAGTGTCTGAAGCTTTTTGATGTTTTCATCATGGCAGAAAAATTCAACGAATCTACAGATTATGAAATACGTGTTACGAGAGTGCATGGCAGAAAAGATAAGGAAAATCCCCAATTTGAGGACGGGTACCAGGTGCTGACACAGGCAGTTAGTAGCATGGTTGGCACCTGCAAAACAGTGTCAAAGGCGATTCAATGGAAACACCTGAAGCCTCACCATTCACTCTCGTGCGTCATATCACTATTCCCTCTATCTTAAAAGACGAAAGACTCTTCAGAATTTTGAGAAGCAATAGGTTAACAATAAAGTATGAAACGAGTTCATCAAAAAAAAATTACAAATTCTGAGCTGCGTTAAGAAATAAAGGGTCAGTACTTTAGCAAAACATCCCAAAGTCTCTGCACAACAAATTACCTCCTCTGGAGAGCTGTAATCATATGACCCTGCTGAGTGTCACCAGATGCTTGTTTTGAAAATATTTTGCATTTCTTAGATGAAGGGCACGCTTTAACACTCCCGATTACAATAACACAGGCTTACATTTCAGCTACTTCAATTCACATCAATCTCACAACTTGGCAGAAACATTTTTCACCCAGTCTGTGTTTGTTCTGGTCACACTGAGAATTTTGTTTTTAGAAAAAGGTGTTTAAAACAGAACCACAACCACAGATTAAAAAAAAAACAAAAGTTATCTTGAAACTTATGAATGGTTTTCATATTTCAGTCTTAGGAAATAAATGGTAGTTGATTTCTATGAACGTTCTACCTTGCCTGAATTGGAAAAGGAGAAAAGGACCCAAAAGAAATAGAAATAGAACTTAGCAAACTCAGAGAAAACTTTTCTCACTCTTTCCTTTCAGGGGTAAAGAAAGTGTAAGGGTGAAGAACTATTTGTTGTTTTCTGCTGGGACTGTGTTTCACATTATGATGTAAAATTTTGCTCTTGTGTTTAAAGGCCTCTCCATAAAGAAAGAAAGAAAGAAAAAACCCTGAATACCCAGAAATCTTATTAAATCTAACAGCACACCTGCTGCAGATTAAATGCCAGTAGCTCCTTGACTCATACCGCTTCTTTTCACATCCCAATATCTTTTTTCACCGAGGTGTATCATTTTTTACTGCAGGAATCCGGAGAAACATCGGAGTTAGACATGCAGGCCAGTTAAAAGCAAACAAACCTTAACACTTCAACATTTTTGAGAAAACATTTGAGCTTGCAAAGCTTATGATACTCGTTGCCATAAAACACGATCGTGATTCTTCTGATAATAATGCACAGCAGTGCCTCCGCTACCCCACCACGGTACTTGGAAATTCTTAAAAAAATAATAATAATAAATCTTACCTTGCTATCTCATGCGAATAAGAAATAAGAAAGCTCTCTTCTGCCAAAGGGAAGATCTTCCTGATAGACACCTCACCACTGTAAGCTACTTATTGTAGTTTACTTCTATAGTCCCAGACCCTTAGGGAGGCCCTTTAGGAGGGCGAGGGAGGGTTCGGATGAGGATCTCCACTGAAGGGAGAGCTGAGTGAGGGAATCCACAGCCTAGGCAGAGGCAGCTGGGAGAGAAGAGCCCTATTTGGGAAGTCAGTGTTATCCTCCAGGGCAAGTGGGTGAGGCAATCTAGTGTGTGGTAAACAACTGCAGAATTTAGGGACCCTTCCCCCCTCACCCTGTGAAGCTCGGCAGGGGTCAGAGGCAGGATGTAGGAACAGGCATTTGAGTAGCAAATGAGGAAAAAGAGAAAACCCTGAAACAGTAGCTGGCACGTGGCCGAGGCCAACACAGCTGTGGTCAAGGAGGCTGTGGCCTATCGGCAGGAGACATGCTAGACACAGGTCATCACACTTAGCAGCGCCATACATTTTAGGCCCTGCTGCCTAGCTGTCTGAGCCCATGTGTGAGTCTATATGCAATCTGGTCTGCTTGCAGTTGTTGCCAGAACTCAAGTGATTGAGTTCTGCCATTGAGACATTTAAGGAAGTGTCTGACAAGAGCCACTTACATGGTTTCCCTAAATCCACTTCTGTCCCATTCCGGTCTATTTTTAACTGAGAAGTTGCAGGAGTCCTTAAAAATGTATCTGATAATTTCACCTTCCGCTTAAATTCCATCCAAGGTGTTCCTTGGGCCTTTAGGCGAAAACCCAACCTCAGCAAGGCCTACAGATCTGAACATCTAGCCATTCTCCCTGTTGATTTCTGCCCTCCAGCCACAATGGCTTTTTCCCAGCTTCCACACGCCTGCTTTACTCCGCTTATTCTTCTGCCTGAATTTCGCTTCCCTGTTGATTAGCAGAAGCAGCCTCTTGTCCTTAGACTCACAAGCCAAAAGTCACCTCCTAGCAGAGGTGGGGTAAGTGAGGAACCCGGTTCTAGCCTCTCTTGTAGCTTTTCTTTCATATTCAAAGCACTTACCACAATAGCCATCAAATAATTAAGTGCCTAGAAGTGCCTGGGTGGCTCAGTCATTTGAGTGCCTGACTCTTGATTTCAGCTCAGATAGTGATCTTACAGTAGGGGGATCAGCCCTGCCTCGGGCTCTGCACCTAGCCCAGGGGCTGCTTGGGATTCTCTCTCCTTCTCTCTCTCTGTCTCTCCCCCATTCTTTCTCTCTCAAAATAAATAAGTAAACATTAATGTTTGTTAGTGTTATTATTATTTTAACCATTATTTATTTTGAAGGAGAGAGTGCACAAACGGGGAGGGGCAGAGACAGAGAGAGAGAAAAAAATCCCAAGCAGACTCCATGCTGCTCACACAGAGCCCCATGTGAGGCTGGATCATGCACACTGAGATCACCAGTGAGCTGAAATCAAGAATGAGATGTTTGGAGCACCTGGGTGGTTCAGTCAGTTAATCTTGACTTTGGCTCAGGTCATGATCTCACAGTTCATGGGTTCTAGCTCCACATCAGCCTCTCTGCTGACAGCTCGAAGCCTGGAGCCTGCTTTGGATTCTGTCTCTCTCTCTCTCTCTCTCTCTCTCTCTCTCTCTCTCTCTGGTCCTCCCCTGCTCATACTCTCTTTCACTCTCAAAAATAAATATTTAAAAAAAATTTTTTTTAAAGAGTCAGATACTTAACCTTCTGAGCCATCTAGGGGCCCCCCGCAAACTTTTAAAAAAATAAACAAACATTTAAAAAAATTAATTGTGTAAATAATTGTTCACTTTTTGTTTTCCTGGCTGGCCGAAAGCTCTATTAGATTAAGACCACATCTGTGTTGTATTCCACTTTGCCTACCTATCATACGACCTTTTGCAAAGTAGGTGTTTGGTGAACAGTTACTGAATGACTGGATACACAAGATTATCTCATCGTCATTATGTCTTAAGTCATGATACAGTCAGTATCCTATTTCACCTGTTTACAAGGCCAGCCCACTGCAAGGGGTGGTCTTAGTAAAACATCATATCACATGATATTACATCAACTAGTAAAGCATAACAATACCTATTGATGGATTGCTTTATACACTGCTAAATCCATTTCTTTGTTTCTCTTTTTTTAGAGTTGGAAAAAATATCACTTACAGAAAAGGAAAGACAAAAGAGACAACAAAATACCACGTCACTCTTCTGGAATTGATAAGTGAAATGAATACTCGGCATTGGTGACATTGACTAAATCTAATGCAGTTTTCCATAAAATCACATCAGTCCATGAACCATAGTACTCTCAACAGTGTAGAAGCTTTGGAATGTTGCAAGAGGCCTTTATCTCAACTCTGTGGTAGTGCATTGGAGTTAAAGCGAAGCAAATCAATCCACCATGGAGGCAGGGCAGAGTGTGTAGTTTCCTGCCTGCTATGTCCAGTCAAACAGTCAGAAATCGCTATGTATGTAGTAGGAATGGTAAGTGGCTGTTTATCCAGTTTCCAAAATGTCTCTAGAATCTGTTCCCTCTTCCTACTTCTGTTCATACTCTTAACTATCACTACCTTGCCTTGGACCCCATTATGGGCTATTTTAACAGTCTAACTAATTGGTTTCCTGCCTTTCATGTCTCCTTTCTCTAATCTTTCCTCCTGTCCTGCAGCCAGAATCGGGGTTCTGAAATGTAAATATGGTCATTTAACTTCCCTAACTCAAAAATTTTCTGACTTGTAGTTGCTTATATGAGCAATTTTAAAACTTAAAAATAAGAGCCGGCTTCTACTTTCAAATTAAAAATATAAAGGAGATCTATAAAAGATACAAAGTGGAGTGGAGTAGGGAGGAAGGGGCCAGAGCTTTGGCCTTTGACCCACCCTGTGCTCCCATTATGGTGCCTCTTTGGGAGCTGTGGGCCCATTGGATGCCCTGGTTGGCCTCAAAAATGCCAATCTCTTCAGAAAAGCATTCATGCGATTTCATCACCTGACCACACATTTTCCTTCTAGCGTAACACCTTGCTAGTCCACTTGTATACTTTCTAGGCCCTGGACTTGTCATTCTCCAATCCTCCATGCTTTTTCATTCATTTTCGCCTTGGCATATGCTGTTAGTGCTGACTGGAAAGGCCATTCTCTGCTGGTGAAATTTAAGACCCAGTTTGAATGTCATCTCTTCTGAAGGCTTTTCAGACTTCCCCAGTAAGAACTGGGATCGCTCCTTCCCCAGTACTGGCTTGGTACTTAGCCCCATCACAGAACTTAGCACATCATATTGTCTATCTCCTTATTTGATGGAAGAAAATATTTTATTCATCTTGGTGAAACTAGTGCTTTTCTAACACAATGTCTGGTTTATAGTTAGTTGTTTGCTGAATGCAAGATGATTCTATTCCCTTTCCCAGGAAGTAAAATTCCTAGGGGATGGATTCAATGTAACTTTTTCCTCACTACCTCTTCCCTTCCTATGCAGTATGGACTGCTTTAGACTGAATGTTTGTGTCCTTCCAAACTCATATGTTGAAGTCTTAACCTCGCAATGTGATGGTATTTAGAAGTAGGAGGCAGTTAGGTCATAAGGGTTGAGCACTATCCCCCACCCTCCACTGAATGGGATTAGTACCCTCATAAGAAGAGATGTGATGGATATGATCTTTCTTTACCATGTGAGGATACAGGAGACGGTGGCTGGCTGCAGGCTCTTGCCAGATACCAAATCTGCTGGCACCTTGATCTTGGATTTCCCAGTCTCCTTTGAGAAATAGATGTTGTTATTTACCCATCCAATTTATGGTATTTGTTATAGAAGCTCAAGCTGACTAGGATACATATCTACATACTTAAGATGCTGCCTTTCTTTTCTCTCTGCTTTGCATAGACATGAATGTCTCTCTCTTGGACTTTGAGCCAGACTTTGGATCACTAAGAAGAGCCTAGGGATGCAACGGGGTCACTCTTAAATGTAATAGAGGAGAAAATGTAACAGTGGTGTCAAGCCTAAAAATGAAAGATCTTGAAGAGAAAAATTGAGAGAGACACAGCATTGTTCTTTCTTATGTGGCATATAGTGAATACAAATTTCTCAGAATCTAAACTTCAGATATACAAGAAAGAAAAAATTTTTAGATTTTTTTCCCCTAATTTCCAATTTACTATTTAGTTAGAGACCCTATTCTCCCTGAGAGCAGTAACCACAATTTCAGTAAATTCCTGGCAAACTCAATCACTGCAAGTTAAAAAAAATTTTTTTTGATGTTTATTTATTTTTGAGAGAGAGAAGGAGAGACAGAGCACGAGTGAGGGAAGGGGCAGAGAAGGAGACATAGAATCCAAAGCAGGATCCAGGCTCTGAGCTGTCAGCACAGAGCCCAACATGGGGGTTGAACCCTTGAACTGTGAGATCATGCCCTGAGCCAAAGTCAGATGCTTAACTGACTGAGCCACCCAGGTGCCCCTCATTACAAGTTTTAACTCAGATGATTCCTCGGTTGTGTTTAAGTAGCCTCATGGCTCCAGGGGATGAAAGAGCATCTGGGTCTCAGACAGCAGTTGTTCATGCTGTTATTTGCTGTAATCATCATGTATGGTTTCCAGATGTAGTCACCACTTTACAGTAGTTTCCATCGAGATGTTCCTGTTCCTATGAACCCCCAGCTGTATGGTCTGAGGTTCTTTATGCTGCCCTGTTCCCTTATCATGAGTACAAAATTCTTTCAGGCATCTTCACTCTCTGTCAACCAACCCTGGACCTTTTGTGGGGGTTGTTGTGAACCTAAGCCGGTTTGGGCTTATACAGCTTTAGATTATTTTAGGAAATAATAGTAACCACCACAAAAGCAATTTACTTTCCATAAATTATGCCACAAGTACAGACCTTATTAAAAGAATATTTATTAGCAAGCAGGCTTAAAAATATTTATACAAACTATAAGATTGATGAAGTCCCAACTCTCTGTTCTTTTGGAGTGTTCTGACTACCTCTTTGCATGAAATATTATTGGAAGCTGATAGAACAATATCCAGAGGCAGAATCCTGTGCTCTTAGAGTGAGCATCAGGCAGCAAGGAGTTCTCTGGCTCAAAGACTGCACACAGGTTCATTTGTGGGTCAAGCCTCAGACCATTTCCTTATGGGTACAAGTGACAGGCCTGGGTAGATTTTCATATTCTGTTAATTAAACAACATATCTCGAGTTCCTCTCATTTCCACAGTGAGACCCTATTTTCTAACATTAGTTATGCTAATTAGAAAAGCTTCTGGTATTTATGGAGATATGGATAGTAAAAGACGTATATTCATATTGGCTGGAGAGTGGGCTTCCTGATTTGCATGCTAACCGGCTGCTCCTAGGATTTTAACTCCTGGATTTGGGTAGTCTCTTAGTCAGTTTGGGCTACTGTAACAAAAGTGCCATAGATTAGGTGTCTTAAACAGCAAATATTTATTCACACCATTCTGAGAGCTGGGAAGTCCAAGTTGAAGGCGCCAAAAGATTCAGTGTCTGGTGAGAAACTTCTAGATAGATGACTTCCTGTTGCATCCTCCCATGATAGAAAGCAGAAAGAAAGAGCCGGGCGAGAGCTCTTTCTCTTCTTAGATGGACACTAATTCCATCATGGAAGTTCTACCCTCATCATCTAATTACCTCCCAGAGTCCCCCCCACCTTTAAATACCACATTAGGGCTTCAACATATGAATTTTGGGAAGACAAACAATCAGTCCCCACCTGGAAAATAACTGGACCTTAAATTGTAACTTAAACTAACAAGTCTATAATATTACATTGGTTATGCTAAAGGATTTTATATTTGTCCCCTTTGTGCTCTGCCATAGTAACTATCCTTTTCGGCAATGGTGGACCTGTGTTAAATTGCCTGGGTTGGAGTGGAAGGTAGAGTGTGATGGAGTAAGGGTATGTGGATTAGTACCTCAAAATACTATTTTACCTTGTGAGTGTCCTTTGCTTTCTTGAGAAGAAACGTAGAAGTCTATTTTCTCATAAACCATCAGCAGGAGGTAGATAAACCTTTTGGATAAATGTTAACATTTTTCTCTATGACAAGGAAAGCCTACTGACGAGTTGGGTAAGAGAAATTTAAACTGACCTGATCTAATTTAGAAAATAAATCTTGGAGATTTTCCTTTCTTAACATAATGTAGTCTATCCTCGTTTTAATTAATCATTACACCACAGAAGTTTGCCTTTTCTAATTAACACGTAAAAAGGCAGTGATTATAAAGAACCTTGAAACATCTTAATTCTTAAGTATGTAAACCATGGATAGATGAAAAATAATTTTAAGAAACTCAATAGTAAGTATCTGGCACACAGTAGGGCCCCACTAAACATTTGTTTTCGAATGAATGGATAAATGAAAGTCTGATACTAAAAGAACTCAAGTCTGTGGATATTAAAACACAGGCAAAGGCCTGGCAACCTTTTGCACACTAGAAACTTGTAGATGATTGAGAGACTTTGTTTCTGTGGAAGTTTCTCTTCTGTGGAAGAGAAAACAACACTCTGCCAAAATCTGATAGAAGAATTAGGATAAAGCATCTCCAGTGACTCGCTCTGATCTGTCCCTTTGAACTTGAAGCTGAGTCTCAGGGTCTGAGGCATTTTGATGGGCACTGAGACCTGTTATGGAGACAAGAGGTGAAGCATCAAGAAGGCTTTGTCCTGCTTTGAATGCCAGAACACAGAGTAAGGCAGAAATTGCCTGTCAAAAGAAATTTAGTGTGGCACCTGGGTGGCTCAGTTGGTTAATGTCCCACTCTTTTTTTTTTTTTTTTTTTTAAGTTTATTCACTTCCTTTGAGAGAGACAGAGCACATGAGCAGGGGAAGGGGCAGAGAGAGAGGGAGAGAGAGAATCCCAAGCAGATTCCACACTGCCAGTGTAGAACCTGATGTGGGGCTCAAACCCATGAACCATGAGATCATGACCTGAGCCAAAGTCAAGAGCCGGGCACTTAACCCTCTGTGCCACTCAGGCACTGCATCTTCCCACTCTTGATTTTGGCTCAGGTCATGATCTCAGGATTGTTAACTCAGGATCGTGAGATGGAGCACCGTTTAGAGCCCCTTGTTGGACTCCACGCTGGGAGTGGAGCAGACTTAAGACTCTCTCTCTCCCTCTGCCCCAACCCTGGGGGCTTATGTGCCATCTTTCTCAGAAAAAAAGAAGAGGAAGAGGAAGAAGAGGAAAAGAAGAAATTTGGAAGCATTCACTAAACTGTGACTCCTATGGTGGAGTAATCTATTTTTTTAACTTGACTTTCCTTTTGTTTTTTCGTTTTGTTTCATCAAACTAATGCTGGAATAATATTAAAAGATGAAATAATTTTATAAGGCTTGTAACAATAAGAAAAGTCCCTCTCTTCTCTCTCTCTCTCTCTTCCAAAGGAGCAATGAATTTTTTAAAAAAGATTTTATTATTTTTTAAAGAATGTTTATTTATTTACTTTAAGAGAAACAGTTCTGCTGTTCTGTCCGCACAGAGCCCTACATGGGGCTCGAGCTCTTGGACCATGAACTCATGACCAGACCTGAAATTAAAAGCCAGATGCTTAACTGACTGAGCCACCCAGCAACCCCTAAAAGATTTTATTTATTTATTTATTTATTTATTTACTTATTTATTTATTTTTAAATTTACATCCAAGTTAGTTAGCAGATAGTGCAACAATGATTTCAGGAGTAAATTCCTTAACGTTCCTTACCCATTCAGCCCATTCCCCTTCCCACACAACTCCAGCAACCGGAGCTGTTGTGTTCTCTATATTTAAGAGTCTCTTATATTTTGTTCCCCTCCCTGTTTTTATGCTATTTTTGCTTTTCTTCCCTATGTTCATCTCTTTTATGTCTTAAATTTCTCATATGAATGAAGTCATATGATATTCGTCTTTCTCTGACTAATTTCGCTTATCATAATATCCTCTAGTTCCATCCATGTAGTTGCAAATGGGAAGATTCCATTCTTTTTGATTGCCCAGTAATACTCCATTGTGTATGTGTGTATATATATATATATATATATATACACATAATATATATGTACACATACATCATATATATATATATATATATATATATATATATATACACACACACACCACATCTTCTTTATTCATCCATCAATGGACATTTGGGCTTCTTTTCACTATTGTTGAAAGTGCTGCTATAAACATTGGGATGCATGTGCCCCTTTGAAACAGCACACCTGTGTCTGTTGGATAAATACCTAGTAATGCAATTGCTAGGTCATAGGGTAATTCTATTTTCAGTTTTTTGAGGAACCTCCATACTGTTTTCCAAAGTGGCTGCACTAGTCTGGATTCCCACCAGTAGTGCAAAAGAGATCTTCCTTCTTCGCATCCTTGTCAACACCTGTTGTTGCCTGAGTTATTAATGTTAGCTGTTCTGAAAGACATGATATTGTGGTTTTGATTTATATTTCCCTGATGATGAGTGATGTAGAGCATTTTTTCATGTGTCTGTTGGCCATCTGGATGTCTTCTTTGGAGAAACATCTGTTCATGTCTTCTGCCCATTTCTTCACTGGATTATTTGTTTTTTGGGTGTTGAGTTTGATAAGTTCTTTACAGATATTGGATATTCACCCTTTATCTGATATGTCATTTGCAAGTATCTTCTCCCATTCCATAGGTTGTGTTTTAGTTTTGCTGATTGTTTCCTTTGCTATGCAGAAGCTTTTTATTTTGATGAGGTTCCAATGGTTCATTTTTTCTTTGTTTCCTTTGCCTCTGGAGATGTGTTCAATAATAAGTTGCTGTGGCCGAGGTCAAAGAGGTTTTTGCCTGCTTTCTTCTCTAAGCTTTTGATGGTTTTCTGTCTTACATTTAGATCTTTCATCTGTTTTGAGTTTATTTTTGTGTATGGTGTAAGAGATTTTATTAAGTAGTCTCTACACCCACTATGGGGCTCAAACTTACAACCCTGAGACTAAGACTCACATGTTCCATCAACTGAGCCAGCTAGGTACACCCAAAATATTTTATTTTTATTTTTTTAAGTAATCTCTACACTCAACTTGGAGCTTAAACACACAACCTTGAGATTAAGAGTTGCATGTTCTACCAAGTGAGCCAGCCAGGTAAGGGGCAACCAATTTTAACGTTTTTAGTATTACCATGCTTATTTGTTATTTCCAAATTTTTCAATTTCAGGCATTATCTATTAACTTCTTACCCCTCTGCTCCTCTCCCATGTTGTCTTTGTAAGAGAGGAAATATAATTTTCCCTCTACCCTTGTGAGTTCTTGGCTGAGACCCCTTAAATAAAAGGAGAGGAGAAGTGACTTTTAGGAAAGATGAATGGGTCATTAGAAGATCAGATAATAGGTACGATAGTGTGTGACAGTGTTTGTCTGGGTCGGGGTGGTGTCCATCTGTCATCTCCTCTCCTATGGTGATAGTCAATCTTCCCTGGTTGATGAAACTCCCCAAGAAAGTTACTTATAACAATTGAGTTACGTTTAAAGGATCTGTCAGCAAATAAAGGGAGCTCAGAGAGAACCTTTCCTTGCATTAGTTGTTTTTACTTTTTTTTTTTTTGAGAGAGAGAGAGAGAGAGAGAAAGAGGGAAGGGGTTCACCTTTATCAGGACTTCAGCTCACCCAATGTGAGACTCTGACTCAAGAACTGTGAGATCATGACCTAAGCCAAAGTCAGATTAATGACTGAGCATCCCAGCTGCCCTTGCATTAGCTGTTTTTCAAGTGCCCACAGCTCAAAATAATTAATATATGGCAATGGCATATTTTGGGGTGGCATGTATCATCATATAATTCTTTGTCAAACCATTATTCAGTATTCATTCTCATTGGACTATGTAAATATTAGTTCCATCATGTAGTATGGTTACATTTCTTTTCTGGTTCTTTTTTTTTTTTTCCTCCTTGGACTATTTGCCTCAGTTTTGTTTGTTTGGTTGTTTGGCTTTCTATGTATTCATCCCCTATCTTCCGCAGAGTTACAAATCTCTCACTGTATTTATTTTTTTATTTTTTTTTTTTTTACAAATAGTTTATTGTCAAATTAGTTTCTACATAGCACTCAGTGCTCATCCCCAAAGTGCCCTCCTACATGCCCATCCACCCCTCCCCCCCACATCCATCAGTCCTCAGTTTTTGTCAGCATTCAAGAGTCTCTCATGGTTTGCCTCTCTCCCTTTCCCCCACCATTTCCCCCCTTCTTCTCCCGCTTGTTCCTCCGTCAAGTTCCTCCTAATCCTCCTATACGTGCAAACATATGATATTTGTCCTTCTCTGCCTGACTTATTTCGCTCAGCATAACACCCTCAAGGTCCATCCATGTTGCTACACATGGCCAGATTTCATTGTTTCTCATTGCCATGTAGGATTCCATGGAATAGATAAACCACATCTTCTTGATCCATTCATCTGTTGATGGACACTTAGGCTCTTTCCATGTTTTAGCTATTGTGGAGAGTGCTGCTATGAACATTGGGGTACATGTGCTCCTAAGCCTCAGCATTTCTGTATCCCTTGGGTAAATTCCTAGCAGTGCTATTGCTGGGTCATAAGGGAGTTCTATTGTTAGTTTCCTGAGGAACCTCCACACTGTTTTCCAGAGGGGCTGTACCAGTTTACATTCCCACCAACAGTGTAGGAGGGTGCCCGTTTCTCCACATCCTCGCCAGCATCTAGAGTTCTCTGATTTGCTCATTTTAGCCACTCTGACTGGCTCTCTCACTGTATTTAAACACATCAGGCATTTACTTGGTTTCATTGTTTCTTGGTGCATGCAGAGTGTGTTGCAAATGAGAGTATCACTTGGTTTGAATCCTGGCTGCACCACTGATTAGTGGAGATCTTCCCTCAGTTTCCTCATCTATAAAAATTGAGAACTGATAAGGTCTACTTCATAAGGTTGTTAAGATAATGACTTAAGCATTAATACATAGAAAGCGTTCAGAACAATGACAGACACACTGTGAGTGATCATTTGTAATATCCATCTTGTAGCCTTGTACTTCTGTTGGACTATTCTGGTCTCCTTTTTCTTGGTTCATTCCTTGTTCTGGAGAAGCATGTCCACTGGTAAAGTGTTTCTCAAACTTTAGCTTGTATCCAAAGAGCTTGTTAGAACATAAACTGTAGTGTGAGGTCTCAGAATTTGAATTTCTAAACAAGTGTCCCAGTGATTCTCTGACACTTTCCTGAGAAAAGAACATTTAGGAGATAAAACTTCTGAGACTTTACTTATCTTTTTTTCTTAATGTTTATTTATTTTTGAGAAAGAGAGAGAAAGCATAAGCAGGGGAGAGGCAGAGATGGGGGGGACAGAAGATCCAAAGCAGGCTCTGTGCTGACAGCAGAGAATTAGAACTTAGAACTTAGAATTAACTTAGAATTCTAAGTTGCAAATTATTTTCTTTTGGAATTTTGACTCCACTGTAGCTTTCAGAACTGTTAATCAGCCAATACTGTTTTCATTCCTGATCACTTTGTATGTGATCTGCTTTTTCTCTCTGGAAGCTTTTAGGACTTATTATTATTATTATTATTATTATTTCTGATATCCTGAAGTTTTTCTATAACGTGCCTTGGTTTGTGTATGTGTATTTTATTTGTGTTGGGTGATCACTGGGCTCCTGGGCTCCTTCAATCTGAGAAGTTACCTCTTTTAGTTCTGGGAACTTTCTCGGTGTTTTCTCTTTGACAATTTCCATTCATCCATCCAGGACTGTGGAACAGTCCTGGAACTTTCTTGCTGATTTTCTTTTTCTCAACTTCTTTATATATATTTTTTAACTTATCGGTGGTTTTATTTCCTTTTGGGCAATTTCAAGTTTATCTTTTTAACACTTTTACTCATATTTTATTTCTACCATATTTTAATTCTAGGAGTACTTCTTTTCTAAGTAATACTTTTAAGAAAGCATCCTGTTTTTATTTCATGGATTTGTAATAGTTTTCTCTCTCTACCTGAGGATACTAGAGTTTTGTTTATGATATTATCTTTTGCTTCTTGTGTTCTATGCCATCCACTTTTCCTTTTTCCTATTTTGGCCTCAACTTTCATATTAAAAACCTTCATCATGCCCAATGATCCTTGCCTCTCTTTTTATATTTAATAGTAAGGGACTAGAAAGATGATTGAAAGCTCTGTGTGTGCCCATGGGGCTTCTTAAGTGCTGGCTTCATTGTTGGATGATTAGGAACAAACCTGGCTCTTTCTAGAGGGAATCTTTAGCTGTCAGCATCTGTGGGTCCTTTTTCTCTTGGGTTGGTCGGTTTCTCTCAAGAGTGATTCTCTTATCTCTTGTTTGAGGTTTATAGTCCAGGCTGCCAGATTCTGGGAACAAATGGGAAAAAGGCATTGAAGTCTTTGCCATGCAGACTGGAGATTTTTCACTTAATCCTGGTTTTCATCCTGGCACACATCTCCTGCCTCCATTTCTGCCTGTTGTCAAGTTCATATTCCCTTTGATTCAATTTCACCAAAGACAAAACCTCCAGTCTTCTGCTGGAGTTAGTGACAGGTAGGCGCCTAGTTGCAGGAGCTGGGGAGTTGATATAGAGATCAACTAATTAAATTAGAGATTTAATTGATTTTTATATCAGACTTTCAAAAAATAGTCCCACTTTCACTCCACTTAAACTCCACTCCCTTGTCTTCCAGAGGTGCTCTGCTTCTCCAATTGCTGAGCCCTTCTGGGGTTTGGTGGGAAAATTCATTTCCTCAAATTTCTGTCTTCCTTTGGTTTGTCATTTAGCCATCTCTCGTAGTTCTCAAAACTCTGTCACTATTTCTCTCTGTGGTCATTTCTCATGTATTCTTGTTCTTAAGTATTTATAGATTTTGTTAGGTAGGGAGGCAAAGAAGTATAGTTAACAAATTTTTCTGTGTTTTCAAAATAGATTGAGAAATATATGTATCCTTACACATGAAATCTGATCAATGAAATACCTCTGTAACTGTAATCGTTCTTGGAGGAACCAGTGATAAAATATGCAGTAAGAAAAGAAAATGTGAAGTGGTGAATATAGGTACCAGGAAGCAGAAGAAACTTGGGCTTACTACAGAGAAAGAAAAAAAATTAAGAGAAAAATGTATGCTTAAGAGCTAATTGGTTGGTTTATTTTGTATACCACCTACTTGTTCAAACGAAAAATTTTTAATTCATCCTTAAAAGGCCCTCTTTGGGGCACCTGGGTGGCTCAGTCGGCTAAGTGTCCGACTTCGGCTCAGGTCATGATCTCATGGTTCATGGGTTCGAGCCCCGCGTCGGGCTCTGTGCTGACAGCTAGCTCAGAGCCTGGAGCCTGTTTCGGATTCTGTGTCTCCCTCTCTTTCTGACCCTCCCCCGCTCACACTGTCTCTATCTCTCTCTCAAAAATAAATAAACCATTTTAAAAATTTAAAAAAAATAAAATGCCCCCATTTTCATTTCATATTCAACTTTTCCCTAAATTTGATTTATTTTTCTCTGTCTTCATTGCTCTGAAGCAAGTCCAGACCCTTTACCATCTCTTACATATACTAAAAACCTCTATAAACCAATAGCTTCTGTGATGGTTAATTTTATGTGTTAACTTGGCTGGGCCACAAGGTGCTCAAATATTTGGTCAAACATTATTCTAGATGTTTCTGGGAAGGTGTTTTGGATGAGACTACCATTTAAATGACTGGATTTTGAGTAGAACAGATTCCCCTCCATAATGTGGGTGGGCCTCATACAATCAGTTGAAGGCCTGGGTATACAAAAACTGGCCTCCCTGTGAGGCAAACCATAAGTGACTCTTAAGTACTGAGAACAAACTGAGGGTTGATGAGGGGTGAGGGAGAGGGGAAAGTGGGTGATGGGCATTGAGGAGGGCACTTGTAGGGATGAGGACTGGGTGTTGTATGGAAACCAATTTGACTATAAATTATATTAAAACAAAGCAAAACAAAACAAAACTAGCCTCCGCTAAGCCAAGAGAAAACTTTCAGCAAACTGCTTTGGACTTTGACTGCAACACTGAAGGACTTCCTGGTGCCACAGCAGGCAGCCTTTGGACTAGAACTGAGGCATCAGCTCTCCTGAGTCTCTAGCCTATCAATCCAACCTGCAGATTTTAGACTTGTTATCTTCCATAATTATGTGAACCAGTTCCTTAAAATAAGCCTCTTTTTATAAAGTACACACCTCCCATTGGTTCTGTTTCTCTGGAGAACCCTAATATACAACCTGGTTCTGGACTTTAATTTCATCCTTATTCTTATCCATTCTCCAAATTGCAATATTCAAGTGTCTTTTAAAACTCAAATAGGGTATTTTCACTTAGGTGTTTAAAAGATCTTCAGCCTCTTCTCTAGAAGACAACCCTTTTCAAAGCTCTAAGCTATATTTCCAACTTTATCCCCAGCCTCTCGTTGGTGAAACACACGATGGCCTTTCCTCCTCTGTTCTTTTGAATGCATGATTTCTTTTAGAAATGTCCTCCCTCTTTTGGATCTGGAAAATTGTTCTTCTTTTTAATTTTTTAATGTCTATTCTTTAATTTTTGAGACAGAGAGAGCAGGGGATTGGGGGGGGAGAGGTGGGGCAGAGAGAGAGGGAGACACAGAGTCAGAAGCAGGATCCAGGCTCTGAGTTGTCAGCATAAAGCGTGATGTGGGGCTCAAACTCATGGGCCATGAGATCATACCCTTTAGCCAAAGTAGGATGCCTAACCAACTGAGCCACCCAGGCGCCTCCAAAATTGATCTTCTTTTGAGTCCCAGCCCATGTGTCACTCATATGAAGTGCCAGTAAGTCCTTTTCTCTTTCCCAGTCAAGTTAAGGGCTTCTTTTTCTAGCTCCACAAGACCTCTCCCACAGCAAATGTGCAAAGAAATGCAATCAAAATCAATCATATTGCATTGGGATTATTTATGTTTCTCTTTCTCGTTAGAATCCAAGATTCTAAGAAGGCTAGTACATAGGAGGTATGCCATGACCATTTATTTAGTTACTATTACTAGAACTGTACCTGAGATTCCTTCAGCATTTTTTAATTATAGCTGGAAGGTGAATGAAAAAGAATATGAAGTGAATTCACTGCAATTGAACTGAAAACTTTTCTAAGTTTTGAAATTTTATTTAAATCAAAGTTAGTTATTGAACTGAAATTTTAATTCTGTATATCACAGTTGACATGATAAAGGTGAATACTGTTCTATAATTTCTGGTATAATTATTCCCCTTCCTGCCCTCAGGTGGGGGAGGGGGCTGCTCTCATTAGGTCCCACCTTTTTGTTTTTACTCCTGACTTCATATTCTAATTGTTGTAGTGTTCTCATAGTTTCTATTGTAGGGAAGCCTCCACCTTTTTGGAAATTGATAGTTCATAAATAATGAATAGCCTGAGCCAGCATATTGCTTACGTTCCCAAGAGACTTTTCTAGTTGGTTTTTGAGTTTGTGAGACTTTATTTTTTTAAGTTGATTTTTTTAATGTTTATTCATTTTTGAGAGAGAGGCAGGGAGTGGGGAGGGGCAGAGACAGAGAGGGAGACACAGAATCAAAACAGGCTCCAGGCTCTGAGCTGTCAGCACAGAGCCCGATATGGAGCTGGAACTCGGGAACAGTGAGATAATGACCTGAGCTGAAGTTGGACGCTCAACTGGGACTTTAAATAATGTTAAAAAAAAAATGAAGCACAAGAAAAATATCAAACATGAAGGGGGTGTAAATGAACTGCTACTTCCTTCTGTCTTTCCCAGAGCCTGTCTCCTCATGACAGAGACACACCCTTAGGACTCTGGAAGTTGGAATATTATCAGCCAGGCTCTTGAAGTTATCCCTCATTTGGCCCCAGTTTTCACAGTGAGAACTGAGCTGATCTCCAGCTTCAGAGTTCCAAGAACATGGATGCTTACCTTGGCCTCCGTGCGTTTTATCTGATTTTGGTTTCCAGCACAGACGGGTTTCCTTCCACCTCAGAGGTTTTCCCTTTAGAACTCTTCTTCCTGACCTCACAAAGTCGCTTCTTTGTTGACTTCCCTGATTTTTTTTTGTCAGTTGACTTTTTTTTCCCTTCAAATTCAAGTTAAAGTTTCAGCCTTTTGTGACTCAGTTCTTAGGGCAGCAGCTGTGCAAACGAGGCCTTTTCTTTGCTGCTAGTGGCTGAGCCTAGAAAAGAAGGGGAGAAGCTGTCAACTTCTCTATTAAAGCAGATCCTCCGTTGTTTATTTTAGGGAACCACTCCCTCTTTTTTAATGCTTGATATTTTTATTTTCTTTTAAAGTTCTTCTGGGGTTATTAGATTCCGTGAGTTTCAAGATTCTCCCTTAATCCCACCATCTTCCTCCTAATCTTTTCAAAATTTTGTTATGGAGTCACAGATTCACCTGAGGAACCAGGAATGAATGTCAATTTACAGCAGGGCACTTCCACAGAATAATTCTTTTGTGTGGGGATTCTAAAACCTTTTTCTTTACTAATAGGTATGCGGGGATAAAGCTTTTCTCTTAAGACAAGGCTGAATGGGAAGCAATACAAGGAACCTAACACAGCAACAGTGCAGCAACAAAAAAAGATTTCTTTTTATAGTTTCCAGAAAAACAAAGTCCACGCTTCCGGAAGAATATTGGAGTCTTGTTATTTTACATCTGCTGTGGTCAGAGTTGATAGCAGCCAGTTTCTCTCCCCAACTCGAGTTGTACAATAAGTATTTCTATTCAGTAACATCCTGAGAAACAATGAAAAGCAGCCTCATGGCTGGGAGAATAATCATCCAAGGAAACTTGACATTTAGTATGTTTTTGAGTAATTATTCCTCTAAAATAAAGCATGCAGGGGCGCCTGGGTGGCTTGGTCGGTTAAGCGTCCGACTTTCGCTTAGGTCACGATCTCGCGGTTCGTGGGTTCGAGCCCCGCGTCGGGCTCTGTGCTGACTGCCAGCTCGGAGCCTGGAGCCTGTTTCAGTCCGTGATTCCCTCTCTCTCTGACCCTCCCCCGCTCACGCTGTCTCTCTCTCTCCTAGGAAAAAAAAAAAAAAAACATTAAAAAATAAATAAATAAAATAAAATGAAACATGCAGTAAACGTTTGGATTCAAGCTTTTTATTCTTCCCCACCCTGACTCTGACATTCCCAGTCAGGCTGGTATCAGTTCACGAACTACTTCCCTCGGTATCAGTTTTTCCTGCAAACTGACATTTAAGTCCTTATTTAGAGAAAGAAAAGCAATCAACTTCATGTGACACCTTGTAAATGGTAATTTTATTGGATGTAAGTGAAATTGGTAAATAGCTTCATGTCCCTTTTATTGTTATGGACTCTAGATGCTGAGAAAGGGATTGTTTTGGTCAGAACTTTGTAAATCTTTTCTTTCTCCTACTTAAAGGGAGACTCAATAGGCGGGGAAACAAAAGCCCTGTAGGTGGCCCCATGCAGAGACCCAGCCGAATGGAGATCAACATGCAGAAATAGCCCAATAATGCTATGGAGGTGGCCGTGATGAGGAAGGGGGTGTTTTGGAAGATCAAGCATAAGGATGCAGCTGTTTTCTGGAGAGGTATTGGCCATTCTCCAAAAAAAGGAAGAGAAGGCAAAGTTTACATATGATAAAAAGTTCATGTATATTATAAAAATTTGCTACTTTCCCTCAGAATCACACCAGTGTCATGAGGTAGAATAAACATTGCCTTTTATTCGTGTAAAATAAGATAATTATTACCCTCTATGGGGTATTTACTATGTGCCTAGTACAATGCCAAGCACAATATGTGTGCATTATCTGACTTAATCTTGACCATTAATATTAGTTTCATTTTATAAGGGAGAAAATGATCTCTGAAGTTAGGAAACTTGTCCCGTGGGGTACAATGAATTAAAAGTGTATGCATCCCTTTGACATATTCTGTAGATTGAAACACTTCTTTATATGGACTCAATTATTTAGCAATCAATCTTGTATTCACTTCATTTAAGAACCAGTTGTTTGAGAGCATTTTATTTTTAAATGTTTATTTATTTTTAAGAGAAGGAGAGAGAGAGAGAGCACAAGTAGGGGAGGAGCAGAGAGAGGGAGACACAGAATCTGAAGCAGGTTCCAGGCTCTGACCTGTCAGCAAAGACCCTGACGCAGGGCTTGAATACACAAACCCTGAGATCATGACCTGAGCCAAAGCTGGATGTTTAATGGACTGAGCCACCCACATGCCCAGAGAGCAGACATTTTAAACTAAAGCATACATGAAATCCTTGTTATAGGCCAACCATTCTTTCAATGTAATAATTGTATATCGTATGTCTATTCTGTCATGCTCTGTTAAAACAGGTGCTGGCGATATAGCAGTTAATGATAGTGGATCAATTGTAAATAGAGCTGCATAATTACTGCACTATGCACACTACACTGACCTTTGACTTTGTAAACTTGTTTTTTTGAACAACGCATACAAGGGATCTTCAAATTGTCCTCTGATCAATTGCATTTCATATTACCTTCCAAACCCAGAATGGATAAAGGTCTTGACATGTAAGGTAGGTGTTGGGATACATCTAACCAATAATGCCCACATTTCCATAAGAAGATATTTTGTTTAGTATTAGCCCATAAAGTAAGAATATGGGAAAGTGGTTCCTTTTAAAAATGGAAAGTGTTATCTATTAATCGCCTTAATAGGAACTGCTTGTTAATCTTCTCTGTTGAGAATTTTCAAAAGCAGGTAAGTACTTATTTAGTAGCATATTTGATCTAATGATGGTAAATTTTTGTTTTATATTGTAGTGATAAGTAAGATGTTAAGCTTGAATGTAAAGGACAAAGTTTTGATGAATTTTTTACAGTTTTGCCAGTGCCTTTTTCCTTTGTTGATACCAGCATACAAAAAAGATGACCTTTTCTAAGTGATGGTTTGCATTTGTGAGAACCACAAGATCTTTTGGAAGTGAGATTGTTTTTAATATGCAAGAGATTTTTGAATTACTGCAGAGTGCAAAGCTTGGAACAGAAAGAAGTTCTTAATTGATAATGTACCCAGTAGGGAGCTTATGCATTTAGGTATAACATTTCAGAAGCCAGTAGGAGAAGGGGAGGGCGGGGATGGAGGTGGGAGTGGGGGTGGGTTGGGAGAGGAAAGAATGCTTTTGACACTCTGAGTACTTAGGTGAAAAATGATGCCATATATTTGGTTGTATGTCTCTTCCTGAACCTGTTTTTAAAAAGGGAACAATAGACAATAAAAAATTTGGAAGAATATCACAACATATTAAAGTCACACATAAAATACCAAGAAGATGCAGAAAATTAAAACCACAAAGCCTTATTTCTTGCTAGGACAGATACCTTCTCTAAAATATATTTGAAAATCATCAAGAACTCAACAGAGACAGTGAATTCAATGATCCGGTGAATCAAAGAGGCTGCAGTGATTACTTTTAACTAATTCTTTGTTTAGATTAAATTGAACAAACAGCCTTCCTAAGCAGTTTTGATATTGGACTATTTTTTTCAGTAGAGGAACACAGACTAATCGATAACTCTTATTTAAGTTATTAGGACTGCTTGAGAAATTTACATAATTAAAGGAAAGACCTCCGGAATTTGAAGAGCTGTGCCACTAACAATAGCCACACATGTAATTGTTTGTTTAACAAAGTACACCACATGGGTGCATTACAGTGTCTGCCATAAATCAATACATATTTGGTAGTCATTGGTTAGTTCTTTTAAACATTCCTGGCTAAACTTCCATATCTTCCTATGACAACATTTCCAATAAAGAAGGCTATTACTGACTTAAAGGCCATTTAGACCATTTTGCCATTTTTGCAACTTTTTAAGAGCCCCAGTAATACCCCAAACAAATACATGTATTCATGTACATTATTTAATCAGAAATAAGTGCATTTTCCTTTATTTATGTTCCAATGCTAGGAGAATAGAACGTTTTTAAGTCATGTTAGGAACTGAAGCAGAATTCTTTTCTGGTATGACACAGGAAAAGAAAAAGAGTAAAATTGAGCTTTTGATGCTTCAGGCATTCATAGATTGAGAATATGAGTACTTGCTGCTATAAGGGAGCTCTGCATTTAATATTATCTCTCATTTTTGAAGGTGGTGCTTACAGGTTGATCATGATGCCAAAAACATATAAAAACTTTCTTGTTTTCAGGGACTATTTGTTTCCATTAGGGTACTAGCTATAAATTGGAGACTTCACAATAAATAGATGCAGACTAGAAGATAAGTTATTTCTCTCTTTGCTAATTGTCCCAAGTCAGGCGAGCTGACCAGAGCAAGTAGACAGCTGTGATTCACTAAGTCATGCAGGGACCCAGGTTCCTCCCATCTCGGGATTATACCTTCCCTTAGGGTGGCTGATCACCACCATGCCTGCGCTCCAACCTTTAGGAGGTGAAAGATGAAGTACAGGTCAAGCTGATTCCTCTTAAGGTTATGACAATGTTGAACTTAACCTGAGCCCTGTGATCTTGGAAAACAGCAATGATTAAAAAACACCCCCCACCCCAAATCTTTGTGTTCCGGGAGACAGCTTTTGGCAGAGAACCACCCTTGTAGGTAAGAGTCAAGGAGGCCCCTCTCATTTACATATGACAAGACCAGACACAGACCCTTCAGATCACCATTCTTTGCTTCCCAAATGACTAGCTGAACTGTTTTGTCTCCACTGATCAATGGGAACAAGATGTTCATCAGCCAAACTTTGGTTAAGATGTTCTCTGTCCCCAGGGCTCCTGAACTTTGGCCTGCCCTCAGCCTGAGGCAGTATACAGCCTCTCCTTAAGGGTCTCTCTCAGAAAATAGGCTGGCTGCAGGGCAAAACATTCTTTGACCTATTATCTGACCTTGACAGTCTGGTTTCCCTACACACAGTTCTTTCTAGACTTCTTTACTCCTCTCTGTGGAAGTAGCCCATGTTGCCGAACACTTACAGATCTCATGGTCAGAGTGTCCTCCTGTTACAATCTTCCTCCTGAACTCTTTGCAATAATTGTTTTGAAAAGAGTCTAGATTTGTTTTTAATCTGACATATATGAACCAAAAGTTCCATTGGTTGGAACCTGGCTGCAAAGAAGGCAGGGAAGTGCAGTGTCTAGCCGAACAGCTAAACCCAGCTAAAACTCAGAGGTCCTGTTATTACAAGGAAGGAGGAGATAATAGATATTAAAGGACAATTCCCAATATCTGCCATGCTCTTCATAAAGTCAGCTACAATTGGTAGTTCTACAATCTCTTCTCTCAGGCTGTCTGGTACTTTTGCTCAAAATAGATGACCCAGAATCTAGCTGTCATGTGCCACCTTGGTTTTCCCTCAGTTTTGCTGAACTACTCTGCTATGTTTCTGAAAATGTGTCAAGATGATCTTCCTTCCAGGCAAAATGCTTCTCCAATTCACCCTAGGACTTAACCTAATCCTACTTTGGAAAATGTATTTTTGTGGAAAGAGAAAACTTTAGCAGGACCATTGTGTATGATTGTACAGGTTGAACTACCTATCATGCCGTCTTTAGAAATGGATGATATATAATCCTGGCTGTCAGTTACTAGCTGAGGACCGCTAAGCATAGAATATAACCTCATGAGGATTTGTTTCCTTATCAAAAAATCAAGAATATTGAAGACCTGCCTTGTAGAACTATTGCAATAATTAGAGATAAAATTCATAAAGCATCTAGTATAGTGCCTAGCCTTGGCATATGCTCAAAAAATGGTGGATGCCATGTTAACTATTGGATAAAGCTTTGCTTTGGAATTCTCCGATCACATCTTGTCTTCCAGATGCTTCCTCATTTCTCTTGCTCGTCTTAGTCTGGTTCCATGTCCACATCTCGTCTTTGCCAGGCAACATACAGTGCTGTCTTCAGTGGTTTGTTCTTCTTCTTCTCTGCTATTAGAAAATTGCCTGTGTTTCACTGCTTTAAGGATTAGTTTTCTGACTTTAGACATAGAATTTCCTTTAAAAAAGTAATTCTGGGACTACAACAGATAGGACAACTTGGATCTTTGGTTGTTTCAAACTGTAGCATGCTGAGCTATTGGACATTGAAACTACCTTGTGATATCTTCTCAACTATTCTCCTCTTATCTATTTTCTGCACATATGAATTGCACTGCTTTCCCTTGTTGAGAAACATCCCACAAAGATGTTTAAATAGCCAGAATAAATTATGTACCTTGGAAGGCATTTTGATAGGACATGAATCAAGTGGTGATTTAGATTAGCTACAGAATCTACTCCTTGACAGGGAGATCCATAAAGTCACTCACACTCTTTTGTGGCAGAATGCACCTGCATTCTTATTTCAGGTATATATGGTTTTTAAGTTCAGATTTTCAAGTCATACTGTGTGCTTCCTTAGATATTCTTTTGGCATAAATCTTTAGAAGCTTTGGGGAGTCTGGATGGCTCAGTTGGTTAGGCGTCTGACTTTGGCTCAGGTTTTGACCTTATGGTTTGTGAATTTGAGCCCCGTGTTGGGCTCTGTGCCTGCAGCTCTGAGCCTGGAGCCTGCTTCTGATTATGTGTGTCTCTCTCTCACTCTGTCCCTCCCCTGTTCCCACTCTGTCTCTCTCTCAAAAATAAACATTAAAAAAATTTTAATAGAAGCTTTAAAGTCGTGGCAGTGGATTAGTTATTTTTCTGAGAATAATCTTTAATCTTTGAGTTCTTACCAAATTCAGGCTTAATCATTATGCAACCAAGTATTCCATACCATCTGTTGGTGTTGTTTATATGAGAATGAAAGTAAGCACATAAGAATTTGAAACAAACAAACAAAAAATCACCTTGGAAAAATTATTATAAGTTAGGTAGGGAGTCCTTGAAGCTTTCAGGTTAAGGCAAAAAGCAAATTTCTTATAGGGGAGGCTCTGTAATTTTTGCTGCATTAAATGGGATTAAAACTAAACTTCATGTATTTCCGGCATCTTAGCTTGGTGCTAAAGAGGAAAGTTTTCCTGATGATGAAGGATTTTTACCTTTCCCTAAGTCTTTCTGCAGGATTTGAGGAATAGAGACATAGATGGGGGAATGTGTTGTAAGTTTCTGAAAAAGTTGCTAGAGAATATTTAAACAATTGTAAGAAAATATTTAGCGGTAATATCTAAAAGTATTACTCTGCCATATCTTCTTTTGGGGAGTCTACAGGCTACAGTTATGAATCAACAGGAAGAAATTCATGTCACCACAACATCTCCCTCCACAAGACAGTACCATGGTAAGAGTTGACTTTACCATTTTTGTAATATATTTCAAATTCTTTCTCTCTTGTACCCTTGCCATTAAGTGCAAGTCACCATCACCTTCTTCCTGGATTATTACAATAGCATCCAAACTTCTCTATCCATTTCTTTTACATTTTTCCAAGTTGTTACATGATAGCCCAAGTAATAGTCTTCATTTTTTAAAAAAAAAAAATTGTTTTAATTATTAATTTACCATCTGTTGACAACTTTTTTTAATGTTTTTTTTAATTATTTATTTTTGAGAGAGAGAGCATGAGCAGGGGAATGGCAGAGAGAGAAAAAAAGAGAGAGAGAGAAAGAGGATCTAAAAAGGGCTCTGCACCGACAGCAGTGAGCCAATGTGGGGCTCAAACCTGACCATGATCATGGTCATGAGCCAACTGAGCCCTCCAAGTAATTTTCTAAAAGTAGAAATTAAGGACTCCTGGGTGAATCAGTTAATTAAGCATTCACTTTGGTTCACGTCATGATCTCCTGGTCGGTGAGTTCCAGCCCCACGTGGGGCTCTGTGCTGTCAGCTCAGAGCCTGGAGGCTGCTTCAGATTCTGTGTTTCCCTCTCTGCCCTTCCCCAGCTCACACACTCTCTCCCTCAAAAATAAATAAACATAAAAAAATAAAGTTATGCCACTCTCCTTAAAACTCTTCAATAGTTTCCTATTGCACTGAGAGTAAAATCCAAACTTCTTCTCATGCCCTACAAGATTCTGCATTTTCTGTCTTCTGAAGAACTGTCAGCCTTATCACTGCTTCTTACTGAGTATCCTCCAGACCCCAAGGCCTTCTTCACTGTTGTAAATTTGCCAAGAAGCTTTCTGCTCTGTGTCTGTTTCCTGTCTTCTTCCACTTGTCGTCGCACATTTTTCTCACCCGCCAGATTGCAGTTTAAAGAATGATCGCCTCCAGGAAGCCTTCTCTGATTACCCTATCTAAAGTAGGTCCTTCTTTCTCTGGTGTTCTGTATCACAGCACCTTGGCTTCTTTTTAGGCTTTGTCACAATTTGTGACTTAAAGTCCATGGCCGTTAAACCACTATGCTCTCCTGATGTCTATACATCCTGAAAATGATTAGTAAGAATATAAAGCGAACAAAACTACCGAGAAGTAAGGAGCAATAGTGGTAACAGTACTTTGTTTCAAATGTATAAGACATTGATGGATGAAATTACCGGAGGCTATTTTATAAAGCCGACTGGAATCCAGCCCTTGCGCGGTCCAAAGGGCCTACAGAGGAAGGAGACAATGGAGAGTATGTGTGCGGTGGTTGATGGGAGCAGCGCCCTCGGCGGCGGAGGTGATGGAGGAGACTCGGAGAAGCCTCTGACTCAGCTTGCTCTGCTACTGGAGGGGGGACAGTGGCTATCCCAAAAACCGTGAAGGCCGCTTTGAATGAAGCAGAGGTAAAATCAGGTTTTCAGTTTTACTTTTGAGGAAAGTAGTGGTAATGTTTACATTACAAATGTCTGTAGCCTCTGTGGAGAAAATGCCCTTTCAAGCCATTTGAAAATGTTGTTCTGGTGATGCAATGGAGCAGCTGTAGAATAGATTTTTAAAGGGAAAACCAAATCCAAGTCCTAATGTTTCCAGCCTGGCTTAGCAGTCTAATTTATTGCTCTTTGAAAACCTGGAGGGGTTCTCGGGGAGATAGAAAATGTGAAATCATGGAGAGTTTGCTCTGGCCTTTGGGTATCCATTGGGTCGAATATTCTAATACACAATCAAATGAAAGCCTGAAGAGCCCTTCTCAGTTTATCTATATCAAAATAGCAACTTTAGAGGTTTGTTTTTTGTTTTGTTTTTGGTTTTTTGTTTTTAAAGAATTACTGTTGTGCCTGAATCGTGAGTCCCCTGAGACCCCTAAGGAGCCGTCACCGATGCAAGTACGTAAGGGTCTTTATTACAAGCTCGAGCAGGGGCTCACCCATCTACCGGCACAGTGGCGCGAAGTGAAGCCCCGAACAATAGCGAGTAAGGTTTTTATGGGGTAAGGGATGGGGGTGTTACAGTGCACACGTTGTACGTATAGCATCATCACATAGGCTCCAATTACAATTGTAAAGCACACCTGGTAACAATTCTGACCATTCAGTATCCGAGAGGCGTCCGTTACTTTTGGCGGGACCCAATCATGACCTTTGAGAATCCTTTGAAAATGACCAATTATGAGGTGAGCTCAAAGGGCCTACGTGGGGTTTAGGCAAGTGGTGAGTGATTGGCTAGTTTGTACAGAGTAACTACCTGAAGTTCCCAGCCCTGACTCAGACCACAGGAATGTTACATATTTCTTTTGATTGGCTGATCCGAGGGTGGTTTCAGCTGAAGCTTTTCCTGGAACTGGGGCTACGTGCAGCCTGAGGTTGCTCTTAATGGAGGACTTAATTTCAGGCTCCTCATCACAAACTTAGTAAACAGCAGGAAGTTTTGTTTGAGCACAAGGTCAAGGTACTTAAAATTATACTTTCCATGTATCTCTAAAAATCTCAGGAAAAAATATCATTGTTTTGGTCAATCATTTGATTATTTGCTTTTAAACTCCATTTATTACATTAAGGCCCAGAATGCTTTGTACAGAAGCACACATTGCAATTAAATTTACTTTAACACCTCCTGTTAGGTGTTTATTTGCAGACAGAAATAGGATATTTCAGATACTGATTGGACTGATTAATGGCGCTCATCAGGAAGAACCAGGGGATCATAATTAAACACCAAAACTGCATGGTCTGTTGGTTTTATGTTGTGTAAATTATGCATGAGGTTGGCATTTATATTTCATGGGAAAATTATAATGCTGTTTCCTCAATGTATTTTCCACATAACGAATACGTGTGTAAATGTGAATATGAATTTACAGCCTCTGATGTACTACCTTTTTTTTAAATTAGTAAAACTTTCAAACAAAGATTCAGTAGTCTCAGCTTAAGAACACAAAGGCCCCCACTGCTCTCTATCCTCTATTGGTCCTTACAAAATAACCAAACTATTTAACAGAAGAATCAATTTAGACACTGTTACCTTTTGTATCAATTGTGGATTTCACAGACTACAAGGAGACACCCCAAAGTCAGGTAAAAAATAGCTTTTGGTGTGCAATAGAGATGATAACTTTTTGATTTTTTTCAGGTAAAGGTATGGAAAAACCATCATCTCTATTATATCTTGAAAAACTAGGAAGGGCATAATCATAAAATTCAAAATTAAATGAATCTGTCTTTATTAAGAAATCTCTATATTGTCCTTGTTTTTGTTACAGCACTTCCAAGCACTAATATTTATTATTCACAGCATGGCACCAACCTGTGAAACAACTTTTGGGAATTATTGCATCATGGGTCAGCAACCTTAACTTACTAGTAGCATTTGCACATTGTTGGCAATTGGTAACACAGGGCCATAGCACTAGCCTCTCAGGTTATGGGTTCTAGGCTAGCTATTAAGAAAAACATGGTAAGCCTATCTCTTAGTTTCTGTTATATGACCTTCTAGCTTACTGACCAGGCATGAGACACAGCAACCTTCTTCCAGCCTGTAGAATGTTCACATCCTTTCCTGGTTCAGAGTCCCATACTGTTGTTCTTGTCCACACTGATCTCTCCAGCATTCTTCATCTGGTTAGTACCACCTTATCCCTTAGGACTCAGTTTAAATATTTATCAGAGAAACTATCCCAGACCACACATCACAGTTAGGTTTCCTTGTTAGGTATTCTCCCAAAACCTGTAGCTTTCCTCTAATGAACTTAAAAAAAATCTTTTTTTATTGTCTATTTGTTTTTGAGAGAGAAACAGAGTGTGAACAGGGGAGGGGCAAAGAGACAGGGAGACACAGAGTCTGTAGCAGGCTCCAGGCTCTGAGCTGTCAGCACAGAGGCCGACGCAGGATTTCAACTCACAGACTGCGAGATCATGACCTGAGCTAAAGTCTGACGTTTAACTGACTGAGCCATCCAGGCGCCCCACCCTCTGATGCACTCAGTACAATTAACAGACTGTAAGATCCCTAAAGGTATAGTGCGGCCATCTGCATATCTTTGTTTTCTCACTACGCCGCAGCTTGTCATATAGCTGATGCTCCAGAGACATTTCATGAATGATAACACAATGATAACAATTACTTTTACTATTCACTGAGTGTAGACTTTGTTTCAGGTACTTTGTATGTAATCATTGTCTCTAATCTTTACAATAAGCTCGGGAGGCAGTTCTTTCTGTAGTTATTATATGGATAAAGAAACAGAGATCCACGGGTTTGGTCTTTTGTGCATGGTTGCCCAGCTAGTAAACAGCAGAGCCAGAGTTTTATCCCAAATATGTCCTGTTTTAGAGCTTTATGATCTTGGCTTCATAGAGCTAAGGTATCCTTTTGGTGAAGAACAAGGAATTATTGATACACAGAATAAGTTACTTTATAAATTTTCAACTAGTTATTATATAAAAGCAGTTATAGGTTGCTTTGGTTATCTGTTGCTGCATTAAAAATATAACTGAAGCCCTTAATGTCTTAGAACAGCAGCAGTCATTTATTGGCTTATAATTCTGCATTTGGAGCAGGGTTTGATAGGATTGTTTTTT
Source organism: Hyaena hyaena (assembly GCF_003009895.1). NCBI lineage: Eukaryota > Metazoa > Chordata > Mammalia > Carnivora > Hyaenidae > Hyaena > Hyaena hyaena. The sequence continues at coordinate 1,719,730 of NW_024080959.1, forward strand.
CTGCTTCACATGGCATCAGTTCTGGTGTCTTAACTGTGGCTGAAGGACGCAGGTCCGAGAAAGCTTCCTCCTATGGTGGCAGGTTGACAGTGGCTGGGAACTCAATTGGAGCTGTGATCCAAGGTCTTGATGGTCCTCCATGTGGCCTCTCTGTGGGACTAGGTCGGGCTTCTCAGGACATGGTCACTGCATTCTGAGAGGGAGTCTCCTAAGAGCAAGCATTCCGAGAGGATACCTCCACATGCAAGCCTCTTGCCTATGAGCCTGCTCTTGGCCAAAGCTAGTCAAATAGCCAGTCTCAAAGTGAAGGTCAGAGGGGGCTGTGCAAGGAGCCATGGTTTGCTGTGGCACTAAAGAAACAGTCTATTACACTGCTATTTAATGAAGAATGGTAAGGACAATGATCTTTTGGTCTCATCTGTTTTTAGTCTTTGTTTCTAAAAATGTGAAGTGATGGCTACTCATAGTCATTTCCCGAATGACTACTCTTCTGAGTAAATGCACAATCATCTCTGTATTAGTCAGGATAGGCTAGATGTCTAGCAGGAGTAACAACCCCGAATAATTATCAGTGCAACACAAGCTTATTTCTTGCTTTTGCTGCATTCCCAGGGCAAGACAGAAAGGAGGCTCTGCTCATTATAGTTCCTTAGTGACATGAGCTGATGAAAGATTGATCTTTACAAGTACCTTCACAATTACCTGAGCAAAAGGGAGAGAATGTGGTGAGTCATGCACTGGCCTTTAAAGCTGGCATATGTCACTTTCTGTCACATTTTAATGGCCAAAGTAAGTCATGTGGCCACACATAATTTCAGACAGAGTGAGGAATTACGATCCTCTTTATGCTCAAAAGGGGGATAGCTAGACATATTTGGTGAACAGCACTGTTATGGGTTGAATTTTGTACCCCCCAAATTCTCATGTTGAAACCATAACCCGCAATATCTCAGAATATGACCTTATTTGGACATAAGGTTAATGCAGATAATTAGTTAAGATGATGCCACATTGGGAGTAGAGTGGATCCCTAGTCTATCATGATTTGTTTTCTTATAAAAAGGGGAAATTTGAACACAAACACACACAGGGAGAAAACTAGGTGAAAGTGAAGGCAGAGATCAAGGTGAACCAACAGGAGCCAAAGAACATCAGATTTCTGACAAGCCACCAGAAGCTGAAAGAAAGAACAGGGAACAGATTTGTCCTTCACAGCCCCAGGAGGAACCCAATTCTGCAGATTCCTTGATCTACTCGTAGCCTCCAGAACTGTTAGACAGTATCGTTCTGTTTTTCAAAGCCTCTCAGTTTTTGATACTTTGTTACAAGAGCCATAGGAAACTAATACAAGCACTAATGATTACCATAATGGCTAACATCTCTTCTATTTTCCTTTTATAATACTAATTCACTCATGAGTTTTCCCTTCTGTTCGCCTCCTCTACACACTGTGTAGTTGTGTGTGAACAACCTATTTTTCCAGTTCAAGACTTTAAAGTCGTTGGGAACTCCTGTTTCTCTTTTGCTTCTAATTAGAGCCAATTTCTGAAAATATTCCCTCACAATATTGCTTGCTTATTTTTCTTTCTTTTCTAGTCTAAGCCTCCTTGTGTCTTGCATAGCAGAGTGATAAGTCTCAAATTCATTTCTTTGACTCAAGTCATGTCCTGCTTCTATTTACATCACATGCAGTTTTCAGGATAGCCTCCTCTGAACACTAATGTAATTTCTCTACCTGTTTAACATGCCCTGTTATTACCTACTCTAGCTTTTGCATCTCTGGACTTATTACCACATAGCCTCTCTTCCTCTCTAACTTCTTTCTCAGTTTTCATTATGATTAGCTCTCATCTGTCTAATGCAGCCGAATACACCTGATGGTTGCCCATTAGTATACTCATGTTTGTGATTTTACCTCAGTGCTTTTGTCTGACATTTTCTACATGGAATGTTCACCCCAGTAATTCATGTCTTTCTTTCCTGATTATCTCAGAAATCACCTCCCCAGGAAAACTTAATGGATAGCACCAACCACACTACTCTTGACATTTTCAGTGGTTATTTAGTTTACATTATAATTATTCTAATTTTGATCAAGACATTGTGCTAAATAGTCTATATGAATTATTTAGTAGAATTCTCTTGCCTCTGTGATAGTATTATTCATATTTTTAGATACAGTTTCAGTGAGATTAAAACCCATTGAATTTTTATATGACTAGTGAGAATCATTATGACTTAAAATATCCCTTTAAGTATAATTTACATAAAACAAATACACCAATTTTAACAGTACAATTTGATGAGCTTTGAAGTATGTGCATGAGTGTTTATATTCCCTATAATCATCACACTGAACAAGATAGAGAATATTTCCATAGCCCCCAAAACCTTTCTCATAACGCTTCACAGTCAGTTTTCTATCCCCAGGCTCAATGATCTGACTTCTGTCACTATAGATTAGTTTTGCTTATTCTAGAACTTCATATACATGGAAACTAATAGAGTATATTCACTTTGGTTTTCACTCAACTTTATGGTTTTAAGATTCATTCATGTTGTGTATATGTATTAGTGGTTCTTTCCTTTCAATGTTGAGTAATATTGCATTGTATGGATATAACATTATTTCTCTACCATTCGCCTGTTGATAGTCTTTGGTTTCCATTTTTTCACTATTTTGAACACAGCTGGTATGAACATTTTTATAGAGGTTTTGGTGTTTATGTTCTTTTTTTTCCATGGGAAAACATCTAGGAGTAAGAAATTCTGGGTCATATATAAGTATACATTTAACTGATTAAGAAATTACCTAACTAGGGGCATCTGGGTGGCTCGGCTGGGTAAGTGTCCAACTCTTGATTTCAGCTCAGGTCATGATCTCACGGTTCATGGGATGGAGCCCTGCTGATAGCACAGAGCCTGCTTGGGCTTCTCTCTCTCTCTCTGTCTCTCCACCCCTCCCTGACACATGCTTGCATGCTCTCCCTTTCTCTCAATATAAAGAAATAAAAACTTTAAAAAAACTGGCTATTTTTCAAGGTGGTCGTACCATTTCACATTCCTACTAATAGTATAACAAAGTTCTGGTTGTTTCCTATCCTTGTTAACATTTGGTATTGTCAGTCTTTTTAATTTTAGCTGTCATGTAGTGAGTATGTAGTGATATATCTCATTATAGTTTTATTTTTCATTTCCCTGATGACTAATGATGTGGGGAATTGTTTCATGTGCTTTTGGACCATTTCTATATCTTTTGAGAAGTTTCTGTTTAAATATTTCTGTTTAAATATTATCATTAAAAAAGAGTGAACTATTTTAATTTTGTTGAAGTCTAATTTATTTATTTATTTTCCTCTGTTGTGTCTTGTCTCAGAAAAATTTACCTTCCTCAGTGTCATAAAGAGATCTAGTAAATTGTGTCTTTCAAGAAATGTGTTGATTTTATCTAAGTTTTCTAATTAGTATAAGTTTGCTTAGAATACCTTCTTAATATTGTCAAGAACTGGGAAGAGCTGAGATTTTACTTGGCAGTTAATGAATTTGCCTGTTACAGTTTCATGGATACTGGCAAAAGACACATGACGCTTGAGTCAGAGAAGAAAGACAGTTTATTATTCACAGCAATAGCAGTAATTATAGTATTAGCATTTCTTCTTCCCCAAACTCTAGTTCCCATAGGGTGATATGATGAAGGCCAAATGATACCTGCACATGCAGTGGGTTATATTACCGAAATAAACACTAAGTTTAAGGAAGCCAAAATTTTTTCATGAGTGGCAATCGTACCTGCCCTTTGTTCTAGTGGGAGTCAGTATCTGTATCTTTTAGGGCTGTAAGCAAGCCTGATAACACTATCAGAATCTTCTTTAAAGAGTCCCTTAATTAGCATGAAGTGTGCTAATTTAATATATTTAATATGTACTCAGCATTTGTCAGCCACTGATCTTAGCACTTTGTAAGCATCAACTCATTTAACTTAATGATGCAACAAGGTAGGCATAATTAGCATCTCTATTTCACTGATGAGGAAAAAGAGGCAGAGAATTTGAACAACTTGCTCAAGGTTATGTGCCTAGTAGTAAATTGCACAGCCAGATTTGAACCCAGATAATCTGACTCCAAAGCATGCATTCCCTATCATTGTATCATTTCTGCTAGAAATAATTTTTTGTCAGTGAAATAAGTATTATGTTTATTGATTAAAAATAATATGCAACAGATGTATAAATGTTACATAACAATATTACATCATAATGTTATATATTAATAAGAATTTCAGAGCCCATCAGCCTAAAAGTCTTTGAAAAAGCACTCAGGCCAAGGATTCCATTTGGTTCAGCATTCTGTCACTTAATGGAAGATTCTGTTGTCTGATCCAAGTAGAAGATTAGCTGATTCTGTTGCTAAAATATTTTCACCTCTACCACGGCTGCAAGATACATGTTTTGAGTCCCTAAAAGACTTTAAGAAGTTCAGATGGTATGTCATTTTTAGTGACTGCCCACTAATAAAAATTTGTATGTGTCACAATATTTGGTCTGAGATTTGCTTTCATTATAACATCCTACCTATTAATTGGACTGCAGATAGAATTCTCATCAACTGTTAATTGCCAGATATTACAGACATCTACCAAAAAAACCCAGAGAATTTTGGAAATCTTAATTGCCTTGGGTCAATTAGCGATGCCAGGCTTGTCTGACTCCAAAGATGTCTGCTTTTGTTCTGATATAACTGGGTTGTAATTCTCCATTCTGGTCTCCCTTTAGAAAAAGACAACTCATTTGTTTTTGAAAAGGTGATGCAAAAACGTGGCAAAAATTTTCAGTTGGCAAAAATTTCAAATTGTACAAGTGGCAAATAATGAAAGAAGATGTCTTGCCCTCTCCTATCTTATAGTCTTCCTCTGCAGAGGAGACCACTGTCATTATGTATCCTAGAATCAACTAGATAACAAAAGAAATATATGAGCTAAGATGGCCTCTTAACTGGGAATTCTTAATTAAATAATTCTTTATTATACTTTATGTGTGATTTCATATTCCCAAATAAATTTTGAGTTCATTAACGGGAGATACATGTTTCTTTCCTTCTTTTTAAAAATTTTCCATACAGCTTAATGTAGTTTCTCAACAAGAAAACTCTCAATAAATACATACTTCTTTTTTCTATTTGGATAGGATAAATAATCAAAGGAGGAGAGCAAATGGTTAACTCTGATTAAAAAGGACAATGATTTACCCACTTATGACTACATACCAAATATCCCCAAATTTTAAAGTCCATGTTAGCTTACAAGTTTATTTTGTTAGCTAGTTGATTTCCCGTCTGCACAATCCCTAAAACTCCCCTGTCATTCCTGTGGTTCACATGTGTTCATAACATCCCTCTCATGCTATTCCATGTAAGTGTCCTTGTTAAGAGCTGCTGGTCGCAAGCTGCTTTTGAGCAGCCTCTGTGGGAATGCTGCTTCTCTAGTTACGGTGCTCCCAAAGCTGCAAAATCTCCAAACTGCCAAACACTACTGGATTCCTCTCCATTTTTACTAGCACATTGGAGTCTTGCTGGGTTATTTGCAGAAACGATGCAATGGCTTTTCCCTGTCTCTGTCTTGTCACCAATCTCGTGAAATTTCTTGGCAAAAAAGCCACTTCAGGCTTTCTCTGTAGCCCTTTTCCCTGATACTTCAGACTGAGTCCTTAGGTCAAGCTGTAGAATGGACTGGAAACTGTCCTCTGCATTTGTTCTTCTCTGGACCCATGAATCCACATATCAGACTGTTCTTTTCTGTCCTCGTTTTCCATCTGGCTCCTACAAATGGATACTGAAGCAGGGTAGGGTAGGGGTAGTGTTGCCAACCAAACACACCAATGTCAGTTATGTAGCATTTATTCTACTTATTTAATGGAAGTACAGAACATGGTTTACCAAAATGTCGGGCAAAATATAAGCCTTCACATCCTTTTGATGACATTTACAACTCTATATTTTGGGGTATCTCTATAACATCAGCATTTCTCATAATTTTTTCAAGTGGAGAATCTTTGAGCACTGGATTATAAATAACTGTGTTTTGGTAGCTCACATAATAAGTATTATGCTGAAATCAATGGAGACACAGTCTGAATACTGATTTGATAGAAATGCTTCATTGATTTTACTAGAGCTGAGCCAAATTCATTAACAGCCTCAATTCATTAGGAGGCACTATTAATTCAAGGGAAATAAAAAAAAGATTAAATTCTTTTATTGTGTTTTATAAAGCATTACACATTAATCAGAATTTAGTATATTTGGTTTTAAGACTCCTGCCATTTCATCTATGAATCTTTACAGAGGACACAGTTATTATTATTAATATTTGCTTACCAAATATTTATTTGTGCTAGTCACTGTGTTGAGTTTTGTGCAACTGTATGAATTGCAGAATTTTTAAAAAACGTTTATTTATTCATTTATTTATTTATTTTTAAGGAGGGGAGCAAAAGTGGGAGAGAGGCGGGGGTGGGGGGGAGACAGAATCTGAAGTAGGCCTCAGGCTCTGAGCTGTCAGCCCAGAGCCCTACACGGGGCTCTAACCCATGAACCATGAGATCATGACTGAGCCAAAGTCAGATGCTTAAGAGAGTGATCCACCCAGGTGCCCCAGCAGGATGGGTTTTTAAAATCCTCACCCTTTCACAGGCAAAGTGCTTACCCTCTTATTCCAACCGAGAATAAGAGAAAATACAAAAAATGGACAAAGAGAAAAATTCTTTAGAACAATGCATCAGAATTCTGCAGTCAGATGACAATGCTGCTTCTGGTTCTAGTCAGAGTGAGGCGGTCCTCCTTTGTTCCTCTTTCTGCACAGAAAACGCAGGCTAAGGGGATGTACAAGTGGAATTAGAGAGGAGAGGTGAGTGGATGAGGAATTATGGAAGGAAGAGAGAAAGGGAGAAGGAGACAGGAAAGAGACTTCTTGACCTTCCTCTGAGCTGGACTCAACAGGGACTGTCTGTGACTCCAGGGAAATGTAAAGGGCTCTTTCCACCATCTCTAGAAACTGGGTTTATCTCTGCCCTTCCCTCAATAACGTTTATTTTTGGGGCACTGTGCTTATAAGCTTAGGTAATGCTAAGGGATCTTGGGGTCTTTAGAGCCCTCACAATCTCCGTCAGAATCCCAAAGCCACTCAAGCAACCTAAGTGAAAACAGTGTGCTAACCATGCAAATGCTACTTCCAAAAGGCTCTCATGTCCTCCCTGCCCCCACAGCCAGATTTGTAAACCGTTCTTTACAGAAATTCTAGAACCTACCACTTCCTACCCTTCTAGCACTTAATGGTACCACTAAAAGATTAAACTGTATGAATAAAACAGTCTCCTGTTTTCTTGGAACATACAATTAAAAAAAAAAAGGACTTTGGGGGTGCCTGGCTGGCTCAGTCAGTAGAGCATTCGACTCTTGATCTCAGGGTTGTGAGTTTGAGCTCCACGTTGGGGGGTGAGCCTGCTTAAAAAGAAAAAAAAAAAAAACGACTTTTCACAAATAACTAAGATAAAATCAGAAGATAACCCTTGTTAACTACCATGATATGGTTGGTGTTGAAAAAGATGGCAGATATTTGGAAGATGTTGCTAGTTTGACTGATTTGAAGTATGGGTCAGGGCAAAGGAAGAATTAAAACAACTCTGAAATTTTTCAGGTTGATCTGAAAGTTAGTGGCATTGTTAATAGAACTAGGTCACGTGGGGTTGGTGTCTGGGGGGTGAATAAGAGGATCTCCATTAGGGAAATGTTCAGTTGAAGGAGTGAAGGGACAGACTGGTGGAGATATAGGGTACACATCTGAATGTTTGGGTCTGGAGATTGGAAGGGTTGGGAGCCTAGAGGCATAGATTTGGTGTCACTGGATATGAGTGAAAACTGAAGGTCTGGTAGGGTTGTGTGTGGTATTATAAAGAGAGCAGAGAAGGGGCTGACCATTGAAACATGTTTAGCGGGTTAGGGGGTGAAGAACAGAAACAGAAAAGAATAACAAGGAAGAGGGAAGGGATTGACTGCGTGAAATCTGGCTGAGAAATTAAAGAGGATGAATGCTGAGTAAGTTCCATTAGACTTGATAAGGAGGCTATTGGTGTTGGAAGAATGGGATAGAAAAATGGTGTGTTGGATTAAGGAGTGATGAATAGAAAGACCGTAGAAGCAGTGAGAGCAAATTTCAAAGGACCATTGCAAGAACAGATACCTTGCTTGAATGAAAATATTTAAAAGTTTGTATTATATACATTTCAAAGCTCACCAATGGTGAGCAAGATGATTAAAATATTTATAGATGCTACAAAACCATTATTCAAAAGGTTTTCAGGTGTGGTGAAACAATAATTTGTCAATCGGAAGACAGTTGGTGTCAGAATTTTTTTCTGTGGAGAGAAAGGCTAAATAATCTCTATAAAGTCAAGTAGTGATCAATATATGAGGAACATTTTTTTAAAATCAGACAATGGTGCCTTTATCCTGTATGTTCCTTATCTAAATTGCTTTGAGATCTCAAAGGTATGTTTTATGCCTTTAGGGGAAAGTAATATTATATTATTTTATAGGAGGGATAAAAAGGTACTTTTGATTTCTAGTTCCTTAATTCAAATTCAGTTAACTACATTGCCCGTTTTCCACTATTATATTTTAGAGAGTAGGTTTTCAAGGTCTTAATACTTATTAAGAAATAGGCCTTGGTGTAAATGAGGTTTTTTTTCCCAATACCTTATATTTCTGGAAACAATTACAAGACTAATGTAAAGGGAACTTAATTAAAAAAGGAAAAAAAGTTCTAAACGTTTAGCTGCTCTTCTGTGTCTTCAAGTTGAATTGCAAATATAACTTGATGAGAAGAATCTAATTTGTCATAATTACTTAGAAGACACTGAACATAGCTCTAGGAAAAATATAAACTAATTTAAAACATAGGAATACATATGAACCTTGTGCATAGGGAGTCTTGATTTTAGTGAACTAGTTTTGGTGTTTTAAAAATTCTTGTCCTGAGTCTTCAGTGCTGCAATCAAGAGCATAGAATTGCAGAGGGCAGGGCTATTTTTCTAGACAGACATCACATGAAGAGAAAATCTAGCTGGAAACAGTCTGAGAATTCTTTAAGAAAAATTTAAAGCAAAAATAGTCTCACTCTTGAACTTTTAACACATAAGAAAGCTATAGTACTCATCTTAATTTTTTTTTTCTCTGAGGAATAATCCCAAGTACTGAATAGATATGAAAAGTGTCATTCCCCATGAATACACAATGTACAATCTACAGAATTTTGAGGATTCTAAACTAGGAGACATTTGCGCATAGATGACAGATATCTTAAAATAGTAATCACTTAATTATTTTTACAGGGAGGTGAGAATTGGCTTTCTCTTCCAATATGGTACACTGGGGCAGGAAACATTCAGTAAGGGCATCCGATAGTTGGGTTTTGTCCCAATTGTTCTCTTTACTACAGTGTGACCTGGTAAGATTCTTTTTTGACCATTAGTTTCTGCATGTAAAAAATGAGGAAATACGTACCTCACAGGATTGTTAGGAAGGTTAAATGAGACAACAGATATATGACTTTTGACTCAAAGATTACCTCCATATTTTTCCCTTCACATATAAAATCGACTTACCAAGCTATTAGGTGGAACCATATGAAACTGCTGATATTCAACATTTTTGACCCATCAAAATGACAATTTCATGTAATCCAATCTAATAATCCTATTCAACTGTAAAGTCTAACTCAGATCCTAATATCCAATGTGAGATTGAGCTGGCTTACCCCCCGGACACAAAGCTGCCACATTGCTTGTACCATTTATTTATTTGGACACTGTGTACTATTTTGTGTTGGTGGCAATATTTTTATATGAATGTATATTGTTTTCTCAACTATTTTGTATATTCCTTGAGGGTGTTCATTGTCCATTCTGCATTGTGGTACTTGGCATAATGCATTCCATGTAATATTTACTGGGTAAATTTTTTCATCATGCTAATAATAATAAATAATTCATACTTATTGAGTTGACTGCTCTGAGGATAAAAAATTTATACTATGCTTTCTTTCAGCATTTAACCTTTTCATCCATGTGTCAAACATCAACGAAGGAAATTTCTTTGGTTTTGAGGAATCTTCTAATGATAACATATGTAATGTTAATGCTGTCTTCAGTACACAAAAATGATTGCTACCAATGAATAGTTCAGCATGAGTCTTAGACTGTTGTCCCACTAAAGGTTCTAGAGTTCCAGTCATCATTATGTTCTCTCTTTATGTTCCACTTAGTTAGAGAGCTAGGGAAATTAGGATGTTAGCCAAGGTGAGATGGAGCAAAGTTAAATTAATTAGCCCATGTGTGGATTGATTCCTTGTTCTTGGTATGATTTATATTGTACTTTAATCAACAAACAAATACAAGCACCAAATAAAGCTTAATTTAGAAATAAAAATGAACTTTTTCTTGGTGATTCCAATCTCCTATTTTTAGCAAGAAATAGGGAAGAAGAATCAGGGTTGTTGTATGTCCCAGAAGGCTAGAGCTGGTAGAAAGTTTCTTTTTTTTTAATTTATTTTATTTATGTTAATGTTTTTTTATTTCTGAGAGAGAGAGAGAGAGATACAGCGTGAACAGGGGAGGGTTAGAAAGAGAGGGAGATACAGAATCTGAAGCAGGCTCCAGGCTCAGAGCTAGCTATCAGCACAGAGCCCGACGCAGGGCTCAAACCCGTGAACCATGAGATCATGATCTGAGCCTAAGTCAGACGCTTAACCAACTGAGCCACCCAGGTGCCCCAGAAAGGTTCTTATACAGAGTTGGGTTTGATAAAACTGGGAAGTATGCACAAATCAAGATCTGAGCTCTGGGTTAAAAGAAAGGGTCTAAGTGAGTCATCAAAATGAACAGGGCTTAAGCTAGGGCACTACCGAAGTTTGAGGGGTCAATAAATCACATTCTTCTACTCTGGATTAAACTGATTTAATAAGTAATTATGAATTTGAAATGTACCATGTGCCCAAGGCCAAAGTAGCTTCCTGCTCTTTCTCCTAGTGAATCAGACCGACTTGGACTAGTGCAGGCAGAACAGCTGGACACTTGCATGGCAACCCCTGTACTCCATGGAGTAGAGACCTGAAGCCTGAGAACAGGCTGATTATAAGAGAACAAGAAGCAGAGAGGAGGATAAACCACCTACTTAGAATAACTCTTTAGTCTTGAGCTACTAGTCAGCTCCCTTTTCTTTCTATGTGGAGAAGCTGGTGAGAAGTAAAGAGAAAGGAAGAAGTTTCTCCTTAAAATTCAGTCAAGATAACAGAGCCTAGTTTTGAGGCTGGCAAAGCTTCACAGCTAGGGAGAGAACACTTTCCGTCAAATCCCCCCACCCCAGCAGGAATGAATTGGAAGGACTGAGGAGAGAAAAAATGTCAAACTGGCAAGCAGACTGGACAAATGCCAGAGAAGGGGCTCAGCTCAAACAGTATTTACGGACTTCCTGAAGAATGAATGTGGTTAGTTGGCCTCATAAGAGGCTGAGACAAAGCAGATGCCACAAGTGTATTGAATTTTCACTTTATTTTTTCACCATCCTCTTATGGATAATGTCCTCAGTCTTCTGCTTCTGATTGTGATGGAGTTATTGCTACAAGTCTAGTCTCATGCCATAAACAACCATGAAACCAGACAAGATATATGAGGCAATGTTCTTCAGGTTTTAGATAATGGGCAATGCAAGATTTTGATCCCTGAAAAAAGGAACACTTATAAGATGAACCCCATGATTTACCTGGATGTCTTCCTGGGAAACATTTGTGAATCATAGCATGGGATGTGGAATTCACAGTGCTTATGCTTTGCTGAAGAGACAGTGATTAGAATTCAAGATAGCAGAAGCAGTTGGGATATGTGGGTACTGGAGAGGAAAAGGCTGTGCAGAGGAGGAACCTCAGAAGTCTGTATGGAGGTTTCCCACCAGTCTTTCCTTGGCCACATATCTGCCCTGTGACACTACTCAAGGCTTACACACAGAGCTGAGGCTTGTGGCTATCAGGTTGAGAGCAGAATAGAGATATTACAGCTTGAACAATGTTGGGGATGTTGGAATTCCAGCTTAGCCATAGTGGAGAAATATAGTTAACATATCACTAATATTTGACAAAATCCAGCTAAGAGAGCAGAAAGTTCTCTAAGGACCAATTCCTAGAGTAAAGCCTACGGTACACCTGGTATAGCAAGGCCAAACATCACACCTTGACAAGATCCACAGCAGAGATGGAGTTTGGAAGTTGAATTCTGCCAACTAAGGGATGCTTGGAAAACATCCTGTTCTTTCCTTGGATCCTTCCTAACAAGCATAAAACCAAGAATATAAGGTTTTCATACAAAGCTCAAAGTAATTATCAAGTAATTCAGCTGCCTACAAAAACAAGTCAGCTCTTCAAAGAAAACAGAATTCAGAATCTTTATAGTGATTCATCCACAATATGCAGTGTAGAAAAACGTAATTAAAAACTTAAAAAAAAAAAAAAAACCTGGAAAATGTGGCCTATAATCAAGAAAAAAGTTTAATAAAAGCCAACTCCAAGATGGTTCATGTGTTAAATTTAGCCAACAAAGACTATAAATCAGCTATCATGGATATGTTCAAAGAATGAAAGGAAAACATGATAGGATCTCTCAGGATCTCTTGGAAGAGAATTTTAAGCTATATAAAAGAACTAAATAGAAATTTTAGAACTTAAAACTAATTTTTCAATGAAAAATTTACTGGATAGTCTTAACAGCAGATTGGAAATGACACAAAAAAGTTTAAAATCTTTAAAATGAAAATTCACCCAAATCAGCTCTTGGATCTAAATGTCCTCAACATCTTATGCTGAAAACTTTGGAATCACTTTGGAGAAAATTTACCCCTTTATTAGTTGTACTCAAGCAGTCACCAGGACCTATGGATCTTTTCTTCAAAATATTTTTCATATGAGCTCTTTTCTTCTCATTTCTATTTCTACTTCCCTAATTAGAGGGTGCCATCCTCTTGTGCCCAGAGTACAGGTACAGATGGATTTCCAATACATCTAGTCTTATTCACTGCTGTAATTGTTCATTCAGTCAACAAACATAAACCACCTACTCTCTTTCTGATACATATCTCTATTCTGTTCTGAATTCTTTTATAGTTCCAATTTTCCATCAATAGGAAGCGAAATTCTTCTGTATGGATTTCAGGGTCCACTATAATAATTTCTTCTGTTTTCCATTAGCTTTCCCAATAATATTTCTACTTGTTATAGACACCATAGTAGCCTTTTGGCTACCCAACAATAGAACTCTCTTCTTATCTATGGGGAAGTCTTATGAAGCAGAGCTGTCTCTGTGTTGTATAAGCTGAAGATGCCACATAATCACTTTTCCTGGCTTCTTTGCAGTTCCATCATATGTTATAGCACATGATATAGACTCTCTCTTTTGGATATACTTCTCCCAGGCTTTGGGTCATAAGGTAGAGACAAGTGCCTTGACAGAATGCGTAGTGATGTCAACAGTGTCAATATCTACCCACTTCCCAGAAGCATCAGTGACAGTATATGGGGTCAGCAATGCAAACTGAGGTGTCTGTATCCATCAATGGCTGCAGAGGAATCTCCTAGACCAGACTTGCATTGCAGTTTTGCCTAGCTAAGTCTTGTATTACAGTTTTGGTCATTGACCTTGGCTGCTTAGCCTCTACAACTGCCTCTATGTTTCTTCCGGAGATTTTGTGAGTTATCTGCATCCTTCTATTAGTGAGGGATGTTTTCTAATGCACACATTTAAGAATTCTGACTGGGGGCACCTGGGTGGCTCAGTCAGTTAGGCGTCCGACCAGCACAGGTCATGATCTCACAGCTTGTGGGTTCAAGCCCCGTGTCAGGCTCTGTGCTGACAGCTCAGAGCCTGGAACCTGCTTTGGAGTCTGTGTAGCCCCCTCTCTCTGTCCCTCCCTGCTCACACTCTCTCTCTCTCAAAAATAAATAAACACAAAAAAAAAAAAAGGATTCTGACTGAATAGATGCATATATACTCTACCTTAAAAAGGTCAACCTTCCCATCCCAAGAGCATGCCACACTTGTCCTGGACTGGCAGCCTCACCAGGGCCATTCTAATCAAGAGGATTCCCCCATTTTCCATGCCTTTATTCAAACTCTGCATAGAATCTTCAGGTTCCACTGCTTCAAAGAGGTTTCTACTGATTTTTCTAGACCTTAATAATCATCCTTTCCTCTATACTTTACACCTTAACACTGGGTTATATACAGTTTTCTGTTCACTAATTTTAAACATATTAACTTTCTTCCTGGAAGTAGAGTGTACATTTACTAAAGAGATTACAATGCATACCCTAGATGCCTGGCTCCCACACCTTGCTTAGCACTGTATTCAGAACATTCTACTTATTGACCATCTGGTAAAAAGAGCATGAATTTCATGAAAGACTGCTTTTATTTAGGATTTCATGAGCCGTGATAATATCCTCGATAGTGTTAAAACATGATAGCCTTTGTGTGGGAAGATAACACTACTGACTGGTTGAAACCATTTGACGTGAGCTCTTTCAGTCTCTTTCCTTTCCATTTTAATATTTTCTTAAGGCTAATCTTTCTTCTCATTATTCCTGCCTTAGAGGAAGGAATGTGACTCTTTCTACCTTGACCCTCTTCCAGCTCTTTTGAAATCTTATTCTATTAATCTTTTCCCCTCATATTCTTTCTGTCTTGGGACTGATTCCCCATACTAAAACAACAACAAAAGCTCTCACAATCTATTTCTCTCTTCTCTTACCTTCAAAGTTGCTGAATTCTTTCTTTTTCATGACTAGATTTACCAACATAGTGATCTTGCTGAATACCTCATTTTTTCCCCTTCCTACCACTTCTCAGCACCTTGAAAGACAAACTTTTTATTCACTGCTAGTAGTGAAGCTGCTTTCTTGATGGTTACCCAAAATCCTGTTCTATCAGGATGAACTCGATCTTAGCAAAAATCTCAGCCTTAAAGTTTTGCTTCTCCCTCATGCTACACAGATGATCATTGCAATATTGTGGGTGGGCTGGGCTATAAGAGATGCAGGCTGATGAAGAGGTTCATACCTTGAACATTGCAAGTTGTTTTGGCAAAAGAAAAGAGAATTCTACAAGGTTTTGCAATAGCAAATTACATTTTCTGGCCTGGAAATGTGACATGTCAGTTTTGCTCAAACTCATTGGACAGATCTAGTCACATGGCCTTATCTAACTAAAGAAATCAGTTAAGAAAGTACAAACCCATCATGTGCCTAGAATAGAAATATATTTAGTGAACTGCCAGATCTCTTTATTATCAAATCAAACAGATTTTTCTCTCCATTCTCCTTTATTTTTCCACAGCATTTGATATTATTGACTTATTCCTTCTTACAGCTTAACAGCCTGCTGTATGAATCCAGGTAAGTGTTTCACCAGTACCTCAAATTCAGTACAGTTGATCCCTGAGTGACAGGGTAGGGTATTAGTAGTTAAGTTTTGGAGGAGTCTAGAG
Source organism: Hyaena hyaena (assembly GCF_003009895.1). NCBI lineage: Eukaryota > Metazoa > Chordata > Mammalia > Carnivora > Hyaenidae > Hyaena > Hyaena hyaena. Next base: position 1,735,309 of record NW_024080959.1, read on the forward strand.
TAATATGTGTGTTTTTGACTGTGTGGGGTCCTTAACTCCTGTGTTGTTCAAGGGTCAACTGTATACACAAACACAAATCCTACTGGCCACTTTCAACCGTTTCATTTCTATTCTTTATTACTCTTTATGGAAACCACCATTTTCCCTATCATTGGATTTTGAATTGTCCTATATTTTTAATTTCCTTCAATAGCTTCTTCCATCTAATCCACTGCCAAATCTTGGGTATTTCCATTTTCCTAGCATTTCCTGAATCTGTTTCCATTCTTACTGAGGTCTTGAATATAAGCTATCAAGAAAGCCTCAGTTTGGTTGCTTTTATCCAGATGCCCTGTCTCTAATATGTCACATGCCTCTACCAGGTTAGTTCCTCAGAATTCTAATCAGGTGGTTGCTGTATGCTAAGAAAATATTCTAAGAATTCCATGTTTCTTAGAAGAGAAAGTTATAATTATCTGTTTAGTATTCAAGGCCCTCTATTATCTAGTTTTGATCTTCCTAGAATTTTCTCTCAAATTTTCCTGTAAATTAAAAACCAGATTTCATTTTTCCCATAAAGTCACTTTTGATCACACTAGCTGAACATGGACTCTCTGTCTTTTGTAAGACCCTGAAGTTTTTCAAATTTCATAATACTTATTACACATCTTATTATATTTACTAATTCTTCTTATATTCTTCTTCTACTTATATTGTGGCTTCTGTTTTATATGTCTCAACCTTACTATTAGACTTTATTTCTTTGTTGGGCAGGATGTCTCCAGAGACTGGATACCAGATTGTAAACTGATCTACTCACCTTAGTTTTCTTCTTACCTGCCGTATTACATTATACACTGAAGATACAGGATATTTATTTCTGAATGAATGACCCACCAATTTTCCTTTTTTTTTGTGAGCAATGGTGGTGACTTGCCTTGAGCTACCCACATTCTGTTTCTTAATATTTCCTAGAGCTCACTGGCATGTTTTTTACATGACTGGCTGGGTTTAAGAGTTTAACCTGTACCTGTGGAATGGCGGTTTTGCCTAAGTGAAGTTAGTTGGCTCATGCAGAGATTGAATCCACACCATGGCCTCATTAGCACCATGCTCTAATCAGTTGAACTTTCTAGCTCAATGCTATAAAATATCCACAAAAGACAGAAATAAAGAGTGTTTAAACCTAACTCACACTTTTTCCTGTTTACTATGGCAGAGGTGAAAATTCTTTGCCCATTAAGCTTGGACAACTGGTTTAAATTGAATAGTGGAAGTAATGAACACAATTTTGAATGAATAAATAAATTTAGTCAGAATAGGCTAATTAAAAGCAATGGAGCAGATGGAGTCTTTGAAATATGTAAGAAAGAGAGTGTCATGTGATGTTTCTTACTTTGCCCACTCCTGAAAAATGCTAGAAAACTAACTAATCAGTGGAGCTTTCAGAATTTTGAAGAAACATGCCTCAATATCAAAAAGTGATCCAGTGCAGCAAGGTACTTCTTTAAAGCCTCAACTTTCTAGCTTTTTTTTTTTTTTTTTTTTAATTTTATTTCTAGGAGAGAGAGAGAGAGAGAGAGACAACTTGAGCAGGGGAGGGTCAGAGAGAGAGAGGGAGTGACAGACTCTGAAACAGGCTCAAGGCTCTGAGCTGGCAGTCAGCACAGAGCCCGATGTGGGGCTCGAACCCACGAGCCGCGAGATCATGACCTAAGCGGAAGTCGGACGCTTAACCGACTAAGCCACCGAGGCGCCCCTCAACTTTCTAGCTTTCTGTTCGAGCAAGAAAGCAGCTTCTGCTTGGTCATGCCGGGTTGGGGCCAATCCTGAGCCACAACTATGAAGAGCAGCTTTGAGGGGATTCTTTGCAGTACTAATATGGCGATGCTTTAAAGTTAACACTCCGGGTTAGGAAAGGTACCTGTTGGGGGGCGGGGGGCGGGGGTGGGGTGGGGAGGGGGGCACAGTTGACTATTCATAACCTATTTTCTTGTCCATTCATGGCAGAAAGTCCAGGGCAGTAAAAGGACATTTGAAGGTCACAACTAACCTCTGAATAAAAGGGTAGGAGCCCACGTAAGGGACCATGCACCTGGGGTCTGAGTTGAATGGATTAAAAAACCCTACTATTATCTGCCTGTTACCTATTTCAAACTGTATATCATAGTCCTAAAACAGCTCGTTAGCTAATATCCTAAGTTGAAATTTTGAATATTTAGCGTGGATACATTAGTTTGCTTATTTGTATGTCACCTTGTTACAGATTTAGGGTGGAATTGGGAATACATGTCTAAATATGGTAAGCATTAATTTTGCTTTAAGATAGTAATTGCTAGTTTTCCTCTCACGTACTTGAAAGATTTGAGAATTGACGTGTTTGAAGTAATTTTCTTCTGAATATGGAGCTCTAAGGGCAGCATCACTATCTCTGAAGTATGAACTTGTGTATTTGAGGGCCCTTTTAACAGGTCTGAGAGGTTTGTGATAGGAAAATGTTCATTAAGCCCAGGCCTAGGGGGAAAAGGTCAGTCTAAGTTATTCAGGGAAAACATTTAAAAGGGATCATGCAGTCGTAGGGAAAAAAAATAATTGGCAGAAAATTTTTAAAGAGAAGAATGAAGTTTTGGTAAAGAATGTGAAATATAGCAAGGAAGATGAGTCTTTCCTTATTTCCTATGATGAGCAGTTTAAATAACTAAGAACAGTTTGATAATCACACTGCTTCAAATGTAATTTCTTTTTTATTAGTTTATTTTTCCTGATTGTGAAAGCAATCGATGTACATTGCAGAAAGATGAGAAGTCCCTAACATAATTTCAAATAAAGTGCTGAAGCCGTCTTAAGAGGAAAATGAAATCAGACACAAGTTAATAAATTTTAATACTGTATCCTTCATAGGAAGTGTTCCAAAAGAGTATTAGGAAAGAATCACAGTTGGACCTCAACAGACCTTCCTTCCTGAAATCGTTGCTGACTAGTATTGATTCAGTTTAGAAGTGGGGAATAACAACAACAGCAGGTAGTTGGGCAGGAGAACTAATTTGTGGACATCAGTGTTCTGTCTTCAGGTGATTCTGCCAAGAACCTCTTTCTTCTGGTTTCCACTGCTCTGGACTGCTCCTTCCAGGCTGAGGCAAGCAGAGCTCCGCTTTCACAGCAGCCACCCCTGTTAAAGAGACTGCAGAGTCATCCACTTTGTGGACACTTCAATGTTCTCTTTCAAAAGAATCAAGCAGTCATTGCTTTCACAGTTGGACCTGTTGCTCTATAACCACAAAACAGTAAGCTTTTCTTCTGAGCTATGCTATTTGATTGACCAATTTTATTTTTAAATCTACCCAGTGGACTAGATGCTGTAAAGAAGCACCAAAGCATTTTCTATCTGATAGACACATGTATACACTAATAAGCTACGTAGCAATGTGATATAATGAACAACTCTTATTTTCATTGAACTGTAAGTAGTGAGGAGTCATATAAAAGGCTAGGAATCAGGCTGAGGATTTTTTTTAATACTACATTTTTAGGACTCTATAGATATTTTGTTGAAGTCTTTCTCTCTGAGGCTTAATCTAATTATGAGTTAATTGAGACTAAAATGATGCTCAGTCTAAGAGGGCTTACAGCAAAAGGCTTTGCCCAAACGGTATATTGAAAATACCGCATTTTGAAAAACAGTATTTTTCACTGAAAATAGCGAGGTCTTTGTCTTTTCTTTTTTCAGATTTCACTTCTAAATTGCAGGGAAGCACTGTTAACATACCTGTATTTGCAGTGAGTTGTTATAGCTCAGTGTCAGAAGAGTAAGATAAAATAAGAGTAATAGTTCTTGGATAACAAGTGCAAATGAATGAGTTTATTACCTAATGAATGTTGTTGAAGAGAATGTCAGGAGTGGATTGTTTCTGTGACTTTAAAGGTAATTCATCATTGAGGTGCTTTCAAGAAGTGTAACTATGACTTCTTTGTTTTGTTATCAAAATAAAACCAAAATATGCAGGTGCAATACAGTAAGTAGTTAGACTTTGCTTTCTCTTATAAATGAGAGGAGTTTCTGAATATTTTCTCCTTTCTTTTAAGGTAGCTTTTATATTTGGAGGTTTAGAATACAGCATTCTTGTGATGAAGTAGAAATGATTTACGTGACAAAAATGTTGATTCTGGAGTAATTCTGTTAACAAGACTTCCACAGAATCAGAAACTCTTGAACTAGCACTCAGGCCCTGCTATGATCTAAATGTCATTAAGCCAACCCTAGAGTACACCTTAAGGGGCTGAGCCAGATGGAGTTGATGATTTACCCTCTTCTAAATAAACAGGGAGCAAATACCATCATTTGACGTGGGAACCAAGAATGGTCAGAGTCTCATCATAGATCCAGTTTGTAATTACCTTCCAGCTCTTTGCATTAAGAAAGAAACTTTGCTGTTTTTTGTTTACTTAAGTGGCTGGCTTTCTGTTTATAGAAGTCCAAGTTTTAAAGCCATAGGTAATATCTGGCTAAAATTTATTTGGATAAAAAACAATAGGTGTATATAATGAATAATCTGTTATGGTATAAACAAGGTAATTTGTGTCTGATGATTAGCTCCCAAATTGGTTTTTATAAATGTAGTAATAGAGAGTAAATGGAGAATGTTAAACATAAACAATCACACAAAACAACAAAGACAGAAACAATTAAGCATCCATAAAACAGAGAGCAAGCAGGTCTGAGGGTAATAAGCCACAGAGCAATGGCTTATAGCATAGTTATCAAATGCTTATATTTTTCAAGTTTCTAGTGAGAACTGTCTCACTTTAAAACAGCTAAAAAAATCTGACTGAAATGTACAGAAAAGGTGATACTATGCAATTAGCAATTAGCATATGGTCTACTCTGATGGCAAACTTTTCAATGGCCTTGCAAGGTCTACTCTTGTAAAATCAAGTCCAAACTACCTTGCATAACCAAAAAGGCTCTTGGCCTCTGCCTTATGATTCTGGACTCCTCTCTTCCAGTCTCCTCCCTCAGACCTCCAAATCTCCTCCCTCAGATTTGTCTCTTTGTCTAGCTAAATCCTACATAGTCCTTAAGAATCATTTCAGGAATTTATTCTCTTGGGAAATGTTCTATTGTCTTTTTGCAAATATGGCAGTATTCAGCCATAGTGGTTATTTTTTTTTCTTCAAATAGTTTATTGTCAAATTAGTTTCCACATAACACTCAGTGCTCATCCCCACAAGTGACCTCCTCCATGCCCATCCCCCCACCCCCCCACATCCATCAGTCCTCAGTTTTTGTCAGCATTCAAGAGTCTCTCATGGTTTGCCTCTCTCCCTTTCCCCCACCATTTCGCCCCTTCTTCTCCCCCTTGTTCCTCCATCAAGTTCCTCCTAATCCTCCTATACGTGCAAACATATGATATTTGTCCTTCTCTGCCTGACTTATTTCACTCAGCATAACACCCTCAAGGTCCATCCATGTTGCTACACATGGCCAGATTTCATTGTTTCTCATTGCCATGTAGTATTCCATGGTATAGATAAACCACATCTTCTTGATCCATTCATTCGTAGATGGACACTTAGGCTCTTTCCATGTTTTAGCTATTGTGGAGAGTGCTGCTATGAACATTGGGGTACATGTGCTCCTATGCATCAGCATTTCTGTATCCCTCGGATAAATTCCTAGCAGTGCTATTGCTGGGTCAAACGGGAGTTCTATTGTTAGTTTCAGCCATAGTGGTTATTATTAACATTTCTGTATGGTAGCTACATTATGTTGGACTCATAAAATGCTTCATTATTCCTCTGCAGTCAGCTAGAGAGTTAAGGTTACAACTCTATGCACACAGTTTTCTGGTATTTCATTCTTTGAATGGAGCCATTAGAGAAAGAATTAGAGAACAGGACAGCTCTGAACAACTTTTGTTAAATATGTAGTCCAAAGGAGATTTGGGGGGTAGGATAAGGCAAAGTCACCATCATTTTAAAGTTTCTTTTAGAGTAGTATATCAGAAAATTTACTAATCCAGCTTTTTTTCTCAGTAATCTCTCCAGTTCTTACGAAAACTTGACTAGAGAGGTGATGGACTGCTAGGTTATGGGGTTTTCTTCCCCTCAAAATGGAGTATTTAACTTTTTGATCTCATTTTTTCCTTCCTTTCCTTTTGGGAATACATAGGCCTATTTCCGTAGATTATCTTCTCAATGTCAGTGTTAAAACATTTTTCTAATATTGCCAAATTCTTCTTAAACTCCTAGTAGAAGAGCCTGATGCATACATGGTTTCTATTGTACCCATAAGGCTCAGGTAAGAAAGGAAGTCTAGACTGCTGCTTTAATATTCACTCAGTAGTTCAGGAGGCAAAGACATCTCCATATCAGTCTCATCTGCTTTTAGCTATTTAGCTACAGCCTTTAACAGCACTAAAAAACAAAACATTGATTTCCCGCCCCCCACCCCTTGATTTTGGGAGGGGTTGGGAGATGCAGGAGGCAGGGAGTAAGTGGACCTTTTGAATCAAGTTCAATCAGCGAAGACTTTCAGGAAGCAAGCCTTTCCTGCATGCTTTTATATCTTCTTTTATAATATTCCAATACTCTGTCTTAAAGGGAGAGGGAGCAATGATTTGAAACTGTGAAAGTTGCATGGGAAGCTAGTTGAAGGGGCCAAAAAGAAAAGCACAGACTTCTTTTCTTTGTTGACCTTTAACACTGTAAAAAATGACAGTAATATAATAGATTATATTTATAGGGCCAGCTCTTTCCAAAGCAGTTTGCCTCATATTATCTCATGTGATCTTCACAGGAAGGTTAGGGCAATCTATGTGATACATTTCATGAGACAAAGTAAGACATTTTAATGCTTATGTTTTCCCAAACACAAAAGTAAAATTCTAAGGTTCTTTCCAGTTCAAAGATGCATACATCTATAAAAATACTATTAAAGTGTGATTCATTTTGAGTTGTCTCCAAACATAATTTTTAAAAAAGTTTTTATTAAATTTTTTTTTTTAAATTTAAGTAATCTCTGTCTCATCTGGGGCTCGAACATATAATGTGGAGATCAAGAGTAGTATGCTCTTCCTACTGAGCCAGCCAGGATCCCCTCCAAAACAATTTTTATTTTCTTAATAGCAGTTTATTAACATATCATAATATTTACGCTTTTAAGTTATATAGTTCAATGGTGGTCAGTAAACTCACAAAGTTATGCAACTACCACTACTGTCTAATTTTAGAATGCATTCATCACCCCTTGAAAAGAAACACTTAACCCATTAGCAGTCTTTCCACATTCCCTCCTTTCCCCAACTCCTGGAAACCAATAATCTACTTTCCGTCTCTATGGATGTGACTGTTCTGGACATTTCATATGAATGAAATCATATAACTTGTGGCCTTACGTGTCTGACTTCTTTCACGTAGTATGAAATTTCAAGGTTTATCCATGTTGTAGCATGTTTGAATACTTCATTTCTTGTCATGGCTGAATAATATTCCATTATATGTATACCATATTTTGTTTATCCATTTATCATTCAACTGACATTTGGGTTGTTTTCACTTTTTGTCCATTATGGATAATGCTGTTATGAATATTCATATACAGCCTTTGGTTTGGACACCTGTTTTAATTCTCTTATCACTTAGGAGTAGAACTCCAGGCTTCATATGGTATCTCTATGTTTAACTTTCTGAGGAAGAGACAAACTGTATTCCAAAGTGGCTAAACCATTTTATATTCCCATCAATAGCCTCTGAGATTCCAATTTCTCCATATTTTTATCAACACTTGATATTGCCTATTCCAGCAATTTTATGTACCAGAGTAGATGTGTAGTGGTATCTCATTGTGATTTTGATTTGCTGATTTGATTTGTTCATTTTCATTGTTCATTTCCTTTATAGATAATGATGTTGAACATCTTTTTCTTGAGCTTATTGGCCATTTGTGTATCTTCTTTGGAGAAATGTCTATTCAGAACCTTTGCATATTTTTAAATTGTTCTTTCTTTAATCTTTTTATTATTGAGTTGTAAGTGTTCTTTATATATCCCATATCCAAGTCCCTGATCAGATATATGATTTATAAATAATTTCTCCCATTCTGTAGGTTGTCTTTTAGTTTTCTTGATGGTGTCCGTTGAAGCACAAAAGTTTTTAATTTTGATAAGGTCCCATTTTTCTATATTTTATTCTGTCAGTTGTACTTTTGGTGTCATATCTAAGAAACCATTACCTAATCCAATGTCACAGATTTAGTCCTATGCTTTTTTCTAAGAGTTGTATAGTAGTAACTTCTATATTTGGGTCTTTGATCCATTTTGCATTAATTTTTGTATATGGTATGAGGTAAGACTCCAGTTTTATTCTGTTGCATGTGGCTATCCAGTTGTCTCGGTACTATTTGTTGAAAAGACTATTTTTTCCTTATTGAGTTGTCTTGGCAGCCTTGTTGAAATTGAATGACCGTAAGTGTGAAGGTTTATTTCTAGACTCTTTAGTTTTATTCTATTGATCTATATGTCTATCCTTATGCCAGTAGACAATTTATAACTTGCCATCTTAGAGATTTCTTTATCATCTTTGTTCAATATCAATTTTGCTATCTTCTGTGAGAAGTATTTTTTTTTACAACTCTATATTAAGGAAACAGAATCATGAAAGAAAATTATTTATACAATACTTTATGATTTTTCTCATACATCAATTACTTCAACAAAATGATCAAAATACAGGGGAGTGTTGTTAGGGAAGGAGCATAAGTCTAAAAGTAAATCTCTCAAAATGTTTATTTTTTTCTCCTAAGAGTTTAAAAACTATCATAAAGTTTACAGTTATTAAAAGTGTATCTTATGTCACTTGTCTGAAAATATACATTTCCTGGAAATAAAAAATATCCCTAGACAGTTTTTTTGGTGGGTGTGTTTTCGAAGAACTTAAAATTCTAACAAATAATGACATATTCGAAGACTTATTATCCTTAAGAAGCTGAAGCAGATGCTTTGTAAAAAAATTTGTAGAAAACTATGATCTCATAGTAGGACTAGAAATTTTGTTTTACTTTATTTCTTAGCTACACATTAAGAACTTAGTGGTTACTACGTACTGTGTGACTAAGGCTTGAGATCATTTTTGCTTTGGGGTCTTAGGCACTAGCATGGGGAAACTGTTGGTTTATATCTGTGATGGTTTATTTTGAAATGCTTCCCTACCAATATATACTATATATTATAAGGAAAATTTGTGAAAAACTTTAACATGGGTAAAATTTGTGTTAAATATTTGCTGCTATCATAGCAGTCTGTTTAGAATCTATCATTTTCCACCTTAGAACTTCATTTCCCATCCATGCATCCAACTAACTTATTTATTCAGTGCCTTCTATGTACTAAGCACAGTGGTTCTGGGTCTTGATGATGCAAGCAATGAATAAAATAGAAAGAAGCCCTGTTCCCTTGGAGCTCACATTCTGGTGGGCAAGGACTTAAAACAAAGTAAGATACACATATAAACTACCTAAATATGTTAGGCCCTTTTTGGAGACTGTTCTGTTGTTACCCATTTTGGCAAAGGTCCTCAGACTTCTGCAGAAAATTACTTTAAAATTTTTAAGAAAAATTTGGCTTTTCAAAACTTTTTTTTTTTTTTTTGCGTTTTGAAACCCTGTTTTGACACATTGGAAAATGTGTTACTCATCTTTTAATAAAACTGGATGACTGTAGACTGGACCTCAACTTTTTTTTTTTTTTTTCCTTAAACTAAAAAGTCTGCCAATTTAAAAGACTCAGAGCCTTTTGGGGACAATTTGAATTCAGCTTTGAGGGTAACTGCTCCTGTGTTTTGGGAAAATCTCTTGACAAGTCTTTTAGATATGCAAATAAAAGGCTTCTTTTGCAAGTTGTTCTTTTTTCCTCTTCTCTTATAGTTGGGGAAGGCCTAAAGGTGGTGCAGTAACTGGAAACAGATGTTTCAGTTGGAGATGGTGAGAGTTCTGTAGCCAGGGACATTGAGAGTATCCTTATGTTTTCTTTAGAGAATTTTCCCCCTCTAAATGTAGACCCCAGTGTCTCTGAAAACTATTGTTTGTTCTCGTGGGGATTGTGTATGTACTCTCTCATGCTGTTCAAGCATTTGCCGAAGATTAGAGGGGAGACACATGGGATAGCAAAGATGCAACTGGGCAACTCAAACAGAGAGAGGGAACCCTAAAAATGATTTAACTGAGGTGGTTAAAGTTTATTATTCTAGACTGTTTTGTTGAAGCCCCACAAAGAGTGTTATTAAAAAATCAAATAACCTAGACTAATGCGCAATTATTGAATTATGATGGATTATACTATTATAACTCCAATGAGTTGGAGATGGTATATCCTTATAAATTACTGAGAAGTAATTCAGGGGCAGAGAAGTACAGGTTCTTGGAGGCAAATTTCAGATTTCTACTCTCTCTGAGTTAAACAACAGTTTTGCCTAGACTATGGGGTACAGACAGAGATCCTGAACCTCTCCTGTGGTGGAGGGGGTGAGTTGGCCTCTGTTACCTGGAAAAATTATGAGAGCCAGACAAGGGATTCTGAAGTTGAGTTTGTATTTTTAGGTTCTAAAAAAAGTGACCACTTCAAGTAGCAGTTTAAACTACTCTTTCCTTGGTTGGTCTCTTAGTGATACTAACTTTCTGTTAGAAATGTTGGTCTGGTTTTGAGCTGTGGAACATTGGGGACAGGACTGTCCTGTGCTTTGGAAGGAGGGATGGAAGTATGGTAGTCACAGCGCAGGAGGGGTGGAACTAGCAGAGGAGACTTCTCCTGAAGGAATTGGCACCTATAGTTATCAAGAATGTGGTGAGAATTTAATTTTTGAAACTAAGACTGGTGGGAGTCCGAGCTATTTTTATTTGACATTAAGAAATGTGATCTTCTTTTGGTGTTCTAAGTTTATAAGATCTATGACATATTTACTTGTGAAACAAACATTTATTGGACTCCTAACATGTGCCAGGTACTGTTGTATGTGTTTGGAATATATCCACGAACAAATCAGACAAAAATGGCCAGCTTCATGGAACATACATTGTGGTGTGGGAAGATAGACAATAAATGAGTAAATGATGTAGTATGTTGGAAGATGGTAAGTGCTATGAGGAAAAGTCAGAGCAGGTAAAGTAAGGGGATCAGGAATGTGGGGGTGAGGCATTGTTGATTGTTGCCATATTAAACAGAGTAGTCAGGGTTGGCCTTGTTGAGGCCAAACTTGAAGGGGGTGAGTAAATCAGCAATGTGGGTCTCTAGAAGAAGAATGTTTCCTGCAGAAGGAATAGCCAGTGCCCTGAATTGGGTTTGGTAAGCTGAATAATGGCCCCACCAAGTATTTTTATGTCTTAATGCCTAGAACTTGTGAATATTACCTTCTATGCAAAGGGGACCTTGCCAATGAGATAAGGGTCTTGAGATGGAGAGATTATTTGGATTATTCAAATAAACACAGTATAATCACAACTCTCCTTATAAGAAAAATACAAGAACAATCAAAAGTCAGAGAAGATGTAATGATGGAAGCAGGATTGGAGTAATACAATTTGAAGATGGAGTGAAGAAACATATGTGGCCCCTAGAAGCTGCAAAAGGCAGAAAATAGATTATTCCCTCAGAGCTTCCAGAAGGAACCACCCCAGGTGACACCTTGGCTTTTGCCCAGTGGAATTGATTTAGGACTTCTGGCCTCTAGACTGTAAGGGAATAAATTTGTGTTGTTTTAAGCCACTAAGTTTGCAGTAATTTGTTATAATGGCAGTTGGAGATTAATGCAGTGTGAATGTGCCTACATTTGTTCATGCAACAGAAAGGCCAGTATGACTGGAGGGAGAGGCGGTAGTAGAAAAGGTCAGAGAGATAAAAAGATTGGGGAGGCTCTCAGGAATCCAGCTGAGACTTTTGTGCAGGTGGGTGAGTGATCTGACTTTTACAATGGACTGTGTGTATGTGTGTGTATTGGGAGAAGCTTGGGGGAGCCTAGGGCAGTAGAAGGGAGATCAATTGAGGAGCCTAGTACAGTAGTCAGTAGAGAGATCAGACGAAGGAGGTAACAGGAGAGGTGGTAAGAACTACTTTAACGATAAAGCCAACAGTATGTCTTGAGAGGTTTGATGTGAGATAGGAGAGAAGGAGGAGTCCAGGATGGATCCAAGATATTTGGCCTGAACAACTGGAAGGATAGAATCACCAGTCGACTACACTGAAGAAGAACACAGGTAGAATATGGATCTAAAGTTTTGGTGTGTATTAGATATCCAAGCGGAAATGTTGAGTAGACAGTCAGATATGTAGGTTGGAGTTCAAAAGATGGCCTGGGATGTTGATACAGATTTGGGAGTTGTTGACAATATACATGCTATTTAAGCTATGGGATTGGGTAAAATCATTGATGGGTGATTGCAGACAGAGAAGACTAAAGCCTTGATACTCCAGTGTTCAGAAGTCTGGGAGAAGTAGGGACTGGCAAAGAAGACAGAGAAGAGCAACCAGTGAGAAAGGAAAAGAAAACAGTTGTTGTTCAAGTGACAATGAATTCCGGTATTTTAAAAGGACAAAACACATCATTCCGCAGCCCCAAGAAAGAGGTCACTACTAAGACACGGTTTTCACTGGGTCTCTCGTTTCTGCACATTTTGTGAGCAGAGGCACTGACAGTTCTTATCCCAGACTGTCTTTGTAAGGATATTTGTACAGTGAACAGCCTTGGAAGATAGAGATAGTGTCTCCCTCTGGAGCAGAGAACAGGTTTGCTTACTGTCCAGTTTAATAAGGATAATGCCTCCTTCCAGAACAAAGTTCAGGCTAGTTTGCTTACTTGACACTAAAAAAGATTGGGGATTGCTAATCTTGAGTTTCCTCAGCTGTGACACAAACCCCTCAGAGCCTCTCTGGATAGCCCTTGAGGGTCCAGGGGTGGAAGGGGAACTGACACAAATAAGAAGCTCCTGTTCCTTGCTGTGCTGTGAGTAACAAGGTCCTGTGTCTCTGACCCAGGAGTCTTCAGGCTTCTGCCAGCATGACACTGTCGCAGGCTAACTTGTTACCTTGTAAGTAGGGTAGAGCCTCAGGCCCTTCATAGCTCTTGACAGTCACAATTCTCCAATTACCTGGATGTCTTGATAATTATCCTGTTGCACATGAAAATAATAAAACACTAAACTCTTTGCACATTAACAATTCTAGAGGACAACCTATCTTTTGTAATTTTAATTTTATTTTAGAGAGTGAGCGACTGGGAGTGGGGTAGAGGGGGCAGAGGGAGAGAGGGAGAATCTTTTCTTTTTTAATTTTTAAAACGTTTACATCCAAGTTAGCATATAGTACAACAGTGATTTCAAGAGTAGATTCCTTAGTGCCCCTTACCCATTTAACCTATCTCCCCTTCCCACAACCCCTCTAATAACTGTTTGTTCTCCATATTTAAGAGTTTCTTATGTTTTTGTCCCCCCCCCCGTTTTTATATTATTTTTGCTTCCCTTCCCTTATGTTCATCTGTTTTGTATCTTAAAGTCCTCATGAGTGACGTCATATGACATTTGTCTTTCTATGACTGACTAATTTCGCTTAGCATGATACCCTCTAGTTCCATCCATGTAGTTGCAAATGGCAAGATTTCATTCTTTTTGATTGCCAAGTAATATGCCATTTTATATACATATATACCATATCTTCTTAATCCATTCATCTGTTGATGGACATTTGGGCTCTTTCCATACTTTGGCTATTGTTGAAAGTGCTGCTATAAACATTGGGGTGTATGTGTCCCTTTGAAACAGCACACCTGTATCTGTTGGATAAATACCTAGTAGTGTAATTGCTGGGTCATAGGATAGTTCTATTTTTGATTTTTTGAGGAATCTCCATATTGTTTTCCAGAGTGACTGTACCAGTTTGCATTCCCACAGCGGTGCAAAAGAGATCCTAAAAATTTTAATATTTATTTATTTTTGAGACACAGAGAGAGAGAGAGAGAGAGAGAGAGGGAGAGAATGAGTGGGGGAGGGGCAGAGAGACAGGGAGACACAGAATTCAAAGCAGGCTCCAGGTTCTGAACTGTCAGCACAGAGCCTGATGCGGGGCTCAAATCCACAAACTGAGATCATGAACTGAGCCGAAGTCAGAGGCTTAACCAATTGAGCCACCCAGGCACCCTCCAGAGAGGGAGAATCTTAAGCAGGCTCCATGCTCAGCACAGAGCCCAAAGCGAGGCTAGATCCCATGACTCTGGGATCATGACCTGAGCTGAAATCAAGAGTCAGATGCTCAACGGACTGAGCCCTAAGGGATAACCTTTCTAAAATTGATCGCATATCTTCCCATTTTCTCAAAGAGAAAAACTCTGATATAATCTATGATGTATGATTGGGCCCTGAAGGCCTACTGAGCAATGTAGAGTTGCAGGGTCTACCCCTGTGATTCTATAACTGTCCTTTATGAATGAATTACCTGATGTGCTTTGCCACATCTCAAAGATTCTGACACGGGGCTAGGGACTTTACCTTTTAAACAAATCCCCGGGTGATTCTAATGTAAATGCTCAGGATCACTTTGAGAACCTCTGCTCTATGTAAAATGGCTCTGGACTAGTAAGAGTTTAACCTCTTTTGACTGCATTTCATAGTTGCCTGTCCTCTTCCCTCACTATACATTGCAAATTATTTTTTATTAACAGTGTGACTACCTCAAGCAGTTTCTCACTCCTGCTTCACATTTTCTTTGCTGTAAGGAACACAATAGCCCATCTTGCTAAAGTTGTGTCTAAACAGAGTGAAAAGCTGTAAGTGAAGAACAGAGTTGCTTTCCAGGTGAAACACTGGAAACTCTTTGGTGCAAAGCTTTTGTAACTAGATTGGAACTGTTTCGTCTTTTTAATTTACTTTTTTGATTATCAGCTGTGTTTCAGAGAGTCAATGTTGCCATAAGTGCTCTCTGATAATTGAATTTACTGATTCTAGTTCTTTCTCAGAAAGGATTTGAAGTAGCTTTTACCATATTTACTGATAGTCGATGGAATTTACTAATAACAATACTTTCCATAAAGAATTTAAAGTAGCTTTTGCAATTAAATTTTTGTAATGTTTATTTATTTATTTTGAGAGAGAGGGGGAGAGAGACCAGGGAAGGGGCAGAGAGAGAAAGAGAGAGATAGAATCCCAAGCAGGCTGTACACTGTCAGCACAGAGCCTGACATGGGGCTCGATCTCATAAACTGCTAGATCATGACCTGAGCCTAAATCAAGTTGGATGCTTAACGGACTGAGCCACCCAGGTGCCTGAGCTTTTACGATGTTAATAAAAATATAATAAAGTAGAGACTGAAATAGGACTGTGGAAAAATGATGAATGTAAAATGGTGCTATATAGGTTACTTATTGCCACATTGAACTTCATATTTTGAGATTCCTGGTAGTCAATGCAAAGGTGGAAATAGGACACGTTACAGTTTCTTCTTATTTAAAAGCAAGAAACACAAGCCTTAAAAAAGATAAACTTTTTCCTGGCAGGATTTTCTGGAATAAATTTTGCTCAAGGGGATTTTCTTTATAGGAGGCATTGGGTGATAGGTTCTATAATCTACCCAACCACTTTTTAAACAGCAAAATGAAAAGGCAGATTTCTTTTGACTTCCTTATAGTAACATTTCATGGAAGCTAAAAGCATCGTTAAAGCATAACTCCGTCAAAGCAATGCCTTGAGGTGCTGAACTCCTGTGGGTCACATATATATTATTTTTGTAATTTAACAAAGTGAGGTATAACTATGTTTAATTTTTGCAGGAAAAAAATTCTTGCAGAAAAAAATGTACACATTTATCTTCCAGGACAAATGGCTGATGTAACATTTCTCAATGAGAGAATTTAACTATGACATAGAATGTACCTACCACTCTGACTCACTCACTGAGTTCACACATCCCACACTATGTTGCTTTTCTTACATATAGATCTGAAAATACTGTATATGGATCTTGCTGGTTGTGGCTTTTGTTTTTTAGATTGTTGTTCTGCTCACCACATTGATTAAAAGCTGCTTACTTTTTAAATGCAAGCCTGAAAACTTGAGGGTACTCTTGCCCTGTTATCATTTGTGCTTGTGCTGTGTGTTTTGAACATGTCATTCACCACATAATCCTCTGAGGCACTGCATAAAAATTACCACCTTGACTATAAGACATTATGTTAGCCAACTGTGACTAAAAATGGTGTTTAGATACTAGCTGTCAGCATGGTTTGAAACTCCCCCCTAAAGATGGAAATTGCAACAACAGCAAAAAAAACAAAAAACAAAAAACAAAACAAAACAAAAAAAACCCCGAACACACTTCTAAACACAATGAATACTAAAGAAACAATGGCTGCCAATATCAATCAAAGCAGAGCAATTGTAGAAAGGGATGGACCAGCAAATAGAAATTTGCTGTAAAGTAGGCACTTAGCTTTGTAAGTATCCACCTTATGTTAGAAACAGACATGTTACACAGTGCTTTATGATGTTATTACAGCAAGATAAAAATTTCTGCTAGTTTCAGGTTTTTACTTGTGTGGATAGAGATAACCTCCTCTGTATATAGTAAACATCTTTGTTATTGTTGTTGAATGAATTTTTCCTTCTACTTTCTTATATTCTCTCAAACCAACTTCTTAGGACTTAGAGGTCCTTTCTCAGCTAGAATAACATTTGTGTTTAATTGGAAGGCCAGCATAAAATATCTCCCATCTCTATTTGAGCAAGTTTTTCTGTGTTATCTCGATATGCTTTTTACCATTCACCAGCAAGGAGCATAGCAACCAAGATAATTATATAAACACCCTATGTAAAAATATTCTATTTAAATCTGTAATTACATAATAACATAATATAGTAAGCTATATTTTCAGATCTCGTCTCAAAGAGAGCCTGTAAAACTCATATAGAGATACGTGCTCTGGGACATAGAGGAATCTGAAGACAAGAAGAGATTTTAAATTTGAAAACAAGGTTAAAGTAGTCTGTTTTTCAGGTTTCTCATTTGGTGCCTTAAATATTAAGATGTTACAGCAATAAAAACAAATAATTGCCACCTCTCAAGAAAATTTTATTTTTGATAAAAATTAATAATGATAATCTGAATCAAACAGTTAATATGCATTCTTGTCATAAATTCTTACCCTCTGAGTGAGCAGTTTAGATACCAGAACACATGACTACACATTGAAGAACCTTTTGGGGTTCTGTCGTGGTGGCTAAAGAGGGGATTTAACAGTGGTGGTAATCATGGCTTCCTGTAGCTAAACACATCCTCCATCCCAGTGCTCGCTAATTCTTGCAAGCCAGGACAACTGGTAAACCGGCCCTGTAGGGCAGAGAAAAGGGAAAATCAAAGTAATTAATAAGATAAACAAAATGGTTTTGTAGGTGACTATGATTAAGTGATAGAAAAAAGCCAATATAACAGGTAGAAAGTGAATCTGCTTTTTTCTGTTTAGTTTTTGGGATTTATTGATCCTATTATTAGTTTGTGGTTTATGAGCTGAGAAAAAGGGCAAGTTAAAAAAAAAAAAAAAAAGGGAAAGAAACAAAAGAAAAGCCCTAACCATGACTCAGGAAGAGTAATGAATGACTCAACTTGATTTGCCTTCTTTTGACAGCTTGATATTAACTTTGTTTTTCCTGTTGGCTTTGCCTGAAAGTAAATAAGAGCTCTTTAAAGCCAAATTATATTTTAAAATAAGTAAGGCTATTATTTGTTGAGCATTAGTATGTCTTTTTAATGGTGGTAACATCTTAAATTATCTTAAAATTCTATTTGGCCAAAGTTTTCTATTGTTGCTTTGTCACCTTTACTAAAAACTAAGACAAATATTTAATTTAAAAAAAGCTTCATTTCTTTTGAATGAGAAGGAGAGAGAGAGACAGAGAGAGAGAGAGAGCATGCTTGAGAAGGTGGGGGACAGAGAGAGATGGAGGGAGAAAGAATCCCAAAGTAGGTTCCATGCTGTCAGCAGAGAGCCTGAGCCTGATATGGGGCTCTATCTCATGAACCTGAGCTGAAATCAAAAGTTGGACACTCAACAGACTGAATCACCCAAGTGCCCTACTAAAAAAAATACTTTAAAAGCTACTATGTAAAAATAAAACACTAAATGGATATCCAATAAGGGGTTAGTGTCCAAAATATATAAAGAACTTATAAAACTCAACACCCCAAAAACCAAATAATCCAATTAAAAATTGGCAAGGGGCATCTGGGTGGCTCAGTCCATTGAGCATCTGACTTTGGCTCAGGTCATGATCTCACAGTTCATCAGTTCAAGCCCCATGTCAGGCTGTGCTGACAGCTCAGAAATTGGAACCTGCTTCAGATTCTGTGACCCTTTCCCCGTCTCACTGTATCTCTCTCTCTCTGAAAAACAAATAAACATTAAAAAATGTTTTTAAAAAGTGGGCAGAAATAGGCATTTTTCCAAAGAAGACATACAGATGGTCAACAGACACGTGAAAAGATGCTCAACATCATTTATTATCAGGGAAATGCAAATCAAAAGCACAATGAGATATCATCTCACACCTGTCAGAATGGCTAAAATAAAAAACTCAAGAAACAACAAGCATTAGTGAGGATGTGGAGAAAAAGGAACACTTGTGTACTGTTGGTGGGAATGCAAACTGGTGCCGCCACTGTAGAAAACAGTATGGAGGGTCTTCAAAAAGTTAAAAGTAGAACTACCATATGATCCAGTAATTACACTACTGGGTATTTAACCAATGAATACAAAAACACTAATTCAAAAGCATATATCCACCCCTATGTTTATTATAGCATTATATACAACAGCCAAACTATGGAAGCAGCCTAAGTGTCCATCAGTAAATGAATGGATAAAGTAGAGGTGGTATATATAGTGGAATATTATTCAGCCATAGAAGTAATCAAATTTTGCCATTTGTAACAACATGGATGATGGATGGATCTAGAATACACTGCTAAGCAAAATAAGCCAGTCAGAGAAAGACAAATACCATATGATTTCACTCACATGTGGAATTTAAGAAACAAAACAGAGGGGAAAAAAATAGACAAAACCATAAAGAGACTTAACTATAGAGAAAAAACAGATGATTACCAGAGGAGAGGTGGGTTGGAGAATGGGTGAAATAGATGAAAGGGATTAAGAATACACTTATCTGGGGGTACCTGGGTGGCACAACTGGTTAAGTATCCAACTCTTGATTTCAGCTCAGGACATGGTCTCAACAGTTCATGGGTTCAAGCCCATGTTGGGATTTGTGCTGACAGCATGGAACCTGCTTGGGATTCTCTCTCTCCCCCTATTTCTGCCCCTCTTCCACTTCATTTACTTGCTCTCTCTCTCAAAAATAAATTCATTTTTTAAGAAAAGATACACTTATCTGGATGAGAGATATATGGAACTGTTGAATCACTATATTATATACCTGAAACTAATATAACACTGTATGTTAACTACATTGGAATTAAAAAAAAAAATAAGGCCCTAAGTGAAAGTGTTCATTCCATTCTATTATCACTATAGGTTGGGCATTCTATCGCATACTCTTTCAATATTATAGATTAACAAAATTGAGAGCAAGTGGATTTGAGGATTCACTTAAAGTCATGTATGTTAAATACATTGTGGGGATTCATACCCAGATTTGTCTAAATGCGAAAGTTAAATCCAGGTTTACCTAATTGCAAGACTAGTGTTCTTTGCATGAGTTTCCTAAATAATGAGCTCACACAGCTTTAGTTTGATTGATTATATTGGCATCAGCTAAGCAGAAGGACTTTCACCACAGAGCACTTATAAAAATAAAAGAAGTCAAAGAGACCTATTTCATCAGACATGTTCAGAAGAAAACAGATTTACTCCAGAGAAAAGTTCAGAGGGTTCAAAAGTTCAAAGACCCATAGGAAGGAGGCTTTTCTTCAAAAGAAAGGATTTTAGGACAAATGTTGCTGTAGGGCAGTGTTTCCTAAATTTACCTCACTACTCACTTGTGATGCTTGTTAAAAGATACAGATTGTTAGCCCTCTCTTTTAGAGAATCTGATTCAATAGGCTTCACGTGGTAGGACCATCAAACATGTATTTTAACGAGAACTCCTCCACCCAGGTTGTTTTTTGATCAGGCAAGTTTAGGAAACATTGCTTAAAAAGGATGGATCAATATTCTGAACTTCCAAAATTTATCACAGATATGTATTTTAAATATTGGAAGGAGTATAACAAAAAAATCAGTCAGGAGATTTTGTTTGGAGGTGTCTGAGAACAGCAGGCTATGTGAAAAAAAGAAATCAGAGTAAATGGGATTCAAGTAAAATGAAAGATGGCACACACATGTTATTAAGAACCTTCCTGAATGCATGTGACCGAAGACTAGCTCATACTTGTTTAAGCAAAAGGGACTGTGTGTGTGTGTGTGTGTGTGTGTGTGTGTGGTTTACTGGCTAACAAATACTGCAAAGACCCAGAGACTTAAAATTAATGTGCAGATTCCTTTTTTAATTGCTGTTTCATTCTCAGGGAAGGCTGTGATTGGCCAGGTAGTTACCTGCCCGCCTCTGTGGTGGGTTGTGGAGGGTGACTGACAGTCAATATGCACCCTAGGGGAGGAGAAGCAGGATTCTTCAAAGCAAAGCAGAGAGATGTAACAGAAGGGCATGGGGAAGGGGATTTAGGGATGGGGAATTTAAAAAACCAAACTATGATATGAGGTACTCTCATACACTGTCATTATTTTCCCTTTATTTTGCACCATATTTAAGAATTCGTGTAAATTGTGATATGAATCATTTGAAGTATTGTAAATGAATTAAGTATTGTAATTAAAAATGTATATGTAACCCTGAGGCAGATCCTAGCTCAAATTAACCATGCTCCTCACTTTTCCACTACGGTTGAATGGAGAAAGGACATGTCTTCTGGGCCGACTAACAAGCTTCTTCGCGGCTTGCCCAGCTCCCAGGTAATGAGTACATCTTATTTCATTTCCTTTTACATCCAACTCTTCCCTAAAGTACCTGTTTGAAGTGATAAGTTATCTTTGGAAATGACTTATTTCCCAAATTGAAAGTATCAGTTTTGTTAGTTTTCTAGTGATATTTCCAAATAAAAATTCTGAGATTTCTTTGCCTGTGCCTTAGCCTCCTTCCCAAAAAAGATTTCATTCTCAATAATTTCAATGATAAAGCAATATAATGATGTTTATACACATTTTACTGAAAGTGGTAAAGACTTTAAAGTATTTTTAGCAGTTTAAAAATAGTGGTTATGTTGGCAGCTTTTAAAGCAAAATGTCCTTTAAGATCAAGGACAAAAGAGACAATAAAAGAGAAACCATTCATTCAACAAACCTTAAATAAAAAAGCCTACCATGTGGCTCATTACAGTAAGTACTTTGGTAGTCTTGGTATTATTTGTCATCTAGGATAAGATGAAGTGTTTCTGGAAGATTAGTTCTCTAAGTCTCTCAGAAATCTGATGCATAACAGCTATTTCTGCTCAGTAACATTTGGAGATTCACGGGATTATTGCCATCACCAGGAACATAGGTCAGCAACGTTGGTCATTGGCTTTCCTTCCTTACCCCCTGTTCCTGTTCCTTCTGGTGGGCTCCCTGCACACCCCATGTCCTGAGTGCTGTCCCTCTGGGGTTTCAAAAGACCTCACTACTGGCTCCCTGCCCAGCTCTGCCCTCTCAGAGTGTCTCTTACCCATTTTTACCAGATATAATGAGTTTACGTTTGTGTTAAGATGGTATTATGATTAGCAACACACTAACACTTGAATCCTGCGAGGCTTCAGCCATTTGTTTTCTTCAAGTTCACAAGGAATATGCAAAGATTGTGAAAGAAAGTGAGGAAATGCTCAACTCACTGTGCTAAATGTGGAGAATGGGGTGAGTGAGGTTAGACTTGGAGACTCAGGCTAGAAGACTCAGGAGCATTCTCCTCCTTCAAGCTAAATTAGAACCTTGAATCTTACTGCTGTTTTATTTAACAGCATTGAACATACTCATCAGTTCTAAGAAGATGGAGACAGAGAGAGGCAGGTTGCAAGAGAGTTGGTAGGTGTCTCTGGTTTCCCAGGAGGCTCTGGCTTGGCTGTCTTGTGGGATAGCAAATCCTTAAATGTGTCTCTAAAATGTGCCTCCCTTCCAAGAGCACATTTTAGAGATGGTTGTGAATAAGGAGCTTCTTCTAAAAACCATGAATTTTTCTGTACTAGCTTTTCCGTTACACTGTGCACAAACTGGTAAAGTAGATTAGACCTAATTTCTGAAATGCTGGCTCTAAGCATATATGTAGCACTCTTAGATAAGGCATTGGGGTATAGTGCAGAGAGGAGGAAGCTAGAAGGCAGGTGTTGTATTCTAGTTGCCCTTCTGTTAGTGCCACTCAACTTTAGGCAATTAAATCCTCTGAACCTCAGTTACCTGATTTGTTGTTGTTGTTGTTTTATTTTTTATAGTTTACTTATTTATTTTAAAAAAATCTTAATTTTTTTTTATTTATTTCTAGGAGAGAGAGAGAGACAGCGTGAGCAGGGGAGGGTCAGAGAGAGAGAGAGGGAGTCACAGACTCTGAAACAGGCTCCAGGCTCTGAGCCGGCAGTCAGCACACAGCCCGACGCGGGGCTCGAACCCATGAATCGCAAGATCACGACCTAAACGAAAGACGGACGCTTAACCAACTAAGCCACCCAGGCACCCCTATAGTTTATTTATTTTTGAGACAGAACATGAGTGGGGGAGGTTCAGAGAGAGAGGGAGACACAGAATCTGAAACAGGCTCCAGGCTCTGAGCTGTCAGCACAGAGCCCAATGCAGGGCTCAAACCCACAAACTGTGAGATCATGACCAGAGCCGAAGTCGGACGCTTAACCAACTGAACCACCCAGGCACCCTCTCAGTTACCTGATTTGTAATCTCTGGATATTACTACTTTAGATATTTTCTTTTTTTTTTTTCTTTTTAAATTTATTTTGAGAGAGAGAGAACATGTGTGAACGAGTGAGTGAGGGAGGAGCAGAGAGAGAGAGAGAAAGAGAGAATCCCAAGCAGGATCTACACCATCAGCACAGAACCCTACTCAGGGCCCTAACTCACAAATTGTGAGATCATGACCTGAGCTAGTTTAGAAAAAAGTTATTTCCCCTAGTTTAGAAAAAAGTTATTTTCAATTGCTGACCTGAGCTGAAACCAAGTCAGAGGCTTAATGGACTGAGCCGCCCAGATGCCCCACCTTAGATATTTTCTGAAGACAAGATAAGTTCAAAAGAGTGAAAATAAAGGTGGAGGCCCCCTGTGCTTCTAAGATTTCAGAACAGGTCACCCTGAGAGACTTGCTTGCATTTAAGTCTCCGGGTCTCTTGGGAAAACAGATGTAAAGAGCTTGCCCATTGGAGAGTAGGATGGAGGTGGCCTAACAAGAAGGAAGGACTGTGGCAATGTCTAATGGCAGTGTCTCTAGTGCAGAAAGCTGCACAGAAGGGCCAAGGTGCTCAGTGTCTGACTCCAGGAGCCGAATTGTTTTTGACAATGAGGAAGAGTTTCTCAGCACATAAATTACAAATAAATGAGGGACAGTAGAGTAAATTCTTTCCCGATTGAAAGTTCACTTGATATAAAATTCTAGAATATGTAAATCCATTTCTGAATATCTTCTTGTTAACCTTGAGCATTTGTTGGGGTCATGGAGAGTTGAGAGCTCCTGCTCATAAAATTGTTTAATACTTGAAGAAAGGAAGGTTGCAGAAGAAATAAAATTATCTCTAAGAATGAACCCTTGCAATGAAAGATCATGACTCATTTCTAGTAAGTAATGGGTTGATTATACAGCTGAGAAGGACAGATGTGTCCTCACTAATATGCTGCAACCCATGCTCCTTGGGTCTCCCTTGTCTACATACACATGGTGTCATACTAGAGGTCATACCCATGTCTCTCTGGCTTTTGCTTCCACCTGGCTATGTACAGCTCTTTGGTGCTGCTTCATGAACTTGTTTCTGGCTATATGCAGCCCATGTTTCATTTGTGCTTAAGAGCAATTCTATTGGCTAAAGATGATGCCAAATCTGCTATGTTCTCTCTCTCTCTGGCCCTTTTGGTCATTGTGACCATCTGGGGATCACTGTTGTCTGGCTGCTGTGGCTGGAATCCGTGCTCCAGGCATGGTCAGTGGAAGTCACTCAGTGCTCCCAAAGGGCCACTTCGGAAGTCTCCAAGCAGCAGCGTTAGAAGTCCAGGGAGGCTTCTGTAAGAGGTCATATCATTACTTAGCATTCCTCGTTAGCTGGATGCCAAATGCAATGTGGGACCTCTGCCCTATGATTTTCAGAATCTCTCAGTCAGCTTGGCCTGCAGTCTGTCTCCATAAAACAGCTCAGCATGAGTCCCTGATGCTGGACATGGGAATCCAATAGGCGACAGACTGCAGATGGTACGCTCTGTTCTTCTACTTCCCCCCTCCCTCCACCTCTTCTGTATGTGTCTTTTCTCCCCCCAGGTAAACTAATTCTTGCAAATAGATGCTTATTGTCCACCTGCCCCCATTCCTTATATATATGCCTTGACCAGTAAAACTCTAGAGTTTGGGACCCCTGCTATGCTCACTTAGTGTGTTTCATTGCTACATTCATTCATGTATTTTTTAGAGTTGCCAGATAAAATACAGGATGCCCAGTTAAATTTGAATTTTGGATCCATAGTGAATAATGTGTAAAGTATAACTATGTCCTGAGTATTGCATGGGACAGAGTTACACTAAAAAATCATTTGTTGTTTATCTGAAATTCAAATTGAAATAGGCATTCCATATTTTTATTCACTAAATGTGGCAACACTAGCCCTTCTTACTTTGTTTTCATGATTATGAAATCTTTAAGAAGCTGGATGTTTGTCCTGAGGACCCTATTTTTTTTTTAAATGTTTATTTATTTTTGAGAGAGAGAGGCAGAGAGAGAGGGAGACACAGAATCTGAAGCGGGCTCCATGCTCTGACCTGTTAGCATAGAGCCCGACGTGGGGCTTGAACTCATGAACCTCGAGACCATGACCTGGGCCAAAGTTGGACGCTTAACCGACTGAACCACCCAGGTGCCCCGGATCCTATTTTTTTCTAGAAGGTTTTCTTTAAACAAAAATGCATCTACAGAGGCTTTCAGAAACCTAAGATCAGAAGTTGGAGAGTTGGCTGTCATAATCAAATTCTTCTCCAAACTTGAGTACTCTGCCTTCGAAAGTAGGGAACAGCCATCAGAAAGGCAGAGAGGGAGGAAGACACGCAAACATGCTGAGAATAGGGGGTCTGACTTCCCACAGGGAAAGGAAGTGATCTGAGGAGCATGGGGATCTTGGGCATTTTCCAACAGAAGGAATCACAAGCCCCCAGGATTATTACTTATGCCCTTGGTTATTGCTCAAAACAGGTGGAGCCTGTATAAGAAAGCGTTTACCCAAAGTAGGATCTTAAGAGAGCAAGAAACCCATGAGCAGACTGACCTAGCCCTTCTGATGTTAACAGTTATATCTCCTGAGTTTTAATATTCTGTGTTGAAAATTCTGAACTAAGACACTGTCGATTTATACAAAATGACAGAAAATACTTTTCCCTTAGGGAGACATAAAAATAGAAATAGTGCCTTGAAAACTTTAACCTTAGAAATATAGTCTCTATTGATCTGAATTGCTAATACAAAAATATTGTGTTTTTATTTTTAAATCTATATGTCTCTGCCTTAAAATTTTCATAAATATTGTAGCAGAATATTAACTTTCATTATTTATGAATCTGTTGAACTTTGCAAGGATTTGCTGACAGTTAAAAGATTACAATTTTAAGGATAGTTCATTTTACATCATAAATAACCTAAAAGGTCACTTAGCATCCTACAATAACATCTAAAGACAGCAGATATTGAGAGTAAGTATTAGAAGGTAGGAGAGTTGACAATTACTTTTAAAAAGGTCCATCGATTTTTTTTTTAAAGTTGGAAATAAAAAATATAAAATTCAATCATGGTTAATATGTATAGCAAAGTGGTTGTTTTAGTTTATGCCTTTTCTGAAATTCTTGTTGTTCTGGTAGTATTTTCCCTTTTCAAGCATGTTGGTTTGTACTTTGTGGCAGTGTATTACAGGCTAGTCAGTTCGAACAAAAAGACTCAAAATTAAAGTCGTTAAGGGGTGCCTGTGTGGCCCAGTCAGTTGAGCGTCTGACTTCACCTGAGGTCATAATCTCACGGTTCATGGGTTTGAGCCCTGCATGGGGCTCTGTGATGACAGCTTGGACATCGGACCTGGCAGCCTGGAGCCTGCTTCAGATTCTGTGTCTCCCTCTCTCTCTGCTCCTCCCTCACTTGCACTCTGTCTCTCTCTCTCTCAAAAATAAATAAAAAACCCCTAAAAAAATAAAGTGACTAAGAAAACCCTTAAAATGGCTTAAACAAAATAGAAGCTCCTTTCTCTCTCTCTTAAACATACACAGACACACACACCTAAATGTGTGTGGAAGGCAGGCAGCTTTCATTTTCTCAACCTACAGCCTCCAACGCGTGGGTCATGATGGCTGCTTCTCCCAGCCATTGGAAAAGGGCAAAGGAACCAAGAGAATTGAGTTCAGATATGTTGAGAGTAAGGCTCAGGAGTGGCACACATTATTTTTGCTGACATTCCTCTGACTGGGACTTAACCAAAAGGTCACAAGTAGCCACAAAGAACACTGGGAAATATCCGGGACCATCTCAAAGTGCTGTTTTCTGATTTAGTTAA
Organism: Hyaena hyaena; assembly: GCF_003009895.1. Lineage (NCBI taxonomy): Eukaryota > Metazoa > Chordata > Mammalia > Carnivora > Hyaenidae > Hyaena > Hyaena hyaena. The sequence continues at coordinate 1,762,085 of NW_024080959.1, forward strand.
TTAAGAGGTGTTGACAAGCAACAGTTTCTTTAGGCAAAAACCATTTTTTGGTGTCTTTCATTTTTCAATAAAACTTTTATCTCGATTAACTTTCATTTAAGATAATAAAATTAAGGGCACCTGGGTAGCTCAGTTGGTTAAGTGTCTGACTCTTGATCTTGGCTCAGGTCGGATCTCACAGTTCATGGGTTCTAGCCCCTCATTGACCTCTGCTCTGACAGAGCCTTCTTGGGATTCTCTTTCTCTCCCTCTCTCTTGGCCCCTCCCCTGCTTCTTTCTGTATCTTTCTCAAAAATAAATAAAAATAAACTTAACAAAAAGATTATAAAATTATCAGGGAGCCTGGGTGGTTCAGTCATCAGGCATCTGACTTTGGCTCAGGTCATGATCTCATGGTTGATGAGCTCAAGCCCTATATCTGGTGAGCCCTACTTCTCTCTCTTTCTCTGTCCCTCCTGGGATTCTCTCTGTCTCTCTGTCTCTCTCTCTCTCTCTGCCCCTTGCTCCCTTATGCCCCTCCCCCCCAGCAACAACAACAAATTTATCTTATTATGTAACATTATCAATAGACTCTGTTCATCAGGATATTTTTGTAATGATAATGAACTTCATGCAGGATGTGTCTAACCAAGTATAATTGTTACTATATAAGAAAAATAAGTTACTTTCTAGGTTTCGTCCTAGATGGAGGGTTTTACATAGGCTTCTATTGGATTTACAATTTAATGCAATACTTCCTTTTTTTCAGAAGACTGGTATACTAAAAGTGGTTTTCAAATATTATGCCAACTAAAGAATTTGTTTTGACTTTCTGTTCTAGAAACACTTAGAGAGACTTGATGGAAACAATTTCTCTAATGAACTACTATTTCTTTCTATGCTGCTTAATTATATAATTTGGTTCGTTTCATAAATATTTGGTTATTTGATGACATTTAGGCTACATTGCTGAATGTGGTGATAAATATGAAGAGTTCTTGGTACCTATGGAAGCTGGTTGACAAGGTGCTACCCAGACCACTGAACAGGGCCTGCCATCCAATTGGTTAGAGCCCAGGTGGTTCAGGAGAATTATGAACAAGGACTTAGACTTCCTTGCTTCTATGAAAATAAGAATCACCCAGGGCACCTATTAAATATTTAACATTCTCAGCTCCTCACCTACAGATTCTGATTCAGTGGTTTCAGGTAGGGCTTGGGAATTTGCATGTTTAGCAAGTACCCCAGGTAATTCTTCCCTTCAGAGAAGTTAGGAAATAAGGCATAAAGAGAGACCCTGCACTAGAGGCTAAAGATGGCATCTTCCATCGGGTGGGTGGGCTTTAAGTGATAGACAGGGAAGGCTGCCAGTCACTGCTCAGAGGCTTCCTAGGTTCTTCCTTTGCCATGAAAGAGAGGGGTTGAAGGGACCAATTGTCCAGTGTGTACACTTTGAAAAGCACACCTTTGTTTTTTGCCCGTGGGTTGAAAGATGGCATATAAATGTTTTCTCTCTGGTCGCAGACTCATATCTAATGAAAGCTACTTTCACCTGAGAGGAAATAGTTTCATGACCATGGATGCTGCCCTAGCTGCCCTTCTTTGTGTTCCAGTCCCGAAGAAGAATTGACAGTACATAGTGATGATGACTATATAAAAATCATAGATTACCCTGTTACCAGTGATGGCTATTTTATTTTTTAATCATTCTTTAATCTCTCAATTCTTGGTACCCAGAATATTTTCCTTTTCTTCTTTTTATCACCAATAGAAGCAGGAAAAGTAATGGCCTGTGTACAAGTATCCCTTGCTTTTCAAAAGTTTGAATTACACCACCTTGCTTTTACAAAGCATCTATATCAGTACCTGTTTTTGTCAACCAAGAGAAATCGAAAGAAGATCTTCACTTTTACAAAACAAAAAAGGCAAAGAATGAAAATAGCATTCAGTGTTTGCTTTGCAGCAGCCCTTATAGAGGCAATATGTACCTAGAGCAGTGAGAGTGGCACTGCAAAGTCCCTTCCCTGGGAACCACATGCAGCATCTCAGCATTGAGCTACCCCAGCTTTGACCTGTGTCTGTGGGCATCTGTGTTTTATCTCCATTTATTTTGTGCATCTGTTAGCAAGATGTGTTTTAAGGTATCAGAAAACCCTAAGGGGAATATTTTTTGGGGTCTGGGAACACAAAAAAAGATTTTCCATGTAAATTGATTCATAATTGCTTCTTTGCTTTATGCTATTTCTGCTTACAAAACGTTTCATGGGAACACTGTACTTTGGGAAAGCAGGGGAAATCTGTATTGAAACTCTTAGCCTTTTTCTGGGCTTTGAATAGTTCAAGCTAGAGCCCATACATAACTGCATAAAAATAGACAAGGCCTTTGAGAAGCAGACATGTGAAGACTATTTTTATTAAACATCGGAAGTGACAAACTCTCCTTCTAAGATTCTGGATTTTTGATCACCAAAATGAGACACTATGTAGACTCTCATTTTACATAGGGGTTATTACATAAGGATTTCCACATTTTTTTTTGTCAAGTTCCAGTGCATCTATGTTCCTCTTCATTTGGGATAGCTATGTATTTTCTAGTTAATTCTAAGTGGAATTGTATAACTGTACCATGAATAAAGAGCCTTGGGTCAACAGTGAGAGATTAAAAAAAAATTTTTTTTTAATTTATTTCTGAGAGAGAGACAGCATGAGCAGGGGAGAGTCAGAGAGAGAGGGAGACACAGAATCCAAAACGGCCTCCAGTTTCTGAGCTAGCTGTCAGCACAGAGCCCGACACGGGGCTGGAACCCGTGAGCCGTGAGATCATGACCGGAGCCGAAGTAGGACGCTTAACTGACTGAGCCACCCAGGTGCCCCAATAGTGAGAAATTTTTAAAAAGTAGCATGCTTTAGTAATGGTTTCTGTTTACTCTGAATAATTAGTAGGTAAGATAATTCTTTTCTGGTATGGGGTAATAAGTGACCCTAAAAGTACACCTTTATTTTTAGAATGTATGCTTGAGGCAACCCCATTGGGGCAGGTTCTGTTTAGTGTAGGGTAAGTACCAAGTTGACATGATGTAATAGCTCACTAAATGTCAGGAGGCACTGGAAGAGTAATTTTGAAAGCCCCTTATAGTCCCAAACAAGCACTCATATATAGTAAAAGACTAGAAACAGCAAATATGCTTTTACAAACTGCAAAATGAATAATACGTTTCATGGATGCAGGGGCCATACCTATCTTGTTGATTTCTGTATCCCTAGTTCCTGATACCTAATTGATGCTTAATAAAAATATCTTGCACAAATCAAGAATGAATATGCATTCTCGTTATAATAGAAGGTCATATGTAAAGACTGTCCTTAAAGCAGTGCTGGAAGAGTCCTGTTTTGAAATTCCTTTAGAGACCTTCTTGACCCACTTTCTGGAGCACTGAACATTAGCATCATTCATAGTAATGATGATGACATATTTTCTGGGGAAATAGTAGCAATTTAGTAAGTACAGAGAAGAAGTCTTTCTTTCCTCTCTGCCATTCCTAAAATATGACTTTGTTCTCACTTATTTCTACTGTAAATTGAAGAGAAAGGAATAATAGAATTATAGGATCTCACACGTTCAAAAGAATCCTGATGGTTTTCTAGTAGTCGGACCATCTCTTTAATGCCAGAGAAACTTTTCCAATCCACCAAGCTGCTGGGCTGACATTTATTTGTTTCAGGGATTGAAAGCAGCTTCCTATATCTTGAGGTGAATCATTCTCATCTTGTATGGCTCACATTGTTCAATAGATTATCCCCCAACTGAGCTGAAAATGGTTTCTAAGTTCTACCTATTAGGACCATTCAGAACATGTCATTTTTCTTCCATATGGCCAACCTTTACATATTTGCTGACAACATTCACACCCTCTCTTGAATCATTTAATCATATTAATGGTAGGTGCCATTTGTAATAATCCAGGTCCCCTAGTAAGCACTTTTCTGGCATCATTTCATTTAACCCTCATGATAAACCTGAATGTTAGTTACCACTATGATCTTTGTGTCACAGATAAAAACCTTGAGGCTTAGAGAGGTTAAGTAATTGGCTAATAGAATTAGAAAGCTACAGAACTGAGACTTGATCATGTTCATATTGGGGTTTGATTTCAGGTTTACTTTACAATGAATTTCCCATTGTTTGTTTAAGAAGTTCAAGTTGCTCTCTGTTCTTGGTGGTTAAAATTGGCCTAACAAATATACTCACTATTCTGCTTTTTGCAGCTTCCAGCTTCCTTTTGCATTTGGAAAAAAGGCCAATTTTTTTGTTTCCTGTCTCCGGCCTCACAGCCCCTTCCTTTTCCTCTAGATTCTTAAAGGTCACTGAACATGGTTTGAACTACTTCTGATGGGAATGCACCATGTCTACAAAGCAGAACAAGTAAATTCCTACTGTGCCAGACAGTGTTTCAGACGTAGCACACAACCACTATTCTATCTACCCCTTCTTTCACAAAATACAAAACAATTGTTTCCCCACAGGGAAAGGGAGGCTAGGTGGCAAGATGAGAGAAGGAATATTTCTTTTGAGTTTTATTCTCTCATATGAATACATTTCTTTGTGGTTTAGAAACCTGGGAAAGACTTATGAGATAGTCTATTTTCTGAGCAAATTTTGGTCTTTATATGGCTATTGTTTGAGTATTTTACCATTCTGTGTTGACTCACTAGGGACAGATCATCCCCATATTTTATCAGAGATAGCAGAATACTCCACCTGACTATTATTATATCAATGGAGAAAGATCCAAGAGCACAGGAAAGAAAAGTGACCCTAGAGGTAGGGAAAGAGGAAACATATTTAACCAAAGATGTAAAAAAAATCAAACATACACATACACTCTGCAATTATATCTTTAAAAGAGTGTGTGATTCCAAACATCTGTAATTTGCCTTTCTCCAGGTTTTTCCAGCTTGGTCAGAAATGAAATAATAGAGCTATCTTAAGAGTAATTCCCTAGTTCTTATCCATTCAAATCCATTCCTGGTGTATATCATGCAAACTCAGATTCAGGTCCTCCCTCCTTTCACATGATGTCCACTTCATTTCCTTATTTTCTACATTGGTTGCTCTCAGTGGTATCTGATGCTGAGGTCCAGACTGCCCACCAAGCGAGATGAGGTGTACTGGCCATTGCTACTGGGTGCCATTGCCTGACATCCAGAGAACTCATGTTGCTCCAGGTTACTGGAGTCACTCCACCACTCCCTTGCTGGGTCTCAAAACACAACACAACACCGTTTGTGAATTTTTTTAAATGTTTACTTATTTTTGAGATAGAGGCACACACAGTCTCACATAGTGTGAGTGGGGGAGGGGCAGAGAGAGAGGGAGACACAGAACCCAAAGCAGGTTCCAGGCTGCGAGCTGTCAGCACAGAGTCTGATGTGGGGCTTGAACTCATGGACAAAGAGACCTGAGCTGATGTTGGACGCTTACTTGACTGAGCCACCCAGGCACCCCTACATAACACAGTTTAGACTCAAGCTTTGGCAGCCCCCCACTACTACAGAGCATTATTAAAAAGGCAAAAGGCAAAAAAAAAAAAAAAAAAAAGCCTATTGAGATTTAGCCAACTCTCATTACTGCAGTGAGGATCAGGCTCATTTGTGTATTGATTATGATTCTCCAGTTGTTGTCACCTAATCATTCATCTGCTTATTATCAATATCACTTTCACCAGTGAGTTAGCATGGTCAGGAGAAGATATTGGAAATGTAATCAATTTTATTAGCAAATTTTGTGACATGTTTGACAAAGAAAAATCCTAAAAATTTAGTACTGGCTACAAAGAGATTGCAAGATTTTTTTTTCATTGGCTTTGCTTATCTATGCCCTTCCAATCATGCACTACCCCAAATAATTGGAAATATACCACATATGCATAGCCATGTCAGTACACAGCATGATGACACACTGTGAAATGGCAGATTTAGACAATGACGTTAGGTTGGTCTAAAACAGCACGATAAAATCAGATAGCTGAAAACAAATTTGAAAACAAAAAGATAAAGTTACTGAACAAAACAGAATGTAAAATTGCTTTGGAAATATAACAGAAAGAAATCCATGTGTTTAATATTCAGTGTACAGACCTATAAAAAGTCAATTAAAGGTTTAAAAATTTCAGTGCTGATCCATCCAGATTTCATGTTTTCTTTAGCCCTGGTGCAGAAATGAATATTTTTAGTAATAATCCTTTACTTATGAGATCCCTTAGGCCTCATGGTCACGAGTGAGAGTCTGTGTCAGTCTAGTGAAAAGAAGTGTTGGATGTATTATAATACTTCTCCAGATCTGAGGGATGCAGTATACAAATAGATCACAGCCAGTACAGTTGACATAATTATTTTCAGTACAAACAACTATGGACTTTTTCTACCATGGTTTGTTTGCAGCCTCCTGAAATCGTAACCTGTATTTTTATTAATTTTTTTACCCCTCCCAAAGGAAAAAAAAGAAGAAGTTAAATGGTAAGGAACTGATGTGATAAAGATGGCATGAAAATAAGAGTGTTTTGAATTCCAAAATTCTCTGCAGCAAACAGCACTTCACTGGGAAGATGCATGCAAAATGATTTCAACTCTGATTTTTGGTTGTCTACAAAAAACTAAAATAATTTGATTCTGTTACTCCTCCCTTCCCCTTAAAGGGGGAGAGGGAGGGGCTGCTGATTATTTAACATGGTCGATTCCATCCAGGCAAAGAAAGCAGAGCCTGAATGCTCTGGTCCCTTCCTGGGGATGTGGTGGGGCAGGCAGGGAAAGTCCAAACAGTTAACACCCTTGAAAATTCACCTCTGCTGGGGCGCCTGGGTGGCTTAGTCGGTTATGCGTCCGACTTTCGCTTAGGTCATGATCTCGCGGTTCGTGGGTTCGAGGCTCTGTGCTGACTGACAGCTCGGAGCCTGGAGCCTGTTTCAGTCTGTGACTCCCTCTCTCTCTGACCCTCCCCTGCTCACGCTGTCTCTCTCTCTCTCTCTCTCTCCTAGAAATAACAAAAAAAACAAAAAAAAAAATTCACCTCTGCTGTCCCTTTCTCTGCCTCTCCTGACCATGTGCCAGGGCAGAAAAGGGGACAGGAGTGGCTCTGCTAAATTCTGACTTCTCAAAATTCAAATGTGATTACCCATGATTTCCAAATCCACAGAGCCCTGTGTTTACCCTAGTTTGTTGCCTCTCCAGCATTCTAGGATAAAGGAGAGGGACAGCTATGCCACTTGAAGTCATCCTGTGATACTGGGATGTAAAGAAGACTGGACAGGCTTCTGAGCAGTACTTATGTAGCCATCTCTCAGTAAATGGATAGTGGATAGCAGTAATTATTTTAAAGAGAGGAAGAAGGTAGTGGGCTTAGAAGGAGACCACTGTGGGATTGTGAGGGATGGAGGGAGCCATCAGGGAATTCTACAGTATTTGGAAAGGGGCACCTGGGTGGTTCAGTCGGTTGAGCACCTAACTTTGGCTTAGGTCATGATCTCACAACTCGTACTTTCGAGTTCCATGCCGGACTCTGTGCTGACAGCTTGGAGCCTGGAGACTGCTTCGGATTCTATGTCTCCCTTTCTCTCTACCACTCTTCAGCTCATGCTCTGCTGTGCTCTCTCCCTCAAAAATAAATAATCATCAACAACAACAAAAACATGTTTTAATTTAAATATTTAGAAAGACATGGGGAAGCATCTTTATGCACTTTTTTTTTCAGGCAAAAGAACTGAGATTCATGGAGGCTAGATTTTATCAAGGCTTCAGAAAAATAGGATTGAATATTTATGGCCAGGCCTAGATGCTGTGATAGCAGGTGCCAGCCCTTCTATCTACAGTCTGGGCTACAGACAGGAATGAGCGCTGGCCAGTGTGGAGAGCGTTGGGTGTTTCAGCATGCCTTGTGGCCAAGAATCTTCTTAAGAGCCTTGATAGACTTCTATCAAGCCTCCAATCAGGGTACTATCCTGAGGCTAGATCTTATCCACACAGTATGCTCACTACTACTCAGAGGTTTAATTTCAGAACAGAATAGAAGGAAGCTTTTCAAGTTTCAATTCCAATTTGCATTAGTGCACTCCTATAGATAGATGCCTGTGGCGGGCATATCTTGGAGAGCAGAGAAGGCCACCTCCCAAGCAGTAAGATAACTGCCTTTCTGCATTCTCTTTCCCTAGTTCCCCAGGCGAGATTGAGAGTGAGGTGGTGGTATAGGCAGAAAAAATAATTTTTTTTTTTTTTTTTTTTTTTTTTTTAAAAAATAAAAATTTTATATAAATTAATTAATTATTTATATAATTAAAAGAGTTCCTAGAGCAAACTAAAGCCCTGGTAGTAACTCAATCATCCTTGAATTATATGAGACCATTACAGTTGTGTCTGTCGTGCTGAGATTACAAACCTCCAGGGCATCGACTAGGTCTTCTTTTCTGTTTTATATAATACCAAACCCAAGACTGGCCCTTAAGAAATCACAAATACAAACAAAAATGAATATGATTTCATATAAATGTCATCTCAACTACAATATATTAAAAAGGAAAATCCTAGTCAAATCTGTAAGTGAATTTGAGATTGAAACAGAAAAAGAAAACATCTTTTATTTTAAATTTATGTGACATTCCAGTGGAATACTGCTTGGTTGAGTATAAAATGTGGTAATAGTTTTCTAGAATGTGACCAACACCCATCAGTTGACACCTGAGTCGAATAAGTTTTAAAAACCTGTAGCTTCCTACATAGTACTACTGGTATCCACTCCTTCTTATTTAAAAAGTAACCAACCATAGTCACCTAATTCTTGAATTCTACTGTCTGGTATGTGCAGAAATTCATAAACATTTTAAATTTCCCAATAGGATGATTTAGTATATTGGAATTTACAACTATTTGTTCCATTCATCTATTTATTCATTTCTATATGAAACTGGTTTTCTTTCTACATCATATTATGACATAAAGTCTTTCCCAGGACACAATACTTTACAGCATAGTAAGGTAGAGGCAGTTTTTTCCCTCATGCTTGCTTTTCAGGTTGTGTCTGAAGCTCTGGAGCTTCTCGTGGCTTTAGGGTCATTGGATAGGTTCCAAAGCAATCTAAATGGTAGTACTTGCCCCAATCACCCTTTATTCCTCACATTTGACTGTCTCAATGTTGTTAATTTTCCATAAAGACAGTTACCCAGTCCCTTTCTATCCTGAATCTGCTTGGTTACTCCTTCTGTTTCTTTTGCTTGACTTTTTTTTGTTTGTTTGTTTTAAGTAAACTCTACCTCAAATGTAAGGCTCAAACTCACCATCCTGAGATCAAGAGTCACATGCTCTACTGACTGGGCTGTCCAGATGCCCTTTTTCATCCTATGCCCAACTGGAGTCATTCGTGAAATCTTTTCTAAATGTTTCATAAATGCCTATGCTTGAGAGCAAATCTATTTTAGCCACAGCAATTTCCCACCATGATGCTAAACTTCCTCTGGCCTTGGCCAGTATGTGAGCCTTTACCCATTTCTTGATGAGCTTAAGACTCCATTCACCTTGGATGAACTTGAGTAGTCAGTTCTGATGCATGCCTCTCATTCAGCCAAAGCCACATATATCAGAGTGGACATTCGTATAGTTCTGAGAGCAGTATTTGGTTTGCAGTAAGTGCTATATAATTGCTAAATACATAAATCAGTAAATTATGCCCTATATGTGCTTGGTGTCCTGGACTAGGCTTTGGTTTACTTGTACTCCTTTCCACCTTTATTAAGACCCTTGTTATGGGCCCTAGTCAGTGGTGTGCTGGAGCTGGCTTGCACTGGCTTACATTTACTTGGTAAAATTTCAAGAGTTTTGTGAGCTGGTTGTTAAACAGCCATAATTAAAAATTAAATTATATAAACTTGTAATTAAATAACATTTAAAAAAAACAGAGTAATACATACTCAAAACTTATCACTTCCTAATGACCTTCCTACATTTTAATATTATCTCTGTGTTGAGGTTATTTATGACTATTATATCTATACCATAGGTTGCTCAGAGCTACAGGGTAGCTCATGGCAATGGCTTCTTCTATGACTGTCTTTTTTCAATGGAGAGAAAGGGAAGCCTCACGCTGTTTTATATGTTACCTTACGTGAGAAATGGTCTTCCAACTAATTCCACTGAAATCTTTTCCTTTTAGAAATATTGTTTAATATAGTATACAAAGAGTACAGAAACGTAACTATATAATTTAGTAATTAAGTTTTGGTAAATACCCATGAAACCACTCCCCAGGTAAGGGAATAAAACATGATTAGCACCTCAGAAATCCCTAGGCACCTCCCCCCAGATGGAGGAAACCACTCCCCTGACTTAATCTTTTGCTTATCTTTCTTTATAGTTTTGTTACTTTTCCCCATATAACTCCTCATCATAGTTTATTTCTGATTTAGAATTTTTTTAGGTTTATTAATTTATTTTGAGAAAGAGATAGTGTGAGTAGGGGAGGGACAGAGAGAGAGAGGGAGAGAGAAAAATCCTAAGCAGGCTCTGCACTGTCAGCACAGAGCCCCATGTGGGGCTTGAACCCACGAACCATGAGATCATGACCTGAGCTGAAATCAAGAGTTGGAAGCTCCGCTGACTAAGTCACCTAGGCACACTGGATTGAAAATTTTATACCATTGAAATAATATAGTATATATATGTGTGTAGCTTTTTTTCCTCTTCAATATTATTGGTTTGTGCTTCAGACATTTGTCATTTTTGTTAAAACATTAATGCTTGAATTCTTGTGATAAGCAGGCAGTTGGTCAATTTTAATTAACTTCTCCCAGGAACTAGAGGTGAAATTCAACTGAAGTGGTGAAAAGGGGGACCTACTGCATTCCAGGTGCTTCTAGGCCCTAACTGCCCTCAGACTCCTTCCATTTTCTGCTCTTAAAGCCACCCACCAGAGCTAATGCACTCAGCCATTCTGTGCAATGGCCACATTACCGACATATTTGCTCTCCCCTCCTCTCTCTTGTGCTCTCAGAACCAAAGTTCTACAGAGGTATAGACCCCACAGCAATCTTCTAAGGGAAACACCAGACTGGTGGCAGTTGGCTGTAACCTGGGAAGCCCAGGTAGGCACTTGGCATCTACTTGGCAGACAGGGATGCTTCCCTCTTACCCTGTGTTGGGGGCCAGGTTTGCTCTGGTTGGGGTGTATGTAGGGATGGAAGTGGTATGTCAGAACCATGGTGGATAGCTGGCAAGCTGATCAGTGCCAGAGTGGCTTCCTTGTGGTGTCAATTCTGAACTCCTTGGGGCCAGGCAGAGGGCACAACAAGGCAAAAGCCAGCCTTCTGAAGTCCTTGAAAAGAATCTGTGTGTAGGAAGAGGGAATCTGGGGAGCTGATGTGCATAGGTACTTATTAATCAAAAAGAATTCCTCCTTTAATACTAGAGTAGAGTTCTGGAGTATTCCAGGAATAACTTCTGCATTGAGGAAAGCTTACAGAGTTCCCCAGGGAATTACTGGGGCAGCTTCAGGAATGTTGACATATTGCATAGCACTCAAAGGAGTTGTGGCCATGGCCTTTACCAATGATTAAGGAAGTAACTGGGTGTTTTAGCATTGCTTCAACTATACTTGTGTGCAGTAGCCAAATACCAGCCTTGGGTATGTGTATATGGGGGTGGGGGGGCAGAGTCCCTGTTCTTTAAGGACACTTAATTCTTCCTTCTGGCTTTCAGAAATGCACAGATCTCACTTACTGTGGAGTAAAAAAATTAAAACAAGACTTACTTGACTATTACAGTTTCTAGCTACCATTTTATTTTTCTGTCATTGTTTCCAGCAAAACTTCTCAGATGAAAGATTTATACCAATGGCCTTAATTTTCTTACCATAAGCACCCTTCTTAATGCCCTCTAATCCAGTTATTTTCCCAGAATCAAGAAGACACTGAAACTAAGAATGAGCTATCTCAGGAATGGAGCTACTAGAGAGAAAGGAGGAGCTGCTGGTAGTTACAGGTATGATTGCTGAAGTAGAGACAAAGTAAGACAAATGGAGAGCCCATTCAGGAACTCCAACAAACATCCAATAGGAGCTCCAAAAATGGAGAATTGGATCAAAAGAAGAGATGGGGGAGGCGGGAAGGATTTTTTTCCTCAAAATAGTCAGTTTACATGAGTGTTCACATTGAAAGGGCCTATGAAATGCCATAATAGTAGTTTCTGAATAATAGTTTCTAACATCTTACATAAACTATATCCCTGATAAATTTTAGGAAATGATAAACAAAAAGAAGACTCTAAAAATTATTCATAGAAAAACTGCTTACTGACAACAGAAAAGGAAATACATTGATTTCAGGTTTTCTATCAATAGGACTAAATGCAAGAGGATAATGGTTCAATAAGTTCTGAAAGGAAACACTTTATTCTAGAATTCTGTATCCAGTCGTATTCCAGACGTTTCTGGAAAAGCAAGGAGTCCAAAACTTTTTTCTCTCATTTACTTTTTCTGAAACATTTATTTGAGGATGTGTCAAAAAAGTGAAAACAAATCCAAGAGAAAAAAGAATATATAATCCAACAAACATTCAAACTAATCTAGTAACAGGAAAAAAATCCTAGGATAATTCAAATTATAACATGAAGCCCAAGATTCCAGAAGAAATGTCCTTAAGAAGAAAGTGAACAATACTATATTTCATCATCAAGAACTTATATCATTTTATGGATAATATTATGATTTGTCTTAACTGATGACAAGAAAGACAATTAGCTCTGGAAAAAAGAACTTTTAAAAAAATATAATCCAAATGTTAAGCAAACAAAAATGGGATGTTTTTGAGAAATAAATTTAAGTAAAGTGCATTTGCTTGACCTTGAGGGTTAGAACATTTTCTTTCCACATGGGTTTGGCTGAGATTAGGGGTTGGTTAAGAAGTTTACACATGATATGGAAAATGGAAACAGAAGCCATTCTTCAAAACCAGGAAATGGCCATAATCTATCTGTGCCCTTAGGTGAAAGAAGCTTCACTAGGACTGATTTAACCAGGTGGCTTTTTTAGGAGTGAAAAGCATTTTTTGGAATTGCCCATTATTTACCTGTTTAAAAGGTACATTCCCTTTCTACATTAGAAGAGATATGTCCCACTATAGTCAATCATTTGAGTACTGTTTTTATTCTCTGCATGAGAATGTTGTGACTATGTAATCAGTGGCAGCATTTAAATAATTCAGCTTATTGTGAGTTTCACAGTTCTCTGTGAGAATAAAAGTTAAAACATAATAGCAATATTAAAAAAAAAAGAAGTTTACACGTGATAACACTAGAAGGTACAGTACTCAAACATTAGTATCTTCTGCATTATCCCTGCCCCAACTCCTATACTTCTAGCTTTTGGCAAAACTTGTGTTTTGAACATGCATATAAACTTCCCAGGTATATAAATGAGTTTTCAATCATTTACAACAATTGTTAAATTTCCATTTGAAAAGGGAAATTGGAGATTGGCCGGATATGTAATCAAATGATTACATTGAGGTGTCTCCAAAGTTCTAAAGCAAAAATAATATGTAGAGAGAAAAAAAATCTTTTTGGTGGGGATTTTTTAATGTTCTGAATACCTTAAAGGAATAATGTTGTAACTGGAAATACAATATTAGAACACAAGTACCTGTTCTTTTTAAAGGAAAAGCAGTATATCATAACAGACCAAAGTGATACATTTATGATTGCTTTACTTTTTTTTCCTTTCTTTACAGCAAAGCATATATTCCCACTGCTCTGCTGCTGTAGACATTTCAAGGAGATTGGTGTGTTTCAATAGGTTTCCTGTCCTTCCTTCAAAAGAAGCAGAGTGTATGAAAAATCCTAGGCAGATCATTAAAATTGTAATAATACCTCGATGCGGAAGATGAAAGAGGAAAACTCTGCCTCTTTCTGGATTTATTTTTAGTACCCAGTGATGTGTTTTTTGTATGGTACTTGGATCAGGTCATTCCAGAAGGAGAGGATCACATTAACATTGGTGTTTGTGGTGAGGTAGAATATTATTTAGTGGGACTACAGCCTTTGAAACATAGATGGAAATGAATGGAGATGATCCTGCATCAAATCCCATTTATTGAAACCAGCTATTTTGGCCAGTGATGTGCCTGACAATTCAATGTAAACTCATCTCTTTTTAAGCAATTTATTGCCCAATTTCAGATAGCAATCTATTGCTTGATGCATGCCAGACCACATGCAAAGTATCCATCAGACTCGCTCGAGAGTCTTAGAGTCATAATTTGTTTGCTTCCACATAATACAGCCCTAATCTTCCCTCAGATTTTTCTAAAAATGCAAAGTCAATAAGGATAGATATCCTATCTGCTAATGAGAGGTAGCTCAGTTATTGATGGCTTTGTTACTTCAAGTGAATCTTAAAGCTGCTGCGCCTTCTCTTTGCTTCTGCCTGACTTTCCAGTTCTCCCATTTCATTAGAGCCTCTGCAGAGTGGGATTTGACGAATTCAGAGGTGTCAAAATGAAGGCAAGCTAGTTTTCATATCGGGAGCTTGGGGAAAAGTTTGAGGAGGAAGTTGTAGAAAATATCTAGAAACTAGAAATTTGCATTCCATTTCATCCACGATTGGCAATGGATGATTAGCTTTGAATGTTCATGTAAGAACAGTATTTCACAATGACCATAAATTAAAAAAAAAAAACAACACAAATCATGCTACTCAAAAATGTTAATAGACAATGTTCTTTTTTCTAACTTTGTGATTTTGGGCAAGACACCTGACTCACTTGGCTTTATTCTCATTCACAAAAATAGCAGCTGTTTCCTTGGGTGGTAGGGAAGATGAACTGAGATAAGTTATAAAAAACATGTTTAAAATGGTAACTGTGCATATGAAATATAAATACAGTGTTACATATTATATGATTTAAATATTTACATGATTAGAGTAACATAAATGTATGACCTTTTAAATAAACAAAAAGGTGCTGAATCTTTCTGTTGTTAGATTTTAATTTAAAGACTTGTTAAATGTTCCAAGTTTCACATCTAAGCAATTTAATATCTCAGTAGAAGATAAGTTTCACCAGATTTCTTTCTAGAATGGCAGCATACAGTGCTAAGGCTGCTTTAATTTCATTTCCCTTTCTCTTTTCTGTTCATCTCAATAACCAATCCTTGCTCTTCTTCCCCTATTGACAGACACGCGCTGCAGGTCTTGGCTGTCGAGACTTGACGTCCATCACAAATTTGTGCAACTAAATTTTGCTCTCAGGAATGCCAGTTTTCTTTAATCTAAAAATACTAGATTTCAATTAAACACTTTTTTATAATCAACATTGCTATTCATAGAAAATGATGTCTGAAAAATATAAAATGTTCCTTAGCTAAAATATTGCATGTGTAAAGCTTCAAAGCACATGACTGTATATCTATAGTAACACATTTTTTGAAGACTTTTATTTTTAGAATCAATTTCACTAGATTGTTTTCTTGATCAGGCACAATATTATTATTTGTGCACTGTTCCCTTCTTTTATAATTTCAATTAGAATTATGTTAGTCATTATTATTTTGCTTTCCATGTGTCTTAATATCTCCATGTTTTGCAACTCTGTCCTCTCTGCTTCAGTCTGAGTAATTTGTGTGTGGGTCTCTGTGTGTACTAGTCATTAATTCTCTGCTCAGCTGTGTTTTATTTTCAATTTAGCCCATTGAGCTTTTGATCTCAGTGTTGTTTCCTTTCTTTAAGTTTTATTGCAACTATGTCTGTCATTCTTAGCAATTTCTGTTTGATAGATGATCGCTGATTTTATCTATTTCCTTAATCACTTTGTATGTAGTTCTGCATTTTATAGCCATATTTGTAATCCCTTTAGCCCTCGGATCTCTTATTTCCTCTCTTTCTTCCAGTCAATAGTGGCTTGCTTTCAAGTGTCTTTGGCCTCAAATATTGTGGGTTTCATGCTTAATCCTTCGTGCCTAAGGTGAAACTCTGAGAAACTGTTCTGTAGAGGATTTCCATTTTTTTTTTTTTTTTTTAAGATTTAACTTTTTAAAAAGTAATCTCTACACCCAACATGGGGCTTGAGTTTACAAGAGATTAACAGTTGCATGCTTTACCAGCTGTGCCAGCCAGGTGCCACAAGGATTTCCTTTTTTTTTTTTTTTTTTTTTTCTGCTGATGGTACCCTCACTCCAACCTGGGACTACCTAGGTTCTGCATGTGAGATCCAGTCCTTGTTTCAAGACTCATATTGATCCAAGGCTGGCTTAAGTCTGAGCTTCCAGACAGTGCTGAGACTCTAGAGCTGTCCTTCAGGACCTAAGCTCCTGGATATCTGCTAGCAATCCTAGCCCCCGTGATTTTTTAAAGTATGTCCTTAGGAAACATTCCTATCCCTATGAGGTTAGCAATATTTTAAATAGTATGTTATTTTCTTTTTCTTTTTTTTTTAAGTTTATTTATTTTGAGAGAGAGAGACAGAGCGAGTGGGGTAGGCGCAGAGAGAGGAGGGGAGAGAGAGTCACAAGCAGGCTCTGAGTTGTCAGCACAGAGCCCAAAGTGGGGCTTGAACCCATGAACCATGAGATCATGACCTGAGCTGAAACCAAGCTGGTCGCTTAACTGACTGAGCCATTCAGGTGTCCCTAAATGGTATATTATTTTCAAACTTCAGTTGTTCTGTGGAGGGATTAGTCATGGTGTTGGAAGCAGACATCTGTTAAAACTAATACACTTCACAGGCAACCTGAGCATGCTTTGCCTTATCATTTGTGAGTGTTTAGTTGTTGTTTGGGTGAGTACTTGTTAGATAAAGGACTTCTATTTATCTATCCATCTAGCATCTAATTGTTTTACTAAAGTTTTAAATGATAATATTATCTAAACCTGGAACAAAGTCATTTTAAAAGTAAACATATATTCAATATTTCATTATTTTGCTTCATTACTTACATAGATTCTTTTGTATATACCAAGTATATAATTTATCTAAAAAATGGGTACATAGGATCAAAAGTAGATGTAAGAAAATCTGTTGTCAGGATGCCTGGCTTGGTTGGTGAAGTATCTGACTCCTGATTTTGGCTCAGGTCATGATCTCATGGTTCATGAGTTTGAATCCCACATAAGGAAGATTGTTGGATGAAACTGAGTACCATACAAAGGCTTAAACTACATCTATAAAAAAGGAAATAAAAAAGGTATTATTTCCAAGCCACTCAAGAAACTGAGCTAATCTAAGGCCAAAGTGAGGGGGATGGAGGAGTGTCCTCAGATACAGTCTAGGGCTGATGTGGCTGAATACACAGTACATCTCCTTCCAGGAATCAAGCCAGCTTATATCAAATGGCAGTTTGAAAACTTCAGTAAAACTACTAAAGTATTTAAATTTGAAAATTTATAGTATCATCGGTTCCTATAAAACAATCATCTCCCTAATCTTTTAAAATAAAAATCTTTCTATTGAAATGAACTTTTCTATTATGCTCAGTAATTACTCTGCTATGCTGCAGGGTGGAACAGACTCATATTCTCGGAAACCTGCTTTTTATTTTTAAGTATGTAAAAATTCCAAGGAAATCCAAAATGAAATTCCAATAAAAAGAGAAGTTTCATAATCGAGTAGTCTAAATTTTACAGTTTTTCTTTCACCCAAAACAAGTTGTCAAAACATATGGAGGTTTTAGTTCATGAGAAGGATTTAGTTCATGGAGCAACTTACAGGAAGTAGTCTTTCTACTACTGGAAATAGTCCAGTAGTGCTGATTCCGAATCTGTAACTGGTTTTTAAATTTTAATGGATTGAACTTTTATTTGATAATAATAGTCATATAATGAGCATGTGCTAGATCCCAAGGAATTCCAAAGCAAATAAGACACAGGTCCTCTGTCTTTCAATTGTTTACAGTCCAGCAAATTATAAAGAAGTAATGAAGTTGCCAATTGTATGACACATGAAGGACAAGAAGGGGCTGTGTGGTTTGTATTTGTGCCTTTGACAAGATAGGTCCCAGTTAATAAACATACATGTACATATGTATTTATAAAGCTTACACTTTAATAAAGTGTGAAGGAATATACAAAAAAGATTAACTGAATGGTTATTTCTGGGGGTAGGATTAAGTGTAAATTTTACTTTCTCTTTTGTCTCTTTATTATTATTTTTTTTAATGTTTTATTTATTTCCTGAGAGAGACAGCGTGAGCAAGGGAGGGTCAGAGAGAGAGGAGATAACATAAGCAGAAGCAGGCTCCAGGTTTCAAGCTAGCTGTCAGTGCAGAGCCCGACGCGGGCTCGAATCCATGAAACATGAGATCATGACCTGAGCCGAAGTCGGACGCCTAACCGACTGAGCCACCCAGGCGCCCTGTCTCTTTTGTCTCTTTAAAACATATGTTTTGTAATAAATGTAAATTACATGTTAATAATCATTATCATTGTAATGTTTAAGTATTCAACAAGAAATGACAATGACCCTTTTAGGTAGGGATTAAAGCACTTATTTAACTTTTTAAAGTTTATTTATTTATGTTAAGAGACCATGAGACTCAAAAAGCTAAGATGGCAGAACAACAAAATTCTTGGCTTCTCTTGTGCCTGAAGTGCGGCTACAAGTACCACCGCAAGTCTCTCCTCTTTATCTTAGTGTACAGACTATCAAGTGCTTCATAGTTTGAATTCTAGGGGAAACTGGATATAATTTCATTTGGGTTTCATTCTTTTTGCTAGTTCCTCTATTCATTTTTTGTTTGTTTGTTTTGTTTTTGCTTTGGTTTAAGTTTTTTTCTTTTTCTCCTTTCTTTTTCTTGGATTCAGAAAGAGAAACATTTATTCTTATTTTCCTCATTTAAAAAAGTTAAAATTCTTTTTGTTATGTGTTTAATTTTTTTTAAATTTTTAAATTCTATTTCACTTTCTTCATGTCATTTTATTGTATTTCATTGTATATATTTTTTAAATTTTTAAACTTTTTCTTACCTTTTTTCTTTATTTTATTTTTTCTCTATTCTATCAAGTTTCTTTCAACAACCAGACTAAAACATACCTAGGGTCTAGCTTCCTTTGTTTGACTTTTTGTGTTGTTTTAAATTTTTATTTTTAATTTAATTTTATTAATTATTTTTCTTTCTCGAAAATGACAAAACAGAGGAACTCACCCCAAAAGAAAGAAAAGGAAGAAATGGCATCCAGGGGCTTTATAATCAACAGAGATAAAAGCAAGATGCCAGAACTAGGATTTAGAGGCACAACAATAAGAATTCTAGCAGAGGTAGAAAGAATCAGAGAATCCCTTTCTGTGGAGATAAAAGAAGTAAAATCTAGTCAGAATGAAATTAAAAATGTTATAACTGAGATGCAATCTTGAATGGATGCCAGAGTGCAAGGATGGACAAAGCAGAGCAGGGAATCACTGATGTAGAAGAAAAAATTATGAAGAATAATGAAGCAGAAGAAAAGAGAGAAACTAAGGCAAAAATGCAAGATACAAGAATTAGAAAACTTAGTGACTTATTAAAAAGGAATAACATCTGAATCATAGGAGTTCCAGAAAATGAAAAGAGAGAAAAATGAGTTGAAGGTTTATGTGAGGAAATTGTAGTGGAAAACTTTCCTAATCTGGGGAAAGGAACAGACATCAAAATCCAAGAAGCACAGAGAACTCTCAACAAGGCCATATCATAGTCAAATTCACAAAATGCATAGACAGGGAACAACATCTTTAACCTACACAGGAAGACAGATCAGGTTCAAAGCAGACCTATCCACAGAAGCTTGGTAGTCCATAAAGGCAGAATATATTCAACGTACCAAATCAGAAAAATATACAGCCAAGAGTTCTTTACTGAGCAAGGCTGTCATTCAAAATAGGAGAGAGAGAGTTTCCAATACAAACAAAAACTAAAGGAGTTCATGACCACTAAACAAGCCCTGCAAGAAATTTTAAGGGGGACTCTCTGAGTAAAGAAAAGATGAAACAAAAGAAAAAATATCAAAAGTAACAAAGACTACAAAGGACTAGAAAACATCACCAGAAACTCCAACTCTACAGGCCACACAATGGTAATAAATTCATATCTTTCAGGCCTCATTCTAAATGTCGGTGGACTAAATGCGCCAACCAAAAGACATAGGGTATCAGAATGGATAAGAAAATATGATCCATCTATATGCTGTTTACAAGAGACCCATTTTAGATCTAAAGACATGTTCAAATTGAAAGTAAGAGGATGAAGAACCTCTGTCATGCTAATGGTCACCAAAAGAAAGCTGGAGAAGCCATACTTTTATCAGACAAACTAGATTTTAAAATAAAGACCATAACAAGAGATGAAGAAGGGCCTTATATCATTAGTAAGTGGTCTATCCACCAAGAAGAGCTAACACTTGTAAACATTTATGCCCCAAATGTGTAAGAACCCAAATATATAAATCAATTGATCACAAACATAAAGAAACTCCTTGATGATAATACCATAATAGTAGGGGATTTCAACATCCCACTGGCAGCAATGGACAGATCATCAAAGCAGAAAGTCAACAAGGAAATATGGCTTTGAATGACATACTAGATCAGATGGACTTAACAGGTATATTCAGAATATTTCATTCTAAAGCAGCAGAATACACATTCTTCTCAAGTGCACATTCTCCAGAATAGATCATATACTGAGACACAAATCAGTCTTCAACAAGTATAAAAAGATGGAGATCATACCATGCATACTCTGAGACCACAATGCTATGAAAGTTGAAATCAACCACAAGAAAAAATTTGGAAAGACCATGAATACTTGGAGATTAAAGATCATTCTACCAAAAAATGAAGGGTTAACCAAGAAATTAAAGGAAATTAAAAAGTACATGGAAGCCAATGAAAATTATAACATGACAACCCAAGTCCTCTGGGATACAGCAAAGGAAGTCATAAAAGGGAAGTATATAGCAACCTGGGCCTTCCTAAAGAAGGAAGAAAGGTCTCAGATACACAACCTAACCTTACCCCCTTAAAGGGCAAATAAAGCCGAAAGCCAGCAGAAGAAGGGAAATAACAAAGATTAGAGCTGAAATCAATGATACTGAAATTAAAAAAAAAAAAAATACCACCAGAATACATCAATGAAACCAGGAGCTGGTTCTTTGAAAGAGTTAACAAAATTGATAAACCCCTAGCCAGATTGATCAAAAGAAAAACAAAAGGACCCAAATAAATAAAATCAAGAATGAAAGGGGAAAAATCACAACCAATACCCTTAACGCACTGTCTTTTAAATTGTGGCCTTAACATAGATTGGATGCTTCTTGCTATCGATACAATGGAGAATAAGTTATAGTTCTACTTTCATTGATCCTAGTTGCCCAGCAGACAAAGCAATTAACAATTACAAGCTGGGAAAGTATTGGACTGTAATAGAAAATGTACAGGAGTGTCTGGGTGGCTCAGTCAAACACCTGACTCTTGATTTCAGCGCAGGCCATGATCTTCCAGTCTGTGGAATTGAGCCCCATATTGGGCTCCTCACTGATAGCACAGAGCCTGCTTGGGATTCTCTCTCTCTCTCTCTCTCTCTCTCTCTCTCTTTCTCTCTCTCTCCCTGTCTCTCCCTCTTTCTCTCTCCCTCTCTCTCCCTCTTTCTCTCTCTCTCTCTCNCTCTCTCTCTCTCTCTTTCTCTCTCTCTCCCTGTCTCTCCCTCTTTCTCTCTCCCTCTCTCTCCCTCTTTCTCTCTCTCTCTCTCTCTCCCTCTTTCTCTCTCTCTCTGCCTTTCCCCTGCTTGTGCTGTGTGTCTCTCTCTCTTTCAAAATAAGTAAATAAACATTTAAAAAGTACAGATTTTATGGGAGTTAATAACAATGGCAACAGTTATTAAAAAATGTAATCTTCACAATGACTCTTAAGAATGCGTAACTATTCCCTCCTCCGCTTTTTTTATATATGAGGAAACCAAGATTTACAGAGATTGAAGTAACTTGTTCAGGATTAACAAGTTTATGTACCCAGTTGTCATCAGATCTGCAGCCTATTTTCCGAATGATTTGGCTCAAGGGTAGTGTTGATGTGTGTTGGTGTGTACCTGTACCTCTCTCTATATATGTATTATCAGTGTGTCAGACTATTAACTGCTTATTGTACTTTTCTTTCAAATTTACTAAGGGACTAAAGATCTCCAAAATTGAAAGAAAGGGTACACAACATGTAAGAGGGATTCAAATCAGATCTAATACCAAATGCACATACTTAACCACTCGGCTACAGCCATCTTGTTGTAGGTGGTCTCCTCATTCTCAAGGCACAATTATAATTTTATATGGGGAAACAGGAACAACATATACAGAAAAATGTTTTATTATTGAGGCCTCTGTCAGAACTGCTTTCACTGAGTTGGATTTTTGAGTTACAATCACAGCTTTCATTAAGAAACTCTTACACAGGGGCGCCTGGGTGTCTCAGTCATTTGAGCATCCGACTCCGGCTCAGGTCATGATCTCATGGTTCGTGGATTTGAGCCCTCTGAGCTGTCACATAGAGCTTGGAGCCTGCTTTGAATTCTGTCTCCTTCTCCTTCTGCCCCTCCCCCACTCGTTCTCTGTCTCTCTGCTTCTGTTTCTCAAAAAATGAATAAACATTAAAAAAATTTTAAAAAGTAACTCTTACATAAATCACTGTCAGTAAACTTATTACAGAAAATGCCTTGTCTGCCACATCCCTCAGGGACCCTCGTGTGGGGGACAGGAACTTTTCTCCTCTTTGCAAAGTGTGACACCTCTCACGTATCTTTGCCCCTCACTTGGAGGAATGAATAAATCAGATTGGTGATTTGGGAGGGAAGAACTGGGCAAGGGGTAGCTCATTCTCTTCCTCTCCTTTTTGGAAGTCAGTCTATCAACAAAATATGCCCTCAATTGCCTTCTGCTATTTTGGAAGCTGAGTGGTAAAGGGGCAGGCCATGCTATCATTGGAGGCCACTGGGCCAGGACTGGCTGGGAAAGTCTACCCAATCCTGGGTTCAGTTTTTAAGCTCACTTGTCTACAGATGTAAGTCACATGGTTAAGCATCAGCTCTATCAGTGATAATGTTGTTATTTTATCTTCATATGTTGTTATTTTATCTTCATTGCCTTAGCCTTTGCTCCTTTCTAATTTCTCAGTTGCTACAAAGTCCGAGTGGAAAGAAGGTTGCTATTTATTGAGCCTCTTCAATCCTCTATCAACGGCAACGTTCATAATTTGGACATTAAGAGCTCTGGAATGTATGTCTCCCTTTTCATTTTCTTCATCATATTGTTCACAGTCAAATTTTTACTGAATCAGAACATTTATATATGCTTTTATAGTCTCCCTATCTGTGTTTTATTCTTCCCTGATATTGTATTTGTATTTTAATTTGTATTTTCTGTGCTTCCGATTTTTAAAAATTTACAATGAACTATTTTGTTGTATGTGTGCTCTATATGCCACCCTAAATATTTCTATGGAAGTAGGCAAAGCTTAAATCACATATTTCCATGATGTACTGACAAGCCTAAGAGACTGGCTGCATAGAGAAAAGGAAGGGGAGAAGTGAATTGGAAGTGATTCAAAATCTCATGTAAAACACTATAAAAAGATGGTATCACTATGAGACGTCACCATCTCACTGACAGCAGGTGATAGTTTTCAAATGAACAAGGGACATCTGAGTGAAGTACCCAGCAGACAGGGCAAAGCTCAGGACGAGTGGAGACAAATGGGAAAATGAGAACACATTGCTAAAGAATGGATGCGAGGGTGGACACACACACACACACACCACACACAGGACACATTTATACTCATTCCTTGGGGGAATCTCCATGTTGGTAGAAAGAAAAAGAAAGGAAGACTGGAGAATAAAATGAGAGAATCAGACAAAAGAGGAGGAGAAAGTAATGTTGCCAAAACCATGGGAAGGAGCAGGTAGTAGACATGTAAATACTGCATGTTTTGACAACTGCAAAAGAAAGTTTTAGGAGAGTGATGATTTTGAGCCCACAACTAGGCAACAATTTCTTTGAAACATTTATTTTAGCATTTGTTAATTGGTCTACCCCGTCCAAAAATATTTATACAGGGCCCAGTATAATACTATATAACTTAGGCTTTGTGCATAATAGGCACTAAATGCAGAATTCGGTGGATGAATCTCGGTAGCTGGGGTGGTTTTC
The DNA here is from genome assembly GCF_003009895.1 of Hyaena hyaena. Classification (NCBI taxonomy): domain Eukaryota; kingdom Metazoa; phylum Chordata; class Mammalia; order Carnivora; family Hyaenidae; genus Hyaena; species Hyaena hyaena. The sequence continues at coordinate 1,786,257 of NW_024080959.1, forward strand.
CCCACGAGGCTCTCCTCTAAATTGGAAGGTTGACTGTGAGTGTACAGTTTGGGGGTGGGTGTGTCAGCTGGAGTGTGTGAGCAGGAGGTATGTAGCCACGCTGGCCCCTCTCCTGCGATTAAATAAGAAGCAACCAATTCTATGGTATCCACATCTACACTAAGAACCCTGTCCTTTCCAGGCATATTGTTCAATTTGTTTAGCAAGAATTTGTTTGATTTCAGTCTGGGGGAAAATGCTGCTGCTACCAGTCGCTTTGCACACGCAGGAGTGGAAGCTAGTGGGGGTGAGGGTAGGGCTGACAGGCACAGCTGCTCTGTAGATGGTCCTTTGAGTGATCAGCTGTTTTTTGCCTACTTCCCACTCTCAATCCTGAGTTTGGAGCTTTTCTGGAGCTGGGCTGGTAGGAATGGCTTCCACTTCCACTGCAGCCTTCTCCTCTGCACATTCTTGCTGGCAGCCTGTCTTCCCACGTTCTCTTATTCCATCTGCACAATTCTACCTGCTTTCTATTTTCTAGAAATCATTCAAATCCTTGCTCTGGTAATGCCATTCCTTCCTCTTGAGGTTGCTATAAATGTATTCTGTTCTTAATTTTTTGCAGTATTTGTTATTTCAGTTGGATCTTTGCAGGAGGGGGTTATCAATGTACATGTTCAGTCTGCCATCTAGAACTGCAAGTCAATTCTCAAGTTAAAAATAAATCTCCAGGACCTTCACTTGTTATTTTTTTCCTTGTGAACATTTGAAATATCTATTTCCCAAACTGAATTTATAATGATCAGTTAATTATGATGAAAAACATTTCCCCTAAAAATTTATTACTTTTAAGGGTTAAAGTGTCTGATCAGCAAAAGTAAACTATGGCGTCAAACTGAATTGGTACAAAAGACAAGACATTTTTTTTATTTAAAAGAATTTTTAATGTTTATTTTTGAGAGGGAGAGACGGAGCACAAGTGGGGAAGGGACAGAAAGAGAGGCTCCAGGCTCTGAGCACTTGCACAGAGCCCAATGCAAACTGGTAAGTTAGTGCAATTGCAGTGGTGCAGGTGAGAGATGATGGTGACATGACTAGAAAATGGACGTGGACACTGAAAGAGATAGATGAGATATTGAGATAGATTGAATTGATAGAACTTAGTGATGGTTGTGGTGGGTTGAGGAAGGGGAGTTATCACAGATGACTTCTAAGTTTCTTATTTGGGCAACTGGTGAGATTGAAGTGCCACTTATTGAGAAGGATAGAGAATAAAGATGAATTTTGGGGACACAAATTTAGAGTTCAGCTTCTAATTTTTACTTGGAAGAGACAAAGAGGCCCAGGTAGAAATATCAAGAAGGCAGATGGTTATGTGGATCTGGACTCAGAAAGGAGATCTTGGCTGGAGACGTAAATATAGGACCTGTCATCACATAGATGTTATTTAAGACAACAGGGATAGAGGATATCGGTGGGGGGGGGGGGGGGAAGAGGAAGGCCCAAGACTAAGCCCTGAAGACCTCAACATCCAGAGGTTGGGGATAGAAGAGGAGAAGATGCTCTGAGAATTTGAAAAGAGGCAGAGAGGTAGGAAAAACAAACAAACAAACAAACAAACCCAAAACAGGTGAATCAATGTCGAGGTTCCCAAGAGAACAGAGTATTTTAAGAAGGGAGAAAAAAATGGTACTTGCCCCTCTTGCAATATTCTTAAGAAATCTTCTAAATCCAGGGACCCATATGACCTTTTTCTTGTAAAAGTTAAAGATGAGGTGAAATCACATTCTAACACCAGGGACAGAAATTCTGGGGGTGGAGCTGGGCAAGTGGGGAGATGGTCTTGGTGGTGTGTGTATGCCAGCTTAGCATACTTACGAAGATGAGCTTCTAAAATATTGTGCTGGTTTTTTACATATGGTTTGTTAGATCAGCATTGTGACCAAAGATCACTTTTGTAGTTCTGCAAGTGTGAAAGAAAATGTTGGGTTGAATCTTATGATATTGTCATTTGTTTGCTAAAAAATGGTCAAACATATTGTTCAACCTGATACTTAATAATGTGACTTGCAGTTTATTCTAGAAGCAGCTCCTTGTTGTTGTTCAAATAGTCTCAGTTACTGTGAACGATGTTGCATTAACTTGCACTAAGTTTAATTTTACTTTGTAGCACTGAACATTTTATTTGAATTTTTATCTTCTTTTGTACTTTCTTTGTTAAATGGTTCAGACAGCTCTAAGGAAGGAACTGAATCCAGAATATAGTGAACAGTTTTCGTGTTTTACATGTTCTCCTCTATGACTTTACATATATCTAGGATACAGTTATGTGTTTCATAGAAACTCATCTTGTTTTTCAGAGTTATTTTCTAGTTTTTTCTTAAGGAATGAAAGAAGCAGCTCCCAAAGATTCCTGTGACTATCTTGAAGGATACTAGATATCTTTTTATTACTCTTCTTAGGCCAAATGATCTTCAGCTATGTTATCAGGAATTCATAAGGGAGCAAATTTCCAGTACTTAATAGTGGTCTACTAAAAGGTTTTCATTCTTTTCTTTTTTTTTTTTTTAATTTTAATGTTTATTTATTTTTGAGAGAGGGAGAGAGAGGGAGAGAGAGAGAGAGAGAGAGAGAGACAGCATGAGTGGAGGAGAGGGAGAGAGACACACACATAGAAATCTGAAACAGGCTCCAGGGTCTGAACTATCAACACAGAGCCTGATGAGGGGCTTGAACTCACAAGCTGTGAGGTCGTGACCTGAGCTGAAGTTGGATCCTTAACTGACTGAGCCACCCAGGAGCCCCTAAAAGGTCTTCACTCTTGAGCAGAATAAGCATTCATGTAGTTTAATTTATCTTTAAACTGAACTGAGACTGAAATTGTTTTTTGGCTGCCAGGTTAGTAATTTTTGAAAATTGTGAATAGAATCAATGCTCGTTAAGACTAGGTATTTTATATATGGATGTGTATGTGAGAAAAAAAGAATTTACCATTTTGTTATTGATGTAAATAAGTAAGTGATATTCTAAGTCACAAAGTTTGAGCTATTTTTACTTGTGGGCACATGCTTTAAATGTGAAATTTGAAAACTTTAAATGTGAAATTTGAAAGCTTATTGAGAAATAAATTTAAATTGAAGTTGGCAAGGACCTATTAGTTCCTTGCATCTAATATAGACAACACATTTGGAAAAAAACATAGATTTAGCATTCACAATCTAGGTACTCTGAAATGATACACACAGTTGCACTTTCTTGAGATTGTGCATGTAGTATCTTTCAGAAGATTAGGAAAACAGAGAAAAGAATAAAGGAAATCAAAACCCCTTGTACTTTTGCTACCAAGAAAATAGCCCTATTATTCTGTGGTGTGTTTTTCTACATATATGACAACGTGATGATTTAGACTCTCCTTATTTATTTAGTTTTGTCTTTGCTTTGCTGCAAATGAAAGATAGTATAGAGCTATTTCTTCTTATCTTCTGGAAGGGGTTGAAGATGCAACTTTCCTTACATTCAAGAAAAGTGTGTTCTTAATTGTTAAAGATATGGATTGTGGGTTTAATGGAGCTTCTGAGTCATTACAAAAGATAAGAGGAGTGTAAGTTTTGAAGAGGAATGGAGTGTCACTGAAGAAAGCCTGAAGGGAACAGATAAACTGGGGGAACATGTGACGTGGGGTGGTGAGAAGTGAGGATGAGTACGAGATGTATGTGTTAGGATGGGAAATTTTGTTCAAGAAAGGAGAGGACTTAATTTCTGGGAAGTGTCAGATGAGTGGACCTGACAAAGAGATGCTGTAAAGGGCATTATTTACCTTTCCAGGACATGTCATGCACCTGAGTGCACATGGATAACAGCCTCTCCTAGCCTCCCAGAGCTCCCAGCAAGTGCTGGAGAAGCTTTTCTCTCTTTCCAGTAGGGCCAGAGAAGGGTTTGTTCTGTTTGTATTTAGCATCTAACTCATTGCACAGCAGGACCGATCTTATTCTTGCCACAAGACATTGCTCTCTGTCCCTGTTTGGGTGTCCCATGTGGACATCTCTCCAACAATGGCCTGGGAGTCTTCTTTGGTTTGGGTTCTTCTAGAAGTAAATCCTGATATTAATATCAGAATAAAAGAAATTTATTTGAGGATGATTCTAGGAAAACTGGTAAGAAAGTGGGAAGGTGAAATAGGGGAAAGATAACAGCCAATAAAGGGCAAAAATTTCAAAAATGAAGCAAGTTACGTCTGGATAATGGAAATTATTGAGGAACTCTAGGAAGCTGTGTAGAACACATACCTGAGTTATCACCTCCAATGTAAAAGGGACTGGGACATTAGTGCCCCAATTCCTTTTAGTCATTGGTTGCCGATCCTGGGGGTAGATATTAATTCTCTGACACTTCAGATTTGTCTTGTATGTGGACAGAGAGATTCTGGCCACGAGGGAGAGCCACTGGACAGTTGGAGTCAGCTTCAGGCACTACACTGGTGAAGTCTGAGGATGTACGTGTGGGGCACCAGCAACATTCACTATAGTCTGCCTCTTGTACCACCCAGACCAGTCATGCTTCATGATTAGTTCATTCCATCCTGTCATTGATTCTTCAATGTGGTGGCTAGCCATAAATTCTAAACAACAACAAAAAAGTCGATAGATGCCTTGAACTCCAAACATAACATTGTCTTTGTCTGTATTAAGTAGAAAAAATTCTGTGTCCCCATGAGAGTCAGTCACTCTTGCCAGAATACTAATTCTTTTTGTCTTTTGGTCTCCCAGCATAAATGATAAAAATGACTGGAAGGCAGTCATAGTTATAGGTTTAGTTGTCTCTTACTTTGTCCTTTGCTGTGTTTTCCTTCACACACAAACTAGGATTTCTAGTCCAGTTGACCTTCAAGTTACAAGAGAAGAAAGCAAAAACTCTTTAAATAATTTTACTGGGACCAGTAGTAAGAAGGGCCACTCTTAGTCTCATCTTTTGGTACCCTAACTATTGAAATGGAGCAGCAGGTAATGGTCATTGGTTGAAAGTATATATTGCACCCCAACCTCTAGGGTATCAGGTCTTAGCTGTCACCTCTGCTGTGCCTTTAAATTGCTGTTCAAACACCATAAAGGCCAACAACTTTTGGCATGAAGTGTATGGTAGGACCAGCGGGTCTCATGGACATGTAATCAGTGACATATCTCTTTCACGATGAAGTTCCTAGGCAATGGTTTGTAGGATCTCCTTACAACAAATTAGACACTTTGTGAGCTCCTCAATCATGGTGTTGGCTGAGGCACTGCAAGAAGGGAAGGCAAATTCATCCCTGGAGTATGTATCCATTTTAGTGAAGATCAGTTTCTGGCCCCAGCAAAATAGAAGTCCAATGTAATCAACTGCCATCAAGCAATTGATTGGTTTCCTCAAAAGATGATACTATATAGAAGTTTTGACCTGTTGTGGACAGGTGGGACATTTAGCAGTGGCAGTAGATTTCGCAGTGGCAGTAGCTTGGTCAGCTTTCGTGATATGGAACCCATCATGTTGGTTTCATGTAGTCTCCATTCTTGCCACATGGCTAGTTCATTTGTGGACCCACTGTATAAGCACTGAGATAGTTGGTGACAGATTTTGATCTCCATTGGCTAAGTCATTCTATACACCTAAGTTTATATATATAAACGTTTATATATATATATGTATATATATATATATATATAAAAGAAATCTGCATGCTTATGTGCCACTTCTGGTAAGTATAGTCACCATCTGCCACAAAAATGTGCTATTACCATCTTATTGATGGTATAGTCTTTATGATGTACTTTTCATCTCTGTGACTTATTTATTTTATGACTGGACTTCTGTACCTCTTAATCCTCTCCAATCTTCCAATCTGGCTCCTTCCTAGCCTATGCTATCTGCCAATGCCTTGAGAATCCAAATATACCTTACCTCAGTCCACTCGCTTTCTCTTTCCACACCTAACTAATAACTAGGTATATTGACTGAACTTTTGCTCCTGGGAAAATTCTCCCCCAGCATTATCTTTTATTTAGGATTACCCTTCATTTGGGCCATAGTGCAATAGCTGCCCATTTTCTGCTTAAACTAACAAATGTAGCTGATCCATTTATGAACAAAGCCCAGGATTTTTCTTCCTTCACCAGCTGATCATGGGAGACCCTCCCTGAAGCCAAAGATAAAATAAAGATAGGTGACAGGGGGTGTCTTTTCATATAACTTACTCTGATTTCTGGATCTACTGGAGTCCAATCCAGAATATTCTGCTTTTGTTATATAATGAACTGTGACTACACTCACTTGAACTTGTGATTTGGAGAGTTAGACCATGCTCAGCTCAAGATAGGCAACTTGGGTTGCATATTCACTTGATATACTATGGCTAGGAATCCAGTGTCTATGAAGGTCCAGAAGCATGCTAGAAGCTACTTTTTGGAGAGTGAATAGTTCTCTGCTGTAAAGTTCTTTTGTCTTGCTTCAGGATTCAAGAGGTTAGCACTGTAAATCTTAAGTCTTGCCAGAGACTCTACCATAGCTCCATGGGATCTACAAGGAGAGTGCCCCCATATTAAATGGTTTTTTTTTCCACTTGGGGCACTTGGTGCCTCAGTTAATTGAGTGTCTGACTCTTGATTTCAATTCATGATCTCATAATTTGTGGGTTTGAGCCCTGTGTCCACACTGACGCCAGAGAGCCTGCTTGGGATTCTCTCTCTTTTTCACTCTCTGCCACCCCCTCTCACACATGCTCCCTCTCAAAATAAATAAACTTAAAAAATGCTTTTTCTTTACTCAGTATTATATTCCATCACCTTTGGTTCAGTACCATCAAGATCCATTCCCAGGCATGTTCTTCTAGTTCTTGCCAAGTAGCAGATCTTATAGTTCTTTTGATAAATAGCCCCTTTCCCCAGTAGCAGGGACCCCAGGTTTGATTATGATGAAACTTGACCCTGTTATTGGCCTGAAAGCAATCAGGGGAGGTGTGGACAAATCTTAAGGAGGCAAATATTATCTTATGAAACATCTGTGCCATGGGTGAGGATTTTGCATGATCTGAAGACAAGCAAAGGATTCTTCTTAACAGGAGGATCGGGCAATTTCTGCCAGCCCAGAGGTTTAGAGGAACCTGATATTCAAATTTCTCAAGTGCATCTAATCAGATGTTCCTGTTCCAGTTTTTGAATTTCATTCCTTCTATATCCAGGGTCTTCTCTAGACTCTGGGTTTCTGAATTCAGTTTTTCATAGTAATGGCCAATCTCGCATTTAGGTTCTGTGACTGATATTCACCAATTGACCTTCCAGCTGCAAGGGTTAAGTGTCTCTAAAGCCTATCATGGAGGTCTTCTTTTCGTTTTCACAGACGGGCTGACCTGAGCCAGGAAATATCCCTCCTTTAGTGCATAATGACATTTAAACACCAACCAACTAACAAACAAACCTCACAAATTATCTCTCAAATTCTTATGATATCTCTAAAATTCTATGCATGTTGCATAAGCTACTGCATCCTCTTCCACCTTAATCTCATCCTAACTTACCAGAGTTAAGAGTCTTCATAATTATGATGCCAGAGGTAACTATAAGTTATCACTTCCTACAACTGACCATCATCCAATTCCAGAATCTATTATAAGAATCTGCTTTCTAGAACCATTCCAGTTGCCAGGTGTCCCAGCATATGCCAGGGTTTCCATAGAAGCATATCCTGAGATGAAGATTTGGTACAATATTAGGGGGGTGATCTTAGGAAACCCCACCCATGCTTGACTTGTTAACCCAATTAGCTTTATGGGTAACTAGAGTTTAATTCTGAGACCACAAGGAGTCAATAGGGAACATGTTTCTCAAAGTTATGGGAGAAGTCAGAGAGCTGGGTTATTTATATGACTACTCTGGGCTGTCATTGGTTAATGCTGGTAGGAATGGAAGGTGCTATCAGGCACATCCAACTTGTTCTAGGTGCACACAGCACAGACTCTGAATTCCAGAGAAAGCTCCAAGGCAGGAGGAAGTCAAGCAATGTACTGTATATTTGTTAAGACCTGAGGAAATAGAGTGGGTACTGACAGTTTTTGCTCCAGGACCCTGGAGACTAACTCTGCAGAGGACGCTGTTTATTGACTTGTGGATCACATATGTACTCTGAGGGTGTCTGAATTCAACATGTTTGAGATCCCCAAGCTGGAACACGGCTAGGTGTTTTACCTATACGTGATACAGGTATGTTTTTACACCTCCCTCCCCCCCGCCCCTCCACTTAATATTATGTAAGGAGAGAGCACCTGAGTGGCTCAGTCAGGTAAACGTCTGACTCTTAATTTTGGCTCAGGTCATGATCTCATGATTCATGAATTCAAACCCCATGTTGGGCTCTGCGCTGACAGTGTGGAGCCTACTTAAAATTCTCTCTCTCTCCCTCTCTCTCTCTCTCTGCCCCTCCCTTGCTCTCTCTTTCTCAAAAAGAAAAAACTAAAAAATATTATATAGGGAGTATAGCCATATTAAATGAAGTATTATTAAAAATGTTTTTTAGGTGCCAGGAGCAGTTTCATCTTCAAATTAGGAGGAAAGATATATTCCTTTATTGATAATTTTAGGAACTTGAAAAACATTACAAAATGTTGATAAACATCTTTTTTATGGCTATCTATGGATAGTTTTGAATCTGCAGACTTATGCACCCCATATTTTTAAAAATGCAAAATGCAAATGGAAGTCTGGATTTAATATGTATGTACGTACTCCATTATTGAGGAGTGTTCACTTTACCGCCCTGCTTGCTGCTGCACCATCTGTGTGAGTGCTCCTGATAGACAAATTACTTCCCATCCTGGGCCTCCATCACTTGTATGGAGTAGTGCTTAAGAAATAATTGCTTTGGGGATCTCAAAGTACTCAGACCTAATGAAATCTTCTGGCACCTTCTGAAGCAGTCACAGGGTTTGTGACTGAGGTACCAAAGGACTGATTTAAAGCTTTGTAGGAAGTAAAAATGCATGACCAGGGCAGGACACAGATGCAAGCTGAGCTTTGTGACACCCAACACCATCAACCTATTTATAGATTCCTTCCATGGGCATAATTGGACGTTCCTAGTTTCTTGTATGTGGAGATGGCATGGGGTAGGGTTTTCGAGTAACAGTGGACAAGGTGAGGGAACCCTCTAGGGAAAATAGCACGTGGCATATGTGACATGGGAGACCTTTATAAACTTGATTCCCTGAAAGAATAGGCCAAGAAAAGGGCACCTCATAATGTACATGAAGCAGCCTCGCATGTGCATACGGTGTGCCCTGAAGGAGCTCAGAGGGGCTCAAAAGCATAAAGTGACTGTTTAATACAGGCTTTGTGACTCTTCCCTATCCCTGGTTCTTGCATGGCATTTCAAGCACGTTTCATCATTTTAAAGTTATCTTTTCAATAACTTAGTGTTTTAAGTAACATCAGTGTTTTAGCACTAAAATCCCAGTTTCGTCGAGTAATCACATGACTCCAGTGTAGTCCATTGTTGTACAAAAATAAAGAATAAACCAATGTTCTTCAAATTAATTTTCTCAGATCAAGCCTGTGTCAGGCATATAAGGCTGCAGTGGGAGAGGCGGCTATGGTCAACTTCTTGCTCTTGTTGATATATTTTCTTCCCCCTGTGAAAGCTCCTTCCTCTGACCCCTCCAGAGCTGGCCCAGTCAGGAAGCAGCTCAGGAGGAGAGGGGCTGTTTTATGAAGCATGTGCAGGTGCAGTCTGGGGATGTGTCCGTTGGGATTTTGTGCATGTGTGGTTGCTGGTTCTTTCTCTCCTCCAGCTGTGGCTCTCTTCCCTGTGGCTCCCAGGATGTGGGAATGCCTCTCTTCCAGATGGAAGTAACAAATCCCCCCTGCCCTGGGGCTCTGGGTATATTGTACTAGGTAGACCCCTTCTACTTGTTGAGGCCTCTGTCCTTCCAAGTAGTCTAGGGTCAACTTTCTTTAAAAATTACCACAAATCTGCTTCCTATAGCGGAGTCCACATCTAGTCTCCAGAGAGACCCACATCTTTGCTGCATCAGTAGCAATGCAGCTCACTCCCCGTACAATCCTCTCTCTTCAAGCAATCACCTTCTTCAGTTTTACTTGATGGTAATAAGTTTTTATTTCTCAGAGTTGGGGGGACACGTGTCAGACTTTTCTAGAAACTCTTCTCATTTGGCTTGAGGAAATGAAGACCCATACCCCTCCTCATTACTAAGGAAAGGAAAGAAGAGATGCCATGGTAGCCCAACAGTTTGCTCCGAAGGAAACATTTTCTCTGGTGTCTTCACTCTATAAACCCTTGAGGGAGCTAGGCTAACAGTGACAGACTGGTTTTATGGTTCATAGTATGCCCTACATTTACTCGTCTTCTAGACTCTCGCTTGAGGATTGGGGTACTACTTGGCACTTACGTTGTTCTTGGTCTTTGGGAACTGAGCTGAAACTGAGGTAAGTCTAATTTGAGGTACCAGTAATCTGAGGTAAGTCAACCACCCCATTTCCTGTGCTTCAGAGTCAGATGGGCACAGGTTTGAGTGCAGACTCTCTTGCATTTACCTGACCAAACTTGGGCACATAGCTTAATTTCTTGCAGCTTCAGTTCTTACTTTTGTACAACGTGAAAAACAATGCTTCTCATGAGGGGAAATGCACAGTGCATCGGCTCAACATAGGGGGCTCATAGGTGTTGACAATGATGATCATGGTGGCTTGATTCCTTTAGGTTCCTGAGTAACTTCCTGCCTCCACCTGTAACAAACTAAAGCTGCAGTCATTGATTAGACCCCTTGCCTACAATTATCCCCCCAGCTCTCCACTTTTGGAGTGGTGGAAATGCCACAGTAATGGCAGGATGGTACTCCTAAGCATCTTCATCCCTCAATGGAATCTTTGGAAGAGATGAAAACAAGTAGGACATGGTCATGGTCTTTTATTCTTTTCTCTAGTTCCTGTCATATGTCTATTAGCACTGAAGTGTTGGAGGAGTCAGCTCTACTGTCTCCTCCCCCTGGTCATCCATTCTATCTCCAGCCTCCGTTACCCATCAGGAAGGGTGTTCAAGGAAACCCAGGCTGGTGGCAGAGTGCCATGCACTCTCAGCTTGCAGGGAAATTTGATGTGGCAGCTCTAACTTATTGTCCTTGTGGCTACCCTGCATATGCCAGAGAAAAGAGCTTTGTAAATAAGTGTGAGGAGCTTGATAGCAAAAATTTCAGATTGCACTGCAGTGCTTCTAACACCATTATAGGGCGCTGATTTAGTATTGGCTCACAGAAATGAAGGCTACCTTGAGTACTGAATTACCATGTCCCCAGGGCAATCTTTGGCATTCTACCCAGGCTGCTAACCAAGTCCTCCATGCTTCATTTATGGGATCTGACACTATCACAGACTCCAGCAATATAGCTGCAGGCTCTAGTAAACTCCTAAATTAAAAGTCAACCCAGTCAAGGATATTTTGATGTCCAGGGATTTGTATGCAGCTCTCATTAGGATTTGTACCCAAGTAACTTCTGACTTGTTGTAATGAATGCAGAGCCTTCTATCTGTGTTTTTGCACAGACATTTTCAAAGCTGAGATGAGATTTTCATGTAGGTCAATCACTCTAAGAATGCTTCATTTTTGTGCAAGAGGCATATTACATATGTAAGGCATTCGTCTGCAGAAAGCGTAAAAATACTCTACTGAAAATAAACTATTCTTTTTGGTTTTGAGCTGTATATTTTATATTCTAACAGAGTCCACCTAACATGCAGCCATTGAAGAAAAGGGAGAGGGCAGATCTGTTAATGAAGCAGTCATGGATAAAATTGAGGTTGCCAGAGAGGGCTTTTTTCATGGATCTAGATGGTTCATAGATTAGGTGGTTGATCAGAAGCTCCCATGTAATTGCAGTAGTACTTTGGTAACAAAAATTGGTGGTATGCCAACCTGTTGACAAGATTTTTAAAAATAATATATTCTTCAGAGCATTGCAACCAACTACAATTTTTATTGGTTCATTTTTTCACCCTCTCCCATGACATGCAATTTAGATTGGAGTATTGTCCCAGTTACTCAGCGGTGATGTGTAATCAATGTGCTCAGCGGCCACTCAGTCATGTGTGAGAAAACCGCATTTAGAGGTTTGGTCTTACAACATTCGGTCAGCTAGCAGCTTAGAGAAATGATAAAAAGAAAAGAGAAAGGCAACAACAAAAATAGAAGCAGACCTTCTGGAGCTTTTGTTTTTTTGTTGGCATTTTATGTATAAGAGAAGAATAACATATAGAAGAATAACATATTCTTCTCTTATATGGTGTCGTCCTTAGAAAAGGTAGGTGGTTTAGAAAACATAACTTATCAGGAGTTCTATTGTTTAAATTCTGATTCATAGAGGAGACAAGTTATTTTTAAAAAATCTTCTCCCCTACTGCAAATTATGGCATATGATTAAAAAAATTCTAGTTGTAACATAAAATCACAAACTGCTAATTAAGAGTGCTAATTAAGAGTCTCAACATCAGGATAGACGTTGAACTATAAACCAGAGGACTGGAAGGAATCTCGGAGAACATCTTTTTCTTATCTTTGTTCCCATTCTGTCAAAGAGAACACAGAGACTTTAAGAGATGTGGTAGCTGTCCCAGTTCACAAGGTGCAAGGTGACAGACCATCACCTCATGCTGTGGCTTTCTGATTCATTTCATCCAATGGTAGAATTTCTGAACTGTGAGAAGTCAGTATGGAAATAGTTTTGAGATCAAAGCAGGATGAAGAGAGGGACACTGTTTCTCAAAGTACTTGCACAGCATTGAGCAAAATAGCTAAGGAAACCTTCTAAAAGAACAATGGTGAGGGTAGAGGAAGGGAGGTATATATACTTGCCATTATGTATAGCTGTGTTTATCTATCATGTACCTATCTATCTGTTTCAATGTTTTTAAGCATATTTCCCTGTCAATAATAGTAAAAGTGTTGAGATAAACTGAATGTCCACCAATAGGTGATGAATTAAGTAGATCATGGCACAAACATGAAATAGGATATAATACAGCTGTGAAGAAAACTATGAAGTAGCTCTTTGTGTACTGATGTAGATAAACCTTTAAGAAATATTATGACAGATAAAAAGCAGAGTTCAGAATATTGTGTGTAGTTGGTACCTTTTTTCCTTTTTCATAGATCACCATGGAGTGGGGGAGAATATATATCTGTATTTACTTGCTTATGCATAAAAAACTTTAGAATTACTGATAAGAAAGTAATTATAGTGGTTTTATGTGATAGATGGCAGGGGGTGAGGAACTGGTGTGGGGAGGGAGGGAAGGGAATAGGAAGAAAAGTTTTCACTATAAGAAACAGGGAAGGACGCATGGTTGGCTCAGTAGGTTAAGTGTCCAGCTCTTGATATTGGCTCAGGTCATGATCTCATGGTTTGTGAAATCTAAGCCTGGTGTTGAGCCCCTCGGTGGCAGCATGGAGCCTGGTTGGGATTCTCTCTCTCCCTCTCTGTCTTCCCCTCCCCTGCTCATGTGTGCACTTTCTCTCTCTCTCAAAACAAACAAACAAACATTTAAAAAGTTTTAAAAAAGGAACAAGGAATGTATTACCTTTTCAAATAATTAAATGTCAAAAAGAAATATTAGAAGGAAAAAAAATACCACTGACCTTCTGCATGAGTCAGGGTTCCAACAGAGGAACAGAACTGTAGACTACATATACAGAGTTTTATTGCAAGGAACTGGCTGTGGGAGCTAGTTAGGCAGGTGTGTAATCTGTGGATCAGGATGTCAGGAAGAGCTGGTTGGAAACTCTCTGACAGGGGCTGATGCTGCAGAATTTCTTCTCCTTCAGGGAAACCTCAGTTCTGCTCTCCTTACCTTTCAACTGATTGTATCAAGCCCACCCAGATGATGGAAGATAATCTTCTTTATTTAAAGTCAACTGATTGTAGATGTTAACCATATCTACAAGACACCTTCACAGTGATACCTAGATTAGCATTTGATTGAAGAACAGGGAACTAGAACCTGGCCAAGTTGACACATAAAACTAACCATCATACTTCTACCTCTGAGATCTAGTTTGGGATCAAAGAATTGGCAAGGTCTGAGCATATATTAAATGTGACCGGAAAAAAAAAAAAAAAAAAAAAGCATTGCTTTTCTTGGACTTTCTAGGATAACCCTGGGTCAGATATGTTTTATCAAGATGCTATTGATGCTATTGATTCTAAGACACACCAATATTTTTTGTGCCACCAACAAAGGAAAAAAATGCCACCAGTTAAACTGACTTGCTGTTGGCTGATTGCACAACACACTTTCAGTGATGTTAAAATAATAAAACTATATGTATATTTGAATTCATGAAAATATACCCTACTCTGCATTCTTTAGACCATGTGCAGCTAGATCAATGTGTCAGAACAGTATGTTTCAATTTTGATTTAGAAAATATAATCATATTATGCATAACACATGTTTTATATTACACATCTTGCACATAACACTGTCTGGCTTAAGATCTAAAAATTAGCCCTGTCTAGAATCTACAGAAGTGTCTTCCAAGGTGAGTTGGGGTTGAGAGGCTTTTCAGATGGAGAGTGGAGAGTGACAAGAGAGTCCTTCCTGCTCTCGCTCCTCCACACCCACCCTTAAGCCGGCAGGCTGACAAGAGCAGTCTGTGGGCATTGTTTGTCTCATGCAGAGAATAATTCTAGCTGATCACTGGCACACTGGCTTTTCCCACTTCCTTTTCTTCCTCTTTAACATTCAGATACTGTGGGGAGAGGCCAGTAAGAAACATTTCACATGCTGACCCTCCTTGTGCTGCTTTGAGGCTATTGTATATACCTGTAAAAGATTGCTTTTATCTCATGATAACTACAGCAATGTACAATTTTCATTCAATAATTTTGGAAGAATACTATCTCCTACTTTAGTTTAACTTTAGGACACAGGATGACAAAGCTTTCCAATTTAAAGAAAAAAGTTGGGTGCTGTGATTGTAGCCAGTGAGAAAAGAAATGACATCTGGAATGCAGATGAATTGTCATTATTGGCCAAAGTGACCCACAAGCTTCAAGGAAGTGAGTGGCCAGTTTGCTTCATTTTGCCATGGCCAAATTTTCACTTTCATACAAATTGAAGCTCTTACATGCAGCAAATGTTTGAATATTATTTCATTGAACGTAGCCTTCTGTTTGTAGAAAACTGGTTCTGATTCCTGTCTTAAAGGAGCCAGAAAGGTGTATCAGAACCATGCGTTGTTTGCTATAACTCACTAATCTTGCTGTACTCTTTGTTACTATATTTTATGAAATCCACAAAGAAATCTTGTTTTGGGGCTCAACAGAGCAAAAATGGTGCTGACTGCCTTTAACACTTGGTTGGTGTGAATACAGATCTCTAAAAAGATCAACCCAGTTTTGTTCAAACTGGCAGTAAAAATATAAAAAAGGATAAAATGCAAAAGCAGCGGAATCACTTAAGTTACTTTTATTTCTAAAGCTCTACGTAATGATTTAGGATATACGTATGCTGTTTAAAAAGATGGCAACATAAGCTTTTTGTGCTTTGAAATTTGCCTCTTTCTTTATTGGTTTTCTTTTATGGAAAAGCAAACTATAAACAATTTTAATGCTAAGTTTCCTCCCTGATTTGTTAACCACTAGAGGTATTATTGTAGATACAATGTTAAAAGAAGGAAATAAAATCCTGTAAGAAACATTAATAAGTACACTTAAACACTGAGTGCTTCTGAGAACAGCTGTTAATATCTATTGTGTTGAAAACCCACTTAAAATGTACAGGTATATACAATAGTCTCAAAGCAGTTCAAGGAGCCTTTTTTGTCTAACGTACAACTCATCTGAATGCATAAAGACCTGTACCTCAAAAATTTATTTTATATGAAAGGCATTTGGAAAAAAAAGAGTAAAAAATAATGGCTAAGGGTCCAAGTTTCTCCCATATAAAAGAGGAAAAAATCATTTAGAAGAGAACCTAGGAGCTGATGAACTTTGGCAGCTTTTCATTATTTTTGACAAAATCCTCCCATGATGCCTCTGATGCTATTGTGAAATCTTATTTTAACTCCTATCTTCGAAAATATGGCTCTGGAATGTGCATAGTATAGGAGATAAAATCATGAGTGGGCTCTTTAAAGTGCACTGTGACTTGAAAAGGCAGAGCACTTATTTGATGGAGACATTTAGTGAGCATCTTCTATGTATAAGACTTGACTTTGGCCTGTACAAGATGCAAACATGAATAAGGCACAGTTCCTGCCCTTGTAAGGTTTATAGAAGAGAAAAGAGAGAAAACTGTAAAAATAATTATTCAATGTGCTGAAAATAAGTTATACAAATGAAAGCAGTGGGTGTAATACTTCCTTATGAATTCAGCTCCTTCTTCTTTTCAGACTTGAAAGCTGGTCACAAACCTAATCTCACTTTCCCCTCTCATACTGTGAATGTAATGTTCTTTGTTTTGCAGTTCTCCGTTTGTAGACTCTGAATTCCAAGTAACACTTGCTTATTTC
The DNA here is from genome assembly GCF_003009895.1 of Hyaena hyaena. Lineage (NCBI taxonomy): Eukaryota > Metazoa > Chordata > Mammalia > Carnivora > Hyaenidae > Hyaena > Hyaena hyaena. Next base: position 1,802,778 of record NW_024080959.1, read on the forward strand.
TTCCAGTTTCCAGCAGTGCTTTGAGAACAAATGGGTGGACTTCTAATTAAATGAATGTGTGAGAAAGGATCTTCTTCATATCTTCCTACTTAAGGGATTCTTTTCAACAAAAGCTAACAGTGCTATCTTCTTCTCTCATAAGAATTGATGCCAAATCTTGCATCAGTTACCATCTGACTCCTTTCCGTAGTTGTAGAGACCACATTAGGTTTTGAATCTAGGGTTCCTTTAAAAAATATAAAATGTAGAGAAAAGATGGGTAACTGGTTCCTCTCAATTAATTTATTAGGAATGATTCAGCTAGTTTCTGTTACCCATTAATGGAGTCAGACCCAAGATAGTGGTGTCAGTCTGAAGCCTTTGGGAATGTTGTTGTGGTGAAGGCAGGGGAGGGAGGAGAGTGGGCAGGCACCCACAGAGCATCACAGGGAGAGTACAGATTCTGGGGTGGGACAGACAGGATTTGAAGCTTGCCCAGTTCGTTGTGCATCTTGGACACTTAAGTTCTTTGGGCCTAGTTTCCTGATCTATGTAAAACTGGTTTAAAACCTACCATTGCTGAAATTGTTAAACGGCACAACACATGATGTAGCATGGGTTACTTATGTGTTCATGGAATCTGGTATATAGTGAGTACTCAATAAATGCTCATTCCTCTCCTAGGCCAGAGGGAGCAGGCTAGAAAGAAAAATGGTAAATAAAATGCTAAGGGGAAAAGGAAGGAAGAATGAGAGATGGAGTCTACTGTGTGACTGGAGGTGGCCCTGATTTTGAGTATTTATTCACTATGGAGATCTGGTATTATCTAAGAAAATAATTACTCTTTTTCCAAGATTGTAGGTAGGTGAATGGAAAGACCACTGGATTGGGGTTTAGGAGAGTTGGGTTGTAGGATCAACTCCCTCTGGGCAAATCCCTAAACTTCACTAGGACTCCATTCCACCATTTATTATATGAAGATTTCATTTAGATGATCTCTTCCAGTCTTACGATCCTTGATGAAGTTTTAGGATGAAAATAAATATGAACCAGCTTAATGTATTTCATCTAAATCTAATCTTTTATTTTTTTTATTTATTTTTTTTATCCTCATAGATTCAGTTGCATTTTATTTATTTATTTATTTATTTATTTATTTATTTATTTATTTTTTACAAATAGTTTATTGTCAAATTAGTTTCCACATAACACTCAGTGCTCATCCCCACAAGTGTCCTCCTCCATGCCCATCTCCCCTCCCCCCCACATCCATCAGTCCTCAGTTTTTGTCAGCATTCAAGAGTCTCTCATGGTTTGTCTCTCTCTCTTTCCCCCACCATTTCCGCCCTTCTTCTCCCCCTTGTTCCTCCGTCAAGTTCCTCCTAATCCTCCTATACGTGCAAACATATATTTGTCCTTCTCTGCCTGACTTATTTCACTCAGCATAACACCCTCAAGGTCCATCCATGTTGCTACACATGGCCAGATTTCATTCTTTCTCATTGCCATGTAGGATTCCATGGTATAGATAAACCACATCTTCTTGATCCATTCATCTGTTGATGGACACTTAGGCTCTTTCCATGTTTTAGCTATTGTGGAGAGTGCTGCTATGAACATTGGGGTACATGTGCTCCTATGCCTCAGCATTTCTGTATCCCTTGGGTAAATTCCTAGCAGTGCTATTGCTGGGTCATAGGGGAGTTCTATTGTTAGTTTCCTGAGGAACCTCCACACTGTTTTCCAGAGGGGCTGTACCAGTTTACATTCCCACCAACAGTGTAGGAGGGTGCCCGTTTCTCCACATCCTCGCCAGCATCTAGAGTTCTCTGATTTGCTCATTTTAGCCACTCTGACTGGCGTGAGGTGGTATCTCAGTGTGGTTTTGATTTGTATTTCCCTGATGAGGAGGGATGCTGAGCATCGTTTCATGTGTCTGTTGGCCATCTGGATGTCCTCTTTGGAGAAGTGTCTGTTCATATCTTCTGCCCATTTCTTCACTGGGCTGTTTGTTTTTCGGGCGTGTAGTTTGGTGAGTTCCTTATAGATTCCTAAATCTAATCTTTTAAAAGTCAAGAAAAAGTTTGAGGAAATTTTATTTAAAAAGAGACTATTTGCAGTGGTGCAGTGTTAATATTATAAAAACAGTGAGCAGTTACAATCCCTAGGTCTGAAGCTGGCGTGGGGGATACAAAAAAAGAGTCCTGTAAAGACCTCTTTGAGAAGAATAGGACCTTGGGGCAAGGACACAGCAATTGTTACTTGTATTCTAATCCAACTGGAAGCTTTAGGATGAAAGAACTTAACAATATAGGCCCTACCAGTTAGGTCTTGGGATGGGGAGCAGGGTGGTAGGAAGGAGAGTAGATATGGAGGGGAAATGGAAGACATCTGGCATAGATCTAGATTTGGACTGGAATCTTAAATGAGCCTTTGTTTTGTAACAGTAGAGGAAATCCCAAGACACTGCCACTACAATTGGCTTGTATTTCTGTAGAACTTGTAACAGACGGTCTTCACAAGGCAGAGGCCCTTGATGTGTCAATATGTCACTTCTCTCCACTCTGAACACACTCTATCTATCCTAATTTAGCTCTAGCAAGAGCCCTGAAATGTTTAGAGTATCAGACAGGTCTGAAACACATAATCATTAGTCTGATCCATGAGCCAACAATATATAAAATATATCTAGCTATTAGAGGAAGGATATGGAGCCTGTCAGATTGCACCGAGAGTTCTACTCAAATTGTACTAGGAACTAAAGAGGGAAGGTATTTTGCCTCTAGCAAAGTAAGTTTTATTCTGATGTCTTCTATCCTCACAGCCCTTTTGGTTGCCTTTGGGGAAAATAAATAATTATTAATAATTGAGGGTTGTCAATGTACAAAACATTGTTTGTGGTTCACACATGAGGTGAGATGAAAATGATGTCAGTTTCTTTTTTTTAATGTTTTATTTATTTTGAGAGAGAGAGAGAGAGAGAGAGTGTGTGTAAGCAGGAGAGAGTCAGAGAGAGAGGGAGATACAGACTCTGAAGCAGTCTCCAGGCTCTGAGCTGGCTGTAAGCACAGAGCCTGATGCAGGGCTCGAACCCACAAACCATGAGATCATGACCTGAGCCAAAGTCAGACGCTTAACCGACTGAGCCACCCAGGTACCCCGATGCCAGTTTCTTCTAACTTGTAGGAGTGGGGCCAATAAGACTGTTTGTGAGGTTTTTTTCTTATAAAGTGAAACATTTGGAAAGATAAGAAGACAAGTTTACTGCCCTTCACTCTGGGAAAGAGGGTAAAAGAAAAATTTACATAGAGAGAGAGTCCAGTGGGCTTTTCAAAAAGAAGGGGTATGAGAACTTTTCTTTCAGATATTTGAAATTAGGGAAATGGGTCTTCAAGCTTTGTTATCAAGAAAAAGTGGGTTGAGTAGGGGAGTAGTGTCCCCCCAAATCCCTGTCTTCTGAAACCTCAAAATGTATGATCTTATTTGGAAGTAAGTCTTTGTAGGTGTAATTAGTTAAGATGAGGTCATGCTTATCTCATGGGTGGGCCCAAAGACCACTGACTGGTGTCCTTATAAGAAGAGAACTCACAGGGATACACAGAATGAAGGAAACATGTGAAGATGCAGGTAGAGATGGAGTTATGTAGCTACAAGCTAAGGGATGCTAAAAACCAGAGAATTTTTCCCTCACAGACTCCAGAAGGAACCAATCCTAGCAACACACTGATTTTATATTTCTGGTCTTCTGAACCATTAGAGAATAAATTTCTGTTGTTTTAAGCTACCTAGTTTTTAGTAATTTGTTATGGCGGCCCTAGGAAACTAATATAAACCTGAAGGTCTTGGGAAGGAGCTTAGGGAGGGATGTGTGTCTGTGGTAGATGGATTAGTGCCTAGGAACCTAAGTAAGACTCTGAGGAAGGATTAGCTACAACAGAGTCACCTGGGAGCTCAAGATTGAGACATCTGTTGTCCTGGGTAGAAATTGGAGCCAGCAAAGCCATTACTGAGGCTGAAGCATCCATCAGGAGCACAGGAATAGTCTTTGTTGATACACTGAGCAGCAGAAACTGGGTCCATGGATTGATTGGTAGCTCCACCTTTCTCTCTCTCTCTCTCTCTCTCTTCCCCTCGCCCCCCCCCCCCCGACTAACCTAGATTTGACCTTTTCAAACTAAATAAGTCCTCAGAATTCTTGAACTATTTGGCCTTGGGGGTGGGTTAAGGGTCACAAGGGAGCTACAGAACATCCTATTAATAAAAGCCCCTGGATGCTTGAGTTATTACTTCTAAATGAAAAAAAACCTGGTCAATGTGTTTATCCTGAGTTGGTGAAGCTGGCTCTATTGCTTATGCCATTGTAACTAATGGGTTAGGTTAGATGTAGTTGTTATCTTTAAACAGGTTTGAAAACTGAAACTTGGAGAAATTACGAAACTTGCTTACTGTCACACAGTCTAGATTTAAATTCAAGTCTGAATTAAGTGCCTGTACTTTTAATGGTTATAGATCCCTTTTCCTAGATCCACTGGGAAGCTACTGGGTTTCCATCATCTCACATGGAAAATGTATCCACTGGCTGGGGGGTGTGGGGGTGTCTGTATCCTGAGCCAGAAACAAAAGTCTGAATGTGGTCATGGAAACCAGGAAGGGCTGAATGGAGCTAGAAACCAGACGTGGAGGGCACCAGACTGAACCGGGGCCTCAGCCATCGTGACAAATTGAAACCATAGTGGGGGTTGGATGGGTGAATCTGGATGTAGCAGCCAGCTAGCAAACATGGCTCAAACAAGACTGGGTTGTCATGGAAACAGAGACAGATCCAAAGGCCAGAACCTGGAATCTAAGCCAGGTCAGAGCAAGACAGTGACTGAAGCCACTGCCAGAGCAACAGGGGTGCACACATGGGTCCTCAGGCACACAGATTTCCTCTGAATGCCTGCCTGCTGCTCTGCCTGGTTTTGGTTTCTGCTTGCTGCTGGGCAGAGCTCTCTGGCCCTAGCTTGCCTTAAAGGTACTCTCATTCTTCTGACAGGTAAAAGCCCTTCTAGCATCTCTTTTTAAATGGTTTCCTAGCCCCCTTCTTGAATACTTCAATGACAAGTTTCCAAGGTAATGAGTCTATCTCTAAACAGTTTAACTATGAGAAAGTGTTTTCTTATACAGTACTAAAACTTGATCCTGAATCAACAGAGTGTTTTCTCTTCCTCCTGGGTGTCAGCCCCTAGATGTTTGTTCACAGAGACTGTCTGGAGGAATTTTCAAATTCTCAAAGTTGAAAGAGCAGAAATTCTAATTCACTATGTCTGAGACAGAGCCAGAGAATCTGCATTTAGAAAGACTCCCAAGGTGTTTCCAACATGCAGCTAGAGTTGTAAACCACTCATTTAACTTCCTTCATTAATTCCTGTTGATTCCTCCCTCGCTCCCTCCCTTCTTCCCTTCCTTCCTCCCTCCCTTCCTCCCTATTGGTTCAGGCCTCTGAACCCTTCACCTGCTTGCTGTCTTGGTGTAATCTCTCAGCATTGTTTATGTGCACTAGCCCAAAGACTTCCCAATGGTCATTCCATCTCCCGTCTTTCATCCTTTTTTTTTTTTGTAAGTTTATTTATTTTTGAGAGAGTATAAGTAGGGGAGGGGCAGGTAGAAGGGGACAGAGGATCTGAAGTTGGCTCTTCACTGACTGCAGTGAGCCAATGTGGGTCTTGAACTCATGAACCACGAGGTCATGGCCTGAGCTGAAGTCAGATACTCAACCACCCTAGTGCCCCCCGAGTCTTTCACCTTTTGAATCCACCCTTCTCAAGGTTGCCAAAGTGATCTTTTAAAACTGTACATATGAGCATGGCCTATCATGTGTCACATCCTCTGCTCACTCTTCACTGCAATAATAAACAGAATATAATAAAATAGACAACCAGTGGTGTATCAGGCCTTTGGCATTTAGGCCTTTGCCTGCCTTTCTTCCATCCTGTGCCCTGGTCATGTCACATCACTTGAGATTCTCTGATGCTTCCTACTTTCTCAGTATTGTACCTTTTTATTTTTCCTTCAGCCAAGAATGTTCTTTCCTTGCCTGATTAATTTCCTATTTCTTCTACACTCAACTTTGGCTTGGCCCTCACAGATAAGCTCTTTGAAACTCTCCTGCACCACACAATTTTGACTTGGCTATTTGGGCAATTTTTACCTTGGGATGGATCATTTTGATTTCAGGAACATTTTTATACCATCCTTTATTTGATTTGTGTTCACTTTGATGGAGTCTAAAAAAGAAAAAAAAAATCAACTATTGACTTAAAGTCCCAAAGAATTACTAGAGCATTTATTCTTACTCCTTTATTGACCTTTACAAGCACTGCTGACCCTCTCCTCTGGGGATAAGGAGGGGACGTGGTTCAGGGATGGGGTGAGGATGAGAGTGAGGAGGAGCAGAGTCAGAGATGGAGGATGATGGGCCCCTGATAGAATGCAGATTAGGGTCAGAGGCTCCTGCTGATGTAAGAATGTGACTTTTGTCACAACTATTTTAATATACTTATTTCTAGTTAGCCCTGTGTTATAAGTTGAACTGTCCTCACCTTTCAAAAGGTATTGCAGTATCAACCTCAGTACCTGTAAATGCAACCTTATTTGGAAACAGAATCTTAATCATGAGGCTGTTAGGGTGTGCCGTAATCCAGTATGACTGCATCCTTATATAAAAAAAGGGGGATTTGGCTACAGAGATAGACATACACAGAAGAAAGGTAGAACAAACAGCACATGAAGAGGAAGGCAGAGATCTATGAGACAAAGAGTGCCAAAGATTGCCTGAAAACCACCAGAAAGTGGAATGGAGGCACAGGAAGATTTTCCCTTTCAGGCCTCAGAGGAAATATCTTGATCTTGAACTTGTAGCCTCTAGCACTGAGAGACACTGAGTTGTATAAGCTGCCCAGTTTGTGGTACTTCATGATAGCAGCCCTGGCAAACTAATACGTCATGTAAAGCAATTGTGTCAAGAAGGCCTGGTCAAAATGTCCTATCTTAAGGTGAGTCGTCTGTCCTCTGAATTCCCAGAACATTATTATTCTACATGTTAATGGACTGAAATGTGTCTATGTTGGGCACAGAACCATTAGCTCTCTAAGGTCTTGCTTTTTATCGTATGTTTTTAGTACATATTGTATTGAGTCTAGATAATTTAGGAATAAGCCGACCACAGGGCCTGAAGATGCTTAGTTTGACAAGGTTGAGCAGCTGCCCTGACTGTCACTGTGCTACCTTTGTTCTGGTTTCCAGGCCATATGCTTTCCATTATACAGTGAAGAGGTCTAGCAAATTCACTTGTAGAGTTTCCTCTTCAGGCTCAATTTCCTCTGTTCCCTACATGCACCGGTTGTCAAAGCTCTTATTACACTGGTCACTCTCCTCTGTATAGACTTGATCTTGAATAGGGGCATCTAAACAGCACACTCTTCCATCACCATCACCTTCCTTGATACAGACCCTAAACTGGTATTAATGTTGCTTAAGTCTGTTGACACATTCTGGCTTATTATGGATGGAACCTAATTCCTGTGCAATGCTTTTTCAACACAGAAAGTTGACCCAACTCCCCCAAACTCTCTTCAATTTCTGCAAGTTTTGCACTCACATATGCTCACTTTTTAAACTATCTTTGTTAAATTTTACTCCAGTTTTCCTTCATATTCTGTTTTATTACGATAATTTTATATCTCAATGTGCTGTCTTAATTATATTAGCTTTCTTATTCAGTTTTGGGGCATCTGAAAATACGGTAAGAGTTTTGTTTATGTTTTCAAATCACTGCTAAAAATGTTGAACAGTTGGATGTTTACCCAGCACACAATAGCTGGGTAATCATCAACTTCCTGTTTTATTTTTTTCTGTGTAGTCTTGGCCCCCCTCAGCACAGAGCTAGAAAGCAGAACAAAGCCTTTCAGTGTGATGCCAGGCAAGCAGCTATTTGCACATACTTGGGTACTTGATAGTGAGATTTACATGAGTTACAGATTTCTTCACACAGATGATTGTCCGATCTCAGCTGGGTGTGTCTGGCATGAGCCTCCCTCTTGCCCAACTGTTCTAATGGCTCTTGGCAGGGCGATGGCTCTCCATTATCAAATTTTCTGCTTGTAGAGAAATTGGCCTAACCTGTCCATTTGTGTTTTTTACTTCGTTTAAAATCCTGTTGAGGATGATTTTATTATTTTTTTATTAAAATTTTTTAAATGTTTATTTACTTTTTGAGGGAGAGAGAGAGAGAGAGACAGAGCCAGGGAGGGGCAGAGAGCGAGGGATACACAGAATTTGAACCAGGTTCCAAGCTCCAGTTTGTTATGACAGTACAGAGCCCATTGTGGGGCTCCCACAGACTGTGAGATTATGACCTGAGCCAAAGTAGGATGCTTAACCAGCTGACCCACCCAGGTGCCCCCCAAAATCCTGTTGAGGATGATTTTAAATAGTAATTTGGCCAATGTCAGCTATTCCCAAACCCTGCCATCATCTCAGGTGCCAACTGGTAGGTAGGTCATTTAGTTACCTTGGGATACAATACAGCAAAGAGTGGGACCTGTGGAGTTTGTTTTGGCTCCCATTTCAGCTCTGTTAGTTGACTGTGTGGCCCTAGCTAAGTTATTTAACCTCTCTGAGTTTCAATGTTTTCATCTGTGAAAAGAGGAGATTAATACCTGTTATTATTAATGAGTATTAAATTAAATTAATTTATGGTCAGTGCCTACCACAGAGACTGGCACTAGTAGGCATTTTAGCGACATCATCATCATCACCATTTATACCTTTTAAAAACACTAAGACTAAGGGGACTATGTGTGAAATACTTCAATTGTACTAATGCTTGCTAATATAAGAGCTTAAGGACCTTATCAGTCTGCATGAACATGGGCCTTACAGAAATTATTTCAGACATCTAAGGAATGCCTCCTAATAAATTGAATGGTTCATCTAATTACCCAACTCCTTTCACACTAAGCAGAATTGGTTCACTTTTCCTAGTGTGCCTTAGAGACCTGTGAATGCCCTAAAAGGGGTAATCTCAACAGAAATCAGTCTGAAATTCCTAAAGCTGAAGCTTAAAAAGAATAAAAGAACCCTAAAAAGTCCTCAGAAGAATAAAGACTAATTCTGATGAGATCTATCACGCACTATTAACGACATAGGAATGATTTCTTGACATCTGTACATTTGACCAACACACCCATGTAAGGATAGTAAAGAAATTGTTCTTCCATGGGATTGACTTTATGGTCCAGTTTTTCCTTGTTTCATTCTGCCCACTTGCCTTTACTCCTTTTATTTTGTTCTCTTGAAAAGCAGTCTTGTCTTTTTGTTTTTTGCTTTTGTTAGATTAAGGACGAATGGCAGTATAGGTTAGTAAATACTTATTTGTCCTGTGATGTGAGAATCACTATAATCATGACTGAAATCAATCATCAAAACTTCAGTGTTCAGTTGAGTAAGATTTTATTGTATACCTGTTAATATGCAGATGCTGTACCAGGGCCTCTAGGGGACTTGAGGATTATCAAGTGTTGGTTCCTGTCCTCAAAACAATTAGAAGTGAAGAGGGACAATTCCAGCAGAAATTGCCTGAGTAAAGGCACCTGGGAGGTCACAGGGATTTGCAACATGCTCAGAGAATAGCACTAGAGGAAATAATTTGTTTTGGGGGAAGAGGAAGTTGGAAGAGGATGGCCAGGGCCTGACTGTGAGGGCTTGATGGTAATTATTTTGCACGCTATTTTCTGTTTGATAATTGATCTAATATACCAAGTGTCAGCTTTCATTGAATGAAACACTGAAATAGTGGGCCTCAAATGAGATGGAATCAATGTTAAATAGCTTTTTGTATGTGTATCTATTAGTTTTCTCTGTGTTAAATTTTGTTTGTCTGACATATCACTATGTATTAATTAGTAATGAAAGCACTCAAAAACTTCTAATGAAAGCTCCACAGATTGACAACTCAAAAGTCAGACACTTCTTTGTCTCTAAATTTTAACTGTTTTCCCCCTCTGTACCATCTGTTACACATCTTCAAATCTTCAACGAACTCAAAATAGTTGGACTATGTCCCATTTTTTCAGTTGGATGGGATTGAGAAGTTGATTGTGACCATGGAAATTGAATAAGAACAACATTAAGCCCTGATTTTAGGACTAATATTTAGCATTTGGTAGTCACTAAGAATACCAGAGATGGCTAGTCCATAGGCAAAATGAAACCTTGATTAAAAATCAAACTAAATGTGAAACTTTTAGAGAGAACATGGTAGACGGTTGATTCCAAGGTCCAGCCTGCAGCATCTTTAATCACTCAGATGTTTGTTCACTTCTCTTTCTTTTCCTGGAGATGGTGCTCCCTGGTTCTCTGGGTTCTCTAGCACTTTGTATAGGCCCCTGGTAGCTTTCAGTAGTTTGTGTTCACACATCATGTATTACATTAGGTCTTTCAGAGCTCACACCATCATATCTGCAGGATCCCTCTGTTGATCTCGATTTTCCCCCCTTTTCTCTCAAGTCAGACAAAAATGTATGGTGAGATACAGAATGAACTCTCTTTCTCTAATGGTGTTCATAAACCTGGTCCAAATCCATAAGCTTTCCTTTTACTGATGACCATAGATTTTTAACTATAAACTCTAGTATATATGAACTGACACAGTTTTTTCTCCCTTTTAGTCAACTTAAATCTGCCTTTGAGCTCCCATCTTGTTGATGCTGGCAACAAATTTAATCTTTAGCATCATCTGCTCTCTACTTCACCAGATTGTACAGAATTCTGAGGTATTTTAAGCTGCATCAAAATATCAAGGTAGCTTCTATCTTACTGATAACCTCTGTGATGCCTATTGTTCATGATCATTCCAAGTCTAGCAACTGTGCTGCTTTTGTTTCAAATGTGAGGACATGGAAATCATGACTTTTAGCTAGGGCTCAGCATCCCTGACTGACTACATAGTAGTGGCTTGAGCTACCTTCTCAAATTACTGCTACAGAGCAGGGCTATTCTTGGGACAGGTGCACTTCTGTTATCTGTATGCTTCTCTTTTTTTTTTTTTTTTTAATTTTTAATGTTTTATTTATTTCTAGGAGAGAGAGAGAGACAGCTTGAGCAGGGGAGGGTCAGAGAGAGGGAGTCACAGACTGAAACAGGCTCCAGGCTCTGAGCTGGCAGTCAGCACAGAGCCCGACGCGGGGCTCGAACCCACGAACCGCGAGATCATGACCTAAGTGAAAGTCGGACGCTTAACCGACTAAGCCACCCAGGTGCCCCTGTATGCTTCTCTTAAGTCTGCTCTCAAGTCATGGGTCTTTTTCCTCCCTATCCTCCAAGACACTGGAATAGTATTTCCAATGAAATCAGTCTTTTGCTGACTTTGAAACATTTGAATCAGAACAACAAAACATTTGAATCAGGGAATTCCAAGGCTCTGGCTGTCTGTTCAGTAACATGGAAAGAAAATGAAAGAAAGGACTAAAATAATTAAATATCAGTAAATTACCCTGTTTGATTGTCATTGAAGGCAGTAGGATTCTTTAAAAAAATTTTTTTAAGTTTATTTATTTATTTTTAGAGGTGGGGAGAGGCAGAAAGAGAAGGAGAGAGAGAAAATCCCAAGCAGGCTCTGCACTGCCAGCATGGAGCTCCATGTGGGGCTCAAACCCATGAAACCATGGGATCATGACCTGAGCTGAAACCAAGAGTCAGACGCTTAACTGACCGAGCCAACTAGATGCCCCAAAGGAAGTAGGATTCTCAGTGAGATCTATGTTCTCTCCTAAGATTTTTTCTCTGGGTTCTGTTACCTTCAATATTTTTCATACATCTTAGGTATTTTTAACATTTTAAAGCTGCTCTAGAACTCTACTAAAAACATTGTTGTTGTCATTTCTCTGCCTGAATATCTTTAACTTTTTTTGAACAATCATAATTGCACTATAATAGTATAACTCCTCTGTTATGTGTGTGTGTGTGTATGTGCAATGTATTACTTAGAAAGAAAACAATTTTACATTAGTTGATCATAAACACATGGAGTCCAGAGGATGGGGGTGGGGTATGAACAAAGATTTCTGTACTTCTTTCCTTATCCTGTTGAGTTGCCACTTCAGAATTATTCTTACTTGGGTTTCTGAAAAAATTTCCCCTCCCCAGTCTCCTCTATCCTACACAGGTCCCAGCTCTGCTTATGCACAGAGAAGTCAAGGTCATGATCGTCTTTGTTCTGGACTGGAATGACTGCCAACAATTCTTATTCCTGTGGTACTTATTAGGGTTGTTTCGTCTCAGTACTGGCATAAGGTAGGATCACACTTCTTTAACAACTTTGTAGCTAGGCATGGCCATGTGACTTGCTTTGGCCAATAGAATGTGAGCTGAAGTGATACATGTCACTTTACTGGCTGGTGCCTGGTTCTTGCTGCCCTACTCCACACTGTAATTCATCAAGGAAGGCTATGTTAAGGTAGACCTCTCCTTCACATCATCTTTGAATATCTGCAGTGAGAAGAATTCCAGTGTTGGTTCACATGGCACATATTGGTGGGAAGGATTGAGAAACATATGTTCTGTGTTTAACCACTGATGTTTTGGGGTTGATTTTTACTAAGCATAACCTAGCCCATGCTGACTGACAGTCCTCTTTAGGAGCAGATGAGCTATTTCAGATTTTTTTTGGAATGAAGCATCTAAATGATACAAAATAAATATCTTTGTCTTACTAATATCCACCAATTCTTTGACTTTTTTTTTAAAGCTTATGATGTCTCTGCCTCTTTCTTTGGTCTTCTAAAGATCCTTTTTATCTGAGAAAGTGTAGATAAAATGAAAGGAAGAGATGGAGTCGGGTAGACAATTCCTTTGTGCCACAATTCATTTGGCACTGGGAGTCTCCATTTTTTCACAGTTTCATATTTCTTAAATGATCCACACATAACAAACACCTCATACTTCACTTTTTTCTTTTTTTGCTAAGCTATTTGATTGTTCTGAGATTGGAAACTTCAGGAATTCCAGTGGTCCAAGAGCAAAAAGGCAAGATAGCATTTTTCCATACTGATGTGGTTGCTCTGTCTGTGTTAAACACAAAACCTTTAGGTCTTGCACAGGTGTACACTCAGATGCTTTTCATTCATCCTCATAAAATGATTATCAATGGCTTATTGTGTACTAGGGATATTCCTAATTATAATCAATGATGGTTGCTCTGAGTAGAAATTGCAAGGATGTATAAAGGCATACATGAAGAAGAACTGATCTATTTGGGGGCATCAGAGGGTCATTTGTGAGGAATTGACATTTATGTTGAGAGCTGAAAGAGGAGTTACAGTTGGCCAGGAAGATGATGGGAAGGTATTGGGAGCCCAGTAATTTCTACTTACTCAGTAGCTTTTGTAAGGAGGCTGGAGGAGTCATGAAACATTAAAAAAGAAAAAGAAGACTCGTGTAAGCTGGAGCACAGTTAGTGAACGGTGTATGATGAGACTGAACAAGTAACCTAGGCAAGACTTTATAGAGCCTCATAGGCTGTGTTGAAGATTTGGTTACTTAATTTTTTTTTATTTATATTATTTTATTTTATCTATATATCTGTATCTGTGTCTAATCCATAGCTATATCTAATCTATATATCTATATCTATCTCCCTATCTCTGTCTATATCTATATATTGATCTATAGTCCAAGTTTTTATAAGCCTGAGGACAAATGTAAGAAAAAGTATGTTTATATGTGGATAGGTAGTATAGTTTACAGGGGAAGTCTACTAGTTCATTCATTTATTTTTCCAGTTTTATGGAACTATAATTGACATATAACATTGTATACCTTTAAGGTATACAACATGAGGAATTGATAGATGTATATTTTGTGAAATGATCACCACAACAAATTTAGTTAACATCCATTACCTCACATTGTTAGAAAAATTGTTTTCTTAATTTCAATGAGAACTTTTAAGATCTACTATTTTAGGAAGTTTCAAATATACAATACAGTATTGTTAAGTATAGCTAGGTCACCAGTTTATATTGAAATATATTGCCCAGGACTCATACAAACTCTCCTTGATTTTTGATAGCAGCTGAATCATATTTTAAAATAGTCCGAACTCAACCTCTGAGCTTTTATGGTAGGAAGCAATTCCGTATTGTCAGGAAGCTGAATTGAATGCCCTATAGATCATTTCCACATATGACTTCCCGTTTTACAAAACAAATCCATATTCATTCCAATGATTTCCCCTTCATTCTTTTCAAACTCCCAAGCAGAAAAGATTAGATTCAAGTTTCCTCTCATAAATTACACAGTTTTAACGCAGTGAATTTGCATAAGCCCCCAGCACTAAACTTCCTACTACTTGAAAAAATATAGCATTTATGTATCACATTATCTATTCATAGATTTTCAAATTATAAATTATCGAGCTTTTTATAGGATATAACTATGAGAAAGATCAGCTTCCATCCTCACAGCAAAGATAGAGACAGAGGTGTGGGCTACTTAATGAGCCTAGGATCCATGAATCAGAGCCCAGAAAGGATCAGGAGAGGTGAAGAATAAGGTAGAATCCCAGAGGAGCCGAATTTAAAACAGAACTTTGCAAGAGTGTCTTGTGATGAGGACTTGGTGTTAAGCGGAAGCACCAAGCCATTAGCCCGTGTTCACCCCATAGTTAGCTGATATTTGATTGTCGGAATTGGTGACAAACTCTTTTAAGGGACTCCGGGGACCCTTGACTGGAGATTGGATGTCGGACTCAGGGGCGTTTAGTCGCATGTGCCCTGCCACAGTGAAGACTTAAGTTTACAATCCCCATTCTCTACCTTTGACTTTATTGCACTTCACTCCATTGACCATCAAGTGTTCTCATTCCTCTCCTCCTGTGCTTATCATTTCCTCCATTCAATTTAAATTAATGGCCTTATTTTCTTTATACTATCAATTTTCTTCTTCTGAAGTCACGTCTTTTTTTGTCCTCTAAGCAGTGAGTAGAGTAAATCCTTCTTGGATTTACTCTAATTCTTTCTCCTTCAAAAAGCCTGTTATGACTGTTATTCAGTCCCCCCCACCTTCTCCCACCTGCCCTCTTTCTCTGAAGATCTATTGTTCATATAATCAACATCACTAAATTTCATGCCTTACTGTTTTCTCTCTCTCTTTGTTTTTATGAGTCTTGTTGCATCTCTTCAGTGAGCTATAAGGTTCCTTAAGACAGGGGCCATGTCCCATACTTTTTTCGCTTGAACAGGCTTCAGCGGGGCATAAAGCAGGTACTAAAAACCTGTTGACTAATTATATTGCTTTCTCTTTTCTTCCTGTCAAGACTGTGCATTATTATTTGAAGTTTTTAGTTTAGCTGCTATGGGAATAATTTCACTGTAACAGCATAGGTCTTGCCAAATACATTAAAATAAAATACTATGCAAATATAAATCTCCTAGTAATATAGCAAATGAATTCTACATTTTATAGATCACCAGTTTCCCAAGTATTCATTGCACTTCTGTAAAAATCACACCATTTACTAAAATAATAATAAAAAATATATTTCCAGATATGGGTGATTTTCATGTCTATTTTAACAGAGCAGGTTAAGAGCACTTATATAATTTAAGTAGAGAAATATCTTAGGTTTACAAAAAAATGTGACTTAAAAAAAGAAGTCTGAAAAAGATAAACCCTTATTTCTGTAAGATATTTAGGTTTTAATGTATTATGATTTATTCACAATGATTATTATATTAATAAGGATTCTTATTATCTGTTTCAACATTTACAGTAATTCTTTCCAGCTTATATATATATATATTTTTACAAATAGTTTGTCAAATTAGTTTCCACATAACACTCAGTGCTCATTCCCACAAGTGTCCTCCTCCATGCCCGTCCCCCCTCCCCCCCACATCCATCAGTCTTCAGTTTTTGTCAGCATTCAAGAGTCTCTCATGGTTTGCCTCTCTCCCTTTCCCCCACCATTTCCGCCCCCCTTCTCCCCTTTGTTCCTCAGTTAAGTTCCTCCTAATCCTCCTATATGTGCAAACATATGGTATTTGTCCTTCTCTGCCTGACTTATTTCACTCAGCATAACACCCTCAAGGTCCCTCCATGTTGCTACACATGGCCAGATTTCATTGTTTCTCATTGCCATGTAGGATTCCATGGTATAGATAAACCACATCTTCTTGATCCATTCATCTGTTGATGGACACTTAGGCTCTTTCCATGTTTTAGCTATTGTGGAGAGTGCTGCTATGAACATTGGGGTACATGTGCTCCTATGCATCAGCATTTCTGTATCCCTTGGGTAAATTCCTAGCAGTGCTATTGCCGGGTCATAGGAGAGTTCTAGTGTTAGTTTCCTAAGGAACCTCCACACTGTTTTCCAGAGGGGCTGTACCAGTTTACATTCCCACCAACAGTGCAGGAGGGTGCCCGTTTCTCCACATCCTCGCCAGCATCTAGAGTTCTCTGATTTGCTCATTTTAGCCACTCTGACTGGCGTGAGGTGGTATCTCAGTGTGGTTTTGATTTGTATTTCCCTGATGAGGAGGGATGCTGAGCATCGTTTCATGTGTCTGTTGGCCATCTGGATGTCCTCTTTGGAGAAGTGTCTGTTCATGTCTTCTGCCCATTTCTTCACTGGGTTGTTTGTTTTTCGGGCGTGTAGTTTGGTGAGTTCCTTATAGATTCTGGATATTAACCCTTTATCTGATATGTCATTTGCAACTATCTTTTCCCATTCCGTTGGTTGCCTATTAATTTTCTGGGTTGTTTCCTTGGCTGTGCAGAAGCTTTTAATCTTGATGAGGTCCCAACAGTTTATTTTTGCTCTTGATTCCCTTGCTTTTGGGGATGTGTCAAGTAAGAAGTTGCTGCGGTGGAGGTCAAGGAGGTTGTTTCCTGCTTTCTCCTCTAGGGTGTTGATAGTTTCCTGTCTCACGTTCAGGTCCTTTATCCATTTTGAGTTGATTTTTGTGCATGGTGTGAGAAAATGATCTAGTTTCATTCTTCTGCATGTTGCTGTCCAGTTCTCCCAACACCATCTGTTAAAAAGGCTGTCTTTTTTCCATTGGATATTCTTTCCTGCTTTGTCAAAGATCAGTTGGCTGTATACTTTTGGGTCCACTTCTGAGTTCTCAATTCTGTTCCATTGGTCTATGTGTCTGTTTTTGTGCCAATACCATACTGTCTTGAGGATGACAGCTTTGTAGTAGAGGCTGAAGTCTGGGATGGTGATACCTCCCGTTTTGGTTTTATTTTTCAGTATTACTTTGGCTATTCGGGGTCTTTTGTGGTTCCATACAAATTTTTGGATAGTTTGTTCTAGTTTTGAGAAGTATGCTGGTGCAATTTTGATTGGAATTGCATTGAATGTGTAGAGTGCTTTAGGTAGTAATGACATCTTAACTATATTTATTCTTCCTATCCATGAGCATGGAATGTTTTTCCATTTCTTTGTGTCTTCTTCAATTTCCTTCATAAGTTTTCTATAGTTTTCATCATACAGATCTCTTGTATCCTTGGTTAGGTTTATTCCGAGGTATTTTATGGTTTTTTGTGCAATTGTGAATGGGATCAGTTTCTTGATTTCTCTTTCTGTTGCTTCATTATTGGTGTATAAAAATGCAACCGATTTCTGTACGTTGATTTTGTACCCTGCAACTTGGCTGAATTCTTGGATCAGTTCTAGTAGGCTTCTGGTGGAGTCTGTCGGGTTTTCTATGTAGAGTATCATGTCATCTGCGAAGAGTGAAAGTTTGACTTCCTCTTTGCCAATTCTGATGCCTTTGATTTCCTTTTGTTGTCTGATGGCTGATGCTAGGACTTCCAGCACTATGTTAAACAACAGTGGTGAGAGTGGACATCCCTGTCGTGTTCCTGATCTCAGGGGGAAAGCTCTCAGTTTTTCCCCGTTGAGGATGATGTTAGCTGAAGGCTTCTCATAGATGGCTTTGATGATGTTTAAGTAGGTTCCTTCTATCCCAACTTTCTCGAGAGTCTTTATTAAGAAGGGATGCTGTATTTTGTCAAATGCTTTTTCTGCATCTATTGACAGGATCATATGGTTTTTATCTTTTCTTTTATTGATATGATGGATCACATTGATTGATTTGCGAATGTTGAACCAGCCCTGTAACCCAGGAATGAATCCCACTTGATCTTGGTGGATGATTCTTTTGATATGCTGCTGGATTCGATTTGCAAGGATCTTGTTGAGAATTTTTGCATCCGTATTCATCAAGGATATTGGCCTATAGTTCTCTTTTTTTGTTGGATCTCTGTCTGGCTTGGGAATCAGAGTGATGCTGGCTTCATAAAATGAGTCCGGGAGTTTTCCTTCGACTTCTATTTTTTGGAATAGCTTGAGAAGAATTGGGATTAATTCTGTTTTAAATGTCTGGTAGAATTCCCCAGGGAAACCATCAGGTCCAGGGCTCTTATTTGTTGGGAGATTTTTGATCACTGATTCGATTTCTTCACTCGTTATGGGTCTGTTCAGGTTTTCTATTTCTTCCCGTGTGAATTTTGGTAGTGAGTGTGTGTTTAGGAATTTGTCCATTTCTTCTAAGTTGTCCAATTTGTTGGCATATAATTTTTCATAGTATTCCCTGATAATTGCTTGTATTTCTGAGGGGTTGGTTGTAATAAGTCCATTTTCATTCATAATTTTGTCTATTTGGGTGCTCTCTCTTTTCTTTTTGATAAGCCTGGCTAGAGGTTTGTCAATTTTGTTTACTTTTTCAAAAAACCAACTCTTGGTTTCATTGATCTGTTCAATTGTTTCTTTGGTCTCTATGTTGTTTATTTCTGCTCTAATTTTTACTATTTCTCTTCTTCTACTGGGTTTAGGGCGTTCTTGTTGCTCTGCCTCTAGCTCCTTTAGGTGAGCTGTTAGATTTTGGACTTGTGCTTTTTCTAATCTCTTGAAATAGGCCTGGAGAGCAATGTACTTTCCTCTTAGGACTGCCTTGGCCGCATCCCATAGATTTTGAATTGTTGTGTTTTCATTTTCATTTGTTTCCATATATTTTTTAATTTCCTCTCTAATTGCCTGATTGGCCCATTCATTCTTTAGAAGGGTGTTCTTTAACCTCCATGTTTTTGGCGGTTTTCCAGACTTCTTCCTGTAATTGATTTCAAGTTTCAAAGCATTGTGATCTGACAGTGTGCATGGTATGATCTCTATTCTTTTATATTTATTGAGGGCTGCTTTATGTCCCAGTATGTGATCTATCTTGGAGAATGTGCCATGCGCACTTGAGAAGAAAGTAAATTCCCTGGCCTCAGGATGTAAAGTTCTAAATATATCCGTCAGATCCATCTGGTCCAATGTGTCTTTCAAGTCCATTATTTCTTTAGTGATTTTCTGTCTGGTTGACCTATCCATTGCTGTAAGCGGAGTATTAAAGTCCCCTGCTATTAGCACATTCTTATCTATAAGCTTGTTTCTGTTTGTGATTAATTGTTTTAGATATTTAGGTGCTCCCATATTCGGTGCGTAGACATTTATGATTGTTAGTTCTTCCTGATGGATGGACCCTGTAATTATTATGTAGTGCCCTTCTTCATCTCTTGTGATTGTCTTTAATTTAAAGTCCAGTTTGTCTGATATAAGTATCGCTACTCCGGCTTTCTTTTGATTTCCTGTAGCATGATATATATTTCTCCATCCCCTTACTTTTAATCTGAAGGTATCTTCCCGTCTAAAATGAGTTTCTTGTAGACAGCATATTGATGGATTTTGTTTTTTAATCCATTCTGCTACCCTATGTCTTTTGATTGGAGCATTCAGCCCATTTACATTCAGTGTTATTATTGAAATATGTGGGTTTAGAGTCTTTGTATCTTTTGTAGGGTTCATGTTTGTGGTGGTGTCTCTGGTATCTTTGTTCCTTGCAACCTTTCCTTCAGAGCATCCCCCTCAGGATTTCTTGTAGGGCTGGCTTCGTGGTGACAAATTCTTTCAATTTCTGTTTATTTGGAAAGGTTTTTATCTCTCCTTCTATTTTGAATGACAGGCTTGCTGGATAGAGGATTCTTGGCTGCATATTTTTACTGTTCATCACATTGAAGATTTCCTGCCATTCCTTTCTAGCCTGCCAAGTTTCAGTAGATAGGTCTGTCACCACTCTGATAGGTTTCCCTTTGTATGTTAGGGCCCTTTTCTCCCTAGCTGCTTTCAAAATTCTCTCTTTGTCCTTGTATTTGGCCATTTTCACTATGATATGTCGTGCAGAAGATCGATTCAGGTTACGTCTGAGGGGAGTCCTCTGAGCCTCTTGTACTTCCACATTTACTTCCTTCCCCAGGTCGGGGAAGTTCTCTGCTATAATTTGTTCCAGGACTCCTTCAGCACCTTTCCCTCTCTCTTCCTCTTCTGGGATTCCTATGATACGGATATTGTTGCGTTTGACCGTATCGCTGAGCTCTCGAATTCTTCTTTCCTGTTCCTGGATCAGTTTGTCTCTTTTTTTGTCAGCTTCTTGTTTTTCTATAATGGTGTCTTCTAAATCACTTATTCTCCTTTCTGCCTCTTCAATCCGTGCATTGGAGGCCTCTAATTTATTATGGATCTCATTTATCGCATTTTTTAATTCTTCATGCCTATTTTTATTTTCCATTCTGTCTGTAGCCATAGTTTCTTTGATGTCCCCTATGTTTTTTTCAAGCCCAGCTATTAATTTTACCATTATTATTCTAAAATCTTGTTCAGTGATGCTGCTGATATCTGTTTTGAGCAGTTCATTAGCTGTCATTTCTTCTTGGAGTTTCTTTGGAGGAGAGATCTTTCGTTTCATCATTTCAGTTAGCTTTCCGGCTCTTGTTGGTTTTAAAGACCTGTTATGCTCTCTGTACCTATGAGCGCTGCTATATCCAAGAAGAATCTTTGAGTGTCCAGGGCCTATCCTTTCAGAGAGTGTTTTTTGAATGGTACCTCTTGGTCTTCTTGTTGGGACTTTGGTTATTTTATTTTCCTATTCACAGTGATATTTGGGACTCTCCACCTTGTGTACTCTGGCTTGTTTCTTGAGGCAGCCCTGGAAAAGAAAACAGACAGACAAACACACAGGGAGCAGGAGCACACAAATGCACAGGCTAATTCAACTAACATGCAAAGCGAGTGGGAAAACTAAAAAGTTAAGAGAAAAGACGGAGGAGGGAGGGCGAATAATAGGGAGTATAAAGTACATAAAAGGGTCAAAAAGGAGAAAAGGAAAAAAGAAGAAAACCAATGGACAAAGAATGGTTTAGAGCATATAACTGGATTTTCCAGCTACAGTTAAATAGCCGTGTGTATGCAGTGATGGTTGAAGAGCATAGAGAAAGAGAGAGAAGACAGGGCGGGGATGAGGCAAAATGGAAATAGAATGAACAGGCAGAAGGGATAAGAAGCTTTTTTCAAAGAGGTAAAGGGTAGAATATGGTTGGATAGGTGAGAGAAGGATGCTGGAATTATCCAGAGAAACTCTATAGTCTAATTACTCCTAAGAGAAAGAGATGAAAATGTCGATAGGTGTAGAATTTACATCTACAGAATGGACTCGTTGTGATTGTTTAAGCAAGCTGGCGACCAGAGTTAATCAGGTCAGTGTTCTGCGGAAAAGAGAAAGAAGAAGAAAAAGAAAAAAAAAAACAGGGAGGAGGGCAGCTCTCAGGCAGGGATGGGCGTGGCGGGATCCAATGCCTCAGGTGGGAGTTCTGCCTTGGCGGTTGTGGGGAGGAGAGTGACGGTGCTCCAGTCCCTTCTGGAAGCAAGCGCTGCCTCTCGCTTTTTGGGCGTGTAAACTCCCCGTACCGGGGGCGCAGCCAAAGTTGGTTGCACTCTTCAACCCAGGCCAGTCCCAATCTCCAAATCCCAGTGCGTGCTCCCCGCTGAAATTGCCTTAGACACAGCTTC